>NW_006436283.1:5776556-5803917 GCF_000325575.1 Pteropus alecto | reverse complement strand
TGATTCTGCCAGGGACCTGCCTGCACAGAAACATGCCCCACTCGCAGTGTGAGCGCCCCAAAGCTGCAGGGCTGGGCCCGGGATGGTCACTGCCAGGGTCTCTCAGGGGACTGGTGTCCCCCACCTGCGGGACCTTGCACTCCTCGAGGATTTTCCTGGGACAAGGCCCAGTGGACAGACCCTCCCTCTCACTGGGAGGTGGGCAGAATGGCCCCGAACGACCGTTCTGAACCAGCTGCTTCTGGAAGCCTGATCGGAGTCCAGACAAGCATTTCCGGAGAGACTCACAGTGTCCCCGCTGGCGGCAGCCACCTTCTCGCTCAGACCCCAAGTGACAAAAACAGCAGCCGCCATCACTGAAGACTGACCTTGCCAGACCCTGCGAAAACCCTGTGGCTGCATCCTGCCACCTCACCCCGAAGGTGTCCGCTTCCCTCCGTTCCGGCTCAGCTTCCGCTCATCTCTGCTGATGTCACAGGATCTAACTCCTCGTGTCACAGGATCTAACTCCTGGAAGGGCTCTCACAGGCCACATGGCCTCTCTTCCCACTTGAGGGAGGCGGCTTGCTGGTGCTCACACGTGGCTCACGACACACCTGGACTAAAACCCGGGCTGTGGGATGTGCCTGTTGAAGAATCATGTCCACGTCATTCATAGTGAGAGGCAGGATCCCTCTACCCCAGGGAACAGATGAGCAGGTGCATGCGTGCATGCATGCATGCGTTCGTTCATTCATTCATTCGTTTATTTGTTCACTCGCTTGTTCAACAACTATGTCCTACCGTGTCCCAGACACCGACAGGCATGGGGGGTATAGCTTGTGCCCTAGAAGGGTTAACAAGCTGAATGACCTGTCTTGTGTCATGGAAGTGACCGAGGAGGGTCAGGATTGCCTGGAAAAAGACCTGATAGGCCCTCGAATGTTTGTCGAATGAATGAATGAACGAATGATTGAAAGAACACAGGACTGGCAAAAGAGAAGCGGCCAGAAGCACAAGGACCAGGGGACTCGCCTGGTGACTGGGTCCCCTGAGGTTTGCATTCCCACTGCTTCGACACTGGACTCTCATTTCTAGGCATTTGGTTTCCACACCACCTGAGGGCCACATCCCTCCCCATCAACCACGCCACTGGGGAGCCCGGCATGATCCGTCATCCGCCCCGCACAGCACCTCTCCAGAGCACCTTCAGGTTCACTGAGGGGATCATTTATTTCCTGCCTTCAAACGCCCGGGCTGGGGAGTTAGCGCTTGAGTTATGAGGCCGGGGGACCCTCGGTTTCTCTCGGGCTATATTTCAAGCCAGGCAGCTCCAGAGCAGGTTGCCACGCAGCTGCTAGGAAGTTCTCCAGCTCCGACTGGCCACCTCTGCCAGGTGGTAGAGGGGATGAAGCTCTGCATCCAGACCGGGGAGCCAGTCTCCCCCAAGGGCCTGGGAGCACGGGCATCTGGGCAGCCGAGCGGTCAGCCTCAGAGTGAATGCTTCAGCCTTCGATGGATACTGTCTTCTGGGAACTGGGTCCTTGCTGATAACCAGGCTGGGGCTGGGAACCGTCTCTCCCACCAGGGCCTCTTCAGGGAAGAAGCTTTTGAAAAGGGCAGATCCGAACCCTGAAGACTGTACCGAGCGTCGGGGTCACGGCTACCTCCTTCGTCCCCACAGCTTCTATCCTCAGACCTCCTCGCTTATTAACACCAACCTGCAAAAATGGCCAAGTGGTTTCCAGCCCCTGCCAGAGGCAGATACATAATGACAGAGCGACTTGGTGCAACGGTAACAAATTGTCCGTATTATAACACTTTACATCTTGATATCCATTCTCCTCAACGGGCTTATCTGTAAACCGACCGAATTCACACTGGGATGCTAAGAAAATAGCTGTCATATAATAGATGGGGTCTCCCGGAAAATGAACATTTACAAATGGCTGTAGCATTTACTTAAAATGTCATGCCAATTGCTTGCTGTTGTCTTTATGCAATGAGATTGATTTTACTGCTCCTTCGGGTCCTCAGCCTTGATGGGTAGTTTTTAATGCAGCGAGGAGACGCTTTTTGTGTTTAATCTATAAATATAGGCTGCAAAGGCACGGGCTCTTGGAGGTGCAGTCTCGGGAGCTGGCCAAGCCTCTTTTCTCATCCTCCTTCACCTCCTTCTGGGCAGGGTCTGAGCTGATCTCATTCATGTATTCAAATGTATGCAGATGTATGCATTTTGTTTAACAAGTTAATTCATTTGCCAAGCCAGGCAGTTAGGGGTTTTCACAGTGTAACACCCACACTCGATTCTCCCTTCCACACCAGATTACGCCCTGGGGTTTTCCTTGGAGAGAGTTTATAGAGTTGGAGTGCGGTGTGGGGCAGGTGCGGGACAGCTTGCCCTTTGGAGAAAATGACTTGAGGTGTCTTCAAGACGAAACCAAGGGCTCCGCTCAGCCTCCCCGGTGTCCTGGAAGCCATGGGGAGCCAGCCCAGAGTGGACATCGCTTAGGAAGTGTTCCTCTGTCCTCACCACCCCCGCCCCCAACATAGCTACTTTTTCCTCTCTTATCTCCTGAAAAGCTGCTGATGACCAACTCTTGGTCAGCAGCCCCAGATGGGGAAACATAACTCCCCTACTTCCCCCAGACCCTATATCCAGTGTCCCCTGCAGAACACAGCCTCCTGCTGCCCCCAGACCCCATGTCCTGTGTCTCCTGCTGAGTTTTACATCCTTCTCCTTGAGGAAGCGGGAAGGTAGAAGGAGGGAGGGGAACAGAGGTGCTGCCAAGCCCAGGCGGAATAGCCCGTCTGACTCTCCCCACCTTCTCCCTTCCTGGGGGAGGGTGCCTATGTTTTTTAGGAGCCTCGATGTCACCCTTTCCATCTCTAGAACTCTGGCTGCGCCTATCGGGGAGGGGCATCCTCGTCCAAGGTGTTTAGCGTTTGCAGATCTGGGTGAGATCCGATTGCCTTTAGATGCTGGCTCCTTCTCCAGACAAGGAGTTGGAGCATCTGGCTGCTTATCATCATTAATGGGAATAATAAGTCTTCACCTGGTGTCCTGTTCTGCAGGAGAGTATGCTCATGCATCATGCTGCTGGATCGCGAGGAGACAGGGGTGCTGGCGTGATCCCTATTCGTTTGCTCAACGAATATTTATTGAGCACTTATTTCGGGCCGGGGGCTGTGCTAGGGGCTGGGGACAGATCAAGAAGCACAACAGACCTGATCTCTGCTCCTGAGGGTATCTATATTCTGGTGGGGACGGAGACACGTATATTGCCTGGTACCTGCCATATGTGAACCCATAGGTGGGCTGATTCTCCAGCCTGAGAAGCAGCAGGTGGGAGGAATTCAGGCAGACTTCCTGGAGGAAGTGCTGTGGGAGCTGAGGCCTAAGGAATGAATAGGAGTTGGCCAGGCTGGGATTAAGGAAGGCGGATGTACAGAGGCAGAATGTTTTTCTGCAAAAGGGACAGTGTTTTCCGACAAACCGAAACTCAGAGAGGGTGAGCCATTCCCAGGTGACATAACTAGGAAGCAAGAATGAGACTGGTTTCTTTAACCAACCTGCCTTTTGGGGTCCCCTGGTGGGAAATTTTATAGGTGGGAAAACTAAAGCCATGAGCAACCCAGTTCTCCTGATTCTGGGGCCACCCTTCCTGTCAGGGGGGGTGAACATCAATGAGGCAGCCCCTTCCGTGAAAATGATCACCTCTCAGACCAATTAGACAGCTGCGGGTTTTTCGTGCTGGTCAGCAAACATGATTAGACAGAATCTAAATAATGATTTAGATTGATCATTTACAAATGACCCTCGGCAGAGACAAGAAAATAATAAAGAAAGCCAGTGTGGTCAGAGTGTAATTAATTACTTAGATCTAGGATCTGCCACGTTCACATTCAACAAATAGCTGAAGGAGGGAGAGACCCCCTCCCTCCGCGGACTGGCCGGCCTCTCCCCCGATTCCCGTACCGAGTACTGAGACCCTCACGGTCAGTCAGAGGCCACGTGCGAAGCAGAGTCAACAAATCAACTCGTAGACGCCTCGGGCCAAGAGGAACCTGACTAAGGGTTCACCTTGTCCATCTTTCTCCTAATGTAGAGGGCGTGCCAAGGACTGGGGACAAAAAAGGACGTCGTCCTCCGTTCAGGCTGTTCCAGCAAAATGCCGTCACCCAGGGGCTTAAACAACAAGCATTTATCTCTCATGGTTCCAGAGGCCGGACGTCGAAGATGAAGGCGCCGGTTCGGTGTCGGGTGAGGGTCCAGTTCCTGGCTCGCAGATGGCGCCTCCTCACTGTGTCTCGCGTGCTGGACGAGGCCTGGGAGTGCCCTGGGGTCTCTCTTAGCAGGGCACTGACCCCATTCACGGGCGCCTCACCCTCAGGACCTAATCACCTCCAAATACCATCACCCTTAAGGATTAGGGTTTCCACGGGTGAATTTGGGAGAAACAGAAACACTCAGTCCTTACCAGATGTGTCGAAAATGGTCAAACCTAATCACCTCCAAATACCATCACCCTTAAGGATGAGGTTTCCACGGGTAAATTTGGGAGAAACAGAAACACTCGGTCCTTACCAGATGTGTCGAAAATGGTCAGAACTAGTGTTGGCATAAGGACGAGGAGGAAGTGCTGGATTCTTTTGCGCTGGTCAGTCTTGAAAATGCACGTGTTCTCTGCTAAGAAAAGCAGCTACAGGCACTTCCTTGAAAGGACCACTCCCACACCTGGCACAGGGGACCCGTTACCCTGGCAACCACTGATTAGCAAGGGAGACTGTATTCTAGCCAAAGGCAATTAAGGGTGAGCCCATCGGAAGGGAGGTCAGCAAGAGTGCCCCGTGGATGCTGGTCCTACTGGTGACCTACCACTGGGTAACAGGTCAACCTCCAAACTTAGCGGGTTAAAGTTGTCGGGGCCTCAGCTGGGGAGACTGGGAGGCTGGGGCAACGCAGTGTCTGGCGAAGCTGGAACCATCTGGAGGCGTCTTCGCTCACAAAACTCGTGGTGGGTGCCTGCGGTTGGTGGGGACCTCGGCTGGGTTGCCAGCGAGCGCAGCCCCGTGGGGTCTCTCTGCTTGGCCTAGTTCGGGCTTTTGAACAGCGCGGCAGGTGTTCCAAGATGAAGCGTCTGCAGGAGAGCACGGCGGAGGAGCTTGGCATTTTTATAGCGTAGGCTCGGAGGACACTTAGCGTCGCTTCCACGCACTCTAGCGGTCAAAGCAGCCGCAGAGGTCCTCCAGGTTCTGGCCGGCAGTGTCAAGGTCAGATAGTAAGGAGCCCGTTATTAGAATGAGAGCTGTTATTGGGGCTGTCTTTGCAAAATGCAATCTGTGCATAAACAGTGCCCAGGCAAGCTAATCTCATTCATTTATTTAAAAACAGATTTGTCGAGCGTCTGGTGTGCGCCTGGCACTGCACTGGAGGCTCTTCTCCCTCTTCCCTTGGGGAGCCTGGAGGAAAGTGTGTGGCAGCTGGAGAGGGGCCACAGGGAGAAGCGGAGAGGAGCTGGGAGGGTCCCCAGCCGCTGGTCTTCCCCTGGAAGCTGCCCCCTCTCTGTAGAGACACATGTGCCCACCTCTCTCGCCCCCAGCAAAGGCTGGGGCTATGGGGCATTGCCACCAGGACCCAGGGTCTAGCTGAGCCTGTGCTCCTGCCACGCGGGGTGAGCCATCCCTAGTCCATGAGTCCACTGAGAGGAAGAGAAATTCTGTGTCCGCAACCTCCCGCAGAGCAGGGCCACAGGTCCTCCAGTTGCTCTTCCCGCTGAGCACGAGCCAAACACCCTGACTTGTCCTCCCCTTTGCAGGCCCCCTACGGAGCCAGGCATCTCTGCCACTCCTTCCTGGCTCTCAGGGGCCCCAGAACCTTCTCCCCTCCCCTCCTGCAATGGGCTGAAGCATGGAGAGGGGAGGATGCCTGCGTTTGCTTCTCCCCCTCCCCAGAGATTTCTGACCTGAAATCACCATCTTTACTTTCGATGCCTCCCTCTTCATTCTCGAAGCCTCTCAGAGGCCACCTGAGATGCAGCCAGGCGTGGGCAGCTCTCTGCCACCCTATCATTTGCAGACAGCTGTGCCCCTCGGGAAGTTCTGCGAACTCATTCGAAACAACCCTAAACTCATCATTAGATCCCACTGTGACAAAAGCGCCTTTCTCCTTAGACCGACCAAAATGAGTGTGGATTAAGGGGCATCCCCAGGCGGGGCCAGTCTATACAGGGAGGGGGCTGCTTCTGAGGGGCTCCTCTCTGCTTCTCCCTGTGGCCCCTCTCCAGCTGCCACGCGCTTTCCTTCAGGATCCCCAAGGGAGGAGGGGACACACCAGGCGTGATTGTATATAAATAGGGAGCCTTTAGGAAAGTTAATTGGGGTGGTGGGTGATGGTGGGGACCACCCACTGAGAGATGGGGATGGTTTTAATGAAACAAATGTGCGCCGTGAACCCCTGAAGAGGAAGGGGCCAGCGGCACAGGGTAAGTCTAGCCGATGGGCGGGCAAGGGAGGGGAAGGGGGGATCGTCAAGATCTGAGAGGAGCCGTTTAGGAAATGGCGATTTCTGACAGGAAGTGGAGGTCGTGGGCAGCTGGGTGATTTGTTCCAGAGCAGATGCGATGAGGGGAAAGGCGAGCAGAAAGGTCAGGAGAAAGTTGACAGGAAGCCACCAGCATTCCTAGGGGTGGACGGAGGCTGGGGGGCTCCAGGGTGGTTCGCGGGGAGGATGGCCCTGGGGCAGCTGTTTCCAGGAGACCTGGGGTGGAAGCGAAGAAGCACCCGCCTCCCCAGCAGCCTGGGGCGTAAAGGGGCGGAGCTCAGGGCGCGCGGGGCGTGGGCGGTAGGCGTGGCATGGCCACCAAAGCTGTAACTTTCATCCACTAGCGCCTTCGATCAGTGCCTTCGATCGATGGTTGTTCATCCAGCGATCGCCCGCTGGGCGTCTGCTGTGTGTGAGGCACGGAGTTACTGCCCCCACTGCCGGCCCAGGGCCCTGAGGAGGACCTGGACCAAGCGCTGCCTCCCCGCGGGTTGAGGAATTGACGAGAGCTGAAGGTCATTCTCAGCAGAGAGGAAGATGCGATGCAGGAGCCCTGAGGAGGCCGCCGAGGGAAGACCTCACTCGGGTGTCGGGGAGCTGAGGAGGGAAGGGGGCCCCTTTTTTGTCTCACTTGCTGCTTAACCAAGCCACACCCTTACCTGAACTCCCCACAGTTCCCTGCGATTTCAGGGTCCTCTGTGCATCCCGCCTCCCATCTGATGGTCAGCTCCATAGTCTCCTCCCCCTCGTTATCCGAGCCTCTCCGAAGCCACCCCCCAGGGCCCAGACCTGCCTCTTCTCTGGGTTCATTCAAGGAAGTTACCTGGAGGCAGGTGGGAAGGGGAGAGCTTCTCCACCTGCGCGTTACCCAAAACTGCTGGGTCAGGGCGGCTGGTCACCACCTCCCTTGCCTGTGTCCTCATGCCTCGGTGGCCCTGCCCTGGGGGGAGACTGCTTGTCTAGGGAGCACTGGAAGTGGGCAGGGGTGGTATTGCAATGACTCTGGGGTGCTCCTGGGTGTAGAGGGTGGTTGAGGCGTCATCGCGCAGACCCGCACAGCGAAGATCCACCCCCATCCCCAACTCGCCTGCTGAGAATATTAAAGGGGGCCCCTCCCCGCCTCCCCTATCCCTCGCTCACTCTTTCTCAAGGTCTGTCAGCCTAGTGCAGAGAATGGCCCGACCATGCGTGTCCAGCTCAGCCGCTTCTGGCCTCGCTCTCTGTTTGATCCCCGAGAAGGTCGCCACCCAATCTGCCCATGAGGCAGGGTTTCCTCCTGCTGCTTCGAGGGCACCTTCAACTCAGCAGCGAGCATGTGGAGCCCACACCACGCCCATCAGCTTTTATTGCAAATAAAGCTGAGCCTTTGAAAACTCTCTCTGACGCTTGGGTCTGTTTCTCCACCGGTTCCAAACTCAGACATGGGACGGAGGTTGTGAGCAGCCATCACTCCTCACATCCAGCACAGGTCCTGCTGAGGTGGGAGCATCTGGATCTGGAGCCTGTAAACACAAGCAATACCCCGCCAGCACTGGATTCCCAGGGAGGGTGCGTTCGCTGCCTGTCCCGCACAGCCCCCTCCCCCAGTGCACCAGAGGTCAGAGTCCTGCAGAGACCGAGGGCCACTCAGGGCAGCCTTGAGGCCACAGTGCAGGGGACCAGCTTTGAAGCCACAGCGGGGGACTGGAAAAGGTTCCTTTTCCTTGTGTCTAAGGGGAGGGGTGGCAGGGAGGGGGCGCTAAAAACATGCTTTGATACATCTGATCAACGTGAGAAAATTTTCTTTCCTTTTCGAATTGCTCTTGGCCGTGAGGACACCTGCACCCGTGTACCCTTTACAGCTGTTCTGCTTTGAGCTCTAAACCAAAGGAAGGTAGACATATGCCATCCCTGACCTTGGTCAAGGACAAGGGTGGAACCAGCCTGTCCTCCCTCCCCCGCAGCCCTTTCTGCCCCTCCTTGGACAGCAGCAAGGACTGGCTTTCCAGAAGCCACCTGAGAAGAAGTGACACCTGCCATGGGCCTGTGAGTGGAGCAGAAGGGCCTCAAGGCCCCAGAAAGAGTGAGTTGCTGGCCCATCACAGCTGCTCACGAGCTGGCTGGTGACGGGGGTGAGACCTCCCCACCTGCACTGCAGCTGAAGTCACCATTTCAAAGTGGCCCTGGCTTCATCAAGAATGCAAATGACCCTTGCCCACCTCCCATGCACAGGGAGCCGGGCTCAGGCCTCCAGCTCGGGGAAGCTGATCCAGCCTCACTCCATCAGCGGCTTCTGAAATGCAAGTGCCCACCATGCGTGTTAAACAGGACTCGGAGACAAAGCTCCAGCCTCTCCCACCCTCCACCTGCCTCCCTCCGGCCCGGCTCACCGTGGGCACCATCCCCGGGTGGGGAGGAAGCTGACAGGTTATTTCAGGTTCCGACCTGAGCCAGGCTGCTCAGGCACTGGGCACTGGCCAGGAGCCAGTGTGACCCAGGGACAGAGACTTGCTTCTCCGCTCCTCCCAGTCCCTGTTCATGGCAGGGCCAGCCTGCCCCTCCATGCTGGCGGAGCAGAGAGATTCGCTGGAGGTGCAGGACAGACGGAAAGCCGGACTTCCAGAGCCGATCCTGAGGCGCATGAGCGGGTCCGGCTGTCCCTGGGCTGGACTCTATCCCGACTCGGCAGCACAGGGCTTCCCCACGTGCCTCTTCCTCGGTAAGCGGGACACCCACCGCCTGGTGCCACGTGGGTCTCTGCATGGCTCCTGAGGCACCAGGCTGCTCCACTGAGCCAGGCCCTGCATGACCACCCCTTACAAGCTGGAAGGGCCCAGGGACCCTAACTCCTCCTTTCCCAAGAGGTCCCTCCTGGGGCGTGTTCTCCCCACTGCAGTGGCGTCTGCTTGCTGCCGTGGCCCGCGGGCGTCTTTTGGATGGGTGACCTCCAGGGACTCCGGTCTTCTCGTCCATCTCTCTTCTCACCCTACTCTGATCTCCTCCGTATACATCAGCTCTAGGGGGTCCCGGACCAAAGGAAGGGGGTGAGTGAGGGAAGCATGTCACGAGGTGTGAGAGCCTTCTGAATTTCAGAAATGCACACCTGAACGGGGTCCAGAAAAAGAGCATGCAAGCCGCGTGCTCCTCTGAACTGTTTCCGTCGGGGGGTCTGGCATTTGGCAGAAATCAGATCGGACTGGACATCGCCGAGACCGAGGAGGAGGAGGCCCGTGGGATCGGAGTAACGGGCTCTTTGGCAGGAAGTAACAGGACAGAGTTCATCCTCGGGCTTCTAGAAAAGAAGGGGTGGGCAGCTGGGGGTCAAAGGACGCCCTTCCAGAACCATGTGCAGACTGCAGGGGCCTCCGCCCAGTCTCTGCCGTTCCCTTCGAACTCGAGGGAGAGGGCTGCAGGACTCGGGGTCTGAGGAGACCAGGCAGAGCCCACCGTGCTCGACCTCTACACGGGACTCAGGAGTCTGGGCCGGACCCCTGGAGCCTGCAGCCTGCCAGGCCCCGGTAAGCGGGAGGATGGCATCGCTCTGAGCACTGGGAAGAGAATGATGCATGAGCTGGTACAATGGATGCGAACAGATCTAGTTTGAGAGTCTCCGAAGATGATATTACTCAGCAGCCTCACGCTTTTCATCTGGAACTTATTGGAAAAACCTTGCTAAGGGGATCAGCCGCCTCCTGGCTCCGACTCCCAGCTCCCAGCCAATTGGCGTTCAGACCCTTTAAAGTATTACTTCTCGACACCATGAGCATTGTATGTTCCTGACAGGATAAGCCCACCGCAAATTAATACCTGGGGCAGATCCTAAAACACAATTCTTCCCGGCTGCAATAATTCCAGCCAACCCTTCTATCCGTGCTGACAGATGCGGTAAATCTTTCATCTTTGCATTGTTTTTTTACCTCCGGTACTCAAAGCGGCCCAGACAATAAACTTTACCTCCTTTTATGATTATCAACGTGCTTATTGGGTGACCACGCTACCGCATCTCCAGCGACAAGCCAAAATCGCCTTAGCTGCCATAAGGAAGACCTCCCACAGGTCATAAGCAACTCTTTGTCCCCACGTTGGGGCTGGTGTCGGGGAGACAAAGGTGAGTAAGGGCTCCTAATTCAGGGCAGCTGCGGGTGACAGGGAGGGAGGAGGGAGGGGATCTCAGCCCCTGTCATACAGAAGAGACCAGAGTGTTGCCAGGGGGGCAACCAGGAAAAGCGGTTCAATGCCAGCTGCCTGTCCTGCCGAGATGCTGGCCCCGAGGAACTCTGGGCGTCACCACGCATCTCACCTTCTTCCACGTTCTACAAAAAGCCAGATGTGAGTCCCAGCCTTTGTCTCTCGATGAGATTTGTGACGCTGGTCCCGCCTATTCCACGGAGGTGTTGGAAGACAGGGATACATAGCGCAGACAGTAAAAAGGCATATAGATGTCCCAGGTGGGGCCCGTGTGCCCAGAACACCCCTAGGACAGTCCGGACAAAAGAAATCTGAACGTCGGCAGGTCGGCAGGACCGGATCGCCTCGGGGTGTGTTTGTTTCCTGTGGCTACTGTGACGAATCACTACCAACTGGGTGGCTGAAAACACATTTATTCTCTCACGGCTCTGGAGGCTGAAAGTCTGAAATCGAGGTGCCAATAGCATCGGTACCTTCTGCGAGCACCGTGGGAGACTTGGCCCCATGCCTGTCACGTCCTTTGGTGACCAGCAATCCCGGGCGTCACTGGGCTTGTCGACGCAGCAGCCCGACCTCCGCCCCTGCGTCCTTCTTCACCTGGCCTTCTCTCCGTGTCCTCTCTGCTTATGAGGACACCAGCCATGGGGCTGAGGGGCCACCCTGATCCAGGGTCACCTCATTCTAACTCATCTGCAGAGACCCTGCAGAGACTAAGACCACGTTCTGAGCTTCCAGGTGGGCGTGGATTTGGTGGGCGGGGGGCACTATTCAGCCCACTACAGGGACAGTACGGGGCTGACTCTGTCTGACACGCTTTCGACAGGGCTCCCCTCCCGGTCACCTGCAGCTTCCCTCCCGTCAGCACTCCCTCCAGGGGACACTCCTGATATTCTGTCCCGTGGCTCAGAGGCCAGGGATGTCACCCCCACTCAACTCGAAGACATAGGCTTTCCCGGGCAAGCTCTGCTCCAAGAAGACTCCAGCTCCCTGTCTGGAGGTGACGCCGCCGAGCCCCTCCACGCCTCGGTCACCTGCTCTTAAAAAACTAGCACCTGGCTTCCCCCTCCCCCTGCCCTCCACTGGTCCCTCAGGGCCTTGTTACCCACGGTGAGCCTCTCCTCGTGGCTGCCTATGGAAGCCCGTTCCCGAAAGACACGGTTTAAATTATACATTAGCTTTTTAAGCAGCACTTTAAGCTGGCAGAGAGACAGAATGCCCACCTCGGGCTGCTAAATTTCATCTTGGGTTCCTGTGACGGGCGATAACTCTCACCTCCCTGCCGTTATGAAGACATGGCGCTCGTCTCTGCCGTCCGCGTGTGGAGGGCACGGGGGGCCCCCGCGCCTGCCCCAGGTCTCACAGCTGGAGGGGCTCCCCACCTCTGGCCTCCCATCAACTCGCCGAGACTTCTCTGCCACGGCCACCGCCGGAGGGGCTGGGAGGACGCCCGATGACCCCCGGTGGTGGCGCCCAGGTCATTCTGCCCAGGGACACAGGGACGTCGCGTGCCCTCCTGTTTGATTACTGGGCAGAGGTGCTCTTATCACCTGCTCTGTAAGTAAATGGTCCTGACATTTTCAGCAACAGGCTCTTCTCACAGGGGCAGACTGTTCCCATGGGGCCTGGCTTCTGGAGACAGGAGGCCAGGCTGTTTGGCAGGACTGTCTGGTCAAACATACCTCTTGGGCACTTGTCCTTCCTGCCGCCCTCCCCACGGGGAGGGGGGGGTCTTTGCTTCCCTAACCCTCGTCCACATCTCTGCATCTTGCCTGTCCTGGATGACTTTCCTTCCCTCCCCAGCCAGCAGGTCCAAGGCCCTCCAGGGAAAATCGCTTTGTCAGAAGCAAAGGCAGACCTTGCAGGACCGCTGCTGCCTGGCGTGGAGGCCCCTGCGGAGGCTGGAGCCTTTGCCGCTGACCTTGCACTTGGGAGAGCTCTGGCGGTGACCGTCTCACAAACGCGGGTGCCCTGGGCTGCCCACCATGTGAAAAGGCTTCTGAGAGACTTCTCTGTCCTAGATAAGTTGTTAAAAGCCGAGATCAATTTGCTTCTGAAAATAAGGTAGATCAATATAAATAGTGCTATCTGCAGAGGGACCTGTGTGCCCTGCTCGTCCTCACTCCAGCGGAGGGTGGGGGGTGGGTGCCCCGCCCTCCTTTCCTTCCTCCCCTCCCCTCCCACCCGCACCCCCATTCTTCCCCATCTGATCTGTACCTGCTCCCCGTTTTCTCACTTACCTCGTTTTGTCATTCCCTCAGGGACAAGACGGGAAACCTAAATCCGAGGGGAGGGACTGTGTGGTCGCTGCGGGCGTAGAGGACGCTGAGCCGTTCCCGGGAGGAGGCCCCCCGCCCTGCGGACCCCCAGCCCCGCTCCTCCTCGGCCTTGCCCGGGGCTTTAGCGGATTCGACAGCCGCATCGAGCGACTCACTTTGGGGAGCGACAGGAAAGTGAACAGGGGCAGCGACCAGGAAGCCGGCCACCTGTCTGAGATCACGGCTCTGCCCTCGACGAGGCATGGGTGACCTTGGATGTGGGTGATCCACCCCATCAAGCTTCAGCATCCTCCTCTGCTCGTCAGGGATGATGAGATCCTGCCTCCGTCCTGCGTGAGGCAGAGTGAGCTCCCAATAAATCGTGGTGGCCAACGTGTACACAAACAGGTGCCAGACACGCATCAGGAGCCAGACACGCATCTCGGCACTTCATCTACGTTAACCCGCTTAACCCCTGCCACCGGCTCATGATCATTATCATCTTCCCCATTTCAGAAATGAGGAAACAGAGGCCCAGAGAGGTGGCATAATTTGCCCAAGGTTGCACAGCTAAGTGCAGAGCCAGGCAGTCTGGGCCTAGTACCTGGGGACTTCACTTCTGCCATTATTATTATTTTTTGTGCTGGGCCACGTTGGGGGCAGGGACGCAATGTCCAAAGAGGCCTGGTCCAGCCCTTGCTCTTGGGACTCTTCTCCTTCCTCCAGGCGGCTTCCAAGGAGAGGAGGGAAGGTTTGGCCCTCCTTGGGGTCTTGTGTTGGCAGAAGCTCCAGCCACTGAGGATGATTTAACCTCATCAAGCCTGTTGTTTCTGCTGTGCTCAGCAGCTTTGCTTGGAAAATGACGATCAAGTAAGATTTAAAAGCCTGGAGGGTGGACTATTATTCTTATCAGTGCTAATAAAGGTGGAAGCATTTTATTTCCTGCTGTGAGTGTTGTTCAGACAGCAAGAAACACCTCACTCTGCTCTCATGAACCCCTGCTCTCCCCGTCTCCTTGAAGGCCCCCCCAGGGCTTGTGTTCCTGACAGTCTCACCTCGCCACGAACTCCAGCTCTCCAGAGAAGTTCTTAAAAGGCCAGTAGGACAGAGGGTGACAAAGTGTGGGGCCTGTGCTTCCACGGGTGATTCGTTCAGCAGATGCTCGGCTCGTGCAGGCTCCGTCCTGGGCACCAGGGATTCTGTGGTGAGCAAAGCAGGCTTCCTACCCTCACAGCCTGTGTTTTAGTGGGAGACAGACTAACGAAATAGACCAGAAAGTATGGAACACAATGTAAGGTGATGATTTGTGCTTCAAAGCAAAATAAAACAGGGTTGGCGGGGGCGGTAAAGATTGTAGGGAGGAGAACGCATCAGTCTGGGATGAGGCAGGAAGCAGACAGGTCCTCAACTGCCATAATAGGGGAGATTTCATAAAGGGGCGAAGGTGTGGGCAGGGTCAAGGGGAGGCAATCTCTCTAGACCAGCCAGAGTGGGAAGCCAGCTGCCACCCCTCCTAGGCCTGAACCAGCCAGCAAAGAGAGCAGTTCCCAAAACCTAGAGCATCACCTGGACCTCAGCTCACCTGCTGTCTGCTAGAGAGAAACCCATTTCCCCTCCCGCCTCCCGGTCTCCTACCAGTGACCCCCACCGGCCAAGCCCAGCTGGAAGGTAGAAGACGAGGGGCCTGCTTGACGTGGTCTTCTCCATTCCTCCTGTGGCACAGAGCAGGGTACAAGGGTGGGACGAGCTATTCAAGGACAGCCAGAGCTATCCAGTCCCACCTTCTGCTGACACTCCATCCCCATCGCTCTGCTTTATTTTTCTCTTTCCACTGTGACCAGCCAGATTCCCTCCCTCCCTGTGCCACCGAAGGAAGAAAGAACCAGAACGATCTTCCTGCAAGACCAGGCTGTGATGGGGATGGGATAGACGTGGGGGTCTGGCTTCGTGGGGCGTCTCGGCTGCAAAACACTGATACCCTCTGGGACGGTGGGAGTTTCTGTAGGGCATGAGGACCGTCCCCCCAGTCCCCAAGCAGTCTCCGCTAATCCCCTGGAGAAAGGGGGGAACCACTGGGAGACACAAAGTTCAGGCCACTGTGGTCCCTTCTTCCTCCTTCGTGGGGAGCCACGGGACCCAAGGCCGCTCCCAGAAGCAGGTTCTCCAGCGGCCCCTCGGTGTCCTTGGGGATATCCCACATGCATTTTAGATAAGTCAGATGCCAGTTACATCTTACACAGACTTATCTAAAAACGTCGAGTCAAGGAGACCACAAAATTTCACATAATCTCAGAGACTGAGTCAAAAAAATAGATTTTACCCCCCATACACACGTACGTGCGCACGCACACACACCGATTCCCACCCAGGCTTCCAACTTTGTGCAGAGCAAAACCAGCTCTCTCAGGGTTCCTGAGGACAAGGGACGGTCCCTGAAATGTCACCAGCCCTTTGCTCCTCCTGCTACCAGAAGCCACACAGAAGCCACCAGCAGGACCTGCCCCTCGATGCTCTTTAAAACCCACGTGACACTCAGAGAGCTTGCCAGCAAAGAAAAGAGGGTCTTAGATCCTTTCTCTTGCTGTCGGGAGGTTCCCTCCGCTCCCCTCCCTCCTTTCTCCCAAGAGCATCCTCTGAGCTGGTTCTCGGAGAGACCCTATCCCCGGTTCCTACCTATAAACCAGTTTCGTTCGGGTTTGTTGTTAGATGCTCGGTGTGCTTCACACCCGTGGCCCTTTTCCTTGGACTTGGAAATCAAACGCACGTGACCCGATGGATTCACGAGTGTTATTTCCATCGCTCCTAGAATAAATTTCCACCCCTTGCAGTGGCTCGCAGCGCTGTGAATGATGACCTTGTCCAGCTGCGCCGCACACCCCTCCCGCTCTGGCTCACTTTTCCAGCCACGTCCATCTTCTTTCTGTCCCTTGATCACACCGAGCCCTCTTCCTCCTCTCCATGCGTGTCCTCGTCATTCCGCCCACTTTCAGACGTAATACCTCCGCTCGGGATCTTACTGTGCATGATGCTCCACCTCGTTCTTCCGGTCTTAACCCAGAGTCTTCCTTCTCCAGCCTGGGATGTCCCCGATGCTCCTTGCCAGCACTCCCGACCATCTGTAGTTGTGGTGTTGGTTAATTACTGGTGGTGGTGGTGGTGATAGGTGCATGTATCGGTGTTGATCTGTCTTCCCCACTGGGATTCATACTCTTCAAGGTCAGGGGCCCAGTCTGTATTTGGGCAACAAGGGATTAACCTTGACCAAAGAGAGGTTTGGCCTTTTCCCTCAGCTCCTGAGAGGCCACCTCTAAGCCCTTGGAATGCCCTGCCTGATAAGAGTGTCTTTATTCACCTGGAGCCTTGGGCCAGCCAGATAGTCTGTGCTTCAATGTGATTTATAACGGGGGTGGGAGGCCTTGAGCCACAAGGTATCCATTTGACGTCTTAGGGGCTGGAGAGTAAGGTCAACCACACAGGACTTCTTTGTATGACAAAGACCTGAGGGCAACCTCTGGCCAACAGCCGCCTGGGAACTGAAACTCTCAGCCCAACCATCATCAAGGAAAGGAATCCTGTCAACAACCACAGATATGAACTTGGAAGTGAATCCTTCCCCAGGTAAGCTTTCAGATAGAACCTGAGCCCTGGCTGACAACTTGACTGCAGCCTGTAAGAGACCCCGAAGCATAAGACCTAGCTGATCAGAGTCCTGATCCCAGAAACTGTGAGAAAATAAGTGAGTGTCGTGTTAAGCTGCTATGTTTTGGGGTGATTTGTTACACAGCAACAGATAACTAACATTCCCTCCCAGTCTCTGACCAATACTGATTCACATCCAACTCTACGAGTGAGCAGTACAGTATAGTAGTTAAGTCATGACCCCTGGGAGTAGATGGCTTAGATTCAATCCCAGGGCTTCTGCTGTGAGCCTGTGTGACCTTGGGCAATTTCCTCAGCATCAGCTCTCCCATCAAGGGCATAACACTACCGCATAGGATTGATTATTCAGAGGATTAGATCACACATGTAAAATGCTTATAGCAGTGGTCATATTTATAATATTTATTACTATCCATTATATCACAGAAATATCAATATTTGTTATTCTAAACCATCACGGCTTAAGTTCCCACCTACATGAGCACATAAAATTTATCTTATGCCACCTGTATAACCTAGCCTGACCACGAGCAGTCGAGAGAAAACCCTAGGGCAGAGAGCAGCATCTGCACCGCCTCGCCCCCAACACACACAGCCCAGAGGGCCAGGTCCGGTCCCACATCCTCGAAGCCCGCCTCCTGCCCACTGCTCAGCGTCCTGCCACCCCCACTTCTGGCACGGCAAGAGCAGGGTTGCACGCACAGGTCTAATCAGTCCACTATTTGCAAACACATTTACGAACAGTCAGGATCCATTCCCCCTGATTGTTAAGGGGAATTCAATACCAAATCATTACAATTAAATCCCATTACGGACACTCAGAACATAAAGCAGTCCTCAGTAGGAATACACCAACGCAGAGGAAAGCCATCGCTCTGGCTGCTTCAGAGCTCGGCGCTGAGGGGTCCCTCCAGCCCGGATGGTTCCACACTTGCTCTCAGCAGCATGGCCACCACGTGCAGGCAGAGCATCTCTTAGGGGTCATCTCCGTGCTGGTTTAGGACAGACTCAGTCACAAGAGTTTGCTCTGGAGTTAGAGTGGTTCCATCCTAACTCCACTGTCACCAGAGTCCTGGGTGCAGCTTGGCAGATCTCAAAGCTGTGTTGTTCTCAGAGCACAGATGCCTTTGTGGGCAGTGACGAATTGTTGGGGGGTGAGGGAGGGGACCTGACGAGTTTCCCTCCCTCTTCTGCAAGGACCTAAGGATGATTACCTTGGGGCCTTGGGGGCTGTACCTTGGGGACTTTCCGAATTTGCACTGGGAAGTTGGTTCCATCCTGGGGCCAAGCTACAGCTCTTCTGCAAGGACCTAAGGATGATTACCTTGGGGGCTGTACCTTGGGGACTCTCCGAATTTGCATTGGGAAGTTGGTTCCATCCTGGGGCCAAGCTACATGCAAAGTGAATGCAACTGGTGAGATTGTCTGCAGGCCACCCACGGGTGCTGGGGTTTGGATTAGAGAGAAGATGAAAATCCTGCAGGCAGAACGCAAAGGAAGAAAGCGCTCTGAGAAGCAAGAGTCTGCACACAATTTATGTCCTGGGCCATGGAGATCCTGTCACTGGCTTCCCCTGATAGAGTTTGACCCCCATTTACTTTTTTTTAAATTGCTTGCGGCGGGTGCAGACGCCTGTGGGGGTTGGTATCTCCACCCCGGAACGTTCTCTCATTCCGTCAAGGCGATGGTGAAGAGCGAGGCTGTGAGTGCCTGTGTGAGCAAGTGCGTGTGCGTGAGCATGTGCGTGTGCGTGAGCATGTGCGTGAGCGTGTGTCCCGTGGCTAACGGGCGTCAGTTATATCCTCAGGAAGACAGGAGCAAATAATTGCTGTCAGAACTATGTGTCTGATCAGCTCTCTCGTCTCAACGCTAATTGTCAAATTTCACAAGCATCTGCTATTTCTCATGAGTACATTTGAACTTCCCAAATCAGGTGACTTGTTTGAGCAGGTGGTCCAAAACCCCCCAAATATTAATGCGTTTGGTATCCTATCTGGTCCGATATCTCCTCTCGACCCAATGATGACATTAAGCAAAGGTCGGTAAACAGAAGAAGGACGGGCGCACCTCCCGATCAGCCCCCTGGCGCCGGAGCCGGGAGCTGTTCCGACACGGTGACGTGCTGACGCTGGCGTGAGCGAGAATGCCATGACGTGCACAGGCACTGAATTCCCCTCCTGAAAACACGGGGCTTGCTGGAGGGGACACAGCGAGCTGCGGCTGGGGACACCTCAGCCCTGGGTGGGCCCGCGTCAGGTCGCCAGGAGGCCGTGTTCTTCGTGGCGAGGATCTCGGTCGGTCTCATGCCACGTTCAGTGGGAAATGGGGTTACACAGGGCTGCAGCTTCAACCCTCGGCTTCCCACAGCCTTCATACCGTGCACCACAGCCAAGGAGCTGCCGATGCGGCCAACTTCTGTGCTCTCGCAAGCAAACATCCCGACTTCCACGCTGTTCACCCAACTTGCCCTTCCCTCGATGGCCGGGGTGACGATGACAGGGGGGCGTATGAGATAGGCGAGGCTCCTGTAACAAACATTCAAAGGCGATTTTTAATTCCTGCCCTATTTCCTCAGGGGCCCTGCGCCTGCATGTCATTGTCCTTGCTCTGGAGCCCAGGCTGATGGAGCAGCCACCACCAGGAACGTTGCCGATCACCAGTGCACGGGGGAACAAGAGCCATAACGGGTCTCACGTTAGCCATTAAATGCTCAGCCCGGAAGTGACTCAACTCATTGGTCAGAAGAGGTCCCATGGTGCCGTCCAACTGCATGGGGCCAGTTAGTGTAGCTCGACCATGGGTGTGGAACAGGACAGAGCAGAATCCTGGACGAATGGCGCTTAGGACTCACAGGGTTAGTTAAAGTGGCCTGAAGAGACTCATTGGCTAAAGCAATAAGAAGATAGATTTGTTTCTGTTAAAGGAAGATTCTTCCAAACTTCCAGAGACTTTTGGGGTACAATGGACTACAAAAGGAGGTGGCTCCAGCCGTAGCTGGGAGTAGAATTAAGTCTTTAAGATCCCTTCGAAACGGATGAAATCAGCCTTCATTACTCGCCTGGTTTCAAATAATCCTTGTCACGAGGATTCGGTCATTCAGATTCTTGCAGGACTAAGCAGTCTGGAGGGAAAGCTGAAATCAGGAGACAGGTTGAGACAGAGTGTAACACGCGAACTCTGCTGTGGACTTAGTTACCCCTTAGCTCCGTGTTTATACCAGAGTAGACCCGAGGTTGAGGTTAAAGTTTTAGTTCCCTGTCTGTGATCACGTGATTTTGATCAGCTGAGCCTTCAGGTGAGACCGTGGCCCTGGCCAACACCTTGATTTCAGTCTGTAAGAGACCTTGAAGCAGAGGACCCAGGTAAGCCTTGCCCAGGTTCCTGATCTCCAGAGACTATGAGATAATAAGTGTGTATTGTCTAAAGCACTAAGTTTTATGGTAATTTGTTCCCAGCAAGGGGGTCTACTGGAGGAGAGGTGGCCTGTGCATTAGTGTTTGACATTCGGGCTGGATCTAAGTCAGAGAGGCGATGTAGGGCCACCTTAGATAAAGGTCGGCAAACGGGGGCCTATGCAAGGGGTTGGTCAGACCACCTGCCAAGCCAGGCTAGGGGTCCCTTATACCTTCCCAAGATGTCACCGAATCAAAGAGGTTTGCCGTTGGATGCAGCAGTAAACTTTAACGCTTAAAGGCCAGTTGAGAGCTTCACTCTGCCTTGCTCATAGTGGTCAGTCAAGTCCTCTTGAAATATAAATTCAGAACGTTATGAAGGGGACTGGTGACAGCTGCCATGTAGTGGGCAGCTGCTGCGGCCCCGGCTCTGTTCTTCTGCCACCATGATCTCAATGTATTCTCACGATGGCCCTGAGAAGCGGATTCCATCATCCGCGTTTGAGGATTAGGAAACCGAAATTCAGAGGACCAAGTAACTCGCTGAAGGTCACTCAACTTGTGAGTGACAGAGGCGGGTTCAAACGCACCTTGGCCCAAAGCCAGTCCCCTTTCTACAACCCTTCCCCACCCTTGAGAAAGCGCCCCTCCTTGCTGCCTCCCAAACCTGGAAAACAGCTCCACGCCTACCATCTCCCCAGCACGAGATGGCCGACCCCTTTCCACCCCTGCCATAGCCAGCTTGAATCATCCCTCAGCCATCATCCCACCCCGAAAAACCCCATCCCTATCAAAAAGTGTTTCCTCACCCAGCGGCACCCCGCTTGCGAAACACAACAAAACACCGTCTTTTGCTTAATTTACAGATATTTATGTCGCACTTTGAAATGTCAAACGTTTTCATTAAAATCCTCTCACACTCTGGGCTGACAAAGCGACGCCGGGATCTTTAGAAGACACTTTAATCTCAATCAATTAGGGATAAAGTAGTCCTAGCAGCGTGGCAATAAAAGATCGCTTTAATTCCGGAGCTAATTAAATATCAACCACTGGAATGCGGCAACAGACACTTAACCTGCAGTAACCCATTATTTATTAGGAATATAATGCATCGACTCTGGATATGATGTGAGTTGTAGTCATTTTCATACCGGCTGTCACAGTCTAGCGGGTCCCTTTTGTTTGGCTCCGGCACAATCGTCCCCTGGGCCCCGCCGGCATCGCTCCGGTCCTGGGGCTCAATTCAAGACTAATTAAGCGGGAGCCCCACACAGGACTGACTGGCTCGAGGGTGCCTGGGCCTTCGGCAGCATAACCTGTGGCCGACGGAGGGCAGCCTAGGTGAGTAAGAGGTGACAGGTTGGTCCAGGCCCACCTGGGCCAAAGAGTCAAGGCTGGGCTGCGAAATGGACCAATTAAGATGCTTTCAGCTGCAAGTAACAGAAAAAGAAATTCCACCTAAAAATACTTTAACGGAAGGGTTTATTACCGCACATAGAGAAAGGCCTGGGGGCTGGCAGTGGGGCTGAGAACTCGGATAATTCAGAGGCTGGACGATGTCGTCAGACACGCAGACGCTGTCTTCTCCCACGGCCCTGCTGCCCTCACGGGGTGACTGATGTCGCCCTGCATGGCGTCGAGGTGGCCTGCAGTTCTGTTGCAGGAGAAGGTCTTACAAAGAGGAAACTCCTTCCTTCTGTGCATCTTTTGTTCCCCCGTTACTTTTTTTAAAAAAATAATTATTTTAGTTTAGCATAAATTTAGACTTGCTAAGAAGGGGCAGAGATGGCTCAGACGGTTCCTGCATACTCTCCAGTCGCCCCTGTTAGTAACCAAACTGCAGGTTGTATGCGGCTCTCACTAATTTTTCTGATCCAGGGTCCCGTGTGAGATACTGCATTGCCTTTAGCTGTCCTGTGTCCTCGGTCTCCTCGGGTCTGGGACAGCTTGTCGGTCTTGCCTTGTTTCTAACAAGCTGGATAGTTTGGAGAAATGCTGGTCAGGGGTTTTGTAGAATGAACCGTAATTTGGGTCTGTCTGATGTTTGTGTCATGGTTAGACTGAAGGTAGGGGCTTGGGAAGCAGACCACAGAGGTGAAACGACCTTCTCGTTGCATCGTATCGGGGGACCCGAGAGCCACGTGGTTTAGTAGGTGAACCTGGGTCGCCGGGCAAGGTAACGTCTGCCAGTTTTCTCCTTTGCAAAGTTATTCTTCCCTGCTCTCCCCCAACCACCCTGCATCTTTTTATTCCTGAGGGAAGCCTTCCCCATTGCCCCCGAGCTCACATCCCCTAGGCCCCGTGTCCGTGCCTTAACCGAGCAGTAGTGGAATGGCTTCACCCACCACAAATCACACCCAGGGGCTTTGGGCAAGTGGGCTGTGGTCACCGTCCCTGAAAACACTTGCTCAAAACAGGTGTCAGCTAGTAAGCATGGGATAAGCGGTGAGGCTGGGGAAGAGGACTCTATAGCAGACGGGCAGGCATCCGATGACAGCGCCTGCCTCGGAAAGCCCCCTGTATGCCCGTCCCTTCGTGTCTCAACCCACCAGCCTCTCAGGCTTGCCACCTTGCAGAAGGAAAATGACCGAAGGGCAGAAGATGCATCAACAGACAGCAGTATCTCCAACGTGACATCAAACCACGTCGCAGTAACAGCGCGGACTTGGGGCCTGGCTGCTCGGGCGCAAATCCCGGTTCTGCCATTTATTCGCGGGGCGACTT
This sequence comes from Pteropus alecto, assembly GCF_000325575.1. Classification (NCBI taxonomy): domain Eukaryota; kingdom Metazoa; phylum Chordata; class Mammalia; order Chiroptera; family Pteropodidae; genus Pteropus; species Pteropus alecto. Next base: position 5,781,196 of record NW_006436283.1, on the reverse strand, counting down.
TGGGTGTGTGTCCATCGCATTTCTTGTGTCTCAGTGTCTTCATCTGAAAAATGGACATAATTGTAATGCCTACCTCATAAGGCAGGTCAAAGGTGAGGCTTCCGTGAACACACAGTAAGCCCGCATAAGCTAGGATTCCATTTATACCGAGTTCAAAACCATGGAAAACTACACAATGCATCCTTAGGTAAATGATACGTCTTTAGGTAAACGACGCATCCTTAGGTAAGCAAACGTACAGTAGAACTGTGTAGAAGAAGGAGAGAATGATGTGGTCAGAAGTCAGCACAGGGCCTCCCCTGAGGGTCAGACACAGGGGCCTCCACGCTATTGTCATACTCTGTTTCCTAAGCAGAGTTCATGGGAATTCAGTTCATTGGTTTTTCCATAATTGACATACACGTCGTCATTCTTCTGTCAGACACAGGGGCCTCCACGCTATTGTCATACTCGGTTTCCTAAGCAGGGTTCATGGGAATTCAGTTCATTGGTTTTTTTTTCGTAATTGACATACACGTCGTCATTCTTCCCCCGCGTATGAATCATTTCATCACAAAGACAATGACCCATCAGGTCCCTCTCCTCTGTCGTCAGAGCTGAGTGGAGCTGCATGGACTTGGAGCGAAGCTGGGGTGCTGGTCGGGAGTCGGAAGGGCAAAGCCTTCAATAGACAGTCCACAGAGAGACCTGCCTCAGGCGTGGGTAGTGAACAGTGCTGGACCAGGAGTCAGGCCCCCTGGGTCCAACGCTGCCATTTACCAGCCGTCTGACCTTGGCCAAGTCACCTCTCGGGGTCTCAGTGTCATCCGTGGTCAAATGAGAAGGCAGAGGCCTTACCCTCCGAGTAATCAAGGTTCGGGGAAGATTCCCAAACAGGATCGACGCCAGGGCTATCCCCTAAGTTGTGCTCAAAGACCCAGGCAACGGGCTCGCGGGCCGCTTCTGGATCACTCCTGCATGCTTCATCTGGGCCCCTGCTTCGTCTGGCCCAGGGAGCATGTGGCTGCTCTCTGCTCCTCTTGTCTGCACCGTGCTCGCTGCTGGGCTTGTCCCCTCTCTCCTGCATCACCGTCGTCTCTCTCTCTGCGGTCACCCCCACCAGGCACAAACACGCTCCGAGAGCTCGAGCTTCCAAAGAGGAAAAATGCACTTCGTGAGCCCCTGCCGGCCTCCACGCGAGCTCCACTTTTCTCCCCTAGGGCTTCTTCTCCCTCACTCGGTGACAGCCAAGGTCCCCCTCATGGCCTCCACGCCCCCGTGTGACCTGTCCCCTGCCGACCTCTGTACCTCGTCCCCCACTGCCTTCCACACGGCCGCCCGGCTCTGCGCTGGCACACAGGCTTTGTGCTGTTCCTCGGTCAGGCCAAGCCCTTACCCACCGCGGGGCCTTTGCATCGGCTGTTCCCTCCGCCTAGAACGCTTTTCCTTCCATTTCCACGTGCTCCCTGCCACGCTTCACTCAGGTCTCAGCTCTTCCCCTCCCCAACCTTGTTTTCATAATACTTCCACACGCTGAAATTAGAGCGCGTGTCAATGAATTGGTTTGGGCAGGATGTCTGGTCTCCCTCTCTGAAAGGTAAGTGTCAGAGGACGCGTTTGCTCTCGCCGGTTCCCGTGGACCTAGAACAGTGCTTGCGCGTAGCAGGTGCACAACGCCTACGTCTCGCATGAATGAAATGGGAGAACGTGTTACGGCTGACAGCGTTTCACAGTGTACACTATCGGCATGGGCATCTGTGTACAGGGCGGACGGGCCGGGCCACCCCAGCACGTCAGAGCTGTTTCCTGAGCTGAGCCCCGCCCCATCCCTAATGCCAGACTGCACATTCCAGGAGGGCAGGTGTTCTCCACCTGGGAGGTGCCTCGGCCAGAGGTGTTCCAGATGGACTCATTTATGTCCTGGGTTTCGAGCTCCTCTGATGAGATGACCATTAGCGGGAACAGTGACACAAACCCAGAGCCCTGCCCATCATTCAGGGCCGGGAGCAGTGCAGCCTGCTGTCCGTCCTTAGTCACACAAGGCCCCCTCCAGCGTCAGCTGAGCGTTAATTACGCAGCCACGCTGGCCTGGGCAGGAAAGCCCCAGGCGAACTGCACTCCAGAGGACTCTGATTGGTCTAAAAGAGGGGGAGACAAGAACAAAGGGAAACCTGCAGGCCTGGGTCAGAACCATCTTGGCCAAGCCGGCCCAAGGCTCACCGGACCCTCGCCAGGCTCCGGGGTGGGTGTGGCAGAAGCTGAGTTCTTGGTTGGTCTTTCTCCAGCCGAGGAAGTTGGAGCCCTGTTGCTGAACAGGGTATAAAGACCCACGCTTCCTGGGGCTCCAATTGCCCGGGTCCTCTGCCCTGCCCCTCACCCCCCAGCGTCCAGCTGGAACAGACTGGCTAGTTCTACCTTCCCGTCTCCCCGTCACACTGGCTCCCTGCATCACCCCACCTTCTCCCATCAGGGGCCTCTTAAGACCCCCCTTTGTTGCAAAGCTGCGGAAACAAAGCTGGATTGAAATGCCAGCTCTGTCTCTTTCCGGTTCTGTGACTTCGAACAAGCCATTTAACCCAGGGGTCAGCAAACATTTTCTGTAAAGGGCTGGAGAGTAAATTTTAGCCTTTGTGGGCCATGGGATGTCTAGCACTGTAACTCGACTCTTCCCTGTAGCTCCCAAAGCGGCCACAGGCAATATGTAAATGAATGCGTACACTTGCGTTCCAATAAAACTTTATTTACACGAATAGGAAATGGGCGAGGTTTGGCCCATAAGCCATAGTTTATTAACTCAGCTCCTGAATTAACCTGAGACTCTGTCTACTCATCTATAACATAGAGATATTAATACCTTCATAGGCTGGGGTACAGATGGAAGTATTTCCAACTGCCCGATAAATGTTATTTTTGTTTTGTTTCATTTGGGTTTTTTTTTACAGCAACCAACACCGCCCCCGCTCCCCGCCCCAGAGCCCAGAAAGACCCACACTTCCTGGGGCTCCAATTGCCCGGGTCCTCTGCCCTGCCCCTCACCCCACAGCGTCCAGCTGGAACAGACTGGCTAGTTCTACCTTCCCGTCTCCCCGTCACACTGGCTCCCTGCATCACCCCACCTTCTCCCATCAGGGGCCTCTTAAGACCCCCCTTTGTTGCAAAGCTGCGGAAACAAAGCTGGATTGAAATGCCAGCTCTGTCTCTTTCCGGTTCTGTGACTTCGAACAAGCCATTTAACCCAGGGGTCAGCAAACATTTTCTGTAAAGGGCTGGAGAGTAAATTTTAGCCTTTGTGGGCCATGGGATGTCTAGCACTGTAACTCGACTCTTCCCTGTAGCTCCCAAAGCGGCCAAAGGCAATATGTAAATGAATGCATACGGTTGCGTTCCAATAAAACTTTATTTACACGAATAGGAAATGGGCGAGGTTTGGCCCATAAGCCATAGTTTATTAACTCAGCTCCTGAATTAACCTGAGACTCTGTCTACTCATCTATAACATAGAGATATTAATACCTTCATAGGCTGGGGTACAGATGGAAGTATTTCCAACTGCCCGATAAATGTTATTTTTGTTTTGTTTCATTTGGGTTTTTTTTACAGCAACCAACACCGCCCCCGCTCCCCGCCCCCCCCAGAGCCCAGAGCAGCCGCCGCTGGGCTCCCGGCAGGCCCCAGCTGTGCCTCAGTGGATACCGCCTCCGAGCGCGTCTCTCAGCCCTCCTGCGCGGGAGCCTGCAAACCTCGGATGGCCTGTGTTTCCACTTATTCTAGCGTGGCTACTGTGCCACCCCGCTCCTCACCGCGTCGTGGGGCGAGCGGCGGCGGGGCGGCGTGCAGGCCTTTCAAACGAGGCAGGATTGCGTTAGGCTCTGATTAAGTCTGCGGGAAACACGATAGAGGAGCGAGGGCCGGAATGCAGCCCCTGCCTCCGCCTCGTCCGGCCTGCTTTGTGCTCGATTTCCTTCTCTGCGGCCCGTTTTGCTCGTTCTGTTTTCTCTATTGTTCTCGCTGTCCCCGCTCCTAATCGGCTTGACAACTTGCCTCGCTCTCCTGGCCTCCCCGCTGCCCTCCACACAGTTCCGAGCTTCTCTTCCGGCCCCGAATAGTGCGGCTGCTCCTGCATTTAATAAAAGCCGCTGACAGGGAGATCCAGACTAACCGAATTACTTCCACATTAAAGAGGCAGGCAGATTCCGGGGCCCTGCCCCTTCCTGCTCCCCCACCCACACCGGCTGCAGATTAGGCACAGATGCTTTGGGCCCCAGCGAGGGCCTGAGTCCTGCGGGGGCCGGGAGAGGCTGTCTGCTTCTCTGCTCACCTTCCCGGAGGTTCAGTTCTACCGTCTGGGAGCCACAGGCCAGCTGGGAGGACAGGAGAAGGGAAGTGACTTGCCCAAGGTCACCCAGGCCTCTACCTACTCCTTACTGCAAAGTTGTTATGTGCTCTGGCCTGGGTTGGTGGTCTCTGGGATCCGCCTTTGACTTCACAGACGTCCGTTTTCTGGCAAGGCTGTGAGGACCTTCTCTCCGGCAGCTGGATTCCCCCAAGAAAAAGGGAAGAGGAACCGGGCTGGGCCCTGGTTCTTCTGAGGCTGGTGTCAGGGCCTCCTCACCTGCCAGTGCCCCAGCCCACCACTCGCCACTCCTGCAGTAAACCAGCGT
>NW_006436283.1:5774462-5776339 GCF_000325575.1 Pteropus alecto | reverse complement strand
TGTTTGCAGAAACCACTTAAGGGGCCTGTTGGCCCCTGGGTACAGTCTCAATGGTGGAGGATTGAGACAAAGACACATCGACTTGCTCTGCATCATAAAGCAAAAGGAAGTTTAGGTTTCCTGAGCTACCCAGGATGGGCGGGCGGGGGGACTGGGAGGGAGTCTTACAAGAGGAAGGTGCATGAGAGGGAAGGAAAGGAGACTGGTTACAGCCTAGGGCCTGGCACGGGGAAGAACACCTGAGACCAGGGGTCGCCAACCCCCAGGCCACGAACTGGTATCTGTCTGTGGCCCATTAGGACCAGGGTGGCACAGCAGGAGGTGAGCAGCGGCGAGCGAGCGATCTTCATCTGTGTCTGCAGCTGCTCCCCAGTGCCGGCATCACCGCCTCAGCTCCACCCCAGATCATCAGGCATCAGATGCTCGTAGGACCACCGGTACCTGGTGCCACAAAGGCTGGGGACCACTGCCTTAGACAGCAAGACTCCCACCATTCCGCAGAGTCATGGGAGATGCTGGCGGGCGGGGGCGGAGGGTGGGGTGCTACATAATTGTAACCCACAGTTGGTGCCTTGAAACCAAGGTCCTGCAAGAAGCCGCTGCAGAGGCTAGGGCTTCCTCAGCAGATGACACTTGGGGATGAGACATTCTTGGTCCCCGGGCCTGCCCATAAGGTGGTGCGGGTCCTGGGCCTTGGCGACCGGGCTGCCTAGTGCTGTTTGACGATCACGCAGCCACTCGAGTCCACAGACTGCTGCTTTCCTTGTGCTGTGTCGTGCGCACGGCTTCTGGCCACGTGGTTAGGATGCACTGGCGAGCGTTTGGCCTGAGGAGCGCCGGACCCAGGCTGTGGGGTGATACCAGCTGCCCCCACCCCAACTCCGCATCCTCAGCGGGCGTCAGGCTCTCGAGGTCGGTCCTTCCAGGAGGAGACAGTCTCTCTCTGGGACACCTGTTGGGGCCTGTTGACCTTAGCGCTATCCCCTCTCTGGCTAACCAGGAAAGGATCCAGCTTTCCGAGGGTCTTAGCGGTCAGCATAAGGCCTGTGAAGGGGTTCAGAACAAGCCACCCCCAAATATGCCACTTTATCATAGTCATTATGTTGAGCAGAAGGCACTTGAGACACTGCACGTGCAGGAAGGGCTCCCTGAGCTGCCCCCTTCTCCCTAAAAGCAGGCCGTAACATGCCCCACGGGGAAGGCGCCCTCTCTGCCCCAGGAAGACGAACAGTCTTGTCACCAGACAGGGAGGTGATGCCGAAATGCACCTGTGCAAACGCACCTGCTTAAATAGCCCCGATCTTCCGTTAGTTTCCCCACGTGCTTCCTAGTCGCGGTCCCAAGGCTGACTGCGCCGAGCCCTAGACCCTTTGTCTTGTCACGTTCCCACAATTTATCAGGCTTTGTTTAAAAGGTATAAAGCTTATGGGCCTGTGAGGGTTACTTTGGTGCGTCAACGTGACTGGACCGTGGGGTGTCCAGACATCCGGTCAAAAGTTATTCTGGGTGTGTCCGTGAGGGTGTTTTGGATGAGATCAGCATTTGAGTGGTCGACCGATAAAGCAGATGGCCCTCCCCTACGTGGGTGGGCCTCACCCAAGCTGTTACTGGTCTGATACAACAAAAAGGCTGAGCGAGAGGGAGATCCGCCCGCCTCTCTGCCTGGAGCTGGGACTTCGGTCTTTTCCTGCTTCAGATGGAAACATTGGCTCTTCCCGGGTCTCAAGCCTGCCAGCTACTGGGTTGGAACCGCAGCGCGGGCTCTCCTAGGCCTTCAGCTTGCCAACTGCAGATCTTGGAACTTGTCGGCCTCCATAATCATGTGAGCCAATTCCTCATAGTAAATCTCTCTCTCTCTCCCTCCCTCCCTCCCTCCC
>NW_006436283.1:5755433-5774432 GCF_000325575.1 Pteropus alecto | reverse complement strand
ACTAATATAACAACCAACTCTCAGCCTCACTCGGGACCCGCTGAGGAACCGTGGGAAACGTGCTTCAGCTTGTCCCCGCGCCAAGGGATGGAGAAACGAAGGCTTCACCCTCTGACCCCTGCCCTGCGTTGGTTGGGGTTTGCTCCTTTGGGGTCATTAAACCCACCGACACTTCTGGGCCACCCTGTGCGCAAGCTACATAGATCGCACAAGCTCCCAAAGCACTGGGGACAGGTCTCAGGCAGAAAACAGAGAGGGGCAGCTGTCACAGTCGGAGGCTGCAGGTGAGCCTCAAGGTGGGCTGACAGGTTAGAGGAGGGGATGTCAGAAATATTTGCCGTAAACCCCTAACATCGCCAGAGCTGACCTCAGAGAAGAATTTGAGTCCTCCCTCCAGCATGCCAGTAGACTCGGGGACACATTCTCAGGCTCCGCTTCTCCAGATTCTCCGACCATGATATTTTATTTTTAAAAAGAAACTAAATGCCTAGAGGATGAATTAAGACCTCCGGTTCTGGGTTTTTTAATGGGGTTGTCTGAGAAGCAGAGACGTGATAAATTTAGGAAAATTGGGAACGTGTATAACAAAGAGTTTATAGCCATAATATATAAATACCCGCCATATTCAATAAGAAAACAATCACAAGCTGATAGAGAAAATCGTCAAATCATACAGACAGCAAACAGGAATTCAACAAAAATGACATGCAAGTCGCTAATAAATATCTAAAACTATTTCAATCTCATTCATAATAAAAATAATTTAAAACAAGGTATTATTTTTTTCCCCCATCAGATTGGCAAAAAGTTTATAGGATCGATGACAGCCAGAGTCGTGCACAGACTGTGTATTAAAAATAGAAAGTAAGATTAGCCTTGACCTAGCCGGCCCACTTTTAGTATGTATCCCATAGAAATATTCCCATCAATGCACAAAGATGTCATATACGAAGAAGTTCGTTTCAGTTATAGTAACAAAATCTGAACCAATCTAAACATATATAGGGATATATTAAGTTAGAGCATATCTGTGGCCTGAAATACTATACAGCTATTAAAAATAATGAGAGAGATTTAGCGGAGGTTCACTAAGGAAAAGTGGGTCTCGGAACAATATTTTATTGTTATTCCATTTCTGTAAAACAAAGAACGCTATATTTGTGTGTATGCATTACAAAAAAATCTGGAAGGATGTACATCAAATTGTTAAAAATGGATCCCTTTAGGGAATGAAATCAGAGTGAGGACAAGTGAGGGTAGGAGCTGGTGACACAGTAAGGTGGAGTTTTTTACTTTGTATACTCTTATTTTGTTATCTTTCTAATGAACATGTGTCATTTATACAATTTGATGAAAACCGATAGAATTTAAAAATTGGAATAAGTAGAATTTAAGAGGATCCTAGCAACTCTCAGTGCCTAAATTTGATTTTTTCTTGTTGTTGTTCATCACGGAAACTCACAAATGGAAACTTGGGTGTTGGAGACACAGTCTGAGCTTCCTAGGGTTTCAAATCTTCTAGGGCCAAGCTTGGCTTCCTTCAGGCTTATCTCTGGAATGGCAGATAAAAGTACAGATAAAAGAGATGTATCAGTTATCTACTGCTGTGTACCAAGCATCCCGAATCCTAACGGCTTAAAATAACAAACATTTCTCATGCGCTTACAGGTTGACTGGGCTGATCTTGGCTGATCTTGGCTGGGTGTGCTCATTCATCTGTGATCGTGGTTGGCCAGTGGCTGGCTGGTCCCGAATGACCTGGGCTGTGACCACTTGCCTCTCTTTCTTGTACCTCTCACATCTTTCCGGCAAGCTAGCCCAGGTGTGTTCTTCTGGTGAAAGTACAGGTGCCTGGTGGAAATGCATTTTGTAAGCTCTGCTTCAGTAGAGGTTGCTTCCGTCCCATTGGCCAAAGCAAGTCAAGTGTCTGAGTTGAGACTCTTGGGGGAGTGTGGAAGGTCATGACCAAAGGGCCTGGAGACAGGGAAGCCATTCACAGAGCCATCAACACAACTGACCAGCTCAGAACCTTCACTCGAGAATCTTCATCTGGTCTGTGTGACCTTGAAAGCCTGTCTTGGGGAGTCCAAGCCTCATTTGCAACGGGCTCACCTGGGGATGTTTTTCTGCTGCGGGACCGGCAACCACAGAATAAAGCGGCAGAGGAAGCATCTCCAGATGTGATTCATTGGAGATTAGCCTTTGGTGATTAGTCGGCAGAGCGTCCGGCCTCACCTGGGGTCTCAGAGCGAACCTGAGGATGAGAGGATTGGGGACAGGAAGAGAGGAGGATAGGGAGGGAGGAGTCAAAATACCTGGAACAACCCAGAAACGTTCGAGTGCGCTGCAGCGAATTCGCCCCGGGTGTTCATCAGACAGCCGCTGCCTGGCCGTCCCCGGCTCTCTTCTTTCTCCCCTACCTGAGCCCCTGGCTGGTGAGTGTGTCGAGCTGGGAATCCATTGCGTGGAAACTTCCACTTTTCATTTTCACTCTGGGTGGCTGCAAGGCTACTTCCTGCTCAGAGAGAGGGAACCGAGTTTGCTTTGAGCACTCCCTTACCACCTCGGTGTCCTTGTCCCATTGCCACCTCCTCCCTCGTTCCCGGCCCCCGGCCCCAACCAGAGATCTTGCTCAGCACACTCTCGCGCAAACAGCTTCTTTCCTGGTCCGCGGGGACTCAGGGGCGGTGTGACAGATTCTGCTGGTTCCTGCTTTTGGAAAATATTGCCGTTCACTTTGCATTTGCCCTGCCCCTCATCACGGCACAGACGCCAAGGCTGGGGCGGGCTCCTGGCCATCTATTACCCGCCTCTGCTGGAGGAGGAGGACAGACCCGCACCTGGACTGCCAGGGGGTGGGCCGGGGCTGGGGAGACGGAGTTCTCATTTAATAAGCCACGAATATTTATTGAGAGTCAGCTGTGTGCCCAGAACTGCAGGTCCGGAAAGAAGAGCTGAGAAATGGTGCCACAGAAATGGGGGACACTGCCACCCCCACCAGACTCGGAACGGGGGGCGAGGGCGGTGGGAGTTGAGCTTTTAGAAGCTGGAGCCTCGTATACCACTGGTGGAAGCAGCAGTCGGCAAAATAGCGCACCTGGGGAATTTGAAATGGAAACTTATGTGAGCATGCCCTTTGATCCAGCAGTTCCACGTCTAGAAATTTTCCTGAGCGAATAAGTGTGTGCAGAGATGTGTGTGCAAGGTTTACCACAACGTTATTTATAGCAGAGAAATAACTAGAAAGCAACCTAATAACAGACTCGTTTGGTAACGTATGGTACAGTCATATAATGAAATACCATGCAAACATTAAAAGGCAAGTGGTAGAAAAATATTTATTGATATACTAAAAAGCCTAGGAATTACCAAGCGCTAATTTCCAATATGTTGGTGGATGTAGTTCTGGCCATTTTTATACACGCACATTTTTCCGCAAATGAAACAATAATACGCTATCTTGTTGCCTCGCCACAGCCCCCTTTCCCGAAAGCTTCAGGGAAGTTTAGTCTACAAAGGACCCAAGTGGGACCATTGAGAGTCGGGGCTGAGGGAGCCGTGGATGCCGACGCTCCCCCGAGAAGCCGTGTTGTCACACAGACCTCTAATAAATGATGTTCATCACGAGGACGCTTAGAGCTCATTGTCATTTGCAGAAGACAGCCAAATATGTAAAATAATTTAGAAAACAAAATTTCCAATCAAAATGGCCAAAAAAAAAAAAAAAGTTTTGCTAGAGAATGGGGACACTCGTTATTGAAACTTAAAGTATGTGGAAAAGCTCGTCTGTTGCTGTGGACGGATGCCCGTGAGACCTGGTGTCTCGCTTTCCTATAAGAAGCTTTTTTTTGACCTTCATCCCTGGCTGTAGGCACCATTGGGAAAATCCCCAAATACGATTGCCTGCAAGGAATCCCAGCACTTTGAAGGGAAGGCATAATGGTGACAGGGACTCAGAGATCTTCCAGGGAGGGTCTGTTTGGCAGCTGTGGGTGCAGGGCTAAATGACAAGCCCCAGATGAATGAATGAGAACCTGGGCTCTGATCACAGGGTGGTGTGGGGGGAGGTGCCCGACAGCTTTCTGCAACATCACTGGACCTGAAAGTTGAGGAAGGTTTCAGCAGACAGATAGGGAAGATTGGCAGGATCTAGATCTACAGGGCTGGCAACTGAGGCTCAGCGAGGTGTTGTGGCTTCTGCCATATCACACAGCTTAAGAGGGAGCCTGGAACTTGGATGATGCTCTGGCTTCTGAAGGACCACGTGTGCTGCTGGAAGCTCCGAAGGGTCTGGGAAGGACAAAGCCTGGCAAGAAAGGGTGAGGGACGGCCTCTCAACTCCACTTTGATGGAGTGCCTCAAACATGGTTATCATTGCAGAAGGCCGCGGAGGAAGGTCCCGCGCTCCACTGCTCATTTGCATGTATAAATGCGTGTGTATATATATTGCTTATTAGTGCCAGTGGAATTTGCATTTTAAGTGGATTGGTTTGTGGGGCATGTTTTTTTGGAACCTTGGACTCTAAAGGAATTTTCCATCTTCAATGTCGTCGCTCCTTGTGCGATAGACAATGGGGTCTTTCCAAGAGTCTGATGAGAGGTGGAAAGATACGGTGTGGAGGAGGGAAAAGGACATTGGATGGCAGGACATCAGGGACCACTTGCTGCTCGGCCGACAGCGACTGGTAGCCTTGGGCTGGCACCAGCATCCTAAGCTTAGCTCACATCCTAAGCTTAGCTCACCAGCATCCTAAGCTTAATCTTTAGAGTAAGGAGAACTGCGTAAGACTCTGCAGTAATAGCCACAATTATCATTGCTGCAGCTCAAGTATCAGCCATTGGCTCATGCTCTGCCATCAATGTCCATATCTGCTATTTGTCCCTGTCTCTCCACCCATACACAGAACCCAACACGTCTTCACGTTCCCCCTGCTCCCCACGCACCTCGAATGAACAATCTAGACTTCTCTGGGGAGGGGAGACAGAGAATTCCATGGAAACCCCACAACAACTAGAAAATCCACGTAGGGCACTTCTGCCCTTCGAGTTTTACGTTTCCGGTCCTTCTCTGTGTCTGCTCTCGGGGTATCCACATTTCCTCTGGAAATTCCCATTTTGTCGCCTCTTACGAGCTGAACGCTCCGTCTCTGCTCCAGCTTCTACTCCCACATTTGCTCACCCCGATCCAACAGGGTGCTCAGCCAAACAAAAGGTCCCCTAGTTAATCAGACTCCCCATCCTGGGAAGGTAGTTGGGACTGCGCCTTCCAACTTGCCCACCATTTCTTGCAACACGATTAGGTCACCTCAGCATTGGGGCGTCGGCCTGTTTTCCCTATCTGCCTACACAGCATATCCAGCACCCTCCTTGTCCACTGCTGACTTGATGGCCAGAAATCTAGCTTCCTGAACTCCCTGAAGGTACATCTCTATTGTCACCACAGAGAACTTCCGGCAGGAATGACAGTAACGGGGAGGTGTAGTTAAGCCCGTGCTTTTCTGGGTCCAGCTGCTTCACTGGGGATCAGGGAGTGGTGGCAGTAGGAATAACCAGAAGGTGTGAGAGGGCAGGGGAGATGGGAGACAGTGAGCTCTGCCGCCGATCTGTCTGTCCGAAGGGTGTAAATAAGTGGAGAGAAATCTCCCATGCTGTAGACCTCCAAAAAGCTGTACGTGGCTCCTCCGCCCTGAGGAGAAGAGAATGTCTTTCCACTCCCGCAGTGGGCTGCACATCCTGACCTTCTTCCAAGGAAGACAGCGTGAAAATGGAGAACGAAATGGGTAACTTTACCGTGGAGAAACCCAACAACACTCCCCCAACCTAATCACGAGGAAAAACGTGAGGCAGATTCCAGTTAAGGAACATTCTACAAAACAACTGACCCCAAAGTCACCGAAACCAAGACATGTCTAAGTTACAACCAAGAGGAGCCCAAGCGTAATGTGGGATCCTGGAACAGGAAGAAAAAAAAAAAAAGGCATTGGGGAAAACTAAGGAAATCTGAATAACGTATGGCCTCTAGTTAAAAATAATGTATTAATATTGACTCATTAATCGTGACAGATGTACTACAGTCATGTAAAAAATCAATCGCAGGAGAAGCTGAGCATGGGGTGCATGGAAACGCTGTGTGCTATTGTTGCAATAATTCTGTCAACATAAAACCATTCTAAAATAAGAGCTTCATAAAAAAAAAAAGTTTAGGTCTTGGCAAATAATCAGAATGTGTTACTATATTCGTACCTCTCTGAAACCAAGCCCAGTGGCTGTTTGTTCTAGGTGCTAGGCACCATCGTTACTCATCAATGTTGGCATCACCAGATTGTCAAGTGCCAAACAGCACCTTTGAGAAGCCTGGCAGCGAATCCACCTGGCCCATAAGAAACTGATCCAAGCCAGTGAAATGCTGTTTGTAGGAGAAAATTAATTAGAGTGTCCCAGAGTGCCTCACGCCTTAATGTGTCTGATAATGTCACACTTCCTGGGCTTCTTGGCTCCTCCCATTATTGATTGATCCTAGGCAATCTACTAAACTTCACATCTATCAAATTAGCATGAGATGGTGTAGTCCTTATAGGGTAGTACAGAACCATTAAGCAAAAGGTATATTTTACTATACTTACGAAGGTCAGTATCTAATTCAGGGGTCACAGGAATGTAAGCTGCCATTAGCCCCAGTATGGATCTTGCTTGTCTTGAATCCCCACCGTATCCCCAAGGCCCAGAAGGATATCTGGTACATAGCAGATGCTCAATAAATTAATGATCATTCAATCATGATTCCCATTGACTCTAGATGTCTTCGATGACCCCCGATACCCTCCACCTTGCTCCATACCACATCCAAACACATACATAATGCATACATTAAATGCAGATTATTGAAACATTGTCTACCCATAAACTCTCCTGCTCCACCCCGCCCCCCCACCTCTAATATAACAGCTGAGAATAGACCCCTCGCATCAAACTGCTGCTCTCAGATGATGCTCTGATGCTCAGGGCGAAGATTATGGAGATGAAAAACATGTGTGGTCACCACACCATTCCACACACCGTGGAGCACTAACATACAGGCTTCCTTTCAGCGTATAGTGAATTAGATGCTTTGAACGACCTTCCTTTTGAAGCACCTGAAACTATTGGAAGAAAATATTTTTAAAGATAAATACTTCTTCTGAAATGCTTGGATGGGACAAAAGGGAGGAACCCACGGAGCCCCCAAACGAAGTGGAAGCAGAAACAGAATGAAAGCAGAGCGCCAAAGCCCACGTTCGCCCACAGGCAGAGACGGGACGCGCTTGAGCAGAAGATGAAAGAAAAACTCTCCAGTGCTGGGGGAAGAGATGCTAACTGTCCTGGGCTCAAGAGCCCATCACGATACCAAGAAGATAGGTTTCCTATTGTGGGGAAGAAGCTGGAGACTCCTGGTCAAAACCAGCCTCATAGACAAGGCAGTTTGGATGTCAAGGGAAGAGGACAAAGAAGGCAAAAATGCTGGAGAAGCTTCATCCCCAAAGTATAGGTACCCAGGTTTCCCTGAACTGAAGCCGGGCTAGACAACAGGTAACTGTCCTGCCCTCCCGCATCACAAACCTAGTAGGAGTACCGAAAACTAGTCTGCCCCTGGAGAAGGGGCAGAAACACGGAAAGAGACCTACTCTGGGGCGCAGGCATAAAAAGGTTGATGAAAGCTAAGGGTGGAGCATGGAGAAAAACACTCCAGCACCTAGCACCCGTCCTAAGTATAGATGACAAACAGCCTGCCACTAGACCGTGAGGTCGGTGGCTCATTGAAGGTTACCATAGGAATAGCAAAGCCAAAACCCAGCTCGGCTTGTCAAGATCGTGACTCAACCTTCTATCTTGATGGCCTAAAACAAGATGCATGCTCATTTCCAGACATAAATATTGTTTTCCTCATGATACTCTGTTCTGAATACGATGTCTGATAGTCAATAAAAAATTATGAGACCCACACACAAAAGCAAGAAAGCACAAATTATTGAAAAGAGATAAAGCAACCAAGAGAATAAGACTCAGATATGACCTAGATGTTAGAACTTTATAATAACCGATTAAAATGTCAGAGGACGTAGGGAGAAGGCGGACAACACGCATGAATGGATGAAAAATTTTAGTCGAGAGAGAAACTACAAGGAAGAGGCCATTGGGAATGTCAGAAATAGAAAAGATAATCTCACAGATGAAGATTTCCTGTGCTGGACTCATCGGTAAACTCAACACAGCAAAATATAGATCTAGAGAAATTATCCAAACTGAAACACAAAAAGAAAAAAAAAAGTGCGTGAGGGAACCAGATTAGAATATATAAGATCTGAAGTCTATCAAATGGTGTCAAGTACATATAATGGGAGTCCCACCGAAAATAATTTTCAAAACTCAAAGAGAAATCAAGACTTTTTCAGACAGCAAAAGATGAAATCATTGACTGCTAACAGACCTACACTGCAAGATTGCTCATGGAAGTTCTTGAGGTAAAGGAAATATGACACCAGACAGAAACTGGAATCTATACAAATCAATATAAACTCTGAAGATGAAGCGGATAAGCAGGTAAACAAGAGAAACCCACGCTGAGACGCCATTTTGCTCCTACCGGACTGGCGAAGCTTAGAAGTCGACACCCAGAACTGATGGCGACCCAGAATGACAGAGCTCTCATCTTCCTCTGGAGCGGTGTTGGTGTAATCATTTTTTTGGAAAACAGCTTCATTTATCAAGTCGAATATGTGCTCGTCACCCTCGCATTCAATTCCATCGGTATAAACCTGCGCGTCTAGAGCAGTGCTTCTCAAACTTTGATGTGCACGTAATTTTGTTAATAACGCAGATTCTCATTCACCGGGTCTGGGACAGGACCCCCAAATTCTTCACATTGAACACATTCCGCAAAGATGTCGATGCTACAGCCTGAGGACCACGCTTAGAGAAGCAAACGGGAGTCACATAAATCGATATTTACGGCAACATTCACAACAGCCCACATCCCAAATTTCTACCAGCAGTAGACCTGGCAGATACCGTACAGCATATTCATGAGCTGGAATTTCTATTTAGAAGTGCAAATGAATAAACCACAAGGACTCACATTAAACATGAATGAATTCAACAAATATACCGTTGAGCAAAAGAATCCAGGTACAGGGAGCGGAAATACAGTACAATTCCGTCGTATAAAGTTCCAGATTCAGGCAGAGCTAAATAATATATAGGAGCGCATAGGCACCTGGTAAAACTTTCTGGGGGAAAAAAAAACAGGGAGGAAATGATTAGCACAAAACCGAGGCTAACGGTTACCTCTGGTAGAGAGAGAGAGGGGCGGTAGGATAAACACTCGGGGGACCGGCGGTGCTCTATTTCTCGAGGATGAATGGTGAACACATGGGTGTTTTATTGTATTATTCTTCTTAAACTGTATATATACATTTTATGTTCCCTTTCGAATCAGAAAGTAGCAGGAAAGCTTTTTGTATTGAAGTCCCAAGTGACTAGTAAAATAAACCTAGTGACTTATAAAAAAGTCTAAATTTTGAGACTCGAGGTTACTCACACCTCTGAAACAAAACACTCGCACACACCCCAGTTCGCAAGTCGTACAATATGGGCCACCGACAGGAGAAGCTGGGGAATGCGCATCCTTATTCTAAGACTCTTGGCCACAGACAAAGGGACGAGGGGAGCAGGGTTGGCAAGATGAGCCCAGAGACGCAACTGCTCAGCCCGGCAGTCTCATCGAAGTGTTGACATAGGTCAGTCAGCATGGTTGACTGTGGAAGGTGGGGCCTGGTGATTTCCTAGAGTGGCCAGCGAACAGAAACGGAGCAGGGGGACATTGAGGTCCTGAAGAACAGGCTGGGGAACCATCATCGCCCGCTCCATCAGTCCGGCAAGTTCTCTGGGGAGGCCCACCTTTCCTTTCTGATAATCTCATCAAAACTCCCTCCTCCCACTTTCAAAGGAACGTCTCACCAGCAAGAGCCACAGCAAGATAGCGTCAGCTCTCCAGCCTCTGCTCCTCTGGTCCGGGGACCTGAACTCTGTCACCTAGACAGGCCTGGCCCTTGGGTCACACTTCACCTCCACGCTAAGACCTCCCTTCACACAGCAGCCTAGCCCGCCTCTGACTACTCATGCAAGAACGATGACGAGATTGAATTTCAGCTGAGGGAGAAGCAAGATATAAATACAGCCTGGTGTACTATTAATATCAATAATATTAGTGCAATTATTTCCATACTAGTCAGATTCAATAAAAGTGACAGTAAACAAGCCTGGAGCCGCCACCAGGTGAGCGCGGTGGGGGCCCCCGCACAGCTGGCTGGCTGCTGACAGTGCTCTGCCTTTGCTACCGTGTGGCTGCCCCTGCCTCCCCAGGTCTTAATGCATTCAGAGTGACAACTGTGCCATAGCAAAAAAGAGAGGGAGGGCCACTGGCGCTATTTACAGGTGAGACACCTGCAAACTCAGAGCGGAGAGTATAGTCCAGCTCCACAGACCCCCTCCCGAAATCCGTAGACTTCTCTTTAGCACATCTCACTGCTTCGTAATTATCCGTCCCCGCGTCTGTCATCACATTGGACTGTGACTTCTCTGAGGACATGGACCAGGAACGCCCAGGGCCCGCGACAGTGAGGGCAGAGCTATAAAACCCGAGTGTTTGGTCCTGGCTGTTTGGAAAGCCAGATCCTTCAGTGGCTAAGAATGTGTAAAGGAAGAAAAACTCCCTTCCACCCTCTCAGATTCCGCGGCTGGCCTAAGAGTTAAAGTGACATAAGATAGATTAACAGGAGAAAAGCATACAAATTTTTTTTAACATTTTTTACATGGACATGGAGTCTTCAGAGGAAAATAAAGACCTGAAGAAGCTGTTAGACCAAAAGCTTTTATCTTTTTAAACAAAGACAAAGAGGCTTGGGCCAGGGGCAGTAAATTATGAGACCGTGACTAGGAAATATACAGGGGAAACTAATGGAAAATAAGAGTTATCTTAGCAAGTTTGTTTGTACAGGTCCATTTTAGCATCGACTTCTAGTCTCGGTGATAAGAATGTCTTTCTCTTCCTGGTTCAAGGAGGGTACCTTTCTCGTGGGAGATGTTACGACCTCCTTTCAGGTAGAAGAAGGGGAGGTCAGGGAGCCCTGCCTGCGTGTGCCGTTTCTCGGGTGCCTTCGGCGCCAAATAATCAATACGACAAAGTGATATATTTTGGGGCGGCATGTTCTGAACCCGTTCAAATGCAAATCTGGGGTCAGGCGGGCACGGAGTCAAAGGCCTTTTCTTCCACTTGTTGGCTGTGTGACTTTGGATAAGTTACTCGACCATTCTGTGCCTCGCTTCGGTCACTTGTAAATGGAGGTAATAGTACCTCCTGCCTGAGAGCGTGGTTATGAGGACCACCAGAGAGGACCAATGACAAATAAGGTAGCACAGGGCACGTGTAGACGCTTCACAAGCACATTCTTATCTTACCATTGTTTAATAAGCATATTATTATCTATGATATTAGGAAGCAATATGGGGGAGTGGATGAGAGCCAGATGCCCTGGGTTTGATTCCTGGCTGGGTCCTTTCCCAGGTGTATAAACTTGGGTGACCTTGGATGACAGAGGTGGGACCAGAGACAAGTGAGGCACCTCAGGTGTAAAATTTAGGGACTCACCTCACTTGTCTCCCCCAATCCTGTCCCTGCGGAGCCAGCCACTTGCTCCCGTGTGCCATGTGATAAGCGATACCTGAATATTAGCTACTCTTAACCATGACGACAATGTCCCAGAACAGTTGTCTAAGCGGCAGACTGTTCCAACGAGTTGTATGAAAAGAATTAACCTGAGCCCATCCGCGAACCTAGAGCGAGGGAACCGTTAAGAACATCCATTGATGAAAACACAGAGGTAAAGGGGAAAAGAAAAAGAAAAAAAGACTTTCTTGGAGCCTGTGCATTTTCCCAGTCAGGACATTTTCCTGGCTCTCACTTGACGGAGCCGAAGGGGCCTCGAAGGCCGCGGGAAGAGGCATGGTCTCCATTCCCGATGGCTGCTCCATTACTGACACAGACTTAGGAGGTCGTGGCCTCTTTCACACCCCGCTGCCAGGCAATCTTGCTCCCTTCCTTCCCACCCGGGGAGCAAAGGAAAAAGCGAAGAGAGTCCCCCGGGCGACCGGCTTCTCTTCAATCGGAAAGAGATAGCGTCCACTTTATTCTTAAAAAGGTTAAAGCGTTTTTCTTCCCAGCGGCTACAGACCTGGGACTTGAAACAAATTCGCGTGGAGCTCTCTCTTCGGCAGCGTCCCGCGAATGTCTCCAGCTCGCCGGCTCCCTGCAAAGGCCTGTATATCTTTTTCCTGGATCTTTCCATCTGAATTTTAAAGAGGGTTTTAGAGAGCGTGTTATAATGAAGGTTCTTGAGAGTCTCCTAAATCATAACACACAGAACCGGAACGGGCCGTCTCTTCTCCTGACAATGATCTGCCCACCCGGATTTTTGACACCCAGAGCGTGAGCTAACACCACGAAATGTCCCATCCTAAATCTTTCCTCACCAAGAAATCGTTCTCAGTCTCTCTCTCTCCCTTTGCTCTCCCCTCCCTTTGCCCTCTTCCCCTTCTCCCCCTCATAAAATAATAAGGCAAGCTGGAGCACTGTCTAAATCCCTCCCAGGAGCTGGAGAAGAGGCCGGCCAGACATACTTACTACTAAGTGGATGCAAATTCACTTACCGCTGATTTTCAAAGAAATGAGACGTTCCTGCCACAATATTGCTTTTCTCATCACCAAATGGGGCCTTTGCTTTGTAATTTGGTGAAGCTGTCAAAACAATCAGATCCGGAAGGCTGGATGGTGTCTGCGTTGCACCATCCGGAGATGGATGTCAAGGGCAGTTCCAGACGCCTCCACTCAGAAGTGTGTGACAGGTGGTGACGGCGGCGTGGAACACAGGGCAGAGGCAGGGCCCGAACTGGCTGGCCCTTTAGGTTCCTCAGCGAGGATAGCCCCCCCGGGGAGACCAGCTGGAGCTGATGGGAGAGGGGCACACAGGTGCGTCCTCATTCGATCTTATGTCCTTCTCTGGGACTTCACGGGCCCACTGGCCTACTGCGGCCTAATCAAGGACTCTGCATGCAGAACTCACGGTGGGCAGAGAACCTACGAACTGCCCCATGCACGTCATTCAGTCCATCTGGGCCTCGCCGAGATTCTTTTGCAGAAGGACAAAATGGGATGGATCTGCGCCAATGTGCCTGCCGGATCTCTAGTTTTAGGTCTTCAGAGGTTATAGATGTGAAAGCAAATCATGAGCATTTCATCTGGGGGCTGCTCTGAGAAGGCATGCCAGTCCCCCTGGGGCGGGGGGCCTAGTCAGGTTTTTTGGTGTCAAAGCACAGAAAATAACTCTTCACACGAGCTGACTTGGCCCAAGCAACCGGGAAGCCAGGCAGATACGTTTTCTACTGCTGTTGCAATGAATTACAACGAATTTAGTGGCTTGTGACAACACGAATTTGTTGTCTTACAGTTCTGGGAGTCTGAACATGCGTTTACGTGGCCACCGTGAGGATGTCAGCAAGGCTGGGAAAGAACTCATTCTTTGTCTCTTTTAAAGAAAGCCCGCATTCCTTGGCTCACGGCCCCCCTCCCGCAAAGGCGTAACTGCAAACCTTTGCTTCTGTCATATCTCCTTCTCTGACTGTCACCCTCCCCTCCTATGAGGACCCCTCGTGATTACATTGAGCCCACTGGATCATCTCCCCAGCTCGAGATTCTCAGCTTAATCATGTCTGTAATGTCCTTTCTTCCATGTAAGATAACATATTCGTAGGTTCTAGGTAGGAGGACCTAGGCAGTTTGGGGGAATGGTTATTTTGTCTGCCACGCTGAGGAGTGGACGTCAGGCCCAGATAGATCTGGGGCCTCGAACAGAATCATCGGGGTCTTTTCCTTCCTCTCTACCCCTGCACTTTGCTTCCTTCCGTGGTAGTGTAATTCTCCGGGCCATTTCAAACAGCCTTCTTCCTAGAACCAAGGAAAATGCTGCCGGTGACCCTAAATCGTCATTTCCCAGATTAATAGATGGTTTGGAAAAATATATTTCACCCCTCCCTGTCCTGTCTCCCACCCCTTGTCCAATCACCAGTTTCTATGTAGGCCCCTTGAACTAAGGGGTGCCTGGGAAGAAGGACCTTGGGAAGGGAATAAAGCATCCACGGGATGGCCAGGTTGGTGGCTAGACACTCATATTTCAGGCAGACATCATTTTGTTATCTACGCTGGTGATGTTGGACACATCAGCTACAAAATGCATAACTGGGTCATTCACCTATGACCCTAGCAGCATAACTGGGTCATCATTTCCATCTTTTAAAGGTCGAGCCAACCACAGAGGCCCTGGGCAGATATCCCAGTCCCACTCAGCCTGGGGCATTGACAGCTGCAGCTAAGCAGAGCCCGGGGAAGCCATAAAGGCCCCGTGGCCTCACCATGTGTCTCTATGACCTTGAGGCAAAAAAAAAAAAAAAAAAAATAGAAAAAGAAAAACCAATAAAACCTTTCCTGGAGCGGTACCATAATTAAGAGTCACTTCAGCCTTGCTGAGCTCTAGTAACAATTTCAAGTTCCAGATATAGTAATACTCAAATTTGTGTAAAGCTTATGGAATTTAAAATAGAGACACTCATTTGGGACCTACGTATGGCTGGGGCGACCTTACTTCCAGATTTGCCAGAGACATCCTGGTTTCTACTCGTTGGCCTGATATAATTATTAACAGCTCTCTCCTTCGCTGTCAAAAGATGCCTGTTTAAGTGACAATGTTGTGGTCACCCTAGTGGTAGCAGAAATACAAAAGGCTTCATTTTCCGCTTGCTGTTCGGCTCGGCCGTGAGCCTGGAGAAGCTTCCAAGGCAGCAGCTTGGGAAGACGTGCGAATCCCACAGTTTCCCTCTTCCTTGTGCCTGCTGCAAAGCCGAGGGATCAACACGCCCTTCCTGTTAAGTTACGGGGTGTGAAGAGCCTGTCACGTGGTCCTCTCTTAGCTCTGTGGTCTCCAGCCGCCCCACAGCCTTTGCACAGTGACGTCTGAGTCTGCCAGGGCCTCGTTCTCTCTCGTTCCTTCACCCAGCTCTGTGGGGTAATAGCTGAGTTGATGTGGAAAAAGGACTTTTAAAAATTTCTCTCGAATTTGTTATATGAATGCCTATGCCTTTGTGCAAATGCATCAATACGATCATATGCCTGGTGTGTGTGTATGTGTGTGTGTGTTCTTATTTTTCTTTTCCTTGTTAATCTGACTTCCTACCTCTCTTTCTTTTAGCTGCAAAACCAGAGACCCAGGCTAATATTCCAACAGGAGTCCTTCCACATTTCTCTTCATAATTGTATACCTTAACCTATACATGCATGCATGTTTATGTCACTTTTTATACACACATACACTTCTGCACACACAGAGATTTATTATGCGTGTACAGATAGCCTGTATAATTGTTTGTTTTATTGAATTATATGATATTCCGTTTGTCGCATCTTGCTTTTCTTACTCAATACCTCGGGGAAATCTCTCTAAATCCTCTGGTATAGCTCTAATTAATTGTTTTCAATTGTGTGTAACATTGCACGGTGTAAATGTACTCTAATTTATTCACCCAAACCTCTAGCGTTGGATATTTACTTTATTTCCACAGGAAAATTTCCCATAGTAACCAAAATATAAATGCGTTTCACTTTGGCCCCAATGCCCCTGACTCATACATGATTCAAAAATGTTTAAGTGTGTCGATTTGAAGAACGTAATCAGCTGCCATTATTTTTTTCAAGATGTCGAACTGACCCATCAATCAAAATGTAGATATAGCTTGATGTCTTTAGTTTCATATAAATGCGATCACAATCAGCCTCGTCTGTTCTCACACGTTTTCTGTTTGGATATAAGTCTGGTGACCAGCCAAAGTTGAGTCTCTACCCAGGAGCCACCTCGACGTATTAGGAAGGGCTCAGGCTTTGGAACAGACACACCTGCCCTTAAATTATTGAAATAAACACCTTCTCCCAGCCCAGTTTTTTTGCCTTTACAACAGGAGTCGTGATACCAACCACATAGGAAGTTAAATGGGATTATACGGCACAGGTCC
This sequence comes from Pteropus alecto, assembly GCF_000325575.1. Lineage (NCBI taxonomy): Eukaryota > Metazoa > Chordata > Mammalia > Chiroptera > Pteropodidae > Pteropus > Pteropus alecto. Next base: position 5,758,283 of record NW_006436283.1, on the reverse strand, counting down.
CGGCACCAGGAGGCCCACGCTCAGGCGGCCCTACCCCGTGCACAAATCATGAATTACACTGGGGCTTGAAGAGAACACTCCAAATCAATCAATATCGATGCCCAGGACAAACACTGGCGGTCCGATAAGCAAACAGGAACAGGTTGTTTTCAGAATAATTGGATGTGCTATTTTTGTTGACAGAGCCATGTGTGCACTGAGGATGTGGAAGTGTGTGTTGCCAGCTGAATCCAGAGTGCTGAGGGTGTCTCCCCTTCTCCACGGAAGAAAGGCTGGGGGAGCCATGAGCCCGTGCACATCTGCTAGGAGGGATCTGGAAAGGAGAGGAGTTGATAGAGGTTTGAGGACTTGAAAAAGGTTTCCTGGGTGGAGCGCCGGGCGTAGCAATGGCCTAAACTCTCTTGTATTCTGGCCACAGGCTTGGCGTGACACATACAGGGGATGGACATTCCCTACCTGACAGCAGAGGTCACTCTCTGTCCTCTCTCCACACCACACCCACACTTTTCAGTTACCCACTCACCTGACCTGCCCAAGAAGAAAGCAGAAACTGGGGCTCAACACCACAGCATCTGTATGGACTGAATGTGTGTGCACCCCCACCCAATCCGTAAGTTGAAGCCCTAACCCCCATGTGATGGTAGTTGGAGGTGGTGCCTCTGGAGGTCATTAGGGTTAGATGAGGCCATGAGGGTAGGGTCCTCATGATACAAGATTAGTGTACTCATAAGAAGAGAAGAGATATTCGAGCTCTTTCTCTGTCTACCATGTGAGGACATGGTGAGAAGGTGGCCATCTGCAAGCCAAGGAGAGAGCCCTCGCCAAGAATCCATCTGCCAGCACCTTGAGCATGGACTTCCAGCCTCCAGAATTGTGAGAAATAAATGTATGTTGTTTAAGTCTCCCTCCCCCCAGTTAGTATTTTGCTATGGTGCCTGAACTGATTCAGACAGTATCCTTGCCTTTTCTTTTTAGGGTACTAGGAATAAAGACCTCTAAGAGAGTGTTGTCAGCATATCTCAAACCCCGAAATTGAGTCCCATAGCCAACATCAAGACACTTACCTCATCCACTGCCATATTCTGAGGGGACTGTAGCCGGGGAGTGGAGAGGCGACTATGAAAAATTTTTAATGTCCATGGAAATTTTGGGAACAGGTAATGCTGAGGGCTGGAAAGCCAGAGAGTCCCCACTCCCCGCCCCCAAATTTCCATTACTAACGGTTCGATCTTTGCTCCAAAACCAGCCTGCAAGAAACCACCCAAAGCTTCTGAGAATTTATAAGAATTCTAATTCTCTTCCTCCAGGCAGCCTCCTCAGGGGCGCAGCTCCAAACACCCCTCCCCCAGCATCCTAGGTCATCCCTACCCCTCCCCCACCTTCAGCATCTCCCCAGATCCTGATGAGACGCTTTTCTTAGGAAAAACTTGCCCTTGACCCTGAGACATTCATTTGCATCCCCCTTGATAGTGAGCGTGTTACCTTTCCCACAGTGAATGCTTTATAAGTATTTGATGAGTCATTTATTAGAAATAATAGACGGACGATAACAAAAGAGGGAGAGGGAGATTAGAAGCCGGTGGTTGCCTGAATTGGAGGAAAACGTGAAGCCCCATCCTCAGCTGAAGCCCGAGTCTGCAACCCAGAGTCCCACCAGGGAGGGGAGAGCCATTGTTACCAATTACTCAGCCCAGGGCTTCACTCATTAAAATCCCCAAAGCAAGAGTCAGGCGAACGGCCAGGCCCACTCTTCCTTCCCTTCAAGGTAGGAAGATTTGTTGCCCAAACTTACATTTTTTCGCACACAGCCAAATAAAAATGATCGATTTCCCTGCCCGCCTTACACCATCCTTCTACAGTTATTAAAGTCTCTAAAAATGTTGGTTTAAAAAAAAAAAAGAAACTAAAAGAAAGAGAGGAGACCAAGAGGAGACTGGGAGATGCCGAATTGCTGAGGGTTCTCTATCTTGTCGGTGCAGACCGCATGACCTTGATGATGTCACCATGCTTTCTGCTCATATCCAGATTTACAGTTTACCAGCCAAGGAGTGGGGAATGCCAAACCTCCTCCTTGGAGGAGGATGCTGGGAGGCTCTTAAAGGGCCCAAGAGAGGGGCGGACCCCAGTTCCGAGCGCTCTTAAAAGACATCGAGCCAGTCTTCGAGTTCTCAGCAATTTCTTCTTATGTCAGGCAAACGCGGCCTCCAAGGGCAAGGAGACGATTGAAACTCCCAGGTCCCGAATTCACTCAGCCAGGAGCGCCTTTGTGTTCCGGTCACTGGTGAGCGGGTTTCCAGCCCAGAGGAGCAGCCCCGGTGAGCTGGAAACGCACTTGGGCGAGTTAGAAGGTGGATGACGAAGCAACAGGAAGGTGTAGACCGGCGGGCTGGGGAGGCGTCTCACCCGCAGACGAGCAAATGCACACAGCCCAGCAGAAGAGCCAATCTGCATACACACATGTGGATGGGCAATTACATATCATTCATCTGTTCGTTCTAGTGGGTCCCCAAGAACCTCCATTTCGCCATTTCGGTCATTTAATTTTACTAAATGCCAAGTAATACAATTGTATATCACCCGTTTCCCTGGCATGTTGTGAATTCCTTCAGGACTGGAATAAGGTCTCTCTGTCTCTGTCTCTGTCTCTCTGTCTGTGTCTCTCTCTCCTCTCTTAACACACACACACACACACACACACACACGCACACACCAGAGAGACACACTGAGGCACATGAGGGGACTTTGGAGGAAGCAGCTCAGACACTGTTGTTTCTAGAAGCTTCTATTCCTTCTAAAAATAGAAGAGGTCATTTTTGGCCGTTGTGGCCTGCGCAAGGACTCTCTGGGAAG
>NW_006436283.1:5750567-5753833 GCF_000325575.1 Pteropus alecto | reverse complement strand
ATAGTGTCATAGTGTCTTTTCAATAGCTGGTGACCCACCGCTATTCACCCAGGATTTAAAAAGCACCATCACAGGTGTCTTAGTCAGCTCAGGCTACTGGAACAGAATACCATTGACTGGGGGGTTTAAACAACAGACATTTATTTCTCACAGTTCCGGAGGCTGGAAGTTCAAGCGCAAGGTGCTGGCAGATGGGCTCTCTCCCTGGCTTGCAGACGGCCACCTTCTCACCGTGTCCTCACATGGTGGACAGAGAAAGAGCTCAGATCTCTCTTCCTCTTCTTATAAGGACACCGATCTCGTATCATGAGGAGCCCTACCCCCATGACCTCATCTAACCCTAATGACCTCCAAATACCATCACGTAGGGGATTAGGGCTTCAAAATACAGATTTGGGGGGAGGGGGGAGACACAAACATTCGGCCCGTAGCAATGGGCAAACCAGCGCCTGCACCCTCAGACTGTGGTTCTAGCGGCCTCTTCCCATGCTCTGCTCCCCTCCCGTGGGCCCCAATCTACCCGGATTCACCCACCCTTTGAGGCCCAGCTCAAACCCCTCTCCCGGGAAGGCTTCTCTGACAATATCTTTCTTTCCTTTGATTCCCAGCTCTATTTAGAATGTGTCACCCAATTTAACACTTGCTTCTGTACAGTGCAGTATCGATCTTTAATCTTGCCATCCAGTTATACAGCGTATAGCCTCTGGTTTCGCCCTGTGGCGACCCCGAATTAATTTAATTTTTCAATGATTAAGAAACAGACTCACATAGAATCGTAGAACATTAACTCTCATTTTACAAATGTGAAACAGAGTCTTTGAGAAGTTATGAGACGTGCCTAGTGTCACATGGCCGGGCCAGCCGGAGCTCAGACCCCCCACGCTCCCTCCATTACAATGCCGGGAGCTGGTGGCTGAGTCTGAGTTCTCTTTAAAGCAGACCTTTGGGCAAGGATTTGAGTAGTTTTGGGGGGAGGTGGTTCCAGGAAGCCTGGGGAGGGAGAGCCGAAGAGTATAAAGGAGGGAAGGAAAGCTAATTAAGAGACGTTAATGAACAGGTTACCTCTGTGGGCAATGGGGGCTCAACCTTCTGGGGTCTCTGCGAGGCTGCAGAACACACAGGAAGTTGGGTGTCTCTCCCTTCGCTCCTGCCCCTCGGGGTAGAAAGCCGGCTTAGGGATCTCACTCCCACGCTCCCGACTGCCCTGTGGGGCTGAGCCCCCATCTACAACGGGGGGAGAGAAAGGCAACTGTTGGGGTGGGAAGCCTTCTGCACGCCTGTGAACCCCCCACACGGCCACGGTGACGACCTCTGGGTGGATCGAAGACAGAGGGACAGGCCATTGGCAGGGTCTGCCACAGTCAGTAACACTTGCCAGTCAGTGGAAATAGAATCACTACCTCGACTCCTTCCATATCTGTGTCCCGTTCTGTTTGCTGGGGACCAGCCTGTGCTTCCAGGTATCAGATGAAAAGGTATGACTCCCACCTCCACCCTACCCCTGAGCGATATGTATTGTCACGGGGGACTTTGAAAAAGTGCAGTGTCCAGTGACATTGGCCCACCCCCCGCACTGGCACATTCGCCTGGCCTCCCCCTGCAGGATCCAGCTCTCTAGGTTTCCTCTAAGAGTTAAGCAGACCCCATCCCAGCCTCCTGCATCCCTGGAGGTGGCAGATGAGGGCTGCGGGGAGCTGTCAAGCCTAGCCGGCTGAGGGACAGGCTCCGTGCGTGGGGTTCTCACGGGATGCCCGCGACAGCCCAGCGCAGATGGCCACGAAGAGGAAGTCGGAGCCATGACGTCATCTGGTGTTCCACACGACTCGCACGCCTCTCCCAGGCAGGTCACGTTCTGAGTGTACGAGGCAAACGTACTTGTCATGTTTTGCCTCTTGTCCGAGGCGCCAAGCTCTCACCTTGACCTAGAAATATGGGACTCTCTATTTGAAGTGCCTTCCTGTAAAGTGTCCCATGCCCAACTCCCTCCCCGCCACACACATACAGGGAAAGCCCCAGAACAGAAGCTGGCACACCCAGATTCCAGCCTCCTCTCTGCATCCAACGAGCTAGGAGCCCCACGACATGCTCCTTTCTAGCCTTATCTCTCTCATCCGTGAAATGGGAATGCTGGATGCGTCCGTCGCGAAATCCCTTTTTCGTTCTGGCTTTCTGTGCCTTGATGCTTGTAAAGAGCCCCCAGGGATGCTCAGCTTCCTGTCCAGAGGAGCCACAGACCCAAGAATGGACAGCAGGCATCTTGGTGCCCTCTCCCCTCTGCATCCTTCTTCAAGGAGACGCAGTCCCTACCTCAGGACGCTGCTGCCACGTTGACATAGCAGGCCTGCCGGCGGAACGTAAGCTGGGGCTGAGCGGGTGGCCGGTGGCGTCCTGCTTCGCCCTTTCTGCGACGTGGATCGCAGTCTTTGAGCAGAGCCACCTGTAGGGCCCGCCATAGGAAGACCGTCCAGCCCTCACTGAGATGACGCCGCCACCATGCCACCCTCTGCTCCCACCTTGCGGCTCTGCTCAGGGCAGCATGAGGGGTCATGCTCTGCCTCACCACGTGTTCTGGAGGCTTTGGGGAAACTTGCAGGGTGGCGCCCTGGCTCCCCCTTTGCCTGTGATCCTGTGGGGAACAGTGTCTCAGGACTTGGAGGCCAGTGCCGTGCAGAAGGGTCGTTCGACAGGGCCGTACTCCCCAAGTGCCTCAGACGGTAGGCTTAAGGCGAAGGGCTTCTAAGATGCAGACCCCAAAAGCCTGGCCACCTGGACCTTAAAGACAGGGCCCAGATGTCCAGCTGGGTAGAAGACACTTCCAAGGAAACAACAGTAAGCTGAACCCCAAAGAGCCCAACCAGGCCAACCCACCACGGGACGTACCCCTCCACTAAGGAGCCATTCTTTTGTGTTTGTAGTAGTTGGTTTTTATTTGCGCGGGTTACGAAGATTGCCTTTAGCTCTTTCTTTTGCGAGGCGCCCCTCAGACTTCTCACCTGTTATCCTTCCCCGGCGTCACGGCCAAGTGAATGATTATCACTGCACCCCAGGCGGGGAGGCCAGGGCTCGGGGAGAGGAAGAGACTGAGTCAAGTTCAGGCAGCGAGTCGTCAGCTGGCTCGCGCCTCCGATGCGCCTTCCTCTCCAAGCCCCGAATTTCTGAGTCAGAGGTAGAACTGGGGGAGCAGGGGCGGTGCAGGAAGGAATTGGGGGAGGAGGGGCGGTGCAGGCAGGAAGGCGGAGTGGTGCTTCCTTGGGGCCTGGGCATTC
>NW_006436283.1:5749515-5750354 GCF_000325575.1 Pteropus alecto | reverse complement strand
ACCCCTCCCACCCCTCCTCTTCTACGCGAACGTTCAATCATCGTTCCCGTTCGCTCGGTCTCTTCCATTCTTATCTTATGCCGCCCGCGAAAATTGGTGTGAAATAAAAAGACGACTCTGCCTACAGATGTGATCCACTGATTTGGCAGGTAGCCCAGGGACACCCAGGAAGGGGCCAGCCAATTTCCTGTGTGTGTGGACGCCCCGCTTTCTCTTCCTCTGCCCCCCCTTCCGCCTCTCCGCTCCCCCCTCCTTTATTGTCCTGACTCTTCTTTTCAGCTTGGCTTCGGTCTTCTGGTTATTTTCTGTTTTGCACTTAATGGAAATAAACCAGCTCGTGGGCCCCTCGACCTTTTCGTCATTGTTGTTTTGTTACACGAGAGGCCGTGGAGACGGCGGCGTCTTTCCTGCTTTGTCTGTGGGATGCCAGGAGATGCTCTGCTCTCCAGGTGGGGGGGTCTTCTCTGCCTTTCTGGGGACCCCTAATGACACCCCTAGATAGGAGACAGGCCCATGAAACCAGTCCCAGAATGAATGGCTCCCATAATCCAGGAAAGGCACAGACGTCCCATACAGGAGAATTGGCTGGGAAAAGCCCACAGGGTGAGTAAGGGTCTCAGCATGACATGTTCCTGGGTCCAGCAGGTGTCCGTCACCACGCTCCCATCAGCATGACGTGTCCCTGGGTCCAGCGGGTGTCCGTCACCACGCTCCCATACCCAGAGGTGTGACTGGAGTGTTCCCATGGCCCCCACAGCTTGTTAGACCTAGAAGTGGACATGTCAAATAGGCAGCTGAAGATATGAGTCTGGAGTTCAACATGAGGACCAGGCTGAAGA
>NW_006436283.1:5746003-5749464 GCF_000325575.1 Pteropus alecto | reverse complement strand
GGTGTGGGTGACCGGCAGAGGGGAAGCAGTCCGAGGACCAAGTCCCGGAGCACACCTGCCGTTAAGGACCGCGGGATGAGGAGGGACCAGCGATGGCTGCCAGGAAGCAGAAGGGGAATCTGAGCCTGTGGAGTCCGAAAGGTCCAGGCAAGAAAATGTTTCGAAGAGGAGGGAGCCCAGCCTTCCGGAAAACCAGCCGTGAGCATTGGCTTAGCATCCTGCACGGCGTGGCCACTCACCAACGGTTCCATGTGCGTGGCCTCACTCAGCGGGTCTCACCTGCACTGGGTGTCGGCGCCTAATACCCAAGGTGATACCCCTCCCCAGGGGCGGGTCGATGCAGGGGTGCGAAGGCCCGGCATCCTTGCTGCGGTTCGGGACACCCCAAAAGGGCCGACCCCACCCGCTTCAAGGCTCCTAGTAGAATCGCCTGAGGCCTGGTGAGGAGCACAAGGACTCCACAGGTGAGGAGCCCCCCAGAAGAGCAGGTGGTCCGTACCTGGGGGAGCTGATGTTTCAGAGAACGTGAATACCAAGTAGCCTGAAAACCGTCGCAGACTCAGCTCACTCGGCACCACAGGAGCCCTAAGTGTGAGAAGCACGTGAGGAGTTAGGTGGGCTTCAGCACAGAGGGCTTCCTGGAGGAGGAGGCGAGGTTTCAGACTTGAGTGAAAGGTTGGTACAGGCTGGACAGACAGTAAGAAGGCTGCGGTTGTTCCTCGTGGTCCCGAGGCTCGGGCAAGTCCCCACTCTGCTGTGTCCCAATGTCATGGCCTCGGCCAATTACACAACCTCCTGGAACTTCAAGGTCATTCTCTGTGAAATAAGAAGCTGGACCAAGATTACGCCTGAAAATGTTTGGTCAACCCAAAGCCGTGCTTCCCGGACTTTGAGATTTCACGTCAGGGAAGTTTCCAGAAATCCGGGGCCGACGCAGGATTTCCGCTTAATGACATTGTAACACAAACGAGCAAACGAGTTGCTAGCCATTGTCACTGTTACATAATCGAAGCGGGAACACGCTTATGCCAAAAACGAAGGAAGGCCAAAAACGCCCAATAAAAGACAGTTCTTTAAAAAAATAAAATAAAACAAAACCTACGGGGAAAAAATTAACTTACAGGAAAAACTCTCTGGCTTGTCCTTGTTTTTCTCATTTTGCCAAAGACGAGGGAAGTTTTCCTGTGAGAACATGGGGCTGGTGTGACGGTGAAAATGGAAGCCGCCCACGGCCAGCTGGAGGGGCAGGCCCAGAACTTCGGGGTCCCCAGAGGCGGAGGGTCCAAGTCTCAGCCCACCCAGAGGGACGCTTTCTACACGCAGCTCCCTGTGGGAGGGCCGCGTAGGGAGCCCCTCTCCAGGGGAGCGGCGAGTGACCGGGCAAAGGCACAGGCAGGACCTCGCTGTCTGTCACAGCATCCGCGACAAACGGGCACGTGATCCTACTGCGTGCTGGGCACTGTCCTCAGAGCCTCCTGAGACTTTTTGTTGCTCACGACAGTGACGAAGGAACTATTATCATGCCCGGTTTGTAGCTGGGGACACTGAGGCACGGTGAAGTTCAGTCACTTCCTCGATTCTCACAGGTAGTAAGTGGCAGAGCCAGGGTCCTGAGTCAGTGGCCTGGCTGAGAGAGAGAGACACACACACAGAGACAGAGACAGAGACAGAGCGACAGAGGAACAGGGAGCTCGGCTGGTGCAAAGAGGCACACTTCCAGAACCACCCACCCCACGAATGTGCTGATGCCGGCGTGCCGGGCGCGAGGGAGACGAGCCGCGTCCCCGTAGGAGCCCCCCCTGCGGCGGGTTGGATGGCGAGCTCCGAAGAGACACGTTCAAGGGTCCTTAGGAGAGGCAGAATAGGAGCATACGCAGGGGCACACGGCGAGACGGCCGTGTGAACGTGGAGCAGCCTGGAGTGACACGTCTGCCTACAAGCCAAGGGACACCGAGGGTGACTGGTAACACCAGAAGCCGGGAGAGAGGCCTGCACTCTCCTCTTGGGGCCTCCAGAAGGGACCTACTTCTGCCAACTCCTTGATTTTGGACATCTGGCCTCTAGAGTTGTGACAGAATTGATTTCTGTTGTTTTAAGCCACCCGGTTTGTGGTCCTCTGTTACGGCAGCCACAGGACACTAATACGCCCCTTTCCCCACTTCCTCCTCTCCATCCCCCACATCCCTCCCCCAGTCCCCGTCCCCCATGAGGGAACCAGAGAATTCCACCCCCCTCCCCACCTTCCCCTCTCCTCACAGTCATCCTCATCGAACCCATCATCAAAATGCCGAATCGGTGAGGTCCCCATAGCAACGGCTCTGATGCCAGAACCCAGGATTACGACACTGGATCAGCCAAAGAGACGGCTTCCAGGTGGGGGCCGGGAGGGGTCTGCCGAGAAAACAAACAGCAGACAGACGGCGACTCCGAGTAACAGACCCACTGGGGTTTATATTAGCTGCTTTTTATGAAAACAAAGCACTGTGGAAAGTTCCCCTTAACCAGATGAATAATCTGCAGGCATAAAAGCAAAAAGGCTGTCAGACATGTGCGCGCCAGTAGGGGCCGCATCCCAGGCCCACGAGCTCGCCCCAGCGTGGGGACACACGCAGAGCCACCTCCCTGCTTCCGTCCGACACACGCCCTCGTCAGGGGGCCCGCTCTGTTTCACCTGCTCAGAAACACACAGGTGCTCCGCGGCGAGCAGCCCCATGGACCCCTGATGGTGGCCTGAAGGGTGCTCTGCCCTCGCCCTACGAGCTCTGCTCTGGGTGGACACACCCACTGTCCCTGACAAGCCCTTCATCTCCAAGGGGAGCGCATTTGTGGGGCTGTGGCTAGGACTGCGTTCCATCTTGCTCATACCTCCCAATGCCTCCTGAACTGGCCCACAGAGCCTGGGGCTTTTCACCCAGAGACCAACCTCACCAGCTTCTGCTGCGGACAGCACCCCCTGCTGGCCTCCTGTGCCCTGCTCATCCGGGCTGCAGAATGGCCCAGACAGCTCAGTTCCTTCCTCTCTCCTCCAGCCCCACATTCAGTCAGGTTCTGAACACTTTCCTCCCCAATGTCCCTCTGCATCCTCATCCAGCCCAGCCTCGGGTGATATGGATTTCAAGCCATCCAGCGCCATCACCCAAGCCACCTGCTGCTTCCAGACCAGCTCTCCAAACGCGTCCTCGGGCAAAGCCCACCCTAGTGCTTCCTTCCCACACACATGCGCTCACACACAGACACAGCGATGGACTCACAGACACTCACACAACCCTCTCACGCACGCACACGCACGCACGCCGAGCACCGAGGCTCGGGCGGGGCGTCCCAGCCACACGGGTGCAGCCGATGCTTCACTGAAGGACAAGTGCTCGGGTCAGGCGGGTGGGATCTGAGCCGGGTCGTCGTTAAGCTCGTGGGCTCCACCGTGGCGGGGAATGACATGCGCTGCCAACCTGTCTCTTTCC
>NW_006436283.1:5722659-5745987 GCF_000325575.1 Pteropus alecto | reverse complement strand
GCTCCCCAACTCACCCAGCACAGTGCAAGGCGCACAGTAGGCTCTTCACGGGCGGGTTCTCAAATGAGCAACCTTGCACCACCCACGCCGAAACCTACACGAGAATGCGTAGCGACTGCCCCTCTGCAACCCAGATCTTCGAGTCAGCTTCGTTACTACCCCTGGCTCATTCTCCAAAAACAAACAAAGAGGGAGTAGAGGAAGCACGTCCATGTCCTTAACTGCCCGCCTGTGGTCCACGCGCTTCCTGATTCAGAGCCTGGGTCGACGAGCGCCTCTATCCTGGAAAACCTGCCTGCATCGCCGCAAGCACTCGAGTTTTCTGGCACGACCAGACCCTCAGCTGTTGGTTGCAGCGTGAATAAGTAAGTGAATGAATCAGTTAGCACCATTTTCCCCCAGGCCTTACTTAGCACAGGCCTGAGTACCGGAATGGCATCAGTCAGATGGATGAGTGGGTGGGTGGCTAGATGGATGAATGGGAATGACCTTTAAAATCTGGCTTAAAACTCATTCTTCCTTCTAAGACTCTTTCTGGAACATTTCCATTCCATTCTGATCTCCCTCTTTATTTGGACATTTTCTTGGTATGTACGAAAGTCAGCTTGAGCGATATTCCTGTATGGGCTTAACCGTTGCGGGGGTGGATGAGTGTGGGTAAACCTATCACCATGACGACCACCCCCACCACCGCCACCCCTTGGTCAATAGTTCCCCCCCCAGCAAGGGCTGGGCTGTTTCCCTCGTGACTTCTTTGAAGCTACTGCAGGGCGAGGTCGCCCCTGGGAGGGGGTGTCTGCGGGAGCTCTGGCTGGGGCACCCCCTTGCAGGTGTTTCCCGGAGCACGTATTCTGGCTGGTGTCCTGCGGGGTTGGGGACAGGTAGTAGGACTTCTCTAGAGTCAGGACGACACACCCCTGAGCCACAGTTACTTCCCCTTTATGAAAAAGTGGCCGAGTGCTGTTGCTTTTTAGGCCCCAAGGAAGTGTGTGCTTGCCTTCCTGGGGACCCCACTCACAGGGAAGAAGATATGGCATCCCCGCCGGGTGCAGGAGTCCCCCCCCCAGGATTCACCCCAGGGAGAGAAGAAACAGGAGGCCCAGGGAGGGCCCTCAGCGGGACAGAGCTAGAATCACCCTGGCAGACCAGGCCTTTTCCTGCACCACGGCCGTGCCTGCCATGCCCTGGCTCCCCTTACCCCCGTTCCCAGAAGCAAAGGAAAGAAGGAAAATGCAGACATTTTCCAGAAAGATCTGGAAGCTCCCAGAAATTGCCAGAAATCTCCAGGCTCGTCTATCAACACAATGGGGAAGCCTGTTATGATGCTCCAATTACCTGGATATGAACAGACACAGCCCTGTTGCCTCGAACTCTGACTAAATTAAACCAAATCAACAAAGCAGCGCAGAATCCGCCAGCGTCAGAGCCCCCGGGGACAGACCCCACAGGTGCACCGCCCTGATTTCATGCTTCCTGATCTGTAGAACGGGGTGGCGCCAGCCCTGACTCCGCCGTGAGGAGTAAGGGTCAGGAACCACGTAAAGTGTTGGGCACTGTGCCCTCCAGGCGGCAAGCGCTTCATAACAGCTGATGATGACGGTGGAGACGGAGACGCCGTGCCTTGCCCTAGGCCACTGAGTCCATTAGTGGCAGAGCTGCATTAGGACACACATCTCTGTGACTTAGGCCACTCGATTGCCTCTACCCAGGCCCTGCTCAAACCAGCAACGCGTCGACAGAACCAGCCGTGCCCCTACAGGTCCTGGCTTCCAGGGACTGTCCAACCGCGGCTGGTCGCCTCTGGGAGCGGAAGACTCAAGCGCCTGGAGAATGTTCCCCTATTCAGAGAAGGTTCCTTGGAGTTCTGCCGAAACGCCAGGGTTTCATCCCCCAAAACGGCACTCCGGGAAGGTACAGCTGCCTCTCCTCGTCCCTCTTCTCCCGTCCTCCCCATCCCAAGCTTCTCTGGCACACCGGATGTAGCGCAAACACCGGGTCGCAGGGACAGGAGGCCTGGGTTTGAAGACAGCTCAGCCTCTGGCTTTAGAACTTCAGACGAGACCTTTGACCTTCCGGGACTTCTCTCAGCCCCAGACACCTGCCAAACTCAGGGATGCCCTGAGCTCCGCCAAGCCTCTGCCAGAAGGAGTTCAAGATGCGCCTTGTGACACGGCAGGAGATCTTGGGCCCTGCCACCTTCTCCAGAGAGGCGGATGTCACGTGCACCCCCTCCCGGCTCAGTCCCCCCAGCCCGGCCCGGCCCAGGCCACTGCTGTCTTTGCTCAGTCCCCCGGGCTATCCCCCTCATCCCAGTGAGCACTGCCATCTGTCCGGGTTCCTGCGTGTGCCGCAGATATAGAAGGATTGGCCCATCCGTTTCTATCTGGCACTTAGCGGAGTCACCTCACGTGTGGAGTTTATGACGGAGCTTCCCAGTGATGTGTGCCGACTGGAGCGAAGCTGACTTCCACAATGGCCTGAGAAAAGGTCGTAGCCTGGGCGTCTGCATTACTCTGTCACAGAAATTAAAGGAGCAGTTTGCCACAATAAAGGACTGTCCGCTCGGTGGCCTGCTTGCCCTCGCCAGCCAGCATCCTCCTGCCATCTCCTCTGATGATGCTGATAAGAAGCAGGATAAATTCACCCTCCCGGGCAGCTGCCCACCGCCCTCTAGGCGGTGATTAAAATAGCTTCTGGAGAGCTGTGTCCACCAACTTACATCCTGGGGGTTATCTCTGTGTTTGCCCCCATGACGATCTGAAAACTGTACAAATAGAAAAAAAAAAACTGGGCAGTAAATGTACTAAACTTTTCAGGGGTTATTTTCTGGGAGGGGGGACAAGGAGAAGTTGGGTGGGATTCGAGATGTGAGTGATCCATTCTTACTTTACATATATTTTACATGTTTTTGCAATATAGTGTACATATGTTTTAAATGTTCTGTTTCTGTTTTTGTGGGTTTTTTTTTTTTTTCTATTTTCAAGTTAAGAAAAAGCAAGCACTTTCCCCGGGGAGGGAACGCACGTGTCCAAACGCCTTCGTTTCATCTGATTCAATCTAAGGAGAAGGTAAGAGAGCCAAGTCTACTGCTGAGCCCCAGACAGCTGTGGGATTCGGTGCGGACGGGGTGGGGGGTGGAAAGCAAGGACAAGCCCTTGAAAGAATAAGATGATCGCTCACGCTGGCGCCTGGCGTCACTGAAGACCTGGTATTTTATCAGCCTCGTGGGATTCTGTAAAGAACGTTTCTCGCCAGCGCCCTAAGTCTTCTTCGTTTCTTCGTTTACTCGTGATCTTGTGCCGCTCCTGAAAGGGGTTTGCTGCATCCTGGCCCCTCGTCATCGCTGTGCATAGATTTAAATTTCACAAAAGGAACTAGAGCCCGGGAAGGCGTCACTCACATTGCCGAGCCGGCCCCTTCCCGCGTCAGACCTCGTGGAATTCCTACGATGGCTCACTTGGGGGTTCCTCTGTCATGGGGGAGAAATGAGAAGACTTTTTAACAGCGGCTCTTGAGTGAACCGTAACTGACACCCAGAATGAATAGTGCAAGAAACGGTCCCAGCTGAGAAAACAGTACACAGCTCCATGCCACAGGGATGGAAGAAGCTGCTTCTAACATCATCAGCTCACATCTGCCGAGAGCTCTTGAGAACAGGGGTGGCAGAGCAGAGAAAGTGCCCAGTGTCTCAACGTCAAAGCCCAGTCCCGGTGACCAGCTCCCACCCCGGCTGCTTCAGAGTTAAGGATGGAGAGATCGGCTCTGCTGAAGTTGGGTCACCTTGAAGAAGTATCAGCTCAAAGCTGTCAGAAAGAGCCTGGAAACTGTCAGGGGCTCTCATCTCCCTAATGCCGGTGGGTGCTGACTCTTGGCATGACGGCGAAGCTCGGGAGTGTGCCATTTTCAGACAATTGTTGGCACGATGCCTGCAGATATTACAGACTTTGCAGGAGTCTGCAGACGGCCAAGCGGGCAGGGAGGAAACCGAGGCTGGAGGTCGATGTCGTCTTTCAGGGAAGATGCTTCTCTGATCATTTCCAGCAAGGCCCTGAGCCAAAGTATGTGAGTCCCCACGTATTTTTTTTTCTTTCATATTTTTATTATAAAAAACGACAAATGTATACACATAAACGGAATGGAGTCACGGGCCCCCGTGGACCCATCATGCAGCTTCAACGACGATCTGCATCCTGCCGTTCTTACGTCATCTAGTCCTCCCTCCCCTGGACACCCCCTCCTCTCGACTTCTTTTTGCTGTATTTTAGATAAAATTTATATGCATCGAAATGCACCAATCTTTACTCTTTGATGTTGACAAATGGATGCATTAATATAAAGCGTAGGGGAGGAGAAAGTTTGCCTCAGCCTTCTAAGGATCCCTGGCTGGGTCTGAAAATTAAACCGACAGAGATAGATTAACGGGGGGGAAAGCATTTTACTGAATCTTTACAGGTACCTGGGAGCCTTCAGAGAATAAAGACCTGAAGAAGTGACCAGAGCAGAAAGCTTGTGTACCTTTTAGAACAAAAACAACAAATCTGTGAAACATTGACAAGACAAAGGGGTTTGTTCGATGGTAAAGAAGCAACTGGGACAATAAGGGTGAGTTTAGCAAGGTCCGTTTGAGCAGGGCCTTGTCCCCAAATCCCTCATCTCGGGGGAGAAGAATGTTGTCCCTCCTCTTGGTACAGGAAGGGGTCCTTTCACATGAGAGTTTTATGACCTCTTGGGGGAAGAAGGGCGAGATGGGGGAGAACAGAGTGACCTTCTGCTTCTGCAGTGTTTAAAAAAGTTCCTTAAGCTTAAAATACCTAATATGCCAAGATGCCCTATTTGGGGGCATCATGTCCTGAATCCCATCAAACCCAACCGCTTATTATAACGTAGAACATTTTCCTGTCGTTAGGATGATCTGTAGTGTCTTCTCCCAGTCAATATCCCACCCTCATCAAGCAACCAGATTCCTAAATTTTTTCCACCATAGACTTGCTTCACCTGTTCTAGAAATTCGTGAGTAAAACCGTACAGTACGTGCTCTTCTACGTCTGGATTCGATCCGCCTAACTTGGGCCACATTCTCCCATGTCGTTACATGCATCCCTGGTTCATTCCTTTTTCCTGCCCAGTAGCGTGCAATCACGTGGCTACTCTGCTCATTTTCCTGTCAACAGACGTTTGCGTTTTTCCCGGTTTGGGCTGTTCTTAAGAGACGTGCAATAAAATAATTACATACAAGACTTTCGTGAACATACGTTTTCATTTTTCTGGGATAAACAGCTAGAATCATAGGATAAGTGCATGATTAATTTTATGAGACCGTGTCAAATTGTCAAATCTTTCTCCGAAGTGGCCATACATTTTACACTCCCACGAGCAATTCTCGGGACTTCTGGTCGCTCCAACCATTGCCGCTTGAGGTGTCCACAGTCTTTCAATGTTATCCTGCCTGGTGGACGTAGGCGTGTAGTATGTCTCACCGTGTTTTCAATTGGCTTTTAACTGACGACTAATAATATTGAACACTTCTATATGTGTTTATTGGCCATTCATAAATCCTCCTTTGTAAACCGTTAAAATCTTTTGACCGTTTTGTACGGAGTTGTTTGTCTTTTCATCATTGAGGTGTAGACGTTCATTATGTATCCTAAATACAAGTCCTTAGACACATATTTTGTGAACATTTTCTCCCAGTTTGTGGCTTGTTTTTAATTTTGTTAACTATATCTTTTTATGAGGAGGAATTTTTCATTCAGAAAAAGGCAAATTTATCCTTTTTCTTTTGTGGTTATTATTTTCTGTGTCCTGTCTAAAAATTCTTTACCTAACCTAGCTTGCAAAGATACTTCCGTTTTTTTCTTAAAAGCTGTTTATTATTACTTTTTACGTTTAGTTCTCTCATTCATCTCATATTAGGTTTTTAATTAATTATGTATGTATTGGGTGAGGTAGGGGTCGAGGTGCGTTTTGGTTTGGAGTTTTTTCCCATGTGGATATCGAGTTGTTCCAGCGGCATTTGTTCAAAAGATTTTCCTTTCTCCATTGAAATATTTCGGTGCCTTTGTCAAAAATCAATTGCTCGTGCAAGTATGTCTATTTTCGGCTTCACTATTCTATTTCATTCACCAGTTAGTCTATTATTATGGCAATACTACCCTGTTTTGATTACTTTGTAGTGACTCCTGAATTTAGAAAATGTCAGTTTTCCGGCTTTACTCTTCTTTTCCAAGATTGGCTGTTTCTTTTAAAGTCTTTTGTTTTCCATATGAATGTAGAAAGCATATTATCAACTTCTATTTGTAAAAAAGTCTGGGGGACTTTTGATTGGGATTGAATTAAAACTATACTTTCATTTGGGGAGAATTTACATCTTAACAACATTGACTCATCCAACCCTTAAACATGGCATATCACTCCTGTGATTCACTGCAGAATTTTTTATTCTTGCTACAGAAATTACAAGAAGATGTCACAGACGTTATTATTACAATTACAGAATCTGTCCTTTCTCTCAGCGGTGTGTTATAGCTCTATGTGTAGAGCTACTTTCAATATAAATTTAAATTTTTGAATGGCATTAAACTTTTTCCAATGCTTTATCTGTATGTCCTTTATTCTGTTTATATGGTGAGTTACATTAATTTTTTAATGTTAAACCAGTCTTGTATTCCTGGGATAAACTTGGCTTGGTTATGATGTATTAGTCTTTTTATTTATTGCTGGATTCAATTAGCTGATAGTTTGTTAAGGATTTTTGCATTTATTTTTATAAAGAATATTGGTCTATGTTCTTTTCTTGTATTATCTCCGTCAAGTTTTTGGATTCAGGGTTATTTTGGCCTCATGAAGCGAGTTGGAACATTTTTTCTACTTCCTCTATTATGAACAAGAAATTTATCAACTTCCTCTCTTTATAAAAAAAACAGCGTAAGTAAAATTGATATTGGTGTTTAATAGAATTAGCCAGTGAAACCACCTGGACCTGGAATTCCTTTGTGTGAAGGTTTGGTTTTTGATAACAAATTCAATCGCTTGGAAATTCTTTCTTCTTGTGTCAATTTTTATTCAGTTACGTTGCTCAAGGAGTTAGTCCATTCCACCTAATTTGTCAAATATTTTAGAATAAAGTTGCTTCCGATAGCCCTTATTATCCCTTAAATATCTGTAGACTCTAAAGTAATAGCTCTTTCTTCATTCCAAATATTGGTGATTTATATTTTTTGCTCCTTTTTCTTGATCAGTTTTGTTAGAGGTTTATCATTTTCGTTTATCTTTTCAAAGAACCGACTTTTGACTTTATTATTTGTCTATTTTCTATTTCTGCGGCTTCTGCTCCTATTATTGCCACCCCTATCCTGGCTTTTCTTCTTTTAGCTTCTTCATGTAGAAACTTAGAACATTTATTTTAAGCTTTTCTTTCTTCATAATGCCACCACTTAGAGCTACAAGATTTTTGTAAGCACTGATTTAGCTGCTTTTCTCCAAATTTTGATATGTTATCCTTTCATTTTCTTTCAGCTCAAAACGTTTCCTAATTTCCTTTGTGTTGGTCTTTTTTTTTTTTCCTAACCCATGGGTTATTTAGAAGTGTTGTCTAATTTCCAAATCTGCTGGCTCTTTTTTGTTCTTGATGTCTAATTTAATTCCTTTGTGCCTGAGACTATATTCTGGAAGATTTTAATCTTTTAAAATTATTGAGCGTTGTCTTAATGGCCTACCCTATGTCTTTCAATCGTTTTACATACATTGGGACGAAATGGATATTCTGCAGTTGTTGGGTGTAGAGTTCTAGAAATATCATTAAGTCGGGGTAATTGATACTTTCCAATATTTTATTTTCTTCCCGATTTATTTTTAATTAATTGTTCTACCATAGAGTGAGGCGACGGTGTTAAAATCTGCAGCTGTGATTGTGGATTTGTCTGGTTCTACTTAGTTCTGTTAGCTTTTGCTGTGTGATTCTGGAACCCGTTGCAACAGGTTCGCGCACACTTTAAATTGTCTTCCGCATGCTCAGACCCTTTCGACCTTACGAGATGTTCCTCTTACCTCTGGGATATCCCTTTATCTTAAAGTCTAATTCATCAGATATTAACACAGCCATTCCAGCTTCCTTATAATCTAGTGTTTGCATAGTATGATATTTTCCAACCTTTCACTCATCCTGTTTGTGTCACTGTATTTAAAATCCGTCTCTGTAAAATATATAGTGAGTCATACTTTTTTATTCAATCTGGCGATCTCTGCTTTTTTTTTTGATTCGAGTTAGCATCTGGTGTCATTTTATTCCAACCTAAAGAATTTCTTACAGTGCAGGTCTTCTGGCGGTTCATTCTCTTTGTTTTTGTTTACTTTTAAATGTTTTTATTTTTGCTTTCATTTTTGAGGAATAATTTGGCTGGGCATGTAATTCTGGGTGGCAGGGATTTTTTTCTTACAGCATTTTAAAGTTATCGTTCTACTGTCTTCTGGCCTCTTTGTCTCTGATGAGAAGTCAGCCCTCATTAGCATCCCTTAACAGAATGTGTGGTTTTCTCTGTTTTTAAGATTGTCTTTTTACCTTCGGATTTCAGCTATTTGCTTACGATGTGCCTAGGTATGGTTCTCTTTGTACGTATCCTGCTTGGGGTTCAATGAGCTTGTTGGATCTGTAAGTCAATGACTTTTACTAAATTTGGGGATTTTTCAACCAATATTTCTACAAATATGTTTCTGCCTCATTGTCTGTCCCCTCTCCTTCTGGTACTCCAATTACAAATATTTTAACTTGATATTGTTCCACAGGTTTATCACTTTTTGTTTGCTTTTCTTCCATTTTTGTTCTCTCTACTCTTCTCATTGAATAATTTCTATTGATCTATCTTCAAATTCACTGAGTCTTCTTCTTGCATCTCCAATGTACTGCTAAATGATTCAAGGACTTCTTTCACTTTGGTATGTACATTTGGGGTATAGAAACGCACAGCCTAATACAGTAGTCGCTATGTGTCTATTTAAATTCAAATTAATTAAAATTAAATAAAATTAAAATTCAACTCTTTCATCACAGTAGACACATTTCTACTGCTCAAGAGCCAAGTTGGCTAGTGGCTACAGTACAGGTACAAGATGTTATCATCCCTAAAAAAGTTCTATTGGATGACGTTGTGCTAGAATTTCCACTTGACTCTTTTTTATAGTTTATATTTCTTTACTGAGATTTCCTATCTTTCATATATTTTTCTTTAAATCCTTGAACATATTTAGAATAGGTATTTAAATTCCTTTGTACTAATTGTATATCGTGGGGTCCATTTTTATGGATACCTTTTTTTCTAGAGTAGGAGTAATATTTTTCTTTTTCTTCACCTGTCCAGTGATTTTTGATTGGATTATGGAAATTTTTGAATGATGCATTGTGGAGGGTCTTGAGTCCATTTTGTTTTCTGTTAATGTATTCTAGCTAGTAATTAAGTTGACTGGACTTCATCTCCAAAGTTCATCTCCCCTTTGAACAGCAGCAACCAAAATCTGAATATACATACCTTAGACGTGCCAAGAATTTGGGTGGCTCTTGTATATAGATTTTGGGGTTCACCTTCTCTGCAGTACCCTTCCTTCAAGGATTCCTCCCTAAACAGTCTGGCTTTCTTCCAGTCCTGAACTCTGTCCTCTCACACCTCAGGCCAATATAGCTGTGGCTTTCTGCCCACTTCACTTTATGCTCAGTTTTAAGAGTTCCAGGTGAAAAGCCTATGATGAGAAAACCACTATTTGAGTTGCTGCCCAGACCTCGTTCAGTGGGACAACCCTGCTCACACCCAGAGTCTGACTTTTAGGATAGAACCTGAGCTTAGGATTCCCGCCACAGGTTTCCACTTTGCTTTTCCTAGGGCAGCTTTTAAAATAACCACTCAGGTCTACGGCCAAGCCACCCTGAACATGCCTGATCCCGTCTGATCTCGGAAGCTAAGCAGGGTCGGGCCTGGTTAGTACTTGGGTGGGAGACCATCTAGGAAGACTAGGTTCTGTAGGAGTAAGAAAAATAAAAATAAAAATAAATGAAATAACCACTTAGAGTTGAGCCCTTAAAAAGTTGGTGGCCTCCACCTCAACCACCTTATAAGTAAAAAGTGCTTGCTACCCTCCGACTTGATGGTGACCTTGGACAGAGGACTGCCCCTCCCGCTGGCTGATCGCATGCTCCTCCCACCTCCCCTCCATTCTGGGATCTGTAAGTAATAAATCTCGTGACTTTACTTCCTTTGTGTGGATGTGTTGAAACTGCCCCAAAGTGGGAGCTCGGATGCTGAAGAAGCTGCCGAGTGGGTGGGTGGGTGGCTTGCGCCTTCTCATCCAGCAGGTATAATTTGCATATTCTTAATTTATATGCCAGCTACAGCTCCCCATCCAGCACAAAGCCTCAAACTCACAAATATCACCCATGTAGTTAGTCTTTCAAAGATAGATTCCTCTCTGGTTTCTGCTTATTTTTGATTGCTCTTTTGTGCCTTCTTACATTTTCTCTAGGTTTCATCATTGTTGTCCATGGAGGGGTTACTCTGACCGAGTTACTACACCTTTACTAGAAGCCGGAAGCTCTCACCATGCGTTTTCCCCCAGGATGATGTTCACCCTGTTCGTGTTGCTGAAGACTGTTCACATAGGGGAAAATGGCCTTAGGAGGAGAAGCTTCTGCTCTTTGTTCCACACAGGAAGCTAAAAGGTTCGCCTCATACTATTAGCCATCGGAGTCCAAAGTGATCAGTACCTTCGGGTTCGGGTGGTCCACGTTCTCCAAGGAATGTCAACTATCCAAGAGGAAACCAGCACAATCCCATCTGGACCCAACCTTTCCTTCAATCCTCATGAAAACTAAAATCAAATATTTTCTTTTTTCCTCTAGAGAAAGAACTGATAGAACTTGGACATCTAATCAACATCATTATCATCATCCACTTAAAAAAGTTCTCAATGACCCACCTCCACATACCTATAGGTTATGCTCATACAGAAGCCTGGCGGTCCAGTGAGAATCTGACCGTCGATGTGCGTGTGGGTGTGGGAAGTCACACTGTACAGCAGGGAAAGCATGCACTCTGAGTCCAGTCCCGCCGCTTCTCAGCTGTGCGGCCTTGGGAAACTGCGTTAACCTCTCTGCGTCACAGTTTTCTCCTTTAAAATCGGGAATAAGATCTATCTTGTAGCGGTGTTACGAAAGTTGAACGTGAAAGCGTGAAAAGTGCCTACCATAACGCCGTCGACAGAAGACTCGAGAACACTGTCTGCCGTCTCGCTCCCATCCATGTTTGTCATGCACTGGCGGTCTCTGTCAACCGCTTGGAATTCCCACGGAGGGAAATAGCTCACCGGCACTGGGTTTCCCCAAATGCATCCCGAGCTAATCACGAGTGAGTCTTCTCTACATGCTTGAAACTCACCTACAGAGACCCTGACGTGGCATTTCTGAGGGTGCCTGCGGTTTCCTGCCGTTTCGTGGGAATTCTGTTTCCTACACTTCCCGGTGTGGGACATTTGAGTGAAGTCTTCCAATTGATGGGAGCGTCTGAGGTCTAAGGCCCTTTGAACCATCCGGCATCTAAACGAGAGAGGAAAACTATGATGTCAGAACTTCCGATGTCACCTTCTTAGGCTGTAGTGTCAAGGCTGCCGGTATTCATTCTTCTTAAGGTGAAATTCAGGCAAACCCGTCTGCATTGTCCCTAAAAACTGGACAGAAACTTCCAGCTTTTCTGGGGCCTTTCATTTCCTTCAAGTATATCTTTCATGAAAGGCAACTATTTTCCAAGCACCTCAGGCCTACTGGGGTGAAGCCCTCCAAGGTGGCAGATTCACCAGCGAGCATCTGCTCCCCGGATGTCAAGCGCTAATTGACTTCTTCCTTCCTGTGAGCACCTGGAGATGTTTTGTTTCTTAAACCGGCACTTCGCCTGGAGTGTCAGAGCCACGCTGATCCACAAAGCGCAAGGTGGCCCTGAGGCTCCAATTACTCACCACTCAAGCACACTGTCATCACAGGAAGGAACAATGCGCAAGCTGACAAAGAGCCCTGGATCTGCCTTCACAAGAGTCGAGTTGCTCCACAGCTATCTGTGCGGGGCCAGCTCTACAAACCGTCGCTGCCACAAGACTCCCCGGGGACTTATTTCTAAAGATGAGCTCCCGCTCCTCGCTTAGGAAGGAGATTGGTGCTTGGTGCTTAGAACCAAAACTCAAATGTTTGCCAGTGCGCGTAGGTCTGCAGTACTGAATCGTGCCCCAGAATGCTCGTTGCAGAGCAGGTCAGGCCACCTCCCTGGTTCATTCATTCATTCAATGCATTTTTGAGTGTCGAGCAGAGAACCAAAGAGACACTGGCCCAGCCTCCAACGGCTCACATTCATTCCCATGAGGTGAGACAGGTGATCAACGAATGGATAAATATAATATCATGTAGTAATAAATGTTAAGGAAGAAAATAATAAAGCAGGACCAGAGGAGAGAGGATGATGGCGCCAGGGTTTTATTTGTCGCAGTGCTTGGAGAAGCCCCTTGCGATAAGATGGTATTTGAGCAGAGACCTGCAGGCCATGCAGACACCTGAGGGAAGAGGGTCTGGTAGATGCGGAAAGAAGGACAAACATCTGGAAGCAGGAACATCCTTAGGGAGTCTGAGGAATGACAAGCGGAAAGCAAGGCGGGAGCAGAGTGAGCAGGAGGCAGAGAGGTAGGAGGTGAGCCCAGGAGACAGGAGGGGGCCATATCTCGTAGGCCCCTCTCAAAGCTACTGCCCAGACCACGGTGGCAGCTTCCAAACAGCCTCTGGCCTCCGGTCAGGCTTTCCTCCTGTCTACTCCCCACACACTTACTGGCGTGAGCTCCCTAATGTGACCAGGTCACCTGCCTATACAGCAGCCTCAAAGTCTTTCGTCTCCTGCAGCATCAGGCTCAAGTTCCTCTAAGTGGACCACAGGGCCTCCTTGATCTGGCTCTGAGTCCCTCTCCACTTTGCAATTTAAGCTCCAGCAAAACCAAACGGCCTGGACCTTACCCTGCTTACACAGTGCTCCTTTTCCTCCAAGCCTTGCTCATGGAGCCCCTCCTCTGCCTGCAAACCAGACACTTAGTTGATTCTGCCAGCGACTCGAGAGTCAAGACCATGGTGTCCATTTGAGGTCGACCACTGGGCTGTACCAAATGAACACAGAGAAATCTACCCCTAGAATGAATAAGAGGCATAGCCAAGTATTAGTTTCAAGGATGCTGTAAAGATCTGAAACCAAGGCAAGAGGAAGCAGATGCTCAGGCTGCAGGAACTGCTTGAATCTATGAGGTAACATTGCTTAGGATGGGAAGCAGCATCGACTGAGCGAATGCTTTTCGTAGAAGACCCATCGTGTGTCACACAAAATACAAAACATTCTACGTATACGTTTTCTCTAACACACCCCACACGGATTACACGGAGGGGAAACTGAGGTTGTGTATCTTAAGAAGCAGAGCTGAGATCCAAACCCAGCATACATGTCTTCACAGCTCACACACTCCTGCCTCACACCTTCCAGAACCGGATGTGGAGGCTCCTGTGACATCACAGGCTGAAAGTCCCAATGGCCTTCCCGCCTGCTGGATGGAGCCACAGTGCACACGCACCCACGTAAAGAGGCAGTCACGGGGAAAGGGCTGAGAATGGGGCCCATCTGCCTGCATTTAGTTCCTGGACCCACACAGTTAGCTCACGGCTTCTCCGTGCCTTAGCTGCCTCATCTGTAAAGGGGCTAAGACCTAGACACGTAAAGATTACGAGCCTTCTAATTCGTGTAAAGCACCTAGTGCCTTTCTTAGTCGGCTCCGGCTGCGATGACAAATACGATGGACTGGGTGGCTTAAACTGCAGATATTTATTTCACCCAGTTCTGGAGGCTGGAAGTCTGAGCCCAGGGTATCAGCACAGGTGCTGGGGGAGCCCTCTTCCTTGCTTACAGATGGCAGCCCCTCTCTGTGTCCTCGCATGCTGAGCAGAGAGGAAGTCTGGCCTCTTTCTCTTTTTGTAAGACACTAATCCCATCACGAGGGTCCCACCTTCACGATCTCATCTAAACTTAATTACCTCCCAAAGACCCCAACCGCCAAATACCATCACGCTGGGGGCTAGAGTTTCAACATGAGTTCTGGAGGGGATACGATCATTCAGCCCAGAACAGGGCGTATTAAGAGCTCAATCAATAAATGTTAGCTGCACGTGCGAGGCATATCAAGGTTGCACAAAGATCCCCCTTCAGTGGACCTTGCTGGTCCAAGACCATTACACAGAGGACAAAAATTGACCTGTTTGCCAGAGAGCCCAGGGCTCATTATTTATCAGGATTGGCCTTTATTTCACATTTGCGTAGAGAGGCATTTCCCGGGGAGTTTGCAGCCCCAAGGATCCTTTTTTCAAGCAGCTGCTCTTCCTCGCATGCTTCCTTTTCTGCTGCTTTTCCTAACATTCGGCTCCTTAACCAGCGAGGTTCTCTCTCTGGTCGGGTGCCTTTGCTCCTCACCGCATAAGTCCCTAAACTTAGAGCCCTGACTCTTGCAATCCCTTTGATTTGCAAGGCTGATTTTATTACAGTCCTGATTCTCCGGAATAGCTGCCATCACTTCAAGCTACTAGTGCAAGGCTGGCACTGTTGTGTCTGCTGCAACGTCTCCATAAATTTCTACAAGCATTTCTCGGGTGCCTACTGTGTGTGTCCTATGGCCACCTAATGAGCCTACTGTCTCCACCAGCCACCACCCCCATCTCAGCGAACACACCTCATTAGGGTCCTTGCACGGAAGTCGGAAGTCTTCTCCTTTCCAACCTCGCCTCATGGTTCCAGGGTAGGGTTCCTCTTCTTTCTAATCAGCTCCTGATTGGCTGACCTTCCTAACCAGCTCCTGATTGGCTGACCTGCCTCCAGTTCCTCGTCTTCCTAACCAGCTCCTGATTGGCTGATCTGCCTCCAACCAACTCCTCCTTGCTTTGCGTCCACCCTGAGTGTGTTCTGCTTTATCACCTCCTTAATTTTTTTAAACACTCTATATCGCTGTTTCCATCCCTATCTGTCTGATTTTTTGGTATTCTGAATTTTCTTCTCTCTTGAACATTCAGATCTCTTCAGCCCTCTATCTGTTCATAAATCTCGCCACACTTCCTGCCATTGTCAAGTCTATGAAACAACCCTAAGAACAAATATTTCCATACCCCAACTCCACATCTCTATCCATGGCGGGCTCAGGCACCCAGAGAGCGGGGGCTTCGAACTCCAGAATCCTAGGTATGTTTCTGACGAGCATCTATTCCAACCTTAATCCAGGGACTTGCAAATGGAGAAGTTTCAAATCGAGGCTCCGCTATCGATTAGTATCACATTTCCACACTGAGAGAGACAACAGCTAAGGTCTGGGCACCTAGATAGTGAGCTCTCATTCTCTACTCCCCCTGCAATTTTCATCGAGCTGGTTTTGAGGGGCTTTATATATTGTCTTTGCTATTGCCAAGACACCACGGGGCTCCAGAGCGTACACAATAGGTGTGCAGGCGAGCTCCCGCACACGCGGGTACCCACAACCTCCCCATCATTTTCACAGGCGTATTTTTCAATGGTATTAAAGGACCACAAAGAATGTCTAAGTCAGTCGTGCTCTTTGTTGTTATTATTAGTTGTCGTGCATTGAAGGAGACAAACAATGCGGCTTGGTTTTTTGCCTCTCCAGTCCCAGAGATTTATTTTTTAGAATTCTTTTTGTCATTGTATTGCAAGAACTCGAAAAAGACTAATTACTCTCCTTTCTCTTTGAGCTGAGCATGAAGCTGGATATGAGAGTAAGCCGGTGATCCACTTTTGGGTGGTGATTTTCTGTCTCTGCTTGGAGGTGACTGAATCTCCTCGGTGTTTGCATTTGTCTTTGGAACATGTGACCGTCATCCCCAGCATTCATGCCCAAGGTGGCAACCAAAATCCTCATCAACAGCCTCGGACGCCCATCCGGATGGTGACACCACCGATGAATGTCACAGTAGTGCTGGCGTCCTGTCCTTCTGTGCTCCCTGTGCTGTGGAAATAGATGACCTCAAATCTCAAAAGCTGCATGAAAGTCATTATTATCTTGTCGATGCGACAGGTCCAACTCGGGTATAGCTGGATGCTCTGCTCATTCTCACGACTCAGAGACATAGGTGACAGGAGACTTTGTCTCAGCCAGGGGCAGGGGAGGCGGCGGCTCACGATGGCTCATGAAGCAGACATGGCCATGCCTACGTCTGGGGGTTGGGGAGTGCGTCCCACCAGGTGCGCACAATGGGGAGAACTGCAGTGATGGCCACCACACCTTTCCCTTCCTCGGAACCTTTGGAGCGACTCCTGGGTCTGTCTCAGTCAGCGCGGCCGCAACCACCCCCTTTCTGCTCCTCAGGCTCATGCGCTCCATTTTCCCAGTTTCCCATCAGCTGTTTGGAAAGCTTCTCGTGTATTTCCCCATGTCACACCCACACAGGTGTGAAAATAGAGTCACAACATTGGTCGAGATAGGAAGGGAAAGCAAGGGAAAGGCGGGGAGAGAGGGGATTTTGGGAGGGGAGGGGAGGCGAGGGGAGGGAATCCAGTAACTTCCTGGCTTAATTCCACACAGATAAAATTATGGACGCTCCATCCTCATCCAGCTCCTCCCAGCTGCACAGGGAAGGCCACCCCCACGTTACTGGCTCCAGCCCCTACGGGGTGTCCTTTTTGCCTGGGTACGAGATGTCCTCTCCTAATGTTTATTTGTTCCAGCTCCGGCCACCCCACCTTGATGCCTAAGTGCTCTGCCTGCTCTGGAACTCTGCCCCGTGGATCTCAGACACCAGGTATGCCCCTCCTACTTGCCTTCCATGCTGTTACAGGGGTCACAGAGAAACGCGAGCTTCTGCAGTCACGTCCTCGTGCCCTACAGGAGTTCCTGGGACAACTGGTGGGTTCCTGGGTCCATCTGGAGCTCTCGCCCCCATGCTCCCAGCAATGATGTAGAGAGGGCTGGCAAGGCGAGAAGCACTCTCCGCTGTTCTAAAGGCATCCTGCCCTTTGGACCTAAACCTGTGTCTGAGGACCAGGCTGGACATCGGGCTGTCCTTCTCTCAGGACATGTGGTCTGTTATTCCCCCCATCGGGCTCCCGTTCTTGGGTGGAAAGTTCTAGATGGAAGCTCAGAGGATACTTAGAGCTGGGACATCTAGTGCTTTTAAGTGATTTGATCTGATTAGAGCCTGAGGTATTTGGTAAGCAGGTGTGGTGTCCCCCGCCCTTGCTGGTCCCTCCAGCCAGGCCTTGAGCTGCCTGGAGGCCATCGGGAGACAAACAAGGGGTGGTGGCCTGGCAGTTAGGGGACCGAGCGTTCCCACTCCAGCTCTCTCCTGAGCAAGCTGTGGAAATTTTGGCCCCTCCTATTCCCTCTCTGTGCCTCAGTTTTCTCACTTGCACAGGAAGGGGGTGCACCAGAGGCCTCCAGGGGCCCTTCCAGCTGCGCGAAGAGAAACACCTTCACTCTGAAGCACTCTGAGACACGACAAAGAAAGCGTTTCCAAGAGATGGCCGCGCTTCCTCCGGGAATTCTTCAGGAATAGGGAAAATGTCGATCGGTAGGAAAAGGGTCACAGGCGGTGTCCTAGGGAGACAGGATGGAATGGGACCCGGGATTGGGGTGGGACTTGTGCCAAGGCCAGATACACCTGGATCTTTGAACTAAGATCAGACATTTTCTACTAAACAGGCCACTGGGAGGCATTCAGGGACCCGGGGACTCGGTCCACTGCTTGTGCTAATGTCCCAAAATGGGGACTCGAAGACAGTTTCCCAGCCTATGTTTCGCTGCTCTCGGAGTGGCAGGGACAGAAGGCACCCATCCTGAGTGGCAGGAATAACCGCAGGCTGAAGGGTGCTGGCGGCAGAGCAAGAGGGGAAGCCCCTGGATAGTTTGAAAAGAAGGAATAGATTAAAAACCACGAGCTACATCGCTGGGGCCTGGAGGGCAAGTCCAGCCCACAAATATCGATGCCGAAATGCGCTCAGAAGCCCATCCGGGAAGGCCAGGAAATCAGGAAGCTCGCAGCCCGACCCGAGGGCTGCTCAGAGCCACAGCCGAGGTGACCATCTCCGCTCATGCGGCTTCTTCTAATGGACGTGGCCTTCGAAGCCCGCTTTCTGGGCCCTGCAGACACCCATTAACACCATTTGCCAGCGAAAGAGTTCAGGAAGACATCGTAAGTGTTAAAACCAACGCTTCCATGGCTTTCCTGCCCCGGAAGCCTTTGGAAATGGGAGGTGGGCAAGAGAGCCAGCTGGCCCATCACCCTCCCCCTCTCCACTTGGGCTCCCAAGAGAGAGGTTACCTGGCAGTGAATCAAGAAGAAACCTTTTCGAGTGGAGAGATCACCACCTCCTTGCCTCCCTTGCAGCTGCCAGACTGATAGGGCAGCTTAGCAGGTCAGAGCCCCGGCTAAAAACTATTAGGCGTTGGATGCTTTCTCTCTCTGACCTCATTCCATCTTAGAGACCCATCTAATTTATTTCATTTATGGAGGGCAAACAGAGAGGTTCAGAAACGGGAAGAGATAGACCCAAAGTCGTATCGTGGGGAAGAGAGCGAGAATGAGAAGCGGAGTCTGCACAGGCTAAAACGCACACAACAGCCTGAGCCAAGTCCACGCAGAGTCCGCAGACCCCGTGGGAGCCAAGGACCCGCTGCCAGCTATTCATCTGCCGGTGAAAAGCAATACCCGGAAAAGCTGTGGGAATAGAGGAGAAGAGGGCGGAGCCGTGGGCACCCCCGGAGGGGTAGGGGAGAATCACAAAACGCCACAGTCTTTATCCCATAATGGCATCGCTGCACGTCCCAGCATGGTGGTTGGTATCTCGATGCTTCCAGCTGAGCGATGTGGCCCCAGAAGAGACTTGGACCCCTCTTTTTTAAGACTCCTCCCTTGATGCTACCCAGGTTGCTCACACCCATGGGCCCCTAAAGAAAATGTAGAGTAGAGGGCGAAAGACGTCAGATTTGGGGATAGTTACAATTTGAATATAAATACGGACAGTAGGCAGACTAATTCCATTCCATCTGCCTCCAGGCTGTGGGTATAGTCCTGAAGATAAGGGTCATGAACCTTAATTTATTAGCTAGGATTAGGCTCAGCTGCATATAACACAAAATCCAAGATGGCAGCTTCTTTCTTCCCTTACCTAGGAGAAATACAGAGGTAAGTGATCCAGGCCTGGTAAGGCATTCCATGGTTATCAGAACTTGGATGCCCTCTGTCTTTCTGCTTTCTGCCAACCTAGTGCAGAGCTACAATTTCAAGTCTCCCACTTGATCCAAAATGGCTGCTGGAGCTCCAGCCATCACCTTCCAGGCGGGAGGGAGGGAGATGGCATGAAAGGGCATCAAAGGGCGCCACACCCTCCTAGCTGAGTCAGCTTCATTTGAGCCACCTGCCTGGAAGTCCCCCTGAACATAGCCCCTCATACCTCATGAACAGAATTTGGTTTCATAGCCATGCCAAACTTCTTGGAAAGCCAGAAAACAGGCTTTCTGGCTGGTTTCATTACCTCCCCCAAATATAACAGGGATTCTCTCACTAAGAAGGAAGGGATTACAGCTATTGAATGCAACCGGAAGTTTCTGCTTCTCTTTGGGTCCTGTGTTCTCTGTGAGCTGGTTGTGCAATTACAACCTTAGTTTTCTACATCTGTGAGGTGAGGGAAATAAACCCGTATCCTCGCCTACCTCAAAGAGAAGGCATGATAACAAAGAAATTCATTAAAACTGAAAAAAATAAACCCGTATCCTCGCCTACCTCAAAGAGAAGGCACGATAACAAAGAAATTAATTAAAACTGAAAAAAAGGAAGGAGAGAAGGAAGGGGGGAGGGAAGGAAGGAAGGAAGGAAGGAAGGAGGGAGGGAGGGAGGAAGGAAGGAAGGAAGGAAGGAAGGAAGGAAGGAAGGAAGGAAGGAAGGAAGGAAGGAAGGAAGATTGGTAGTCTTTACTTCACAGGAAGGAAAGCAGGCTGGAAGTGTGGCAGGCACACACGAGAATGCAGTGTGGCCTGGCTGTCCCTCTCTGGAGTGAATATTCCAGGGGAGCAGATTAATTATAGGCTCCCTGCCTCAGAGCCTTTTGAAACATAAAAATTCTTTTTAAATGTAACTAATTACTCCCTACCTGCCTTTAAGCCTCACCTGTGCTGCTATCTGCCCCCAGGGATTGATGGTGTGGACCTATTGGGGGCTGGGGAGGGAGGGAGGGGCAGGGCCCAAGTGGCAAATTAAAAAGAGAAAACCTGCCCACCTCCCCAGGCCCAGCAGGACCAGCCTCCTCCCCTCCAAACCTTTGACCC
Organism: Pteropus alecto; assembly: GCF_000325575.1. NCBI lineage: Eukaryota > Metazoa > Chordata > Mammalia > Chiroptera > Pteropodidae > Pteropus > Pteropus alecto. The sequence continues at coordinate 5,725,617 of NW_006436283.1, read as the reverse complement.
GAATTGCTAACAAGAAGTTAAATCAAGTACCAGCCCTCTGCCTTCCCCACCCCAGCTCTGGTGGTAGAGTTAACGAGTGCTGGAGGGACCGGGGGGCTGGGAGAAGCAACAACCGGCGATTAGTGGGGCTCAGAGCAGTTCTGGAATAACAGGATGATGCTCATTCTCCCAGGCATGGGAAGAGAAGGAAATGTCACTGGAGGAAGGTGATCAGGAAGGAGAAAGGGGCGGGGGGTGGAGAAGCAGAGGAGGGAGGAACCACACCAGGCTCTGGTTTAGAAAGGCAAAATGAGACTCCAAGACCAGCGCCCACACGGGGCTTCGCTCCCCTGAGAAGGAGCCGCAAAGACAAAGAAGGCAGGAAGAAGGGGACTGAGAATAAAGAGGCTAAAACGAGACGCGAACCTAACTGCAGGCGCCTTGGCTCTGTCGACAGAGCCCGGGACAGACTCTTGACTGAAACTAAAAAGTGTTACTCCGGCAGCTCAGTATGGAAAAGTCCCAGGGAACATTCTTCCCGAGTTCACAATTTCCTGTAGAGCCTTAGTGTAGACCAACAGTGAGATCTGGGAGGGGACCGGGTGGTAGCAGGCAGGGACTTCTCAGCTGTAAATCTTCCCGGAAGAGGACATATTTGATGGGGTCTCGTAGGGTGATTAGTTGTTCACTCCATGGACAAGGAGCAAAGAGCTTTCCAGTCAATCGGTGGCGACACCACATGTAAAGCCCACAGGTGTGAAACGGCCAGGGATGTTCGGGGAAGTGCAGCTGGTTGGACCTGGCTGAATGCAGATCTGTAGGGCAGGGCGACTGGGGGCAAAGTCGAATCTGGAGGCAGGTACCACTCCTGGGAAAATGACCAGCCATCCAGGAATGCAGGCGTTCGCCAGAGGTAACCAGGAGCCATCGTAAGATGTGAGCGAGAGAGCAGTCTAATCAGAAGCACATTCGTCATGTTCCGAGACCCGGAGCGACTGCAGGGAAGTGCAGATGGAGGTGGGAGGGACGCCAGAGGGGCGTTGACAAACCTTGGAGACTGGCGACACGTGCAGGAGTCTACAATGACTCCCACGTTTCTGGCTTGGGTGACAGGGCTGATGGGGACACCATTAACCAGGTGGGGAAGAGGAAGTCTGACCGTGTGAGCTTGCTTTTTGACATTTCAGGGCATCCATATACATGTGACCCTATGAGTTCCCTGGTCATTTAAATTGTGGGCCTGTTGTATTTTCTTAGGCCTCCAGGACTGCGGTCACATGCAGGGGAGAAGGGGTGAGCCACGTGGGGAGGACAGACCGGTGGCCTGGATGGCAAGCGAGGTTGAACAGGAGTCCCCAGGGAGGACCACGCTCCTCGTGACATGGAGTTCTTCAGGACCGAGCAGCAGCCCACATGCAAAACAGAAAGTTCTTCGCACAGCTGCTCCTGGTCCCATTGGCCAAGCAGCTACCCACATGTGGGTCAAAACACCGATGAGAAGCAAACTGTCTCTCTAAAGGGCCCCTGTTGAGAAGCCTAGAGCCCTTCTTGGATGTGATGACTTTGAAAAGCTCAGACCCATGAACGGAGAGAGGAAGGAGCCCAAGATGGGACGGTGGAGAAGCATCAGTGGTGAGAGCTCCGGGGGAGGGAGAGGCCGACAGGTGTGGGGCGGCCACCAGACAAACCATCCAGACCTTGACCTGAGTCCTTCAGTGACCCAGGGGGCGTGCGTGAGCAGTGGGGCAGCTCCCACCTGTCTGTTGGCAGACACCTCCTCCCGCGTCCTGTCTCCTCCCAGTGGCTGGACCACACGCCCCTCCAGCAGGCCCATCTTCACCATTCCTGAGACACAGGCAGAGCAGTCCTCTCCCTGCCCCTCCAGTGGGAGTGAATTAGCCCCACAGGACTTGCACCTGTCATGCTGGGAAATCTCGCAGCTACCTATTCCCCTCTCCAGCCCGAACCCCGGATGCAGAGCCCACTTTAAGGGTCAACACCTATGTCAAGAGGCCTCCTCTGTGACCCTGGTTGCAAGGCTCAAGAACCAGACAGTGCTTCACAGAGGAGCAGTGGCTAAGTGTCAGCCTGGGACCACCAATGCCCAATGGGCGATGACTTCTCAAAGGGGACCAGAAGGGAGCGCTGGTCACGTGGACCCTCACGGAGTAAGGGGGTGGGAGGCCTCTAGGGGCGACAGAAACAAAGGATGTTTGAGATTAGAAGGAAGAGGCCGCCTCCCCTTCCCCGCAGCATCTCTCTTGCCTTTGCAGAGACCGCGGGCCAGCCAGTCCATCAAGTCAGATATCGGAGACTCAACTTCATTAGAGCTTCGAGGCGCATGAAACGCTAATCATGGAAACCTTGATATTCTGCATGAGAGACTTACTCTGGGAAGGAAAAAAAAAACACTTTCATTTTCCTTTGAGGTTAATAGAAGGCTAATTTGAAAGCACTTGGTTAATGAGAAAGCTAAAAATACCTCTCGCCAGATCACATGCCTCAGTCCCGGCCTTGGCAGCTCCAGCCTCTCCGGAGAGCGGAGCCCCCTTCGGGAGGGAAAAGCAGCCCTGAGTGCGAAGGACCAGCGTCCGCTCCGCACCTGGGCGGACGGCCCTGGGTGGGTCATCTCGAGCGGCAGGTTGGTGCGGAAAAGATAATGGGGACAACGCTCTCCATGTGTCACCAGGATGGAATCTCAGTGGGTGCAGACGGGAGGCCCCAGCCATGTGGGTCCCCAGTCCTGCCCCGCCCGCCAGGGCGTTACCAGAGGGTGGAGGGTGGGGTTTTCCTCCAGGTGAAGCAACTGGACAAAGACCCCTGGAGGTTGCAGCAGCTCACCGAGGACTGAAGTCTTGAGCTCACCCGTGTGTGCGTCCGTGCGTGCGTGCGTGCGTGATGGGTGCGTGCATGGGTGCGTGCGTGCGTGCGTGGATGCGTGCGTGCGTGAAAGCCAGAGAGGAACTCAATCAAAGAGAA
>NW_006436283.1:5721512-5722326 GCF_000325575.1 Pteropus alecto | reverse complement strand
AAGCAAACTGTCTCTCTAAAGGTCCCCTGTTGAGAAGCCTAGAGCCCTTCTTGGATGTGATGACTTTGAAAAGCTCAGACCCATGAACGGAGAGAGGAAGGAGCCCAAGATGGGACGGTGGAGAAGCATCAGTGGTGAGAGCTCCGGGGGAGGGAGAGGCCGACAGGTGTGGGGCGGCCACCAGACAAACCATCCAGACCTTGACCTGAGTCCTTCAGTGACCCAGGGGGCGTGCGTGAGCAGTGGGGCAGCTCCCACCTGTCTGTTGGCAGACACCTCCTCCCGCGTCCTGTCTCCTCCCAGTGGCTGGACCACACGCCCCTCCAGCAGGCCCATCTTCACCATTCCTGAGACACAGGCAGAGCAGTCCTCTCCCTGCCCCTCCAGTGGGAGTGAATTAGCCCCACAGGACTTGCACCTGTCATGCTGGGAAATCTCGCAGCTACCTATTCCCCTCTCCAGCCCGAACCCCGGATGCAGAGCCCACTTTAAGGGTCAACACCTATGTCAAGAGGCCTCCTCTGTGACCCTGGTTGCAAGGCTCAAGAACCAGACAGTGCTTCACAGAGGAGCAGTGGCTAAGTGTCAGCCTGGGATCACCAATGCCCAATGGGCGATGACTTCCCAAAGGGGACCAGAAGGGAGCGCCGGTCACGTGGACCCTCACGGAGTAAGGGGGTGAGAGGCCTCTAGGGGAGACAGAAACAAAGGATGTTTGCGATTAGAAGGAAGAGGCCGCCTCCCCTCCCCCGCAGCATCTCTCTCGCCTTTGCAGAGACCGCGGGCCAGCCAGTCCATCAAGTCCGATATCGGA
>NW_006436283.1:5719371-5721142 GCF_000325575.1 Pteropus alecto | reverse complement strand
GTCCCCCATGTGGCACCAGGAGGGAATCTGAGTGGGTGCAGACGGGAGGCCCCAGCCATGTGGGTCCCCAGTCCTGCCCCGCCCGCCAGGGCGTTACCAGAGGGTGGAGGGTGGGGTTTCCCTCCAGGTGAAGCAACTGGACAAAGACCCCTGGAGGTTGCAGCAGCTCACCGAGGACTGAAGTCTTGAGCTCACCCGTGTGTGCGTCCGTGCGTGCGTGCGTGCGTGATGGGTGCGTGCATGGGTGCGTGCGTGCGTGCGTGGATGCGTGCGTGCGTGAAAGCCAGAGAGGAACTCAATTTCAAAGAGAAGCCCTCAGGGCTGGCAGCCTTGGGAACTGTTCGTAAGGGGAGGAAGGTCCTGTGTGTCCGGGAAGCTCAGCAAGGAAGCCACCCGGTGCTGCGGGGCTGGCCGCGGGTCTCCGTGCTCATGACGCCCTTTTCTCTGCAGACCCCGCTTTCCAGGAAAATGAAGAAAATGGAGAAAGGAAGGAGAGGCGGAGGGTGAAAGAAGGAGCCTGTGCTCTACGCCCACCCGACGCACGCACATGCCACCCAGAGCAGCTCCTCGGAGGGCCCGGGTCTGCGTGGGGCTGGGCCGGTGCTTATCTCGGGGGTGCAGGCGGCTCTCTCCGCACCCCCGACGCCAGGCGCAGCTCCCATCCCACTGAAGCTTCCTCCCAGGCTCTTCTGGCCTTTGTCAGCGACACACATATTTCTCCTGTTTCAAGAACGCCCTCAGCAGATGCTTTGAGTGTCAGAAACTAAGGCCAGACCCCTTCCCCCCACCTCAGTCAGCCCCGACCTGGACCCCACAGAGGGAAAGACAGGGCAAGTGGAGCCACAAGCAGCTGGAGGCAGAAGAGGAGACCCCTCCTCTGAACTCCTCTCCCCGACGCTTCAAGATCAGGAAAGCAAGGCCCCTTCATTGATGCTGACAAGCAGCCTTCAGCAAAGGCCTGCGATGTGGCCGACCTGGGGTTTCGCTACCAGCGAGGGAAGCACAGATCCAGCTCAGCTCACATAGGGAGCCAGATATTAAACAAATAAATACATTTAACCCATTTATCGAGGAGTCTCGACGTGTTAGGGAACACATATGAAATGGCTTGATGTGTCCCTCTAACTCCCCTAACTACATCTGTCGAACCGTGCTTGCCTGCTCCCTTAAAGACATTCGGCCGAATTGCTTACATTTCCAGCCATACCCAGTTATTGGACCTGTCTCAGCTCAGCATTTAGTCCGACTCGTTTTAAACCTTCGGTCTCGGTGACATTCAGAGCTCTGTTGCTCTCTGCCAGTCACCGTTCTCAGCGGGCTGGCGGCCGGACCCAAGAGTGGCTGCTTGCTCTTCGCCCTCCCTTCCTGCCCAGGGCCATCTCTGCTGGTGGCCCCTCGAAGCCTGACGGGCCATCCCTGGCCACACTATTAGGGTAGGGGGCACATGGACCCTGCGCACAGCACCATCCTTTCATCTGGGAGGCTGAGCTCCTGCTTCTTCCCCTCCCTCGCGCTCTCCCTTGCCCTCTCCCATCTCTTCCAGCCCCCTGCCCCTCACCCGGCCAGGGGTATACTTGGCTGGGGTACCTGCAAAGTGGCTGAAGCTCCGCGCCCTTCCTCGGGGTTCACTCCATCCAAGGCAGGGCACACAACCTTGACCCCAGCAGTCGGGGAGCAGACGACGACCCGGCTGCCCCTCCTAGGATCTAGCTTCTCTAGCCAGCCCTGTCCCCATCCTGCTCGGGAGCAAGAGGTGGCCAGAAAGTCTGTC
>NW_006436283.1:5686490-5719332 GCF_000325575.1 Pteropus alecto | reverse complement strand
CCGCCGAGCTCCTAGGGAGGGAGAGACTAACCCGCCCTCACACTCCGCACTGGGGCGGGGCCAGCTTCCCCGTCTTCTGATTGGGGGCGGCGTGTGCTAATCAAAGCATGGGTGACCCTTGGTGACGTGGCACCTGTTTTCCAGGCTCATGTGTTAACTCATTTAATCCTCACGACCTGTGATGTGTTACTATTGATATCTTCATTTTAGAGGTGAGGAAACTGAGGCACGGGGGGTGACACAGCCCGTCCGGGGTCACAGGGTCACAGGGTCACAGGAAGTGCTGGATTCAGATCCTCCCAGGCCGATTCTGTAGTCGCGCCCTTGGCGGCTGCTGCAGCGTCTACAAGTCTGGGCAGGGGCTGGGGACAGTTCTCTGAACATAAGAGGGGGCGTCCTGAGCACTTCCCCCCTCTTTCTGGAACAGACTTCACCTAAAAGACAGATGAAGCAGTAGCCGGCCAGGCTACTCAGATACTCCCACGCTAACGACCACCTTGAGCCCTCACCTGGTTTCCTGCAGGCCACCTGACCTAATTTTTTTAGGTAGTAGGGGGAAGTTGGGGAGAGGGCTGGGACAGGTGGGCCTCCCAGTGTTTGGGGACCTGCACAGTGTCCCCCGAGGCCGGCACCCAGCTCTCTGGAATCCCACCTGTCTGGGGAACACACCTCAGTATGGAAAATAACCCTGTAACGTGCAACCAGTGTTCTGTGGACAGCTACACAGGGGCCGCACTGCAGACTGGGTGACACGGGACAGATCGCCGCCCCTCCCCAGCCACCCCTCCCACAGTGTCTGAGCGTCCCAGGAAATGAGAAAGGGGCCCAGGCATCAGTCCTGGGGCAGCCGGGGGGAGCCAGTCCTCCCCTGGGGCACAAGACACACCTGGGCTTCGTTCTGACTCCACGCCCCCTCCTACAGCTCCCACTTCCCAACTGCTTTGCCAACGTCACCCTAACTTTCAGAAGAACCCCACGGCAAAGGTGTTCTCCCCCACGATGTGATCGGAGAAATAGAGGCCCACACACATCAGAACTGAAATGCAAACCGCTCGTGACCCCTCCAGACAGAGGCAAGTCCCTCAGGCTCTCTGCACCCCCATTTTTCTCAGAGGTCGAGAGGGTTCGATATTGACAGAGGGCCTGACACAGTACTTGAACATGGCTGTATTAGTTTGGGGCTCTCCAGAGAAACAGAACCAACAGCATGCACATGCATGTACACACACACACACACACACACACACAGACACAGATTTATTTTATGGAATAGGCTCATGGGCTCATGGAGGCTTAGCAAGTCCAAACCCTGATGGGGTAAGGCTGGAAGACTGGAGGTGACTCAGGGGAGAGTTGCCAGGTGAGTCCAAAGGCTGTCCGCTGGCAGAATCCCCTCTTGTTCGGTGAGATCAGTGTTCGTTCTTTTCAGGCCGTCAACTGATCAGGTGATGCCCATCCACAGATGGAGGGCGACCTACTTTCCTCCACGTTCACTGATTTAAATGTTAATCTCATCCAAAAACACCCTCACAGATGCCAGAAAAATGTTGGACTACACATCTGGGCACCGTGGCCCAGCCAAGATGACACACAAAATCAACCATCACAATGGTGAACACGCCCACAGCGGCAGCCATTTTGGGCAGAGACGCTGCCCCGTGAAGTCAGCATCCGTATAGGTCAGCGTCATGGGGTGTGTTACCGTGGCTGGTGTTCATACGCGTGAGGGGCACACGTGGGAATGTGGGGGCAGGTGTGAATGAACACGTGGGCAGGGACATAGCTGTAAAGGTACAGGATACCCCCAAGGGGGTAAGCCGAGCTGTGCCCAGGCTCTGGGACCACAGTGAGCCGTTTCATTTCACTGACCAAAGAGAACTCAATGGCGGGGGGGCGGGTTGCAGTAGCAGGAGGCAGCCAAGACAGGGTGCAAATCCTGGCCCCTGGCCATGACCCTGACCCCAGCTAGGGCAGGGAGACTCCCTGAGAGCTGGCCCAGGCTCAATGAAGCGGGAACGATGAACCCAGATGCACCGAGCTTCGGGGAGGACGAAATGCCCTGATGATGTAAAGCACCCAGTCGGGCCCAGCCTGGCACACAACGAACGTGAGCGCCTTCCCTCCCCAGCCTTGCCGAAAAGAAGAGCACATCCAAAGCAGAGCAGAAACTTAATTGGGATTGGAAAAATGTGAATTCCAAGGCTTATTAAATTCATGATATTTTTATTTACCATGTACCCAGAAATATATTTAGCAAAGCAATTTACACCATCACTGGCTGATGGATTGTGGTTTTCTAAGTTGAGTTTTAAGATGTAAATGGGATCCAATCAGGGCTTTGCTGGAAGAAGGCACTCCCCTCCATACCAATCCGGTCCTGTGGGCTCCAGCCTCGCCGAGGCAGTCTCTCGGCGTGGTTGAACGGCTCTGAGCTCCCACCCTTCACGGAGGCTCTGCCGGGGCATCTCTGCCTGGCAGGAAGCGGCATGGGGCGGGGAGCAGAGAGGCAACATCGTAACAGTGATAACAATCATTTATCAAGCACTTATCATGTGCCAGAGGCGGAGAGCCTTCTCTCCAGTAACTCCCCCCTCCCAGCAAGCCCATGAGATGAGGAGCACCCAGCTCCTCCTCTAATCATCTGTGCCACCTGGAGCCAATGCTTCACGCCTCTCTCCCACTCTCTGCCTCAGTTTCCTCATCTGCAGAGCGGAGATAAAAACGGCTACATGCACAGTGCCGGGGACTTAGTAAACACTCAAGATTGGATATCAGCGAGGCTACAAAAGGGTGAATTACTTGCTCAAAGTCAAAGAGCTAGAAATCAGATTGAGAGTCAGGTGCGCAGACGCTGAAGGTGACCTGCATGCAGTCCACTGACACTCAGACCAGGCCTCTCTCGTGTCACCTGCCTTTAATGTCCAAGCGTAAGCATGGAAGAGGGGTAGCAAGGGGTCGTGAGGTTTGGTTGGACCTCCCCCACTCACCTGCACCCCAGAAGCCCAGGCAGAAACCGTGCTTTTGGGACCCGCTGACTCTTCCCAAATGACACGGAGGCTCGTCCCCCCGAGGTCTGTCCAGGCAGCTGCGAGCGTCCAGCCCAGTGCTTTCTCTCTTCTGTCTGTCACTGTCCTCCCTTCCGGAGAGCTCTCGCCCGGAACAAGGGCTTGCTGGAGTGGGTGGGACAAGCAGTTGGCCTTGAAGTTGTTATTTACTGAAATAATTGGCTCATGAACGACATTTTTAATGCAAAGTCGAATATCACCCCCACCCAGATTAAATCATCACAGATTCCAAGCAAATTGATTCTACTGTCCACAGAACAGCAGAGCGAGTATGGCTGGTGAGCTCAGGAAGAGGCTGCCAGGGCTTGAGAAGCGACCCGGAGCGTTCCACGGACCTAGTGTCAGGGACTCAACCAGAGTATGAAGATACAAACCCCAATGTGGCGTCTCTCAATGATGCCCAGTGAGGTCTCTGGGGAAAGGGACAAGGCCGGAAGCCCACCGCATATCTGATTCCTCGTGATGTCGCACAAGGAGCTTCGGGCAGTGGTCCGTCACCATGGGAATCTGTGTCACCTTTAGTGAATCGCTGTTCTGGCCTTACTCCTGCCCCAGGTGGGCTCAATGCCAGTCACAAAGCAACTAGGTGGAAAGGGACCAACCGCCCCCTCTCTCTCTTTCTCTTCACTTGCTCCTCCCAGACCACCTGGCAGTGACCTTCTTCCAAGCTTCTGGCAGGCAGTGGGGACTTACGTTAGAAGCCAAAGGACTCGGAAGTGCCCTAAAAAATCTGACTTGCAAATCAATCCTAGAGTGTTCAACAGGACAGCCATCGAGGGTCGAGGGTCGCATTCTCAACAGTGAAACTGGGCCATTACCCTCCCTTGATCTTGTGCAGGTTGTCTGTAGAGGGGGTGGGGCTCTTCCTCTGAGTGGCTGGGGTTCTCCACTGCAGCTGGCCACAGGGGAGTGGCAGAGACCTTGGCAGACTGCTTTGCTGGGTCTGAATTTACTCCAGTCCCAAGGCACTGGATGTGGAAGCCTGGCCTGTGTCCTAGAGAGATGAGCAGAGGCTGTGTGGGCACATCGGGGGCACCCAAGATGTGCACCCTCTCATTTCTGGGGTATCACGGGAATGAGGACCTCAAGCAATCGGGCTTGGTTTTGACCCACCCCATGCCAGGGCCATCCGTTCCATGTTGTCATTCCCTTGCAGAAGAGACATGCACCTCTCCTGTTAGCCTCTGCAGGCATTCAATAACAATGACAGTGATAATATTACAAAATACAGAACATTTAATATGATTTTTATTTTCAGGTTGTAAAGGTAATACATACCAACTGTAGAAAACCTGAAACGTGCAGAGAAGTATAAGAAAGAAAACTAAAATCACATAATCTCCCGCTAGAGGTAAATACTGTTAACCTTTTGATACATCCTTATCAAGACTTTCCCAGAGTGTGCGTGCATCCATATCTATCTATCTATCTATCTATCTATCTATCTATCTATCTATCTATGTAACTATCTATCTATATCCATATTATAAAGCACAGTCAGAATCATACTATATATCCTTTCCAATGAACTCGGTACTGCGAACCTTTGCCCGGGTGACAAAATAGCCTCCACAGCTCCCGAAAGGCTGTCTCGCCTCTTTTACTGTGTTTTGGTCACTCATGAGGCAAAGATTGGGTTGCCCCATCACTGGCCAGGAGAGGATGTGCAGCCCAAGGGGAAAGAGATGACAACAACATGCATCGATCAAGTCAACAACTCATAAAGCTAACCATTTAAAAGGCAAAGAGATTCACCGTTAATCAAAGAGTCGATTGGTCAGCAGGTGGAAGGAGATGAAGCAACCATTTCCATGTGGAGCTTTAAATGTTTACCAAGTGAAGTTACCTCCTATATCCTACTCAGTAGTCCCACCTCGCTCAGGGCTATGACAAGCTAAAATTCCGACCAGCGTGGCCCCCAGCTAGGCCTGCTCACCCCTCCACGGCAAATGCCTTCGCCCTAGACCATATCAATTCATTAATCGGCCGCGGATCCGCGTTCTTCCCCGTACCTTCAAGCAGGTGCTCAAGGGGGATTCCCATGAAATTGATGGGGCCAGGAAGCCTGTTGGGGGAGGCGGGGTGTAGGAGCTGCTCAGAGTGAGAGCTAGGAGGCTGCTGTGCAATGGAACAGACCAAGGTCAAGGGTGGGGGGCCAGCAGGGAGCTTTTGTGGCACAGACGCAAGTTCAAAATAAACGAAACGACTCTCTAACCATTTATTTCTCCGTTTTCCTTTTTTTCAGTGGTTCTCAACCACAGGTTCGCTTGTCCCCTAAGGGACATTCAGAATGTCTGGAGACATTTTTGGTTGTCACGGCCGGAGGAGCGAGGTGCTGCTGGTGTCTAGTGGGAGGAGGACGGGCCCCACCACACGGAAGGAGCTGGCTCCAGTAGTGTGGGGATTAAGGAACCCCACTTTCTCTCCTCTCCTTCTTTCCCCTTAACAAACACTGAGACCCTTCCAGATTCACAGCCACAGATTCTCATGAATCCCAAGGGTAAGCACAAGGTGGCTGAGACTAGAGCACCCGGGGTTTAAAAAAAAAAGTGGGCGGAGCCTGGAAGGGGCGGGAACATCTTGCTGCCCTTCTTAGGGTGAACATGGCGTTTTCTGCCTGCAAAGGGGTAGGACATTGTCTGGGGAGCAAGTTGTACTTTGACAATTTTGTGGGCTGGAAAGAGGAAAGGGCATAGGTGACAGGGTCTTGAAAGGTACATTCTTTGAATATTAAAGAGATTTGTTCCTCTTGGGGCTCCGTCCATCACCCCAAACTCTTGAGATGACAAAATGGCCATTTGCTCGCTCGTGTGTTCTTCTTGAATGATGTTGGGTTAACTCGATGGTGTTTGGGAAAAACCGTCCTGTCAAGGCCACACCCCTGCACAGAGAGTCAAGGTCATCTATTGTCAATGGTCCGAGGAGGAGATGTGTCCTCAGGCTGGAAACTGGGACTTGGAGATGAACCTCTGGCTTCTAACTCCTAGCCTAACCTCAAGGAGGGCAGCTGCCCAGGTGATGATGGCTCCTGGTGGTGGATGCCAAGGCGATGCTACCACCTGGCTCATCCTGTAAAGGATGAAGAATGAAGAGGCCTTGAGAGCTTGTGTGCCAGGTCACCAAGTTCTGCCACCCTGTTTTTATTTCTTTTTGTTATTCCTGACACTAAGGGCCACCTTAACCAAATGTCTGGCCTCCAAGTGTCCAAGCATGGCCTAGAGGGTTTAGAAGCGAACAGCCAGCCTGGAGACTTTATCCCAAGCAGACCCAATCCCCAAGTGGATCTTGGAGACCGGAGGGAGGGACACCTGTTCTCTCTCCCCACGTGAGATGCTTCCTCTACTGCCAGCATGTGAGGTCCTGGGTTTCCTGGTTGTATTAAGGAAAAGTGTGGTTCCTTGCCTGGTAATAGCTGAAGCCTTTTCTAGTTGGGATCATTTGATTTTTAACTGCAAATAACAGCCCGTGGGAACTGAATACAGGAATGAGATTAGAGATATAGAGAAAGAGATCAGAGAAGAAATTTTGCTTTTTTCATAGATTATCAGAACTAGACTTAGGAAGAAACAGCAAATCTGAAAGACAACCTGCTGACCCCACGTAGCAATAGAGGGAACATCCTTTTTATAGCAGAGATGTAGGATGGAGTAGGAGAATGGGGAAATACAGATAACTTGAATATCTGTGTCATCTCCCTCTTTTTTAAAGGGTTCTAGTACCTTCTAGAAGCTGCTAGAAAAGGCCTGGCATTGGTGTGAATATTAACAGCAAGACCTATTTGTATAATAAGCATTTTCTGAATACCTACTGTGTACAAAGCATCATATCTCACAGCTAGCACAGTGCCTGCGTATAGTAGGTACTTACAAATGGTTTGTTTGGGACATATAAGGGTGACTAAGAGGTCCCTGAGACTAAGGAGTTTACGATCCAGTGAGGAAGATAGACATGCCAGCTAGTAATTCAAGGCAGAATGAAATAAGTATCTCACCTTGCCTTCCTTCTGTATCTACCTGCTCAGACAAAAATGAATCAGAGCTCCCTAGGGCCCAAAGAGCTTAGAAAATTTCTTCCTCAGGTGGCACCCAAGAATTCCTCGGGAGATTTTTCCCAAGATGCATCAGCTCACCCTTTCAGGAGGCGAGTTTGTAGAATGACACGAGCGTGATGTCCTGCTGCGTTCTCCCTCGAGGCTGCCCTCGCTGCTGTCCGTGGGACAGGCTTGGGCTCTGGGGGCCGATCCGGAGACCACCCACTGGATGGGAGACCTTGGGTACCGAGGCTTGGTCACCTCTTTTGGAAAGAGCGAATTTTGTCTTCCTATGCGGGGCGGTCGTGAGAATCATGGGTGCACACACACGGTGGTGGGTGCCAGTAAACCGTCCATCCTGCAACAGGCCGTGCATAGGACAGCAGTTCCGCGTGTGTTGAAGCTTGTTGAACCCGGCTCCCGCATCATTGACTTCCCCGCATCTCCCTAGCGGATGGTGCAGCATTTGCCCACGTAGGTGCTAAATAAATGTCTGTCGGTTGAATATTTAATACCACATGCCTGTTTTGAGAATCGTATTGTCAAAATGAAAAATTGCGACATGCCTAACAGGGCAGGTGTTTCCAAGGCAGGCACAGATGGGACATTTTCAGTAAGGACGGTCCTCGGAGGTTGGGCTCTTTGGGCCACAAAATGAGACTCCACCGACCCACACGTCAGACTATGATCGTCATACTCGGCAGCTCTGTTTTTCAGGGGGCGAATGACGAGGCCCAGAGTGAAATTAAATGACTTGAGCCAGGTCACAAAAAATATATACATCATATTTCAAGAATTACGACCTCCCAGATCCATCTTCCCATACTTCTCTCTCTTCATTTTAAAAAAATGCAAGAAAGGTAGGAGAAAATCTACTCAAAAGGCAAGAAGATTTCCTATGAGGCTCAGATTGCCTGAGGGACCCATTGGGAGCCGGGAGTGGGGACGGAGGGACAACCTGGGCAGTATAGAAGGGGTGAGCAAATGTTTTCTGTAAAGGGCCAGATGGTCCACATTTTTGACTTTACAGACCCTACAGTCTTCGTCCCAAGTCTTCGAGCAGCCCTACCCAATAAAGAGGTGAGTGTGAGTGTCTGTGTTTCCAACAAAACTTTATTCATGGACATCGGCATTTGAATTGGGTTTGGGTTTAATCGTCACGTGACATGGAATATTAACGTTTTGACTTTTTTGACCATATGAAAAAGTAAAAATCACTCTAAGCTCAAGACCTGTAAAAATCAGATGGCAGGCTGGTCTGGCCCGCGGGCCTCAGTTTTCGGACCCCGGGCTTATCATCTTACTCCACTGCATCATCTTACTTCATAACCTTGTCGCCCTCATCAGGAAAGACACTCAGAGCCACAGGGAGATGCCTGTTCCCTTAGCGGCTCAGAGACACTAATCAAAATGCACTGCCTTCTCTAAGAAGCTGCTGGATGGTCTTGCCTCCTGAGCATGTGGACCCTGGCTTGTTTTGCCCGCGAAAGAGGTGAATGGCCAAGAGCTCAAGCTGGAAATTTGTGTTCTAATCCATCCAGACCCCAGACTCCGGGCACCAGCGTCTAGCTCCTTCAGCTTGAGTATGACTGGTAAGAAATCGTGTGCACGCAGTCACTCCAGGAAACCCAATGTCAGAGGACTCCTTGCGAGACACAATTTCAGAGTTTGTGGTTCCTCACTTTGAATCTGTCCTTTGTGAACTGAACTCGGGGGGCACTGAAGGTTTATCCTTCATATCGTGGCAGAAATAAATGAGGAGCAGGAACTCCAGAAACGAAGACAGAGGAAGTCCTGAGTCCACAGCGGAAGGAAAAAGGATGATAGGGAAGCCTGCGGCTTGTGAAAAGTAAAACCGTCTGAACAGCATATGTGGGCAGCCTGGGAAACGCGTCATCGGCTCCCCTGACTGTTTCGATATGCTGGTTATTGAAGCCTGAGAAATCATCGGAGGCCTGAGGACCTGGCGAAGACTTGGCTGAACCTAAAAGACGCCAAACCATGGAGAAGAAAACTTTCTAATAACCTGAAAATACACAGATGTGTATTTTCAAGGAAAGGAAGCAAATCTGTGTGTTCACAGAGAGACACTTTCATTCATTCATCAACTATTTGTCTCCTGTTTATTATATTCCAAGTGCTAAGCTAGGCACTAAGAGAGTGAAGTTGAATAAGACGCAGTGCCTGGTTTGGAGGAGCCTAGCAGCAGGGTTGGGCTGGCAGGGACGGGGTGGACTGGCATCTTAGGAACAGGAAGAGTTGTCAGGGCATCAGGGCAGGGGTGTTCCAGGGGTGCAGCCCACATAGCAACTGCCCCCTTGCAGAAGCCCGGCTACCTGCAGCCTTCCTGAGTCCTGGGTGTCTGGCGGACTCCTGATGAGACTGAGGAACGAGGCTCGATGGAGCCTACAGAGTTATCACACCTCCACATCAAGCCTGTCCCCAGGATGGGGGCGGCCCTGAGCCAGTGCTACTGAGGAGATGGCCAAACTCTGTCTGTCGAACCTCTGTCTCTCTTCCTGCTCAGAAAATCTCCACTCTGCAAAGATTCCTGCTCAAGGAAGCAAATCGAAGACGCACACTGCCTCCCGCCGGGTCAGCACCCTGTCGTGGGCATTGATGGTTTCATTTTTCTGGGGAGCAAAAGAACAAACGCAGTAGATAATTGTAGTGGAATGGCCGATAAGTAACGTTTGGTCTCCTTTTTACAACCGTTCCCTAGGGCCCCATTATGGTAATTTTTCTTCTATAACTGGCAAATTGTATAACGAGTCAGATGATAAAGCAGCAAGCCAGGCAGAAATTTGCATTTTAATACAACCGCCTGTCTCATTCCCCCTCCCCCATGGCCCGGAGGTCAGGGCCCCTCTGAACCTGAGTCCCCGAGGGTCACGCCCTCCTGGCCTCCTCCTCTCACTCTTGAGGGGACGAGTCTGGAGCCATCGATAAATGCAGCATTCTGCTTTTTCTGGATATTTGTAGCAGAGAGACTGAGTCAGCCCACCCCGTGTCCACCACTTATTTACCCAATGGGTGTCGGTTTAGGGGCTCGATCCTGCATCGTGCCTCAGTTTCCTTTTCCGTAAAAGGAAGATAATTATACCATCTACATTAGAGGTATTTTTTAATGCTCAGAAATATTAACGATACCGTTGTGGTGGCGATGATGATAATGGATTCTAGGAAGCCACCTTAGATCTTAGGACAAGCATTTCCTGGCTGAGACTGTAGTCATCGAGTGGTCTCTGTTCCTTCGGCTCCTGGCACGTGCCCCTCCACACCGCCTTCGGCACCAGCTCCCCAGGCCACAGCTCTGCCTTTCAAGTCAGAGTCCGGGAGTCCTCAAACGGGTCTGCAGTGAGGGGACCGTACTGGCCACACCGTACTGGCCACACCCCGGGCGAGCCAGTTTCAGGAATTCTGGAATCATCTCCCTGTGTGGAGTGGCGAGGGATCCCCGGCCTCGGAGTCACAGGCTTGGCCTCGAAGCTCCGCTCGTCACCTCCAGCTGTGTCACTCTGGAAAAGCAACTCCCCTTCCCTGTCTGTAAAGCGGGGATAACTACCTCTACTGCTGATGGGCTGGAATGGTTAACAGATGCCCATGGCTGGCAACCAACAGGCACCAGTCGAATCACCAATTAGAGGTGCTAACACCCTCGGCCAGATTTTTGGCATGGCGGCTACATTTGGCAGGAAGGGGCCGTCCTTTTCATGCACAAGAAACGCCAAGTGTATCCAGAAAATCCTGCCAAAAACCAAGGCTTATTATTATTTTGGTTCCAGGAGTCGAGGCCTCTGGGGACTTGGCGTGCCCTATTATTTGAATTTATGGATGTGGGCCCTCCAGCAGCCCACGAAAAGGGTTGTCATCACCGCAGATTTTTTGAGGGATATTTTTAGAATTTCATACAACCCCCTGAGACCATTGGGGTTTCCAAACCAGAGCTGAGGATCGGGTTGATTTTGCATTGCGATGAGGTCTTTATCCACCTCACCAGGTGTAGGAGGGGCCACTATCCCTACACACAATGAAGTAGAGACCACAATGAAGACTTTGGGGGTGGTGTCCCAGCTGAGATCATTCATTCATTCATTCATTCATTCCACACATATATATTAACCTCCTATTCTGTTCTAGGTCTGATCTAAGTGCTTAAGACACATTAGGGAGAAAACAGACTTTTGCCGTCTTCATGAAGTTTACATTCTAGGTGGGGAGACGCACACACACATACAAACAATACACACAGGAAGCAGGTGAAGTAAATCATATGTCAGAAATTGAAAACAAAAGTGCCCTAGAGGGACCAGGTTGAATTCTTATCGGGAAATGTATGTGGAAGGGACTGTCATCTCAGTTTTTTGCTTCCCCTGTCTAACAGAATCCTATATCCTGGCTCTGTGCAGGTGACAGCAATGCCCACCCACCCCCAGCAGGCAGAGTACAATTTTTCCACCCCATTGATTCTTGGCCTGTGATGCGACTTTTGGGGGCTGTTAGGATGTCAGCTGCCACGATGCGCAGAGGTTTTACAAGTGTCCCCGGGCTCTGGTTCGGCCTCTTGCGTTTCTGCCAGGGGAAGCGCACACCCAGGTAAAGGAAGACGCAAGAAATAGACCTGAATCTGCCCGGAAGCCTGGCCGAGCCAAGTCGCAGCTGACGTACAGACCCACCGACATGAAGTACGATGTTGTGTAAGATCCTCTGGATCCGTTTGCTCTTGCTGCCAAAGCAGAGGGCCACCACCTCCGTGGCTTAAAGCAACACAAACGTGTGACCTCATGATCCTGTAGGTCAGGAGTCCGGTAGGTAGCCTCTGCTTTCAGAAGGACGAAATCAAGGCGTCCGCCAGCCGGTTCTTCCCGGGAGGCTCTGGGGAAGATCTGCCTCCGAGCTCGTTCGTGTTGTCAGCTGAACTGGGTTCTTTAAGATCGTAAGACTGAGGTCCTCACTTCCTCGTGGGTGTCAGTGGGGGCTTCCTCTGGTCCTTACAGCTGGTCCTTACATCTGGGAACCAGCAGCGGCATGCTGACGCTGCGCACACTCGGAATTTCTCTGCCACATCTTTCTTTCCCCCTTTTCTGTGGCGTGTTCTGACTCTTTTGCCCTTCCTTCTGATTTTGAGGACTTGTGTTGATTACTTTGGGTCCACCGTCATTCCTGGATAATCTCCCTCTCGGAAGGTCGTCTGATTGCTACGTTAATTGCCTCTGCAAAGTCCCTTCACAGCAGTACCGAGACTGATACCGGATCGGTAACCGTGGGAGGGGAGAGCTGGGGGAACACTTTCAGAGAGCTGTCTACCGCAACCTGTAGTTTGGGGCCGTTCGTTACGCAGCACTGTCACGGCGGAAGCCTGACGTTGAAGGGTCAGGATAGGCCTCCTCGAGAAGGTCATCCCCGAGCAAAGACCTCTCCCAAGCTGTCTTTCCCTTCCTACAGCTGAACCGACTTCAGCCCAGTTTTAGCTGTGTCTATGACAACAGTATCGCGGGGAGGGCAGAGCAACACGACGGAGAGACCTGGTCCCTGAACGACCACGAGGAGCGGAGAGACTCCACCAGTGTCAGGGGAGAGAAAAACGCACTTGGTTCTTGAAGCCACTGCGTCGTTTGTCCGTCGCCCCTTACGCCTGTCATAGCAGCTTGTTCTTTTATCCTATAAATCAGACAAAAATTATACGACGAGGCGAATGGACCAGTGAATGCGGGACACCTCAGAGGAAAAAGCAGTGAGTTTTCCCGAGTAAATCACGAACGATTGCTTGGAAGAGGCATGTGGCTTTGATCGCTAAAGTTCACAAGTGTGACTGACACTAGGATGTGAACCAATATGCAGATGGTAGACAGTGAGGGGACACTAAGTGACTAAGAGAAAAAAGAAAAGAATCCGATTAACCCGAAGCAAAGCAAAAGGGCAGATGGAGGAGAGTCAGGGGTGGAGTTTGGGGGGTATCTTGGGAATCGCAAAGGCTCCACAGTGGGGTTCCAATACCATCTATGGCTGGACTAACGGGGAGAGCCTGGAGGCGGAGAGTGACAACTACCTGCATCTTGTCCATGTGTGTGGCCCGCAGCACCTAACACTACCACAGTGATGTGACACGTAACAGGAAATGCCTGTTAATTGACTGACAACCCGAAGGAATGAGTCTCGCCCCACCACCTTCCCTAGAGCGGGGGAGGCCCCCCACTGCTACAGCAAAGCAGAGACGAATGACCGTCTCGTGACGACACGCATCCCAGAATGTCACTGGGTCGGGTCTCTATTCATTCCATCAGCATTTGCAGGGCCGGGTGCAGTGTGGCCATAAAGGCGGATAAGGTATAACTCCTGTCATTAGGAAGCTTTCCAACTCAGAGATGATATAAGGTATGCAGGTACATAACTTGGGTAAAAAAAAGAGAAATTGATGTGTACCACGACAAAGCGCAGAGACCACGTGCAGAGAATTCCAAGGAGGAAGATTCCTTCCTGCTTCGGCGGCGGCGGGGTGGGGGGGGGGGGGGAAGAGGAGGCAGAAGGGAAGGTATCAAGGCAACACGGGGCGTGTGGCGTTCGAGCTGAACCATGAAACAGATCAAAGGAGAAGCACGCTGGTGGAGGGCCTGTGCGAGCGAGCTGGGGAGGAGGCGGCGCACCAGACCCAGCTGCCCACCCACACTCTGGCTCGGGGCCTGCCGCGAGCAGGTGTCGCTCCCAGCGCCGGAGTCTGTGGGGCCAAGATGGAGCATCTCTGCCATTGTCACGCATCCATCTGCCCTCTTGAGCCAAGCCCGACGACTTTCTGGGGATGCTCCGGGTCACACACCCTCTGGGGACGAAGTGAAGGGAGAAGAGAAGATGGGAGGGCGGAGCAGCATCGTGTCCCTTGGCCGAGGAAGGGGATCTCTCGGCTGCTCTTTCCACAAGTGCACTCTTGAGTGGGCCCAGAGCAGCCCCCCTCCTGTTACCGTCCCTCCCCGCCCTGCCTCTCTGACTGGGGAGAGAGGCGGTTGGTGGGTTAGAAAATGTCCCAAACACCCAGGGTCAGGGGCCTGGTCCTACTGGGAGGGCCAGCGCCTCTCGAAGTTTGGGAACTGGCAGCTGCGTCCACGTGGGGCGGGCTGGGACCTCGCTCTCCTCTCATCTCCGGGAGAATCCCAGGCTGGGAGAAGGAGGAGCTGAGACAGCCATCTGAGCCCAAGTGCATCCCGTTCCCCAGCTTGCCTCGGATTCTCGTCAGGATGAGACAAACTGTTCCTGCAGAAAGCCGACCAAGGGATGCTGATCACAGCACCTACGGAAAAACAGGAAGAGGAACCCACACTAAAGAATCGCAGTTCTTCGAGAGCTTGGATGGAGAGACGCAATGTTCTCCGCTGTGTGTAGGAAAGGTTAATAAACACTGGTGACACTGGGCAGCGTCTGAGGACTCGCGGTGCACACACAGGGCCACCACCCAGAAGGACACCTGTGCTCCAGTTCATGCCCAAGGCCAGGAGCATCTTGTAGGCGAAATTCCCCCTCATTTCCCTTCCCCAGTCTGCTGGCTCCAGAAGACACGTGAGAGGCGCCCAGTGGTGTCCTGAGTCCCCCAGCTTCCTTCTCGTTACCTGATTCCCACCGGAAACATGGAGATGGAACCTTCCAGAGAAGACTGTCTCATCGTATGTGGCCCCGTCTCCCCTTACAATGAAAAATGTACAGACAGCCATCAGAACGAATGGCACCACGGTCTGTGTCCCCTCTCTAGTAGCCGGGACAGCCAGCGTTGAAGGTGAGGGACGCCCCGCGGTGAGCTAAGATTGTCCCCGGTACACTGTTGTCCGTCCGGGGTCTATATTCAAGCCAATACGACCCACGCACTGGCCTCAGTCCTCCCGAAGCCCGGAGCTGCCAGCGGATGTCTCTGGATGTTGCCGGCTGCTTTGATCTCCCCAGCAAGTGCCTGGAGGCAGCGGTTCACTGTCTAAATACCACGTCAGGAATCTGACAGAGAAGCGAGCACTTGGGTGACACCCAGATGCAGCAGCAACACCGACATGCTGACACTTCCATCTGCCCCTCTGTCCCAAAGGACTCTGTGCAAGAGAAGCCACAGGCAAAAAAGTAGGTCACCCCACTCTGCATGGAACAGAGCAGATGTTTACCAGATGCTCAGATATCTGCCTTTGGGGGGTGTGCAGTGGGGGCCCGGCGGTAAGGGAGGGGGTAATCCTTTACCTAACTCCCCAACAAATTGCAGCTGGGCAAATGTGAATATACCTGGATCTAAGCCATGGCTCTCAACTCTGTCTGCGTATGAGAATCTCTGGAGGAGCTTCATTTTTTAAAAAAATTAAAAAATAGAAAAAGGGCCCCACCCAAGACCAATGAATTTGGAAGCCCCGGGAAGAAGCTGAAGCATCAATAATGTTTAAAAGCTCCCCAGGTGTGCGCAGTCACAGGTGAGCAGCTCCTGGTCTGGCAGAGGTGGGCCGCCCTTCCTTGGTCTTCCTCACGAGGAGAGAAAGGGTGAAGGTGGTTCCACAGAGAACATTCTTGCATTTTTCTACCTCTGCAGCCTTGCACAAGAAGCCCGTCCACCTAGAACGCCCCCTTTCTCTCCACTTATCTGTACTTGACCGACTCTTCGAACCCTGATTTCCGTTCCTCTTCCGCTGCTCAGGTGCAGACCTGCGTTGCTATCCATCATGCTTCTGCCACCATCTCATCACCCCTGCTCAACCCTGACCTCCCAGGGCAGGTCTCAGTCACAGAGAGACCAGCGACACTCAGAGCGTCATCTCCTGACTCCATCGTCATCACCTGGGACCTGGTGAGAAAGGGAGCGTCTCAGGCCCCATGCCAGACACACCGAATCAGAACCTGCATTTGCACGAGACGCACAAGGGGATGCGCGTGCAGGATAAAGTGGGAGAGGTGTGGGCAGCGTCTAGGTGGCTCGTTGAAAAGGTGAGGGCTGGGGAGCAACACACCATCCCCTTCTCATGAGGACCGTACCCCTCAACCCTGCTTCAGGAGGTCCCAGTCTTTATCACAAGCTGCAGGTAGGTGCTGGGGGCCCATGGAGAGGCTCGAGAAAGGTTATCTAAAACCCAAATCGCCTTGCCTCTATCCCTGAGGAAGACCGACTTGTGGCTCCACGTCGTTTGTTTATCTGGTCGTTGCATCCTGGCCATCCACATTCCAGAAACATCCACATCCCCTTGTCGCCTCCCAGGTGGCCGGCTGGCTGTGGAGTGACAGTCCGATCGCCCCAAGATTATGAAAGCCAAACCGAGCCTCTTGCTCTCTCGTGCAGTCTTACCCCTTTCAATGTTCGCCAGGCTTGCTTTCCTTAAATGCACCGGAGAGTAATAGTATCAGACCTCAGAGCCAGGCTGGGCAGAGACAGGCAAAGGAGACAAAAGGCGTCACGGGCTCCGCCGTGACTCATTGCCCACTGTCCCCTTCGTTCCATTTCCACTGTCCTTGAGCGCCCGCCATGGGCACAGCATGGCGCAACCCCGCTAGCCCTGCTTAGCTCTCACATTAAAGGTCATTAAAAATTTATTCAATATGAGACTGATATTGAAATGCCAGCTTCTCCGGACAGGTTATAAATAACCGCTTTGAGTCCAATCTGGCTTTGATTTTCTTTTACGAAAATGTAAGCTATCAGGCATCCATCTGCGATCGCATGGGACCGACTCTCCTCCCTCCTCTCCCGAAGCCCGTCGTCAGAGGCCATTACTACTTTGCCTGCTCGGAGAATCTCGTGTACGGAGCTTTAACGTCCTTCGGGGAAGTGAGACTATTACAGAAAAAAAAAAATAATAATAAGACACATTTCCATCTCCGTTCCAATACGCACAACCTAATTAAGATTTTATAAACACTCACCCAACAGGAAAACACACGCACGCACACACACGCACGCGCACACACACTTCTAAATTAGCAAGGCAAATATCTTCCAGATTAAGTGGTTGTCTTGCCTGTTCCCATCCAGCTTTAATTAGGCATTTGTCATGGGGAGCGTGTCACACGGTGGAATTGTCTCATTTTGATCTCCAGGTTTGGGTTCGGGTCACGGGGTTTGTTAGGGCCCCACATTTTCTTCCCCTTTTCCCAAGAATCCCAGCACGGTGTCCTCTGAGGTGCTCCCCTCGCCACTCTCATCTCTTGGGAGGGAAGGGAAGGGCCTTGTCTCCCCCGTGGCCACATTTCGGTGGCCTCCCTGTGGCACTAGCTCACCAGGGGCAGCGCTATTGTGCAATTGACCTTGGCAGAGCCACACCTGTGGGATTGCCTGGTGGCTTCTGGGTCCTACCAACACACTCCAGATGACAGCTTTGGGGACAAGATGCACAGGAACCCTGTGCTCCCTGCCCTACTCCCCATTCCCCAAAGTGCCCACAGTGCCGCCTCCCCGCACCCCACGGTGCCATCTGGGGGTTGCTCTTGGCCCTGCCGATTCCGGCCCTCCCGTGCATACCGCTGTGCTCTCCCAGCTGGAAGAAAATACAGGAGATAATGAGCTTGCTCCTTCTTTTCATGTCCCTGGGGCTGTTTGAAAAAGAACATTTTTTATATGTGTAGAAAATTAAATCTGTTGTGTTTTTGAGGAGCATGGGAGGGAGGAGTTGAGAGAAGGTGTCACTCGCTCATTTAGTCAGAGCTTGGGGGTGGGGAGCAGGGCAGGGGACACCTGTGGGGATAAAGGAGGTGCAGGGAGGTGCCAACCCACCCAGACTGTGACCCAGACTTTTGGTCCACCTCCTTTGTTTCCTGGAACAAAGCGACAGCTCCATCTGCCAGGTGGCATGAAGAGAGGCGTCGGGGGAGCTGAACGCACAGCCCGAGCTGCACAGCTGACTGGACTGTGGCGACTTTGGTGTGTGTTCGCCGTGATGGCCGTCGCTCCTCATTGCATGCGGCGCCTGCAGCAGTGATTCGTCTGGACCCTGCCCTGATCTTCACGCGGGGACCCGGCCCGGGGGGCCTTCGGGGTGTGGGTAAGGTGTGGCGACAATGATCCCATCTGAAAGATGCTAAAGGTGAGGCCCAGGGAGATGAGGAGAAGTTATCCGAGGTCTTGCTGCTCCTTGCTGGAGAGACAGAAAACTCGCTTACAGCTTCCTCCACCCAGAGGGGTGAAGATTCAGCTCTTCCTTCTGTCCGGCAAGGGCAGAAATACTGGAAATCCAAGCGAGGAAGAGCAGAAAGCCTGTCGAGACGCGAAGCAGCGGCTGCTGGTAGGGGCCTACGCTCATTCAGGGATAACTGCCCAAGTGCAAGCCTCAGAGTGAGAAACGGGACAGCTCGGCGTGCCTCAAGGGCATTTACGGCCCAAAAAAGAAAATGACTTACTCTCAAGGCAATGATGGCCAGGGAGCGAGACGTAAAGCCACCGTCAGCACTAAGGATGTGTGGACACGTGACGTCGGGGCTGGATATCTGAAGGTTTGCCACCTAGCCTCCCTCTGGCTGGCACGCAGACCCTACCGGAAGAAAGGCCGCCCGCCCGTGTACCCCCACTATCCTCCGGGCCCACCGCGCTGCCCCCTACCCCAGAGACAGCTGCAGCAAACTGCCAGAGCAGCCAGGCCCCGGTGAATTAGCTGAAGTGACACTCGCTTTGTACACACATGTTTACAATCAGGGCCAGATGGCGAAGCACTGGATTCGTTTCAAAGTCACTCCAGTGTGCGGAGCGGAGCCGGGCTTTGCACGTGGCACATAACCACAGCGTGGAGAGAGGGCACCTCCTTCCTCAGATGCCAGCCCCGAATTCGCTCTGGATCTGAGAGGATATTTATTAGCTCTCACTTAAAAGCAGCCTTGGCTTGCCAGCTGTCAGAACTTTCCATCAAATCTCCTGAAACCCTACAGACAGAAGAAAGAAACATAACCCACTCTGATATCTTCCAGAGTTTCTTTCCTCCTCCTTCTCTTTATTTATTTATTTATTTTATTTATTTTTTTTGGGAAAATAAATAAATAAAGCACACTTGATGGAAAGGAGCTTGCAAACGATCGCCGACGACAGTATTTATGGTGCCAGATTGTTTGTACTGGCAGGAAGAGAGGGCAGACTGAACGCAGATCAAACGGAGTGATTGTTCCCCAAACTATAAAGACACCCTGAAGTGACATCACGGGGGAAAGAGGAAGATGTTGGCAACAGAGTCACAACAGATGTGCCAGACAGAGTCAGACAAGTCGGGGGGTTTCCATCTGCTTGCCCCCTGGAGATGATCATCAAGAGGCTCATCAAGGACAGCTGCGCTCTGGGACCGGAAGCAAAGCCAGGGCTACCCGCTTCCGGGGGGATGCGAGCCAGAGCTTGCGCCTCACCCACAAAGGTGGCAATGGCACGAGCATCGTCCCTGCCCTGCCGTGCTTAATGTGAAACACGTCCCTCCCGACCATACGACACCTGAAAACAGCAAAGGAAAAAGGAAAAGGAAAAGGAAAGCGAGACTCTTGAGAATTGTAAGGCCTGAGTAGAAAGAAATGAAAGGTTTTGGAAAGAACATTCCAGAACTCCTCCATCGGAAGGAGAGCATCTCATTCGAAGTGTCCCTCTGGGAGGCTGTGCATCTATTTCCGGGATGTGGCCATTATTCAAAACACCTTGTTTTGAAATTCACCTTTTGAAAATGACTTTACGGTCAGTTCATGAGAACTATTTTACAGTCAAATAGCCATAACTTTGGTCGTGTGTGTCCGTATGTTGTGTGTGGAGAGGGGTGGAGAGGGGTGTTTACTGATGGTAGAATTCTAAATTAATTGGCACAAGAGCAGGTTCCAAACGATGATGCATTGACCAACCCTCTCCCCTAAAAGAAATAATCCGGCACCTAGAAGCAGATTTGTTACCTTTGAGAATGTTTTAAAAAGTCCGCTTGGGCTTCTCATTTCAAGAATTCCAAAAGGCAGCTCCAGAAATGCTTCCAGCTACAGCAGCACCTCCGAGCCTTACAGAGAGATGAATGACCAGGAAAGAGGAAGGAGAAACTTGCATTCTCTTGAAAGAGTATGCGCACACACGCGCGCGCACACGCTTACACACGTGCACGCGCACACACGTAAAGTCAGGGCGGAGACTGGTCCCCACGCATCCCCTTTGCATTGAATTGGCCGTGTATCCAGCCTTACAGATCATCATAGGCCCAGCCAGTTCTTTGGGTCTGTTTCAGTCACTGATGAATCTCCAGAGGCTGGAACAGGGCCAGCACACAGCAGAGGCTCAATAAATATTTACTGAACGTGGACCGAAAACATAATATTAGGTGAGGTTTGAAAATAGGGAAAGGTGAGTGTGGTAGCCAGCCCCCAGGACGACCCCAAAAGCCCCTCCTCCTGGAATTCCCATCTGTGTATGATCCCCTTTCTGACAGTCCCAGGGTTGGTGTCTATGACCAAGAGAACATGGCAGAGATAAGAGTGTGTCACTCTGAGGTTAAGCTATGAAAGGCATAGAGGACTGCGGGGAGCCAGCTGCCCTGCCATGAGCAGCCCCACGGAGAGGCCCACGTGGAGAGCAGCTGAGGCTCTTGCAACAACCGCCGCCGGAGAGAGCCGTTTTGGATGTGGAAGCCCGGGCGTCTTCAGAGGACACTGCGACACCTCGACTGCGACCTCCTGAAAGACCCCGAATCCCAACCTTCCAGCTGAGCGATGAAGGAGATGCCCGGATTCCCGAATCACAGACTAAACGGGGAGATCACAGGCGCTGGTCGGGTTAAGCCGCTGCGCTGAGGGTGACTTGTCACGCAGCCTTGGGTAACTCCTCCTGCGAGAGGAGGGGGGGCGTGCCTCTGCCGGGAGGGGACCCTCACGCTCATCTACAAGGCTGTATTTTACCCCAAACTCTGATTTTTTTTTCAAAATCTGCTGGTAAAAAAAGAGTGATGGTGCTGAAGACACCTGTCTCGTAATAGGGATGACAGATCACACGTGTGCGGGGACCTAGCAGCTGCCCTGGGCAACCTCCCCAACTCTCCTCGGATACTTTCCCTTTGTATCCGGAGAGTCGGATCCATTTTTTTATGACTTTTCTTTTGTCTTATTTTGTCGTTTGACTTTCCAAGGTAGTACTTGGCCCCAGCTACTAAAATTGCTCTTAGACAATAAATATTTGTTGAATGAATGAATGAATGAATGAATGAAAAGCCTAGGTCCCCACTTGTGCTACTTATGACAGGGCTGACTGGGGTGCATGGCCCAGCTCTCCCCTGGGATCAGGGTCTGGGCAGGGAGAAGGACGGGATCGACGACTCCTTATTATTCCTTGAGCTAATGAGCTGGGACTGAGAAGGGAAAGGAGAGAACTGCGGGATGGAGCGTGAGACAGACTTTTCCAGTCCTTATTATTTAGAAGACTCGGCGGCAGGTTGAGAATGAGCTGGTTTTCATTACTGGAGAAGGAACCCAAATGATTGAAGAAAGGGATGAATGGCTGGAAAAAGGGGAAGAGGCCCTTTCCCACTCTCCTTTGTCAGGTGAGAGCAGAGAAGCTCCGGGTACCACAGGAGAGGTGTGCCTGGCCGGGATGAGGAGAAGCATCCGCATGAGCATCTATTTTATTCCAGAAAAGAATGAATACACCTTCACCTTGGGAACAGGAAGGTCAAGCTTTGGGCAGCGCCATCTTTCCCCTCGGGCTGCAGCCATCACCTGGGCCTTGCAGACAAATTCTTGAGGTCTCGGGAACTTTTGCTGACCACAGACCCCGTAGCCTGTGCTATGAGCATGGATGCCCCAGGCACAGACACAGTTAGGGGCCCCTGCAGCTCACCGTGGAAGCAACATGGCTTTGCTGAGCATCACTGGGAAGAGTGTCCAGGGCTTTAGGCCCCTACTTTTTAGGGTTTATAGATTTTATAAATAAATACAAGAAACCCAGTAAAATTAGGATTTTAGATAAATGGTGAATGATGTACCTTAGTATAAGTATATCCCAACTACCACATGGGATATACGTATACTAAAAATGATTCCTTGTTTATTCGGAACTCTAATTTAACTCAGCAGCCTGCATTTTCCCTGGCAATCCTACGGCAATCCCCCTCCACCACGCACCCTACAACCACAAGGTGGGAACAAGGACCATTGCGGTTTCTCTCTGTGTCAGCCTTGGGGCGGCCCAAAGGTGCACGGTGTGGATCTGTGAGAACGGCAGTGACTGACATCCCACTTCCTAATGCCGCATGACGAACCATCCCGAAAGTTAGTGGCTTAAATCACCCGTTTTATTACGTTCAGATAATCAGTGGGCATTTGGACCGGGCACAGCAGGCTTGACTGTCTCTGCTCTGTGATCTCTGGGCTTTAGCTGAGAAGACTCAGTGGCTGGGGAAACTCACCTGACGGAGCCTGGAATCACCTGGAGATTGTTCCTCACCTGTCAGGTGACGATGCTGACTGTCGGCTGGGGCCTCCGCTGGGCTCTGCAGGAGCGCGTGCACGTGGCCTCTTCCCGCGACCTGAGCATCCCCACGTCCCAGTAGCTGGATCTCTTACACGTAGTTAGACATCCCAGGTGGGTGTCCCAAGAGACTCAAGTAGAAGTTGCCTGGCCTTTTTGACCTAGTGTGACTTCTGCCATCACTCACTGGGGCAGTCAGACATCTGTCCGGATTTAAGGGGAGGAGAATGCACCCAGCCTGTCGGTGGCTGGAGGTCAGAGAATCTGTGGGCATGTTTGTAAAGCTCAGCAGGCAGAGGGGAGAAGCCAGTGAATGGAGATCGGGGGGCTTGGGGGGCGTTGGTGGAGGCGTGAAAGTTCCGGTAATGAGGGCGGGGCTCCGAGGAGAGGTCTCGCCAGAGGAAGGTGGCGTGAGCTGGGGGAAGCTTGAAGCGGTCAGGGATCCGGGAACCAGGAACCGCAAGACCCGAGTGTTAGAAGGAGCATGCGGGCTGGGCTGAAGTCACAGTGGGTGGCAGGGGGTGGCGTCCGGAAGAAGCCATTGCTGAAAGGGCAGAGGGACAGCAGCGAGGGGCGGGAGGCATCGGAAAGCATCCGAAAGCACCGGAAATGCTCGCGTGCCGAGAAGGGTTTACACCGCACTGGATCGAAATCGTCTGCCAGCAGAATTGCACTCGACTGACACCATCTGCAGCGACGCGGCTCACAGCCTCTCGGGCTCCCTCTCCACTCCCGCTCATCTGCACTCTCCGAGGCTCTGCGTGCCCCATCTGCACTGGAGAATAGAAACATCTGCCTATGGCAAAGCACCCCTCTCCCGCCTCCGCCCAAGACAGGTCTTGGCTGCCAGCACTGGGCCTGGGACCAACTCTGCAACCTTCTAAATGGCCTCCCTTTGAGGCCAGGGGCTACGCGTGGTGACTTACAGAGAGCAGAGTTTTGTCAAAGCAGAGGGGAGGGGAGGCACTGAGGGGCTGGAGGTCTGAGGCCCCATATAGTGCATTGTGCTCCCCCCCATTCCTTTCCACACCCCTGTACTGCCATGAGGAGGAGGGAGCGACCTTAGCCTGAAGCCTCCTCGCCTAGGAATCTGGATGCACATGGCGGCCCTCCCCCCCAGCTCCCCTGTCCCTAGGAAGCTGCAACAGGCCTGGCTGTTGTTTGTGGTGTTGGGAGCTGGCACCACATGGAGACCGTGCCTCTTGAAGCCTGAGTTAATTGGATTTTATAGCATCTCCTCTTGCCTGCCCCGTTCTTATTAAATGGCAGAGAAGAGAGGAGACTCTGATCAACGAACAGGGAAAGGAAAGGTTAGGATAATGGCCTCTTTGTAGAAAGTAATCAATGCTCGGCCTCCCCCGCCCCCCACACCCCACCCTGTATGGGCTCAAATAGGGCCAGAATTTAGAGAGAGCATAAAAAGCTTAGCTACCTTTATGACTATTCTTATCATTACTGACCTTGAAGAGAGTTGTAATCTCAGCCACATACCTGCATAAGCATGTGTGTGTGTGCGTGCATACATCCCGTGCATTCACACCCAGATCACCTGTGGCCTGGGGAGACCTGGTACTGCCCAAAGGACTCAGGAGTTCAGTGGCCCAGATGTGCTGTCTTTGCTCCTGTTTGGATGGAGGATGGCCTCATGGGGTCCAGGGCTCCGGCAGCTGAGTCGCCTTGGGCTTCGGCCATCCTTCTCATCCTTCTGAATCTGTGATAAGAGGGTTAGAGAAGCATTAGCCTTTCCCCTTGCTTCCCTAGGCCCATGATTCAAAGAAAAGGGGTGATTCGTTCAAGATGACCATGATGAAATTGGCCAGTGTGGTGGACTGAAATTCTGTCACGGTCCTTCATTTCTCCTCGCCATAGCCCCCCAACTTCAGACTGGCCCACATCAGCTGCATTGGCCAGCGGGATGTGCGCGCATGCGAAGTAAGCAAAAGTTTGCGATGAGCCTGGACCACTCCCCAAATAAACAACACAGCCCGGTGCCTGCTGGTCTGGAAAGATGAGAGGTGATGGCACAGACCTGATTCCAGCCCAGCCTGCAGTCGGGCTCAGCGGAGCCCGGCCCGGACCAGCTGGGCCCCCGCCGACCTGCGGAGAAGAAGTGAGTATGGGAATGGAGTCCTGCTGTATCCCACGGAGAATGTACGTCTGCCTTGGCCGTGAGTAGCTGATGCAGCGGACCTCGCCCTGTCTACAGAAGTACATTCTAGAGGTATTGAAAACTAGACAAACAAACAAATCAAAGCATAAATAAATTTTTATAAGACTCTCAAAGCTTTAATGCAATGGAAAGATATGCAGAAAAACTATTAAACATCTCTATGTCATAAAACATTATAAGCCTATCGAAGATGTAACATAGCGCCTGCTGAAGATTATATTTAATTTTTGTCCCGTTTCTTTGAGACACTAAAGCTAACACGCTGTGGAAGGCTGTGTGTAGGGACTTAGGGCGGCCAGCCTTGGCAGAGGAGGCTATTTTAGATAGCCACCAGGATGGGGTGGGGGTGGGGGGTAAGATCAAGGAAAGAAAAAGCAGAGCCCCAAGGAGAGAAAGGGAGAGAGAAGGTCTCATGCGAGGTTCAGACACCTGATCCCATCCTGACACGCAGTGTGCTGTGCCATCCCCACCCAGAACTATGGCAGGGACACCACTTGTGCGTCCGAGATCTGTCTGACACAGAACCGTTTCCAGCACTTTGGGCCAGGCCTGCATGGGAGAAGAAATAGCCATTGCCTTTGCCTCAGAGCCTTGCTCAGCCTGGTATCATGGGAACCGGCATGGCCGGAGCTATGAGCCTTCACTTGTCAAACAGCCTGGTCTCTAGGAAAGATGCTTTCCTGTCCCACATGTACCCAAAGGAGGCCACCGGGTACCAGGGCCACTAACTGAGGGAAAACCCTTGCCTCAGAACTCTGGGACTGGACTGGGGGACACTGAGGTGGCCCGAATTGTGGACAGAGAGAAGGAGACACATCCTTGTCACAAAAGGAAAAAAAAAATGTGATATCAAAGGTCATCATTATTTAAAGAAACTTGGGATGCGGGGGGAAGAGGCCAGAAAGTAAATCCATTTAAAAGGTGGAAAAAAATAAATGTTTGTGACTTTATATTTAAAAAGAAACTACAAATTACGAAACAGTTTGTTTTAGCTTCCGTTTAATAAAAGTAGGCTGTGAACGCAACTCTTTTTTTAATTCTTCGAACGAACAAAGAATAAATCAAATGTTGATCGGGGGGCATGATTCCTCTGACGAGATTGTCTGATAGGGGGATATAACATCTTCGATTTCACATTTGACTTTCACAGCACAGTTGTAAGAGGACATTTTTGCAAATAAATAAATAAATAAATATTTGAAGGCGTCATCAGTTTTCCCAATGGCCTGTCTTAATCCTCTCAGATTCAAATCTCTCCTTTTTGAAGTGCCTGTCATTTCATCAGCCACGTAGATTTTCTCTTCCATAATTGTTAACCGCCTGGACCCCGCTCTATTCTCACTCGCCAGTTGCCTTGCATGTGACTCAAATAATTCTTCCATAATCACTTTGATCAACCTCAGGAAATTTTGCATCTTTGGCAAAATTTGAAATTGTTTTGCATGATGCTCAAGAAGTTTATGACATATGGCTAACAGGAACAGAACAACCCGCCGATCTGATGAGGGCGGGTGGAAAGATCTGCGTGTTAGATGTGACGGATGTGGGAGCTGGGGCAGAGTTTATAATGAAAGCAGCCCGGGAGTGGATATTTTTGTGTTATGGCAAGTTTTGTTCTCCTGTGCAACCTCATAACTTCAGGGAGCAAGGTCACGAGGATGTAGAAAACAAGGACCCCTGTATATGATGAGGGGACATCAACTGTAATATGTAAAGAGCAATGAGAAAAAAAAATGGACAGAGACGAAAACCTATTACGAAAACCAATAAAGAAATGCAAGAGGCCAATAACCATAGGAAAAAATATTCCGCTTCACTGTAAACAAAGAAACACACAACAGAGCAATATTTCACTATCAAATGAACGTTTTTTAAATTATAATTCTCAATGCTGCTAAGGTTATGAAGAGCCAGGCCCTCCTCATACACAGCTGGTGAAGTGAAAATTAGTCCAGGCGTTCCAGAGAGAAAATGCAAAGCTATATCCAGCCTTAAAATTATTTCAGCTGCATCATATTTTTTTATAAAGTCCCCTGCTGCCTGTTCATATCCTCACATCATTCTTAAAACGAACAAAGACTAAATCAAATGTTGATTTTGAGGGTGTAATTTTTCTGGGGGAAAAAAATTGTCTAGTGGCACAAAACAATATCATTCACTTTGAGTGAAGTTAATTGCTTTTTGAGCTCTCTCTAAAGTTTCATCTCTCACTTGAAGGCCACTTTGCATAGGAAATAAAGACTTTCTCTCGGAGCCCCCATACCAAGGGGCATGGAGCTGAACAGAGCTGCCTCGGGGCACCAGCGCTGAGTAAGAAGCAGCTCCGGCCCCAGCCAAGGGGCTCCCGGCTCGCCTGCCTCAGTTTCCCTCCTCAGCAAAGTCAAGATGCTATAAGGGAGAGGCCCGTGTGCACACCCCCAGGAGGGGGAAGCTGGGCAGGGCAAGCTGGGGATAGCCAGAATCCACGAATATGTCAACGGTGGTGTCTCGGTGATGTCTCCGAGAAACTTTACACCCGCTCCGTTTCCCCCACCGCGGCTTTGGAGCCATTGGCTTCTCCCCAGGCTGCCTGGCCCCTCGCTCCTGCACAGGTAAACACTCCTTCGGTGCAGGTAAACTGGGACGCTCACAGTCTGAATCCACCCGAAGGAGCGTCTCGCCTCTGAACCGTCTGGGCCTGTTCCTTCGCGCCTTCTCCCGTGTCTGTGCTGTGTTCATGCAATGCTCCTTTTTGCCTCCTTTAAAACAAAAACCAGCCAACAAACAAAACCTCCATGTTATTCCCCTTTTTGTCTCCTGTTTATAAAAAACAAAACAAAACAAAACAAAAAACTCCCTTTCTGATTGTAAATGTGATGCTTGCTCATTGCAGAAATTTATAAATCCACAGAGAGGGTGAAGAGGGAAGTTTTAAAACTCCCTAACCTCCAATTCCTCTGCACGACATTCAAAGCTCTTTGCGCTCTCGCCCCTGCCACCCCTTCTGCTCTCTACAGATGGCGGCCTGCCCGCCGGCTAGCTCCCTCTCACCTCTGCGCCCCCTTCCCACGGGCCCCTCCTCCTCTCTGCCCATCCGAACCCCGGCGGAGAGAGCCCTGGAAGAGGAGGCGATGAGGGTGTCGGCATCCTGATTCTGCACTAGCTGTGCATCTGTACGCCAGTCCCAGCATCATGGGACCCCGTTCCTAAGCAGTGACCAGGACAGCCTCTGCCCAGCGACGTCACAAGGAGAGCTCGTGAGAACCGAGATGAGGCGTGTGGAAAGAGACGCCTAGCCCATGTGAGGGGGTCCATCTCTTCTTAAGGGCCAAGCCCAAGTCACACGCAACCTTGCACAGTTCGCCAGACAGCCCCCACCCGCATCCCTGTTCCTGCACTCCTCCTGGGCTCCTCGCTGAAACAAGACAGGAGACAATACGGAGCTAAAGGGACCGATGACCCACCAGAACGGCATCGAGCTTGCTCTCAGCAGATGCAGCGAGAAGTCTTTTCTGAGCCAACTTTATCTGTCTGAACACAGCTCCCTACCCCCATCTGAGAACGAGCATCCAGACAAGGACCTTCCGCCCCATGACATTCCAACATGGTTGTGCAAATAAGCTGTCTCAGCCAGCTCAGGCTGCCACGGCAAAACACCACAGACCCGCGGCTCAAATGACAGAAATTCATTTTCTCACAGTTCTGGAGGCCGGAAGTCCGAGGTCGCGGAGCCATCAGGGCTGGGTTCTGGTGCGAGCTCTATTCCTGGCTTGCACGTGGCCACCTTCTCAATGTGTCTCCACATGACCCAGAGAGAACAAGCTCTCCGGCGTCTCTCCTTGGAAGGGCGCTAATCCCACTACAAGGGCCCCACCCGTGTGACCTCACCTGACCCCTAGTCGCCTCACAAAGCTAAGCCTCCAAATACCATCACACTGCAGGCTAAGGCTTCGGTATGTGAATGTGGGGGACACAAACATTCAGCCTGTAACACGAGCCTGGTTGGAACCTTCCACGCTTTCTTTCTGAAGCCCTAAGCACTACCGCCCGCCCCCTGCATCCGGCTGTTTGGAGAGCAGTTCCTTATAGAGAACTCCTGCACGTGTGTGAGATAAACCTCACCTTTTTCCTGTTGATCTATTGCCAGTTAATTCGCAGGCCCCTGATCAACCAGACCTGGGTTAGTAGAGGTCCCTCTCAGCATACTGGGTGTCCTAGTGGAGGCTGGTGTCAAATGAAAACACAGTCGGACTCAGTAAGGAGAGACTTTATTTCAAAGGATCGGTGTTGCAGGGTAGGGAGGTCCCGTGGCAGGAGGGGCGGGATCCGTTACTACAGACAGGTCGCTTTCTCCATGAGATCTGCGAGCTCCTCTAGAGTTAGGCGTAAAGAGTTTTCTTTTATGGAGAGGAGTAAACAATGCTAGAAAGACCCAGGTGTGGGCAGGCGGGGCGAGAGGGTAGCATGACAGGATAGTAGATCAGAGAATGTTCCCGAGGCCAGCCTGTCCTCACGAGGGGCTGTGTGCAGGCTCAGGCAAGGGTGAGCCCAAGTCCAGGGGCCTGGAGGAAGAGGAGAAACGGAACCAGAGTCTGGCCGAGATGCGTTTTGTCCCGATGGATCAGTGGGGACAAGCAGTTCAGCTAATCATTTAGGAGGCGAAGAATGAGAATTTGGAGGGCCCGTGCCTGGCCTTAGCTCAGGTCCGTGAGTCTCACGTCCGTCATATGGGGAAGGAAGACTCTTTGCAGTAAGCTGTTTTCTGGAACAAAAGGGCGAGGGGATTCCTTTTTCTTTACTGGCTGCAGGAGCACGGGGCGCAGGTAAAATTCCACATCATCACGGATGGACACACGCATGCGCTCGTGTGCACACCCACACGCACGCAGAATATACACGAGCAAGGACGTCTCGTTTTTACAGCTTCCTGTGGCGGCGATTTCTCTCTTTATCTAGAGACACCAGTTCGAATGTCCCAACAGGGCAGGCCGAGCCCTTGTCTGGGAGGGTCACCCTCGCAGTGGGTCTCGTGGATCTGCAAAACTAGCGGCCACTTCCGTTTTGAGAATGAAGACGAGAAGGAGCGAGTAAGCGCGAGACGCAGGGGAACAAAGGCTCCGCGTGCCGAGGAAAGCGTCCTCCGAATCACGATCGCTTTAAGGTAGAAATGAAATTTCCTCTCCCAAGGGCTCCTCGGACGGTCGGGGGCCTGGGTCTGAGGGGAGACCTGCTCAGGCACTCCTGGGGGACCTGAGTGGTAAGCCAGGTCTGAAACGGAGCCAGGGTTGCGGCCTCAGGGGGGACCCCACGGACCCTGGGGGTGAGCTGGCCACCTGTGTTTCCTTTTCCGGGCAGTCATTCCTTCCGCCTTCTCCAAGCCTTCGGGAAAGCAGCCCGGGGTACGGAGAACGGCTTAGCCAGGGGTGTGCTGCTAAATATTTAATAACTAGAAAGGAGGAGGGAGCCCTGGTTTGCAGAGTTTGCCGATTTCCACGGTGCTGAAAGCCACCAAGCTCACGGAATTCCTGAACTGTGACTGTAGACTCTCGTAGGCTGGTGGGAGCCCGCTCCAGCGGTCGTCGGTGGGGACTGGTGCAACCTGCAAGGGAGGTGGAGGTGGCAGCCTGGGGACGCCCGTTCTGAGATGACCAGAGGGGCTCCAGCTCTGACAACCGGCTGAGACGACCCCACGTGGAAACGTGTGAGTGTCCCAGGAGCTCCCAGGAGCCTGCAGTCAAGTGCAGGTGGGGACTCCGGTGCCTGGGAAGCGTGGGTGCCAAATACTAGACGCCGTGTGGCTTAAATAGCTGTTGGAAAGTGCCCTGTGTGACCCTGACCCTTAGAGGTCCCCAGTCCACACTCGCTGCCCTATCGCGAGCAGTGTGGTGGGGACACTTGGAGCCCTGTGGGAAGAGCCTGCCCAGTGCAGGACTCCTCGGTGTGGCTGGTAGAGAGCGCGTCTCGGGGTGAGCTCCTCCAGGCCTGTGTGTGTGTCAGCACAGACACTGGGACACTTGTAACCGAGGCCAGAAACTGCCACCGCTTTGGTCACTCCCCTTCACCGTGTTCATTAACTGGGCAGGGTGGAAACAGACGGACCGAAAAGTTGAGGGACCTGGGAGAGCAAAGGCGTTCCGAGAGCACGGCGATCCGGTCCCCGATCCGGTCCCCACGCCGGTGCTGTGCGCCCGAGTCGGTTTGCGGTGGCCACCTCGGGGTGCGAGAAATGGTGCACGACCTTACTCCCTTTAAGTCAGATTCAGTCTAACTCCATGCGTGATTCCCGCGGGGCTGGCGAGAAACTCAGTCCTGTTCAGTGTTGGGGCTCCCCGCCTTGCCCCCTCTCTGCCCAGGGTCCTACGAAGGAACCGGCAGCCCTTGCAAAGTGCCCTACGCTGGTCCCTGGAAATCCAGGCCTGGGCTCTGCCAAGCCCTGGTGCCGGCCCCCCGCTCCCCACAACCTCCACCCCAGGGCACCTCAGGGGAGCGGAACTCAAGAGACCCCCATCGTCTCCTCCCCGCTCTTGGGGACTCTCCCTCCTTCCGCTGTCTCCGCCTCTGTCCCTGCAAAGGCTCAGCCCTCTCTCTTCCACTCTGACCACCCAGCAGCATCTGCCCTGTAAACCAAGCTTCTGCCTTCAGCCCAGACGAGCAAGCAGCATCTTACCCAAAAAAGGGGTGCAGAAAACACAGAGGACTGGACCCAATCGGTGCAGGCAGCCTGATTCCTGTAGACGGCACCCC
This sequence comes from Pteropus alecto, assembly GCF_000325575.1. Classification (NCBI taxonomy): domain Eukaryota; kingdom Metazoa; phylum Chordata; class Mammalia; order Chiroptera; family Pteropodidae; genus Pteropus; species Pteropus alecto. Next base: position 5,687,941 of record NW_006436283.1, on the reverse strand, counting down.
AGTTAATATCGGGGTTCATTATCCCGTCGTGTGGCGTTGGGGAAAGAAACGAACACACCAGGAGGTGTGGGGTGGGGAGAGGGGCCCCATCTATGGAACTGGAGAGCAAGTGGCTGTGGCGACCATAGGAGCAGGTGGCCCATGCCAGTGACGGCTGAGAAATTCTGCTGGAGCCGGGAGAGGCAGATAGCAAAGGTCCAGAGGCCCATCTAAGGGGACACGGTCTGAACTGCCAGGACCAGCCACGGCATGCCTGCCTTTCCTCTCTCGCACCATGCCCTCCCCCATCATCCCCACCATGCCCTTTCCACCCTCCCCTTCCCAGGACCCGCCGCACCCTCCTCTGCCCTCCCACCCCCACGCCCCTCCCCATCTCCTGCACATGGCGAGATGGGAGGAAGGAGCATCAGAACCTCCCACTCTCTGCCCTCCCACCCCCACGCCCCTCCCCAGCTCCTGTTCTGGTCATGTCCTGCACATGGCGAGATGGGAGGGAGGAGCATCAGAACCTCCCACCCACCACACGCTCAACCCCATCCTCCCGAGAACCCGAGTGGCAGATGTCACCAAGGGACCAGGATGGAATGTCTGGCCGCCATCCCGAACCCTGCGACCATTACTCAGGACACCCCAGTTCTGCTTCTCAGCTAGAGAAGGTCAAGCACTCTAGACTTCCCCGGAGTGGCCACCATGGCTGGATCCCCAAGGTCCCCATTTCTGCCGAGACAGCCCTGGCCAGAAATGTGGGAAATCATCAGCCTTCTCGAAGCATCTCCCCAGGCCCGATGTGCTCTGGTCAGGTCCGGAGATGCTGGGCCGAGCCTCGGACGGAGGCAACGATCATCACGATGACTGCAGCGGACTCAGGAGCTCACCGATCCTCCACAGCCGCCCCAGGAGCGGGAGCAGCCCGGTGTGACCACCGAGGAAACGGACGCGCAGGGAAATCATTTATCCACGTTCGCACACTTCACAAGCCTTGGAGGAGAGGAGGCCTCATGTGCCAAACGCCCTCTTATGTTCTAACTGCGTTATGGGATCGGGAGGGGGAGACAGCACCCCATATCCATGAGTGATTAGGCTGGATTCATCCACCAGATTACGCCCTCTCAGACAGGAAGCAGCAGATAGAACTCTGAACCAATAAATTTTGAGCGCGAGAAAGCAATCGAAAAGGACTAAACCGTGGGGAGCAGCCTGGGAAGCTGGCAAACGGTGACGGGCCAGGTGAAGATTTATTAGGACGCCTCTGGAAGCTCCGCTTCGAGTTTCCAAAACACTTTCATATGTGTCAACCTGATTAATCCTGGCAACTCGTGGGGTGAACAGGGCGGGAATTAGCACACTGAGGGCCCTGGGCTCGGGGATGGAGGGGCTTGGCACACAGATCACACCCACCAGCCTAGCAGGGGTCGGGGAAGGGACCAGCAGTCACAGGCCCCCTGCATGCC
>NW_006436283.1:5676035-5686315 GCF_000325575.1 Pteropus alecto | reverse complement strand
AGGCTGCCCTCTGTCCACGGGAGCAGCGCATCTCACACCCAGGCGTGCACCCCAAGGCCCTGAGGATGTTGTCGAAATGCAGATTCCAGTCTGGCAGGTGCGGGGCGGGGACCGAGGGTCTGCATTTCTAATACGCTCTCAGGTGATGCTGATACTGCTGATCTCTGACCAGACTGTGACCGCCAGGGTCTGGGGGTTGTTCCAGTCTTGACAAGGTTACGCCGCCACGTCGAGCAGACCCGGACAGCTCCAGCTCCTCAGAGTTCAGACTCTGGGCTCAGAAGGGGCTGCACATCCCTGAGGCCCCCATGGCTTCTCAAGGAGACTTGGATCCTTCCCCCCTCACCCGACCCCACCCCCTAGGATAGCCTCATACTATCGGCCCTCGCCTAGCTCAGCCCCTGCATTGCTGGCGCCAGAGCAGTTTGGGGTACCAGAGGGACTGAGGGAAGTAATATCCTCACAGCCCGGGGGGTGTAAATAATGAAAGTCGGATCCATAAGTAATTACTTTTTAATTAATTAGGAATGATGAATAGCGCAGACCCCGGCGACTCCAGGGGGCGTGGTGTTAACTGTAATAGCCTTGTTCCTGTCCCTGCTGAAATCGATTTGCTGGGGGAAGAGGCAGAGAGGAGGGGACATCCAGGGTCTGGGGGACAGAGGAGGGCAAGACAAGAAGCAGGGGTAGCCTCCTCCCGGAGCAGAACCCGGGTTTCTCTATACCCCTTAGAAGTGTCGCATCCCTGAGGAAGGGACCTTCTCATTTGCAAACCCTTTGCAGACTGACCCGATTAATCTTCACACGTTTCATGGGGGGCGGGGGGGAGGGAGCCCGGTGCTCAGCAGGAGCAAAGTCAAGGCTGCTGCCTCTTGGTGGGGAAAACCCTTCCCAAAGGCCATCGCAGGTCCAGGCTGGGAGAAGGAGCAAGGCCAGGAGACCCGTTCTAACGGTCAGTGCCCAGCAGCAGGACAGAGGGGTCCAGGCGGATCACCCCATGCTGCAGCATCTCCTCTCACCAGGTGCCCTGAGCATAGGAGACCCCTCCCTCCGCCTTGCACCACCCCACCTATCAGTGAACTAAACCAGGAAGTGGGGCCCTTCTGGGTGTTCACCCCCACCCACTGCTTCTGGAAGGAATAACCTCGCCCGAAGATGAGAAAGGTGGACCACGAAGCGTTCCGGCTTCTCAGCTTGACAAGGAGGCAGCATCCGGTGGTCACGACATGGACACTGCTTGGCATGTAGAAGCAGCCCTGACTCCTCCCCTCCCTCTCCCCGTACCCCACACATCCCCTCGCCCCCAGCCTCTGAGGTCAGTTGCAGGGGGAGGGCTCCCCTTTCCCATGATTCAACCAAGATGAGCAAGCTGAGGAGGGAGGGAGGAAGGGAGAGAGGTGGGAAGGGACCGACTTTCTTACGCCTTTGAAGAAGGGATGGGGCCAGGGCGAGGCGAGGGAGGCACTGGCCACAAGCAGAAGATTTCAGGGGACACCCAAAAACACTCAGTACATTTTCTGGCCCTGTCACCCTGGGAGGCGACATCACAGAGGGCCTCACTCAGGCACAAGCATCGCCGCGCATGGAGGATGCTAAATAAAGGACACGCGACCTCACAGCTATTGGGTGTGTGCGTGGGGTGGGGAGCGGGGGCCGCCAAGTTTTGAGCAGCTTCGAAGAAAGAAAGAGAAGCAGTAAGATAAGAAGCAAAGTCGGGAAAGGAAAGAGAACTAACTTAATTCCATCTAGTACCCGCTCTGCCAGGTCAGGTCCTTGGCACAGAAGAAAGCAGCCGTGTTCCTTTCACAGGCGCTGAAACAGGCAGACTCAGCATCCCCACCTGTGAACAACGCCCGAGCGGAAAATTCACGGTGAGCGAAATACCCGTGTCCAACAAACACCGGATTCCACCCTACACGTGGCCTTGCTTTTCTTGCCCTAATCCCAGCCCTCTCGGGTCCTGTCTTTATCTGAAATTTGGATAAATTTTTTTCACCGATGTTTTGACTCAATTCTTATTTCTTTAGATCATGCATTAAAATGGTATCTCTCTCGATTGCTGAGTTTCTGCGCCCTCCCTCAAATCCGGCCCCCGGCGGGGGGGGTGGGGGGAGGCCTCCCTTCGTTCCCATGTCTCGTTCCTGCTCGGAAGCCACACGTGACCGAAAAGCACAGAGTTTGGAGTCAGACACAAAACCGCGTCTGGGCTTTCCCACTGCCACCAGCCAAGCCGCAATCCCCTCTTCCACAGAAAGGGGCTTCTGATGCCCTGTGGAGCGAGGGCAAGACACGGTCACCTGGTCACCGTTAGCGCAGGGGTTCCAGAAACGGCAGCTCCCACACCCCCTGGCCCCCGGCGCAGGCCCTGGACTCAAAGCGGCCGGGAGCCGTAGGCCCGCCGAGGCCACCAACACTGGTTGGGGGCCAGCCCCCTTTTTGAAGTCCCTTCCAGAGCTTTCTTTAGCAAGGTGAGAAACGAAGCGCAGATTCGGTGTAAAAACGGGGAAACGGATGGTCGCGGCGATGCCAAACCGATCCGTTTGTGCCGACAGCAACCAGGTAAGCGCTTCTGTTTTTGAAGTGACCCCGGGGCGGGTTATCCTAGGGAAGGTGATTCCTGGCCAGATGGTAAGAAACGCCTCTATCTACTCTCACATGAGGCGAAGGGAGCAACGTGAACTTCAAAGGCGCTCAGAACGGACGGACGAAGGGCCAGGGAGGACAAGCCAGATGGAAGAGGATGACCACGACAGTCTGAAAACCCAGCGTCTGCCAGGGGCATGTGAACTCGGGGGAAGGAAGGCCTAGGCCAACCTAGGCTGGCCGTTCCATGTGTGGTCCGGGGACCGGTTGTGTGGGCATAACCTGGAAGTTTGTTATAAACGCAGCATCTTGGGCCCCACGTGAGACCTGCTGAGTCAGAATCAGCATTTGAACGACCTTCCCTGGGGATTTGTACATACAGCACAGTTTGAGAGGTACTGCTCTAAACCACCCCGAGATCCACCCATCCTGGATCCGGCTGCCCAGCCACCAAACAGAGGCTCCTGATAGTGTGGAGTCTTCTCTGACTCACCCCACCCATTTCCAAAGCTCCTGGCCATTTGCTAAGAAAGTCCCCTGGGTGATTCCACAATCTCTGATTCGGTTCCATTCCCCTCCAGGTCAGTTCTCCACCGGCCCTGCCTTGCTGGGGTCCCCAGGACCTGTCCTCAAGTATCTGCTTGGATTCAGCCAATTGGAGGCCTCAGCTGGAGAAGTCAGGCAGGAAGAAAGAAAAGAAGGGGTGTTGATCCCCTGCTCTCTCTCTGCAGGGCTGCGATTTAGCAATGACCGTGTTCCTCTCCATATTGGGGACGTCCGTCAGGCACCCACTCCCAAAGCTACAGCTTTTGCTGGCATCTATTAAGGATGCGCCCTCCCCTTGCAAGCCCTTCAGGCATCCAGGAATGGCTTCCTGGTGCCTCCCTGGATGCCTCCCCATTCCTTGTGTTTTCTCTTAACCCTATTGCTTTAATTTTTTAAAATTATTATTCGGGTATGGTAAGGCCAACGGATCAGGGAATGACTGCCATTGACAAGATAGTTCATGTGTGTTATGCTCACAGATCCCAGGAGAGAACTCCACAGTATGTCACTGGAGGACCACATGGGGAAGCACCAGGGCTGGTCACAGGCAGAGGAAGGAGGGAGAACTATGGACAAGGGTGGCTAGTTTGAATCATCTCAGTGGGCTCTGGGCCTGTCTCAAATCTTCTAGTCCCTGGCCCCAAAGTGAGTGGAGCAGGTGTGTAGTAGCCTGGAGGGCGACAGCCCAAGAAGAGAGGGCTCTCTAGATGGGTTGCCTGTATTTGAAAACCGTATTCCCAGGGCAGAGGACTCTTCCCCCAAGAGAGAGGGTGGGACAAGAGGCCAAGCCCAGGTGGCTCAGGCCTATCGAGTCTCAAACATGATGTGTCCAGACTCTGCACACAGGGCAAGTATTAAAGCATCGAGTTTACAGAAGCCAGAGACAGAGCTGACACACCTACCTCTACCTCCAAAACAGTCCTTCACTCAAGTCTCTTCAGTTAACCCTTTGAATGTGCCAGTGGCTTCCAGCAGAGCCCTGACCCAACCATGAGGACACCCGGATTCTTCACCTGGACCCTTCAGTCATTATCCAAATCTGCAAGAGAACCGGAGTCTCTGTAGAAAGACACCTGTGGATGTGTGCGCATAACTACCAGCCATTTTCATAGATAATTCCTGCTCCCAAGAGCACACAAAAGAAGGTGTAGGTGCCATTATGCCGGGGGAAGCAGCAGCGAGGGCTCCTTTCCAGCACAGGGCGAGAGCTGTGTTGTGGGTGCATATCCTGTCCTCCTCCATCGCTTGAGAAAGCGGGGTCATTGTCCTCCCCTTTGCCTTGCCTGCCCTCCCCTCCCTGCCCTCGATGGCTTGGTCAGGAGCCTGGAATGCGCTGAGCATGCTGCTCAGAGCCTGGAGGCTAATGATGACCAGATTTAATAATTATTAGTGACTGCACATTTTCTGCAGCAGATGAAATAATTGTATAGGAGCGCTGGCGGAAGGAGAAACCACGAATGCCTTTTCCTTTCAGCATGAAAACAGCAAAGCTACAGAGCTTGCCCCGATTAATTAGCACCTTTGTCTACTCGTCCTCACACGACACAAATGTGATGTCGCATCATGCAATCCCACTGCCCTGGCTGCTGCTACCCGACCTAAAGCAGCATCAGAACTGGGGAGGGGCTTTCCTGAGCACCCCACTGCGATCTGGAGGGGAGGGCGCACATGGTTGGGAGCAGGGAGCATTGCCTAGGGGCAGCTGTACCTCCAGCAGAGCAGGAAACCAAACCCCCAGCCACTGAGCCAGTGGTGGTAACCCGGGAACCTCGCCCACGCAGAGAAATGCCAAATGCCAGCAAGTGGCCAGGGAGAATGGGCGACGTGTTTGCATCTCCAGAAACTCATGAGCTCCAGGACAGGCTGTCGAGCCCAGCTCCGGGGACATGGGACCAGTGCAGCCACATGTGGCTCCATGCTCGTACCTTTATCTTTGCGTTTGCCATTTGCGAGGGGAGTCTGATGGGACAATGTGCCGGGGGCTTACTTGCTTCTCCACCTCCCAGGGGTGGTTCTCAGCTGTCCACTCTCCCACCCCCTTCAGCACGTGCTGCTGCCCTTCCATCCCTTGTGGGGGCCTAAGCGTCCGGGGACCAGAGCCCAGTTTGTGCATCCTGTGTGTTGAATGGTAAGGTGGGGCCCCAGCATCTGAGTGCCCGCACTCGCCCTGTGAGTTTTCCTGTAACCAGGGACAACACGCAACAGCAAAAGATAAGTCAAAGGAAACATCCATACTGAAATGCAGAGAGAGAGAGAGAGAGAGAGAGAGAGAGGGAGAGGGAGAGAGGGAGAGGGAGGAGGAGAGAGAGAGGAGAGAGAGAGAGAGAGAATAAGAAAGAAAGGAAAAAGCTTTTTTCTGCCTTTTGCGCAAGGAGCCTTACATTTTTATTTTGAACCAAGCTCTACAAATTATGTACTGGGCTTGCTCGCTGCTCCTGGGGCAGGATCGGGGGTGTTTCCGAGGGCTCCCCCAGTCATCTGGGCAGCTGTGACTACATTCGACCCTTGAACGAACACACTGAGACCCTGCTCTGTGCAAGGGGTCCCATGGAGGGAAAGACAGAAGCCACAGCGTCCTCAAAACACGATGACCCTGGGCTCGGCCGCCCCTTCTGTGCGACTCAGCACGCACCTCCAGAAACCCCAAACTGCTTGTAAGTTTAAAAATACAGCGGCAAAGAGATCCTCACTGCGTTTCTGGCCCTGGGCCCTGGCTGGAATTTGCTCCGCTGAGGAGGTGGGGAGAAAGCCACAGAGTGGAGACCGTCCGAGGGCCGTTCAAACAGAGCGGAATCAGCCAGTTCGTAACGCAGACGAGCTCGGTGGTGGCCCCCTGCCGTGGTGAGGCACAGAGGAACTGAGAGGCAGCACTGCTTAAAGTCCTGCTTCTGCTACTTACCATGGGACTTTTGTGTCGGTCCATGAAAGTCTCAGAGCCTTCCGTTTCTCGCCTGTAAAATGGGTGCCCTTGACTGAAATGAAAAAATTGGGGATTAAGCAACATCGGATGCCCAGCACGTAGAAGGTGTTCACGGACCGTCTTAGTCAGTTCAGATCGTTATCATCGAGTGTCATAGACGGGGTGGCTTATGAACAACGTAAATCGATTGCTCAGGGTCCTGCAGGCTGGAAGTCCAAGGTCAGGTGCCAGCATGGCTGGGTTCTGGGAGGGAGTCTTCCAGGTTGCAGAGGGCCAGCTCCATGCTATAGCCACACCTGGTGGGCAGAGGGCAAGAGAACTCTCTCGGGTCCCTTTTATAAGGACACTAATCCTATTTATAAGGGCTCCGCTCTCCCGATTTGACCATCTCTTGAGGGATCCAGATGTTAGGTAACTTGCCCAACGTTGGGATCCAACTGCGGACACCTGGGCTTCAGAGCCCCGTCTGAGCCTAAGGCATGTTCTCCCCCTCTGTGAAGTGGGTCCAACACACTCTGAGCTGACACCACCCAGGATTCTGGTCTTTAAGTGAAATAGACAAACGTAAAAGTGGTTGGGGGGCGGGGAGAGCAAGCAGAAGCATAACACAGGCACGAGGGACCATGCGTGTGCTCATGTGGGGCACCCATGTGATCAGGGAGAGGACGAGAAGCAAAGAGATGGGAGATGGACCTCAGCAGCGTTCCAGGCATTGGGTTCCTTGCTTGCTCCTCCCCCACCAGAAGCTGTCACCGTACTAAGTCTGGGAACCCATCACCCCACCTCACCCCATTCCTAGGAAGGCAGAACCAGTGGGCACAGCTGGTGGACAAGAGCATTGGCTGTCCACGCTGCTCATGACAGTCAGATCATTTCCTGGGAGTGGTCCAGGAGCTGCACCTCCCGGCCTGCCTGAGCCAGGGTACAGCAGAAATTAACGCATGTGGCATCTAGGCTGATGACGGTGGAGGCACGATGAGACGGGCCAGCCGACGTCCACCGCCCTCCTTCCCAGTCAGCCCAGGAAGCTGGCCTGAGAGCCGGCTCACTTGCAGTGGACACCACCCCTTGGAGGAACACCTCCCTGTCCCAGACGGGGGTAAAGTGACCAAACACCTCTAACAAAGATGGTTCCGCTCTGGCCACATCCAGTCTTAGCCAAATCCAGGAGGCGGCCCGGAACCATTTTTTAATTCTTTTGCAATCAGCATTTTCCTTTCTTCATTTGCTGGTTGAATAATGCAGCCCGTAAAAAAAAGGGCCCTCAGCACAATTCTGGTGCTCGTTTACAATGGAAATTGGGAAAACGGCGAAACGCATATTGCAAAATGCATTTAAAAGAAGATGATTCAATTGGATTTGGCAGCTCTGATATTCAGGACCAGAAGGAGAAAATCTGTCTATGATTTGAACATGTATAATTAAGATGAAAGCCTTAAGTACCGAGTGCATTTCTTAAGATGTCACCGGCTCTGTTGATTCGCGTTCTGATCAGCGGTGCAGAGCGTTTATTTCTGAAATCTGAATAGCTGTGAGTGAGACGCCTTTTTAAAGCAGCACGATGGAGCCAAGTCAGACTCTAACACTGCACAGCTCAGCACGCGGGGCGAAGGCAGAGAGAGCAAAGAATGCCTCGGGCCCAGCTTGTGACTCCTTCCCCCAGGTGCACCCCAGAACCTTACGGGCTGAGGCTCAGGCAAAATTGGATCCGTTTGCTGCGTCCTATTTTGGTTCTTCTGCTGCCAACGGAAGCGCCAGTGCCCCGGGAATTGTTCCGTCCTGGAAATAGACAGCCAACTTTGAAGGCTGGAATAGTGGGCTTTCAACAGAAAATCATGGTGTCATGAAAAGGCCATGCGGGAGAAACCGGGAGACCCAGGCTCGAACCCCACCTTCCCTTGGTGCTGACTGTGTGAGCTCAGGCAGGTTGCTGAGCCTCTCTGTGCCTCAGCTTCCTCATCTGTAAAACGGGCTACATAATAGAATAAATAATAACAGAACCTCCCACGTAAGAGCCTTAGGACGATTAAATGAGGTGACCTGTGGAAACCCTAGCCTCTGCCACCCAAGTGGCACTCACTGCGTGTGAGCTAGTCTTATTGTCTTCGGCCCTGTCCCTCAAGCCACCGAAATCATCTCCGCTAGCCCAGCTCAGCTTGCTGGCTGGGCCCTCTGCGCTTCTGATCTATGTGGAAACCAGAATGTCATAACAAACCCGACTTGCAGTGCGAGATGACTCAGTGACAGCATCTCTGGCAGCCTGACAACAGCCTCCTCCATGGAGAGCTGGAGGCTTCATGTAGGTGACTCATGGCTAAGGCTGGGACGAGTCACGTGACCACGCCTGTCACATGACTTGATAGCTCATCTTCCTAAGCAGAGCTGGAATCCTCCTGAGACTTCTAGGGACTCCTCCCTTCTCCTTTTCAGATGGGAGAGGAAGGAGGAGGCCCAGAGCCAGGCCGAGCCCTGGCCATCCAACTCGAGCTGGCCTCCTCTAGATAGAAAGTGGCCGGACTGTGTGTGACAAAGGCACTCACTCTGGCCTCTTCCCGAGCAGCCTACTCCCTCCCTAGGATGAGAGGAGCGGGAGACAGGAGGGTTATCGGGAACCAGTGCAGGAAAAGAAAAGGAAGGAGCTAAAATGCGACACGTAGGTGTTACAAGCAGGTTCACGCCCCAGACAGCGCGTGGCTGTTGCAAACCCCCCAGAGCGGCCACCGCACTCCTGGAGCGCTGGTCAGTGCTTTCCTACGTGTACCTACAGCCTGCCCTCGGGGTACAGCCCAGCCCTGAGCCCCGAGGCTGACAGTCCTGCATCACGTGACCAAAAGAATTCAGCCCCCCTATTCCCAAGGAGAAGCCGGGGGGAGCCCTCTTCCACCGAAAGCAGCAGGTAGGAACCAGCTCGGGCCAACTCTGCACAGGTGGAGAAACCGAGGCCGACCCTGGCCCAGCAGAGGGCTGAGGCACAGTGGGACGCCAGCACTCCCAGCCTTGTTCCGACTCAGACCACCGGACCACACCGCCCACCTGGAGTCCACGGTTACATGCAGGTGGCTTCCAGTGCTTCAGCACCTGTTATAGGGTAGAAAGGGGTGTAAGAACCTGGCCTGGCAGAGCAGGCGCCAAATAAATAACTGTCGTCTCTCTTTCCTTTTTTTTTTTTTCCTGGCTTCTCTTCTTGTCCTCTTTCTTTTTCTTTCCTTCTTCAAAGCCGCTTAAAACTCAGTGACACCTGGACCTCTGTGATGGCTCACCCTGTAGCATCCCACACGCACAGCCGTGCCGCATCCGTGTCTGACGGCGAGGCCCTGGGCTATTTCATCGGACTGGGCGGCAGAGGCTGGGAATACGGGAGGGAACGTCCTCTGAATCTTAAGGAAAGCCCAGGGCTCCCTTCCCTGAGAGAAGTGAGACGTGACCTGCAGGCCGCTCCCCTCACCACCCCAACCCCGTCCAGAGCTTCTGATGTAGTACGGCGTGAAAAATTAATGTTTCTGGTTTCACAAGCTTTGTTTCTTGCTTTTTACCTTCCAAATCAGGCATAGCTTATAGGGACCAAAGCCATCTGACAAGTGCAGGGAGAGACCAAGAAATAAGCAAAGGTGACGCCAGCCAGAAAAGCACAGAAGCTGGGATCTCTTGGGGGGGGATGCCCCACAATGGCCTCTGAGGCGCACCTGCTACAGCACGAACAAGGGTTTGATGCTCGGCGCCCCTCAGCCATCCAGAAGATGGGGTGAGCCCGGCTAATGAGGGTCCCGAATCCCGGGGAGCAATGATCCCCACTCAGGTTAACCAAACGGGAGAGCCTGCGATGGGTACCAGAAGCCGAAGGCAGCACGCGGCAGGCGTGAGGCCAGGTTGACAGGCGGGCGATGCCGGGCGAGACCCAGAGGCCGGGGGTGCTGTCCGCGGCAGGCTCTAGGATTCCCAGCCCTCACCATCAGAGAGGTGGGGTGTCCCCTCACCTTCGGCAATTTCGTCTGTCGGGGAGGCCAGACCAGAAAATGCAAGAGGGAATATTCTCTGGACGTGGAAGGCTGTCCCACGGGACCATACCTTTCCGGATTCGATAACTTTAGAGAAAAGAAAAAAGAAAAAAAAGATGTTTGTTTAGGTCCCCGGTCCAGAGCTTCCGATGTAATACAGCGTGAAAATGCACTGTCTCTGCTTTCACACGTGTGGTTTCGTTTAGTTGGTTTTGAACCTTCCCAATCAATGGCGA
>NW_006436283.1:5668336-5676019 GCF_000325575.1 Pteropus alecto | reverse complement strand
CTCCCTTCAAAATCCCAGACACGGCGCGGGCTGGGGAGCCAGGGCTCAGGATACGGGTGAGAAAGATTTCATTCAAAAGACATTGAACGCAAGGCGTTTTCCCCCTGGAGGGAGAAAGCTCCTGATGTCAGAATGGCCTCTCATCCAGCACACCTGATTCCCTGCGAATCTTAACGAAAGGGCATTTGGGCCGGAGCGGGCTCCCGTGAGGCTGGGCTGACTGGGAGCGTTTGCAAGAGCGCTGAGGTTTCCTGGTGTTGCTTAGTATATGCACGACGGCCTCCCCCGTGGGGGGGGCTGACTGTCGCTCTTTCTGCTCCACACCCCCCACCCCCATGGCCTGGCGGACTCTGTAGTTTAATTTAAGGGTCCAGAGAATGAGTTCTGAAGGCAAACGCGGACCCCCGAGAACCACTGCTTAGCTGACGGTCTCAGGCAAGGCGCTCGAGCTCTCTGGGGCACCGTCCACCCTCCGATCCACGGCCATTTCTCTCACCCACGTCCTGCTACCTGACAGCGCGGACATAGACGTGCGGCCAGGTCTGGTCAGTGAGACTCAAGGGAATCTGTACGGGTTCTCCATGAAAGATGCTCCTGCCTGATTTTTTTTTAAGATGGGGAAGGAGGAGGAGGAGAAGAGGTGAGGGAAACCCTTGCTGGGTATCTGGAGGCCTTCGAACAGGAGTGGATGAGAGCTGCCACCATCTTCCGCTGAAAGGAGAAAGCCGAGGAAACCTCCCTGAGGTGGACCAGAGCCCTGGCCTTCTGTCACCCCCACATTCCTCTATGCGGGAGAAGAAGCCCCCGAGATTCAAGTCCCTTCTGGCCGCCTGTCGTCGCTCGCAGCAGAATACACTCCCAGCCCCGACGTCACGGCTGCAGACAGAAGCGCGAAATTGCACCAGTGTGCACCACACGAGGATGTCCACAGAAGGAGGCCCCTCTTCTTATGCGCCAAACCCCAACCATTCACCACCCCCAAGAGCCCAGCCCGGGGGCCCAGGGGTCAGCCACGTGTCACCCAGAAGCTGGGAGGTAGAGAGAGCCTCGCTGGCTCAGAAGGCCGCCCCCCACTGACCATCCACCCAGTGCCCAGGGAGGCGGGGGAACGAAGTGCGAGGTCTCGGGAAGGGAGGGGAAGTGTCCAGGAAGTGGGCCAAAGGGGAGATGAATACCCGACTCCTCCAGAAAGTGCCACTGAGGCGAAATGCCAGCTGAACTGCCTTGCGGCCCCTGATCGCATTCAAAAGATAATGATGAGTCATTTAACCGTGCATCGAAAAAGCGAAGCAAATTACCTGTGTCTATATTGCTAAATGAAGGAGACACTAACAGGGCCTTTGCTGCCTGCGGACGCAAAACTGACCTATCGGAAGGAGGCAAAGTGATGCCTGTGGGTTTGCCACTTGACTGAAGCCATCCATCCGGAGGGGAACACACCCCCCGCCATGCACCTTACATGAGCCCGATGTCCCCCAGCCCACTCCCCCCACTTCCGTAATAGGCTCCAACTTTCTTAACCTGACGGTCCTGATGCCATTCGTTATCTCCTGGATGTGAACCACTGGGCCCCCACGAGCCAATGCTCAGGCATCCAGGTGTGAATTTTCCACCTCGGCTACGTCTCCCCAGAGGAGTATTCCTCTGAGCCGAACAGATGACTCCTCTCCCCCAGCGGCAGGGGACGCTGGCCGCCCGTGGCCTTCCGAGAAGAAGGGAACGAGAGAAATCAGGACGCAGCAGACCACGTGAGTCCCCCAAAGGTCGAAGAGGCTCTTCTGGGATTTTTGGTTTCCTTTCCTTTAATTAAGATGCCATTTCCATGCGGTGAAATTGACCCCTTTTAAAAGCGGAGGGCTCTGGGAGCTCCAGCGAATGCAAACGGTCGTGTAGACACCATCCCGTTCAAGACACGAAACGGTTCCATCACCCAGAAAAGTCCTCCCCCACCCACTAACGCTAACCTCTGCTCCCTTCTCCAGGCCCTGGCCACCACTGGCCTGTGTCCTTTCTCTACAGTTGGCCTTTCCCAGCATATTCCAGACACTGGGAAACCTTCGAGTCCGGTAAACTGCACTAAGTTACGAAGTTCACTTAGTAAACTGCATTTAAGATGTATTTCAGGCAGTTGTGTGTACATAGTTTGGGTACCAAATAGCATCCCACTGTATGGACGTACCTCAGGTTGTTGGTAGAGTTCATGAGTGTTCAATGGGCCCTTCCCCACCCTAAGCTGAACCCTCGAGTTATCCTTAATCCTCAGAAAAAAACTCAGAGGCCCGCACGATGACCTCCAGTTAGAGGTAAGAACAGAGGACCACAGGGCTAGAAAGAGACAAAGATGGCCAAGTGCCTCATATGGGGCTGTCGATCCATCTTCCATTCATTTCTTGAACAAGCGATTCATGAAGTACCTTCTACGGCTGGGATACGATGGAGAAGCACGCACAGTCCCGCGCCCAGGGGACTCAGGGTTTAGGATCCGCCCTCTGCCTGCTTCTGAGTTCTCCCAGCATTCTTGCACCTGGGGCTGAGATGCTTGTGGCATGTGACTCTGGAAGAATGGTCCTCCTAGGGCGTGTAGAGGGAAAAGGCTCAGCCAGCCTAGGACCCTGGGTCACCGACAGCAACAAACGGGAAGAAGAGGCAAATGCAGATGTGTTTTTCTGGCACTTACGTGCTGTCGAAACAGCGGAATTGCAGGTGTCACTAAATGGACATGCCGGCCTCTGTCTGCAAGTAGATAGAGGTACCCTCGCCGCCTGCTGCCCTCTGAAGCCCGGTCTCCATCATTTGTAGTTGGGCCGTAAGAGACGGGATGGGGGGAGGGGCAGCAGTCCAGGCAACACTGTTGGGGCTCCCCACCCCATCCTGCTCCAGAGAGCAGCACCGCCTGGAGCTGGCCATCCTGCCAGAAGAGACAACGCCCACGTCACAGCCTTCCAGGGACAGGCGTGAATACACCTGGACAAGTCCTCGGACAACACCACGCAAGCAATCACGTGCCGATTTCTACATCCCCAGGGTCAGGGAGTGGCCTGTGACCCTGAGGCTTTGCTTAGGGGCGTGGGCTCCGGGATTTCCCAGCTTCCTTTGAGTGTGGATTGCCTTCCTCATATCCTACTTCTTGGCCTGAGCTGCCAGTGGGTACCCCTAAAGGGAAGATTTGGGGCGGGGTCTCTAGATCATTTTCTCCTGGGGTCCTAGGCACCACTTGCACTGGGCTTCTTCACACCCCAGAAAGTATCCTAAATCAGCGGTCCCCAGCCTTTTTGGCACCAGGGACCGGTGCTCCTAGGAGAACCTAACGCCTGATGGTCTGAGGCGGAGCCGAGGCGGCGATGCTGGCGCTGGGGAGCGGCTGCAGATGCAGATGGAGCTTTGCTTGCTCGCCCGCTGCTCACCTCCTAACAGGCCAGGGATTGGTACTGGTCCACAGCCCTGGGGGTGGGGACCCCTGACTTAAATATTTGTTCTCTCTGCTCCCAGCACAGGGCCTGGTTTAATCAGATGCATTGGAGCAATACTTAATGAAAGAAAGGAAGAAAAGAGAGGAGGGAGAGAGAGAAAGAGGGAGGGACAAGGGGAAGGAAAGAGGATCCCATAAATCCAGTCTCATGTTTATCAAAGAAAAACGCTTAATCTTGCCAGTACGGTGGAGAGCGGGAATTTTTGATTCAAACACCGGGTTGGACCCGCACTCTACCACTTACGAGCGACACAAGCTGCTTTTCTGTGACCCAGTCTCCTTGTCCATAAAACACTGATAACGTATCTCTCAAAATTTGGGGGAGGACGCATGAGATTATCTAAGACCTCGGCCCAGCACGTGGCACGAAATAACTTCCCATCCGGAAATGACAATCGCTGCTGCCATTCTGGTTTGCGTAAGAGCCCTTCTGAGCGGGCCTCGTGCAGGCTGGCCTGGACCCCTGTGCCTCCAGGACAGCCATCCTGGCCGGCAGCTCCAAGGCCCGCGTGTGGCATGTATGCAGTGTGTCTGTGGCATGTGTTTGTCCGCAACGGCTCTCCTGGTACCGGACGCTGTGGGTCTGTATCCGCTGCCCGCCCGCCTGTGAGTGGGAGGCTGCAGTGGATGAGTGTGCCGGCTTCACGGGAGCCCACGGTCCCCCGGGCCTGAGCTGGAAGAGGGTGGTGAAGGACTTCATTAAAATGGATGTCAGAGCTCCGGTCAGCCCTCATCCAGGAACTTCTACTGAATTATTGAACATCACAAGGACACCGGGGCTTCCCTTCTTGCTAACAGATGGCTTTCGACCGAATCTCTGTGCCTCTTCTTGATGTAATATCAACAGGGGATTGAACACAGCCCAGGGGGTGCAACACGGGAGAGGGAGACCCACAGTAGACCCCCACGGAGACTGCCCACCTTGTCCCTTCGAGCTCTTCCTCAGACTCACCCCACCTGTGTCCGTGCCCCAGTTGTCCCCATGCCTGGGGGCTCTCTGAGTTCACAGGGAACACCAGACCTGTCCCCGCAGCAGCAACTGTAATAATTAATGTTGTATAAGGGCTTACTTGAGGCTCAGCATCGCTCATGCATTGTTTTATTTAATCTTCGCTGTGATCCTCGGGGAGGGAGACATGTCATATCCTTTTATAAATGAGCCAAGGAGGGTCGGAGCTCTTCGTGGCCCAGGGTTGCACACTTGTTAAATGTACTCTGTTGTCAGCCACTCCCTGGCACTGCCCGCTGGCCCTGGAAACCCACAGCACCGCTTTCGGCTTGCACCCCGGATCTGAGAGCATGTTAGTAGGGTGCATGGGGAGACATGCCAGCAACCTCCCTAGAGACCAAAGAGGAGATGGAGGTGGGAGAGGGGATGATGGAGAGAGCGTAGCCCTCCCACCTGGACAGCCCCTCCCCCATGAGGGCGAAACCCCGAGAATGAAAACGGGCTGTTCGCCAGAACCCAAGACGTGTGGAAGCAGCTGTCACGGCCCGACCCTCCGCCCCCATCGCCTCGTCTCCCGAAGTGGTGTCCAGCCCGTCGCCTGTCTTTATTGGAATTGCTGCACTTTATGGAGCAGTTACTCTCTGGTGGACACTGGAGTTAAATGTTATTTACATCGTGGCTCAAACACTTGTCCTAATGAAAGTCGGGTCAGCGGAGGGATCTGGTTGCGGCACACGCTGTGGCCCCTCAGACGCGGGGGCCAGTACAGACCCTTGATTTTATTTGCTTTGCAACCGAATGGAACTGTCTCAGGACAGAAAGCCAGGCAGCGGCGGACTGACTAGCTGTCGTCTCTTCTGGGGACCCCGAGCCGCCGTTTGAATGGGAGACTTACTCTAGCCTGGTATCTCTAATCCAAGGAAGAGTCCTAAGCCGAGCACGCGACAGTCTCTCCCGAGCCCACTGCAGCCCCAAGGTCTCAAAAGGGTCCCCCCACGGACCCAGGACCCTGGTGAGAGAGAAGAAGTACCTGCCAGAAGGTACTCGGCCCACCCCTTTGTCAGCGATGACCCGTTTTTCTATGGAACTTTCCCGCCCTAGAGAACCAGCATTCCACCTCCTGGTCAGCAATTCTCACCAACCTCTGTTTCGTTTGCTACCTCGAGGGTCCTCTCGCTCCATTCTGCTCTTCTCCCTGGACACTCACATGCCGCCAGGGAAAAGGATCCTGAGCCAGGCCTGTGACCCCGCAGAGAAGGGGCGGGCGTCCTGGAAGCCGTGTCTGCCGGCTCCTCCTCTTCTCTCTCGCTCCGGCCAGCTGTCATCGCGGGAATTCGTTTGAAAGGGTGCCCCACTGCCCTTCCAAACCCCCAAGGGGGGAAAAATCCTTAAGGCGGTTGTTTATTAGCAGCGCTCGGTCATTAGCCGCCGGGCACGTGGGAAAATATAGATCGGAGGGGGAAAGGCAGGGCTCACGCTGCCATTTGTCCTGTTCCGAATGTCATTAGACGTTCCATCGTGGAGTATTACTGAGATGATTAGTGGCATCAAATGATTTCTGAAAAATGATTATGTGCCATTAAAAGCATTAGTCTGTCTGAAACCAGCACAAACAAATGGCCGTGCAAGGATGAGTCATTAATGGGAAGGCCGAACGAAGTGACGAGATTTGCCTGCGGGCCGGGCAATTAGCTCTGCCAACGGGTTTGAGGGGGCGGGGCCGGGAGCCGAGAGCTGTGCCCCAACCGGGGGACCCCTGGGTCCTGAGGAGGACGAGGGGCCTGTGAGAGGCAAACTCTTCCTGGGGAAGCCTGAGAATTTGCTCAGAGCGGCCCGCCTTCCCCACGGCTCCAGCAGAAATGTCACGGCCGCGCCCCGTTTACCAGCGGAACTGGGGCGCTGGCTTCTGCAGGTTCCAGGAAACCAGATTTGGGAAGAAACAGAGACGGGAGGAAGACTTAACCACAGAGATATCAGCACGCTTGTAGAACTCCCCAGCAGAGGCTCCTGGGGGAAAACAGATATAATTGACACTAGCCAAAAAAAAAAAAAAAAAGCTCAGGGAATCACAATGTAATTTACAATGACAAGAATATATCGAGAAGCTATAATTTGGGAGATTAAAAAACATTTCTTGAGCGTATACCAATAAAATAGATTTGATGTGACAGCAAAAGGAAGAAATAAAGCAAAGCGGAGAAAGTAAAAAGTGTCGTCGTCTAGTTTTTAAACGGAGCGCAGCTCCGGCTCCAGTCCTCGGGCCGCGAACGGCGTCCCGGGCCGAATTTCACTTATCAGGGGCAAAGATTTGGTTTCTAGGAGATGTCAGTCCCGGGCTCCCTGTCTCCCCTCCCCCTCCATCTGGACACGTGACCGCCGGAGCGGCCGCCTCCGAGCACGCCCGGCACATTCCGCCAGCGTTGGGGTCTAGAGCAGTAAATTCTCCCTCTTTCTGTCTCTTTCTCTCTTTCTCTTCTCTTCCTTCTTTTTTGGGTTTTTTTTTTCCATCTATTTACACATTCACCAATGTGTGTGGACGGCCTGCCCCGTGCCTGGCCTTCAGTGGGTCGTCAGGCTGCCAAGTTCAACTCAGTTCAGACAACCTGTGCCCTCGTGCAGTGTGCGTGCAGTCCAAGCAGGGCACCAATGAGGAAGATGCTAAACTTCACTTCCAGGCACCAGGCACTGCTCTGAGTTCCATGTCTTCCCTCATTTGCCACTCACCTGTGAGGCAGGTATGATTGCTGTTGGCATCTCACAGGTGAGAAAGCAGGCCCAGTGAAGTCACGCCACTGTGACAGCTGGGCTCAGGCCCCTGAGCTGGAGCCCAGCACCAATTCGCCGGGGTCCGCGTTGCTGCTGCATAGTTCCATGCAGGCCTCCCTCCCGCGTGGATGTCAAGTAGCCCTGATGTGACAAGGATTCATGGTATCCTTGGCTGTACCTGGTGGACAGCCCTGGGAGCAGGCCAGGGTGCCTCCCAGTGAGTGGACTTCCATTTTCTGGTTTTGGAGAGAATTTAGAGCTTGTCTGGAGCAAAAGACCAGCTGTGTAGACTCCAGGCCTGTGGTTCTCGGTTCCGCTTGTGAGAATCTCCTGGGAAACTTGTAAAAAACACTGATGCCTGGGCCCAGGCCCACCAGGATGGAGGCCCACCCCCCATCTCTCACAGAGAAAAAAAACCAACGCTGGCAGAGGGGCAGTGACCAGCCAGGGTCAGAGAGCTGCTCAGGGCAGAGCGAGGCCAGGAGCCAAATGCCTCTGC
>NW_006436283.1:5654552-5668322 GCF_000325575.1 Pteropus alecto | reverse complement strand
ATCCCAAAAGTTCTCCCTCCCACCTGCCACTCTGAGGCCGATTGCAGTCAAGGCTACACTACGAGAGGCAGCAAAGCCGTGGCAGCTGAACCTGGAGGCTGTCAACACTGATCGACACCTGTCACGACCCTGGCTGCTCATCGCCTCGCCGAGGCCCAGCCCTACGGGCATCCGTCATCTGTTGTTGCTGCTACTTTTCCATTACCAGAAGCATCCACCATCTCAAAAAGGTGGCCGAGTTCCAAAAGCCCTTCGTCAATCTCGTCCCTCCAGGCCTCACCAGGGACGACCGGCTCATTCCAGAGAAACCCAGACACACTGTGCTTCATCTCTATCGAACTTGGCTTTGCAGTCGTTGTTGCTTTGAGGGGGGATGGCTGTGACAGCAGCTCGGAAGGGCTGGGATGAAATTGTTTTTCCCCACTCCTCACCTTGTTCTATTAGAAAAACATGAAATCTCTTTCTATCACTTGTTTGTTTTAGATTTTTTTCCTTCTAAGACAGAGAACAAAGTGATATTTGATGATGGATCGCTTTGTGTCTCGGCGACAACAGGTCATGAATGTCTGTGAGGTTGGTCCGCCGAAGACCGAGTCCAGCTGCTCCAGAAGATTAGAAGTAGCCATTTATACGACCCCTGCTTCCAGGCCTGACTGCCCTCTATCTGTCTCCTGTTGACACTGGAAAAAGTTAGTGAGATGCCTAACAGCCCAGAAGTCTTTCAAGATGTCTGACTTCAGTCTCTCCTGCTACAGCTCGGTCTTTTTGAGCCAAGCCAATTCCCATCCCCTCTGCAGAGGTTAATGATACACAAGAATTTCACAGACAGTCTGTCTGCCAGCAACGGCTAGCCACAGGCAGACTTCTACTTGGTTGGGACCCTGATTTCAAGGCCAGCTGTTCTGGGAAGTGCTGAAGCAGCATCTGGGATGCCCAGCAGCTCAGAGCGTTCTGCAAACACCTTGACATTCTCTCCTTATCTGCAGGAAGAGACCAAGGGCATGGGTGGACACAGCTGGAAAGGTCTGATTGCTGCACCTCTCCATACAGAATCTCCAGGGACTCAAACCCTAGGGCACATCAGAATCCCCTGCCGACTCAGTGCATGTTAGGGAATGAATGTTTGTGACCCCTCCAAAAAAAAATGTCCTTTGTTGAAGCCCTGGTGCCCGAGACGATGCTATTTAGAGGTGGGGCCTTTGGAGGAGGTCGCCAGGGTTGGATGAGGCCCTCGTGATGGGATTAGTGTCCTTATAAACGAAGGAAGAGGCCAGAGCTTTCTTTGTCTCCACCATGGGAAGACAGCCCAGAAAAGCAGCCATCTGCGAGCCGGGGGAGGGTCCTCACCGGAAGCCGACCACGCCGGCACCCTGATGTTGGACTTCTGGCCTCAGAACCCTTGTTTCAGCCTCACCGTCTATGCCACTTTGTTGCGGCAGCCCAAGCTGACCGTGACTGCAGGTCCGGGCTGAGGCCTGGGGTCTGCGATTGCTAACAAGCCCCCAGGCGATGCCGATGCCGATGCCGTTGGCCCACGGACCACACTCGGATAAACACACACCCAGATTCTTCCCAGAGGTGCCTCCTCGCCTGGGGTTGATGCCCATGTGCCTGAGAGAGGAAGCCAAGGTGAGAAGTCTGCTGGATGGGGTGTGAAGAATACGCAGACTTTGGAGTGAGGTGCGCCTGGGCCGCACACATCCTGTAACCTTCTAGATGAGAGATCACAGGCAAGTCGAGTAGCATGCTGCCTTTCTCATCTGTTGCATGAGGATGAGAATGATGGCTTGGTGAGGTCGCTACTGGGTGGGGTGTTACATGTAATCACAGGCACAAAGTGCCTCGCTCGGTGGCAACATGCTGTTTTATGCAGGCTGGCTTGTCCACTGTCCTTAGGGTGAGAGAGAAGGAGGAGATGGTCTTTGGGAGCCTGGGACGTTATCACCCAGGTATCTCCATCATTTGTTTCATGATCCCAAAAGTCCCCCTGTGCAAGTGGACATGGCCCAGGGGACAAACTAGGTTGACCGAGGGATTCAACAGCTCCGACTCCCGGATAGAGAAGAAAAGCAAAGACGAGTCTGCTCGGCGGGCTGAGCATTTGAGAAGTGTGGGCATTCGAGAAGTCTATCCTGTCGGTGAGGGGAGGAGAATGCAGAAAGATCTCTACGGGGTCTCCCAGAAGGTGAGCCAGTGCGAAGCCCATCTTAGCCTGGGGTCTCTGAAGTCAGAGCCTGTGGCCAAGGCTTTGGCCCATGGAGCCTATTCGCTATCTATCGCTATGTCAAACTTTACATACACTGAATGGCTTAAAATGACACACAGTTACTATGTGAGTCAGGAGTCCTGGCATGGCCCAATGTGGTTGTCTATCTTAGGGCTGCAGCCAAGGTGTCCGCTCGGGCTGAGGTCTCATCTGAAGGCTCGACTGGGGAGGATTCAAGTCCAAGCTCATGTCCAAGCTCAAGATTCAGTTCCTTGAGGATTATTGAACCAAAGGTCTCAGTTCCTTGTCATGGGGGCCTTTCAACAGGGTAGCTTGGTTTTTATCAAAGTGTCCGAGCCGAGAAGACTCTAGAAAGCGTCCGCTAATAAGACAGAAGTTATAAGCTCATACAACCTAATTCCGAAGAGAAATCCCATCGCTTTCGCCATATTCTACAGGCTACGGGCAAGCGGCCGGGCCCGCACTCAAGAAGAGCGGATTCCACAGTGAGTGCCGGGGGCCAGTGCTCGTCCAGGACCATCTCCAGTCTGCCCTGCATACGCCACCCCAGGGAGCAGCAGCGTGAGACGGGGAGGTGGGAGAGCCCACGCAAGGTTGTACCCCGTGTGGAGCTGACCATGGCTACAGGCACCAGTGCTTCAGCCTGCAGGACGAAGGAGCCCGTTTAGCCCAGAAAGCACAAGGTGGAGGGAGGCATTCACCCATTCATTGGTAGCTCACCCCGCTATCAACTCTTCCATGCTTCCAGGCTGTATGCGTGTGATTCTCGAGCAGGCTCTGGGGACATTTCCCGTTATGCCATCAGAAAGCCTGGAGCAGGATCAGGGGTGCCCTGGATGAGCCAGGAACCAGGTCCTGACGGAGCCCATTGAGGGTTGCACGTGTCTGGCTGCTGGGCAGCAGTTGGAGAAAGAGGGCCCGAGAGGAGCAAAGTGATGCACATGGAGTAGCTGATTCAAGTCTCTCCCCAAAGGGTGTGCGTGTCACACGGGCCACCACCTAGGGGGCAGGAGTCACTGTGGGAAAATAACTCAGTGGGGCCACATCGATTCACTATTTTCTCCCACCCAAAGGCAGCTCTTGGGCTGACCTCTCTCTGCTCAAGGCACCGTCATCCTCACAGTCCCCCAGGCTCACCTGAAACCTGAGCCCTCTGTGGCTTCTCCCTTCTCCTCGGCAATCCACGCTTTTGCAGGTGCGAAATGAAAAGGAGGGGCGCTCTTGGCACAGGGCCTGGCTGAGCGCACGGGTCGCTTGCCCATGAAGCCAGCCCTGTCTGCCCCGTCCCTCGGCTCTCGTGCCCCTCAGTCTCGTAACATCCCCCGCTGTGTTTTCCCTCTTGGCCTCCCCAGCTCCCACTCGAAGAGTCTTCCACGCGTCTGTGCTCCTGAAATAGTAAACTTCAGCCCGCTTGGATAACTCAGGTAAAGGCAGGCTTCGAGACTCACACCATGATGAGCTCGGGTGCTAGTGGGCGGAGGTGTGGCTAGCTATGTCCTCCAGCCAGGTGGGACAGCTGCCCCCTGCCTCTGTTGATCCCCTTGGTCATGTGTTTTGCCTGATAAAGTCCACAGTCGGTTTACCCGGCCATCATTTGTCATTTGCAACTGAGGTAAGTCACAATCTGGTTCTCTTCGACTGGTCAAGACTCAAAGCTCCCCCCGACCCACCCAAGCAGCAGCAGCACCCCACTGGTCCCTGACCCCAGACTCCTTACGGGATCACCTTGACACCCTGGCTCGGGCCAAGGTGAATCTCATCCCCTCTAGCTAGCTTCCCAGCAGTGCGGCTACTTGGAACAGATGTATGTGTTCACCCTCCAACCTGTCAATGGGCAAGAGCAAGATGCACTCAGACACACAGGGGAGAAAGTCCCATTAATACTTTTCGAAGTACTAATGCTGCTCTTCCTCCGGCAAAGCCAGGGAGAGTCAGAGTGAGGAATGGAGTGTGTTAAGCGCAGAAGGCTGTTTCATTCAGGATCTGCCCCCCGACACACGGCGTGGTCTTCCCTGTGGCAGGACAGACCCTCCTTATGCGTGCTCCCAAGATTTCTCCAGGCCAAGGGAGTGGGTTCACGCTGCCCAGGAGGCCACACAGCTCACGGCTGATCCAGGGACAGGCTGACAGTTGCAGCGTGGGGGATGCTGCACTGAGAGCCAGATGTTCGTATCTGCAGGCAAAATACCTGCAGACACGCAGACATGCAGACACGCAGACATGCAGACATGCAGACACGCAGACACAGACACGCGGACACGCGGACACGCGAACACAGACACGCAGACACAGACACGCGGACACGCAGACACGCGAACACAGACACGCAGACACAGACACGCGGACACGCAGACACGCGAACACAGACACGCAGACACAGACACGCGGACACGCAGACACGCGAACACAGACACGCAGACACAGACACGCGGACACGCAGACACGCGAACACACGGAAACGCGGACACAGACATGCAGACATGCCGACATGCAGACACAGACACGTGGACACGCGGACATGCCGACACGCAGACACAGACACGCGGACACAGACACGTGGACACGCGGACACGCAGACACAGACACGCAGACACAGACACGCGGACACGCAGACACGCGAACACAGACACGCAGACACAGACACGCGGACACGCAGACACGTGGACACGCGGACACAGACATCATGCAGACACGCAGGCACAGACACGCGGACACGCAGACATGCAGACACAGACACGCAGACACAGACACGTGGACACACGGACACGCGGACACAGACACGCAGACACAGACACGCGGACACGCAGACATGCAGACACAGACACGCAGACACACAGACACGCCGACACGTGGACACAGACATGCAGACATGCAGACACAGACACACGGACACGCAGACATGCAGACACAGACACGCGGACACACAGACACGCCAACACGCGGATGCGCCAACACGCCGACAGGCCAACACGTGGACACAGACACGCAGACACAGACACGCAGACACACAGACACGCCAACATGCGGATGCGCCAACACGCCGACAGGCCGACACGCGGACACAGACACGCAGACACACAGATGCACGGACATGCCGACATGCAGACACAGACACGCAGACACACGGACACGCGGACATGCTGCCATTCCCACCTCCGTCCTGCTGCCCTAGACCACCGCCCTCCTTCATCCTGACAAGGGCAAACCACGCTGTCTCCGCCTCTACGTTCACCAGCTGAAGGGTCCACATTCGCGCCCTTCACTCGCGTTGAGGGCACTTTGGGTGGGATGTGTTCATTGTCATCCACAGAGGCCCTTAGTGCACTGGTAGGTGACACACGGCTCTGCTCAGGAAGGTCTAGTCCAGCCACACGAGCCACAGACAGTGCATCCTGCCTGTTGTCCCTTTTCCCAGATGCCAACACCTGCAATGCCCCTGGCCGCTGTGACAAATGACCAGGACCAGCTGTGATGACAGCAAACACCCTAGCCCCACCCCTGCAACGAGAGCCCCTCGGTGCCCAGGTGCAGGCTGGATGCTTTCCACACATTTCTTAGAAATTCTCACAGCATCCTCTTGGGTTTGTAATATTACTCCCACTTTATAGATGAGAAAACTGAAGGCTAGAGGAGAAATAACTGGATGAAGGCCTCACCACGGGGAGACTGGGCCGCAGTAACTATTTTTGGTCTGCTTAGCAAACTTTCCTATCATCCAAAGTATTAAAGGAAATGTTCCCGAAAAGGCAAGATCATGACTCGAACACTTCAACACACGTTAATGATTTTATTTGGCTGAATGTCGGTGAGGGAACCAGGCAGGTGTAAGTCTTAAGCTAAAGGAGAATCTGCAAAACATAAATTTCTACGGAGTAAAGGGAAGTGTAGGTGAATTTACAAGTAGACCGAAGCTGGAAGAGGGAAATCAATGGAACCTCTGGACAGAATTTATTTGCATGTCTGGAGACAATCATTATTTTGCACTGCTATCCGTTATCTACAGCTTACAGGGCCATAAAACAGCTCGGAGACACTGGAAGGCTGGAATCAGGCAACCTGCAAGGGTGTGTGCGAAGCGGCCTGGTTTTCCATTGGCGACACCCAATGACCTTTCTTGCTTATTTGCTTCCAAATTTCCTCATGGGAAGAGGTGCTTAAACCAGGTCTAGACAACCTTAGTATCTCACTTTACCTGATAAAGGTAGTTAATATAGGGAGCGGGCAGTCAGGACCCTTCCTGGGGGTCGGTTCGCGGACTCAGGGAGAAAAAAATGATCTCGGCTGATACGGTCAAGCCAAGGCTGCCAGCCGCGCAGAGGAAAAGTGTCTGAACGAGACCACTTTGCTGAGTATGTGCCAGGTGCCAGGCACCGCTTCGCAGATGCAGAACACGGGCAGTCAGATTCCAGAATCGTCACTTGAAGCTCTGTGCTGTCCCGCCTCATAAAGCACCCTAGAAAGGAAAGCAGAAGGAAATAACAATGAGTAACAACAGAGAGCAAGGCGACAGACGGGACCGAGACCCTGTTTCCACCCTTAAGACGCTGGAGCCCTTAAGGAGTTCTAGAATATTCTAGAAAGAGTCTAGAGCACTCTCTGTCTCAGATTCCTTGAGCGACCCCCTTATCCTTTTCAGCTAGCAAAGCCAATATTCCCACATCCTTTTTTTTTTTTTTTTTTGCTTAAGCTCCTTCGAGTTGTACTTTTTGCCATAAAGAATCTTGACTTTGAGAGCTATTAAGTGACAGAGCTGAGTTTCAAACCCTCATCGGCCTAAAATGCATAGTCGTGTCTTTCAATGTCCTCACCTGCAGGTGGGACTGTCCTTGGGCATACCCCGCTGGGTTAGTGTGGGGATTAGGTATATCATTCCATGTAAAGCTCGGAAAAGAATGCCTGGCAGCTGAAAGTACTCGATCCGAGTCCGTTTTATTATCAGCTCCATTTTGCAGATGGATAAACTAAGACAAAAGAGGTTACGAACTTTGCCCGAGGTCACACATTTGCCACCATTTGTCAGCCAATGGCAGAGCCAGCAACTGAATCCAGGCGATGATCAGAGCCTCTTTGTTTCACCTGGACTCTGGGAGGGACCTCAAGAAGTCATCTGGCCTCACCCCCTGTCCAGAGCTGAGCCGGCCACTGTCCTGGGAGCGTGGGCCAGGGATCTAAGGCAAGACGGCTTCCAAGTTCAACCTGGCTCCTCCCCCAGCCCTCTTGCTGGAGTTAAAAGAATCACGGCCAGGTGGGGCGTCCAGCCCTGAGCTGCCGCGGCCAGGTGAGTGGAGGGGAGGGGCACTGACTCCCGCTTGGCTGGGGTCTTACGCAAGCGGACCTGCTCCCATCGGCCTGGCCAGGTGCCCCAGAAGCATCACCATACCTGGCCTGATGATGCTGCCACCACCTCTTCTCCCCATCGCTTCCACCCTCTGGACGCATAAATCCAGCTAATGTGTCTAAAAAAGAAAAATCAAAATGTCACATCTGCAGAGATGGTTCAGTTGAAGGAATATTGATTGTCACAGAGAATATTCACACTTTATTCACCTACTTAGTCTGCTCCCCTAGGCATATACGAATTTATCAAATATTGTCACAGCACATAATAACACTCGTCCCCGATGTTGTGACTACTCAGACTTGGGTCCTGCTCCTCATGCCCGTCCCAGTTGGGGTAACGGCAGGGAGTTGACGAGAGGGAAGGGAAGCATCACGCCGCGGCATTTTACCCGGGACAAGCATTTTTTCATTAGCATCTGCTCTAATCTTTGAAATAATCATACGAGGGAGCCCTGGAGGATGCGAATATTCCCATTTTCTAGATGGAACCAGGAAGGTTAAGCGGCTCATCCAAAGTCACGCTACCAGCAAGCTAAGATTCGAACCTTGGTTTCCCGGCTCCAAAATCAGGTCCCTGTCCACGCCACCATCCTCTTTGCTGCAGACAGTGGCACTGATCCAGCTGGAACAGGACGCGTGTGTGGACTCCTCTCAGTTTCTGTCTTGCTCAGACAGGGAGGGCCCTGCATTACGCACCCACCGTTGGCTCAGCCCTGGACATAGAGTCAAGGAGACAATCTATAACTCTCAATGGATCTCCCTGTCGACATAGAGAAGTAGAAGAAATGTTAGGAAACTAACATCGTTGAAACTATCAGACATCCACAATGGAGACAGAACCCCAACACTGGGAAGCAGTCCATCACGTTGACCACAGCACAACGTACCAGGCTGGAGAACCTGAGAAAGTGGCACAAAACTCATGAGGGGCATCTGAGCCCATTGTGACCCAATTGCTGAAGAACTGACCAAGGAGAGGGGTCAGGTGACCAAGTCCTGGAAAGCACTTGCACAGTAAATGACGGGGTCCCTCCTGATACCTTCTAGGAAAACACGGTCCTGGAGAACTTAGACCAGCATGTCCTAAAGTGTGTCCCAAGGAACAGGGAGCTCTGCAGGTCTGAAGAGTTTTTGTAGACAAGTTTGGGGAGATTTGGGTTCATTAAAATCAAATTAAATTATTTAGAGTCAGGGCTTCTCAGATTCTTTATCATCTTGATGATGATAATGATGATGATAATGATGATGATGATGATGATGGTGATGATGATGATGGTGATGATGGTGATGATGATGATGATGATGATGTGATGATGATGATGACAGATTGAAAAGCAGAGCGCGGACGAAGACTTGTCAGGGAGCTGCTGCCACTCTCCAGGTGAGCCATGGAGTGGGCCTGAGAGGAATAGTGAGAGTGGGAATGGGAAGAAAGAAGCAAGTGTCTTAGATGTTGCAAAGGAAGAATCTACAGCTTTTAGGGATGGGTAGTCAATAGTTTGCAAGTGCCGTAGTCAGGGTTCGATACTGGTCAATCCAAGCCCTCTGTACTTTGCAGCCTCCAGGATGACTTGTAAGTTCTCATGGAAAGGTTGTAGTTGCTGCTATGAGCCATTGCAATGATGGGCATGATGATGATGGTGGTGGTGGTGGTGGTGATGATAACAGCCCGTGTTGACTATAGCCCACTGCACCCAGCACTATTCATGTATCACACTGGTGCTACTCTTGATCAAGACACAGAAAGAATAAGCGACCTGCCCAAGGTCAAGAGTTACTGGGTGATAGGACAAGATGAGAATGCCGAACCCACAGGCTTGGTCTCTTCACCGCATGACTCTAAGAGGTAGGCGTAGAATGTAATACTTCCCAAACTTCTTCAACGGCTCTGAACCTGCCCTGACTCTTCATCCCAGAGCATCTCCTGGAACTCAGGTTCTATGGAACATTTGAGAACTCTGGTTCAAACCGTTTACCTGACTGGCCGGCTCCCGTTGCTCTCCAAGTCCCTTCGACAGCACTCTCAGAAGCAAGTGCAAGTCGATACGGTGCCTGAGTAGCTTACTCTTTTTGTTGGTCCACAAGACATCCCCTGGGATGCAGCTGGCTAGAACTCAAAAGTAAGAGCTCCTGGGACAAAAAAGCAGACACGCTGGCTGGGCTGTGGCCGGTGCTCTCACCTGGTAGCCTTCTGCCCAGACCACCTTGAAGTAGGAGGCTGGGGAAAGTGGAATGGACCCCACTGTCTTTTCTCTCGCCACCTGCCCCGGCTGAACACCAGTTCTAGAAGCTCCCAGCCACATGCAGATAGGACGTTTTTAGGGGTTAGATTCAACCCCGAAAAATAAAGATGCTAACCACGCTGGGCAGCTGCCCCCGTCTCCCCACCTGGGGCTCAGCCACATCCACCCACAATTTCTGATTCGATGCCTTGGGTGATGTCCTCAACAGGTGCACGAGGTGGGGTCTCTATTCCCAGGAGCCTGGGCCCAGAGCCCCCTACCCTCGGAGGGAGATGGGGATATGACCTCAGTAGAAGAATATCAATAGGAAGCCATGATGAGGAGACATAGCTGGCCAGAGCTGCTAATGGGGTAATTAATTCTACTTAAGTAAAAGGTTACTAATAATTAAATGTGCTAATTAAGAAAAATTGGATCAGTTGTTGTCGGTGTAGCACAGAAGCGGGAACATCACTGACGCACTTCTTGGGCAGCTTCCTGCCAGGAGCGGATGTGACCGAATACAGCAGACTCTGTGACTGTGGGGCCCAGAGAAGCCAGAGTTGCTACGAGTTTGAGGGGCCCTCATGGAAGGAAGCAACAAGATTGGGGGTGTCTAGTAAGGTGACAAGTCCAAGAGGCTCCAGGAGACTGCGATGTCAGTCAGAAGGATCTAGAACCTGCCCACTGTCTACAAAGTCCAGGAAGTCTGTGCTGGATGGGAGCAGCGGAGAGCAGCTGCGGAGTGGTGGGGAGATGCTGAGCTGAGATGGACCTCGATGGCAAGTTCCGCGATGGGAGAAGAGAGACCAGACCGGGGGTCTCAGGAAGGGACCAGTATCTGATGTTCAGCTGGCAGGTTTTCTGTGGTCAGACCTCAGGTCAGGTGAGCAGACAGCACAGCAGCATAGAAGGATCCAGAACTAGAAGACAAAGGCACTAGCCAGGGCAAGGCTAGTTTGGGGTTTCTTTGTCGTGGGGCTGTCCAGCACATTGCAGAATGTGTAGCAGTGTCCTTGACCTCCACCCACTGGATGCCAGTCGCATCGCCCCAGTGACAACATCAAGAATATCTCCACACATTGCCAAATGTCCCCCGGGGATGGGGAAGAGGGGACGTACAAAATTACTCCGGGGTTGAAAACGGCGAATCGAATTCTAAAAAACAAATCGGCAACTTAACATAACAAAAAGGTGCCCAAAAGTGAGAAAACAGATTCTGTCCTTCCTGAAAATATACTTCAAATTTAAAATAAAAAAAAATTTTTTTTTAAAGGCTCCGATACCTACTTTGCCGATGGAGTGAGGGCAATGTTAGTGACTAAAAAAAAAAAAAAAAATTTTTTTTAAAGGCTCTGATACCTACTTTGCCGATGGAGTGAAGGCAATGTTAGTGAGTTTCGTAAAGGATAAAGGTCTTTACGAACCTTAAGCAGATGCTGTTACTGAGGCACCATATCCGACCCCGTTGGCATTCTCCTGGAGGCAGCGGGGGCAGGAGAGAGAGAGAGCTTCACTAATGTGTGCAGTCAGGGCGAGCCCGGGCTGGGGTTTCAACACGGTGGTTCAGATCAGCCCTCACCATTGAGGATGCTGTAAATTAATAATGAAGCTGCTGTCCCCTGCTTCCTGGGTGCCCGACACTGTCTAACACGCTCTACGTGCATCGAATCAGTTAATCCTCTCTGCCTCCCTGAAAGGTGGAGGATTAGACTTGTTTTACAGATGAGAAATGAAAAACCAAAAGGTTAAATAATCTGCTGTGTTACTTACCTATCGCTGGGGAATGAATCATTCCAAATCTTAGTGGCCGACAACATAGTCATTATCACAATTACTGTGGCTCAGCTGAGTTCTCTGTCTTAGAGCTGCAGTCAAGGTGTCGGCCAGGGCTGGGGTCTGATCCGAAAGCGCATTTGGGGAAGGAGCCAAGTTCAAGCTCATGTGGTTGTCAACAGGATTCAGTGTCTTGAGGGCTGTTGCACTGAGGGTCTCTGTTCCTAGCTGACTGTTGGCTGGAGGCCGCCCTCAGTTGCTTGCTGAGTGAGCCTCTCCGACCTGGCAGCTTGCTCCATCGAAGCATGCAAGCCACGAGGCGATAGAATCTGCTAACAGGACAGTGATCTGATGAAGCCTGACCACAGAAGTGACATTCCATCACCTTTGCTGTTTTCCATCAGTTAGAAGCGAATCACTAAGCGCGCCCACACTCAGGGAAGGGCGGCAAGGGTCACACAAGGACGTGAAGACCGGGAGGTGGTCATCATGAGGTGCCACATTTGTCAAAGGCCCATGAGTAGTAAAGGGCCGTCACATCTGCCCTGGACTTTTAGAACAGACTCGGGTTCAGAGCTTTACACTGCATTTTCTCCATCTTCTTTGAGAGTGGACAGGGGGCAGGAAGAAGCAAGGAAAGAGAGGGAGAGCGAGAGAGAGAATCTTTCTACAGGAGGGAGGCCACCCTGAGCTCTTCCTGGCCAGACGATGATGAGTCTACAGGACACAGCCCGGAGCCACGGCTGCCCTGATAGTAACGCGTCCTCATCAGAGCTGTGTGCAGGGCTGGCAGAGCCCTGAGCACCTGGAGAAGAGGCTTTCCACATCCTCCCCATCGTGACTATTAATAAGCCAGGAACATCCGGGCTCCCGGTGGGCAGCCCCGCTCCCGGCAGAAGCAGTCTAAGTCTTCTTTATGTTAGCCCCATTGTCCTGCTGTGGCCAAGGGCAGCACCTGCTCTGTCGCAGTGGCTAGCATAGTGTGCGCTCAGGACTTTGCTCTTCTGAGCATCTGAGAGGCAGGGAGGAAGGACTCAATCCGTCACCACCAGATCGGTGAAGGACCTCATTTTATCCTTACGTTCCTAGCAGCCAGCACAGTAGCCAGCAGGTGGATGGAAAAGGAATCAGCGGTGGACCACACGGGTCATTTGTGCAGATGTGGGGGGACACCTGTGAAGCCAGGTGTGAGCAGGGAAACCCAGCATCCACTACTGTTTTCTTTCCCTTCAATCCTTGAGTCAGTGGGACCATTGACCTTCTTGGTGACCCAGAGATGGCGGCCCTGCCCCGGTCCTAGCCTGGTAGAAGTGCTGTAGTTCTGTGTACCCCCAGCCGTGGCGGCCGGGTCAGAAGTGAGCACCTGTCCTGTTTCTCCATCAGTCCTTTCTCTTGGAATTGCCAGTCTTTGAAACAGGAAGTCCTTTATGCCACCCCCTTCCGGCCACAGAGTGGGTCCATTTGATCTTCAATGACCTTTCTAAATAAAACTCTTAAATGAACGCAGTGGATACGGTATTCCCCTCACCATTTTAAGGGGTGGCTACCTCAGTGGGTCCATAGTGAATTCACCGACTTCTTTCTTGCTAACACAATGAAGAAAACAAATTTCCTATCAGACAGGGCACCCCCACTACATACACATTGG
Organism: Pteropus alecto; assembly: GCF_000325575.1. Lineage (NCBI taxonomy): Eukaryota > Metazoa > Chordata > Mammalia > Chiroptera > Pteropodidae > Pteropus > Pteropus alecto. The sequence goes on along the minus strand of NW_006436283.1, from coordinate 5,655,109 downwards.
TCACTGTCACCTCTGTGGACCTGCAAAAGCACCTGGGAAAAACTCGCATACATAGGCAGCCTGACAGTTTATGCTAATGAGTGGTCTAAAGCCCCCTCCACTTTTCCGGCCTCCCTAGGTTGACCGGGCTGGTAAACAGCATTCTTATTTGCAAGGTTGGATTAAATGTTGAAGGGTGTGGAGCCCTCTCGACTCCTACAATAGGAAAGTCGGCAGCTCCTGGGCTCAAGGGCCTTGGCCAAGCGGTGCCAGGGCCAGCCCCCTCCCTGCCCTCCCCACTCCTCACACTTCTCCCTTTCCTTCTTTCTTTTCCCATTTGCCTCCTCCTGCCTCCTTAGGCCGGGCTTTGCTGTGCTGGGAGCGAACGCTTTATTGAATTTTTGCAAGTACTTTGCATGGCGTCTGATTTACAATTCATAACCTGGATTACACTGCAAGTTCTGCCTTCCGGGGTCTGTGTAATTTGGATCTCGGAAATATTTGCTATGCTTTCAATTCCCCTGACATCTGAGGGATTGGAAATGGATTCCGCCCTTGGAGGTTTACAATTCGGAGGG
>NW_006436283.1:5644786-5654460 GCF_000325575.1 Pteropus alecto | reverse complement strand
GGCAGAGCAGTGTGAAAACAGCGATGAGGAACAGAGAAAGTCAAACACGTGAGGGGCGGGGGGGATGAGACCCATGAGAAAGCGGGAGAGAGAACAATAGCAGGACTAGGGAGCCTATCCTCGGACACGTCGCCACCCAGTGGTGCCATGATGGCCCAGGGGACACAGAGCCCAGATGCCACGGATCAGAGACAAATTCTGCCCAAGGGGTGCGGCTGGCCGGTGGAACAGCCCAGGGCTAGGAGCAAAGCACTCCATCCTCCGGCCCTGCCTCTGCCCCCGTCTTGCTGGAAGAGGGGTGAATCCCCTAACCATTTTATTTCTGGGTCTTCTGAGTGTTTGGTTTTATTGAGATGTAATTCGCATGCCACAGAATGTGCTCATTTAAAATGCACAACTCAGTGGCTTTTAGTACATACAAGCTGTGTGGTCATATCCACAGTCAATTTTAGAGCACTTTTATACCCCGAAAAGAAACCCTGCACCCCTTCCAGCCGCCCCCCACCCCCGAATTACTTTTCTAGGGCTGTTGTAACAAATGACCACACATTTAGTGGCTTGAGACAATAAACTAATTCCGTCCCAGTTGTGGAGGCCAGCTAGAAATCAAGGTGTTGACAAGGCCACACTCCTTATGAAGGTTCTAGAAAAGAATCTTTCCTCGCCTTCTCCGGGTTCCGATAGCTCCTTGACGTGCGGCTGCATCACTGCAGTCCCTGCCGCCATCCGCACGTGGCCTGTTCCTCTGGGCATCTGAGTTCCACGTCTCCCCCTGCCTTTCTCCGACGAGGAGATGATATGTCATTGGATGGGGGGCCCCCCAAAATCTAGGACGATCTCATGTCGAGAACCCTGATTACAACTGCACACTCATTTTTCCGAATCAGGTCACACTGACAGGTTCTGGGGGTGAAAACATGAACACGTGTTTTTAGAGCCACCCCTCAACTCACTATCGCCCACCACCACCGTCACTGCCAACACCACCGGCAACTGCCACCATCGCAAAAGCAGCAGCAAACAGCTTGTCCTGTTTCGGCCATCTCCTTCCCAGGACACTGCTCCCCCCGACCTCACCTGCGCTCCTCGCCCTGTGTGGTATGGGCGTGGACGTGTGGTCAGGAGCATCTGCTCCATCCTGGCTGTGGAACCTCAGGGAAGCTGTCGAAACCCTCTGGACAGGAGTTTCTGACCTATCAATGAGAATAAGAACACCACCTTCATAAGATTGCTGTGAAAATTAAGAGGACCATGTCAACAAACCGTTTGGTCTAGTGTCTGGCACACAGTTAGCGCTCATTTGATGTCTGTCTGTCCACCCTTCTATCCATCCACTGATCTATTCATCCATCTATGGATCCCTGTCGAAACCCTCTGGACAGGAGTTTCTGACCTATCAATGAGAATAAGAACACCACCTTCATAAGATTGCTGTGAAAATTAAGAGGACCATGTCAACAAACCGTTTGGTCTAGTGTCTGGCACACAGTTAGCGCTCATTTGATGTCTGTCTGTCCACCCTTCTATCCATCCACTGATCTATTCATTCATCTATCTGTTAGTGTACCAACTATCTATTCATCTATCTATCCAGTAGGTATCTATCATCTGTGTATTATCTTCATAATTACAGCATCTGTGTTTTATTCAACTTATCTATAGGTATGCGTCAAACCATCCCAAACTTAATGGCATAAAACACGAATAATCATTTCTTATTGTTATTTCTCATGTTTTGGGGGGTTAGCCAGTGAGTTCTCACGTGGGTTCTTTCACGTGGTTTCAGTCAGCTGGTGGCTAGTGTCATCTTGAAGCCTTCATCACCCTCACGTCTGAGACCTTAGCTGACGCTGTCTGCGAGGACGCTGTGGCCTGCTCACGGCACGACAGCTGGGTTCTGAGAGTGAGCATCATGTCTCCCAAGTGCTTCCTGTGGCCCCTGGCCTGTATTTAACACCTTCCCATAAGGTGACGCGTTCAGCAATCCCAGTCCTGTCTGATGGACGGACCATCAGGGTCCTGGCAGGAAGTCACTGGCCCAGCCTAAAGCAGCTGTGGCACAGAGTGGAATGAAGGAAGTATTGACAAAGGGGAGGTGAGGCTAAGGGGATCCAGGTAATGGGAAGGATGCGCCAAGCCTAGCAAAGGAGGGAGGTCATTGCTCCCCTACGCTTGAGGGGGCACAGGGAGAACTTGGAGACACAGGTGACCATAGGGAAAGGCCACTGACAGCCACTGCCAAACCACTCCCCAGCAGGGAGGGAGCCAGGGACCCAAAGTCCTGACTGCTCTGGCCCACCCTCTGAGGCCCTGCTGGCACCACGCTCTAGCAAGCCTGAGGCACAGGAGCGAGTCCCTTGACGTGGTCCTTGGAGCAGAGAGGGTGCAGAGGGTGGAGAGTGACCTGGGGGACAAACAGAGCTCCCAGCACGGGAGAGGTAAGACACCGAGCCTAAGAGAAGTTCATCAGTTTGCCCAAGGTCACAAGCTCGGAGGCGGCACGTCGCGGGGCCAGGTTGACTTGACTCCAGAATTCTTTCCAAGGCCGCCCTTACGGCCTGAATCACAGCGAGGAAGGTTTTGGTGTGTGCACATGGGTGTAAATGATCATCAGCAAAGCTGCCGGCAGCCTCCGCAGTGTTTTTATAATGGGATTTTAATTCGCTCCCCCCATCACCCCGCTGAGCTGAAAAGCGCTCCTGTTTGTCTATTTCTCGTTAGGCTGCTGCTTCCAACAGGAGACAGAAGGCAGCGCCTCTGGCCTACTTACTTCTGGGGGACATCACACTCTGGGCCAAACCCCTTCTTCAGGGACCCCAGCAGTCCTGCAAATGCCACCGTCGTCCCTGCAGCCAGAGAAGAGAAGGCAACACAAAATGCACCTTTGGAACTGGCAAGGGAGCTGGCCACAGCCTAGGGACGCTGCCCCGCAGGCCCGGGAGGTGGCCGTCTTCCCTGAGCATGGGCTGTGGGGTCCAGTGGAACCCGATCCCCAGCCCCACCCATCCCAATCCATCCTGGATCCGGAGACACCGCCACCATCCACCCAGACGTCAGGCCAAAAGCCAGAGCGTTCACTCCTGAGTCTTCTTTCCCTCGGCCACCTCCGGTCCTCAGCAAGTCCCATGGCCTCTAGCCAGCCCTCCCCGGAGACTCAGTCCCACCTGACGACATGCCAGGCTGGTTTTCACTTCCTTCGATAGTCTATTTTAAGTGGAATTCCCTTTATTCAATGGATGCGCTCTTGCAAATTTGTGCTTGAACTGCAGTTTTGTAAATTGAATCCCAGCAGGCCACTGGCCTTCTGAAGCTCCCTGAGGTTCCCTCCCCAGTGAATCCTGGTTGTTAACTCTCGCTCTACCACTGGAAAAGGGTCTAGACCTTTCCGAAAAGCATTTGGTACTGAACCCCTCGTGCTTATGATGCATTTTCCACGGGGTTTCTTTAACCACGGCTCTGTGATTTGAGTTCGTGGGTGCAGTCCCTGTGGTGTCCCCTGAGTGGCTTCCCTTGGAGGTGATCATGGTGGCTTTCCCCACCTTCCCCTACTCCCACGCCCTCCCCTCCACCACCACCTCAAAGAAGGGGAACACAGGCTGATCACCTTCTAGTTGAGTTTGGCCAATTGAAGGCGCTGACACAGGGCTGAGGGCGAGAGGAGGGCTTGGGGTGTTTATCTCGCCACCCCCCCTCGCCTGCTGTTGTTCTGGACTCAGCGCCTTCTCCATGGTCCCGCCCTCTCCACATTCCTTTCTGTCGCCCCTTTGCACCTCCCAATGGTAAAAGCTCCTCACTCTTGCCTGTCCCTGGACCCCGCAGCAGTTCCCTGAGCTCTGCTCACAAATCCACGGATGGCCTCTGAGTACACTGCCTGCCCTGGAAACCTCGGCCGCTGCCGTCTGCTCCCCACTGGGCCCCCACCTGTACAGTGGTAGTCACGATAACGGACCCAAAACCCTCACTCCCGGCCCCCAACCACTGGCCGGGACCCGGGCTTCGTGAACCTTACTGTTCATCCTAAGCCCATTGCCCTGCTTGGCTCTGGTGCCTGGGCAGAGGGGCCCTGAATGACTAGCACCCCTTCTGCTCCCTCCCGGACCTCCCCACAACCCCCTCCTTCTCTCCTCTTACCGGCTTTGGAATGATTTGGGGAGGCAGCTGGCAGCAGGGGAGTACAGCTGCCGCTAAGTTATCCAAACGATTTATCTTAAGATTCATGCAGAATTCATTGTGTGGGGACCAGGGGTGGGTTGCGCTTTAATATTCATGCAGATTTGGAAGAAACGTTAATCACGGGTTTGGGTAATTTGCACTGGTGCCTGATTCTCCTCCTCCCAGCTCCGCTGGCCAGCCCCCTGGCCCCCTCTCCTCTCCCATGTCCTGGGCTTCCTCCAGCCCAGCTGGGCAGGTGGGGCTGGACTCAGACAGTGGGCGGGGGCTGACCAGCTGTCTCCCAGGGCTGAGCTGGCCTCGCAGCGCCTTTGGGTGGGCAGGGGGAGGCAGGGTGCCCACTCAAAGGCGCTGAAGAGGCAGAGGAGAAGAGCCATGGGAACTTCTGGGGCATCTTGACGGGAAATAGATAACACGCTATAGCAACAGGATATGTGCAAATTAGCATTGATTATTCTCAAATTAACAGCTTGGGCATTTCAAACCCAAAACAAGGGCTCAACTCAGCTCTGATCTCTTCCACTGCTTTCGCCGCCCCACGGTGACAGCTGTCTGGGCCTGAGCAGGGGAGACGCAGGCTCCTGGGGAAGGGGCCTTGGGGGTCTCCACCCAGACCTCTCTTCCACTGACCTTGTGGAGGAGAGATCCTTCTAGAAATCGTCCATGGTTCTCCACCGCAGTCCCGGCGTGAGCCCTGCATGTATGGGGATGGGCGTTAGGACCCGGGGGCCAAGCCCCACGGGCGGGTCTCGTTCCCTGCCCCGGGAGTTGGAGACAGCTTTAGAAGAACGCAAGGGTGACATCACAGAGTGACCCCAGAGGGTCCACGGAGCCCCAGAAGAGCACCTAGAAAAGCCCCAAGTGCCCTGGGCAGGGGGTCCGGGGCTCAGCAGGGGCTACTACCTGAGCTCCACCCTCTCAGAAAAAGTAAAGTCTGGAGAGGGACAGCGACTAGCCCAAGTTCACACAGCTTCCTCGAAGGGAAGTTTGAGTCCACATTTGCCTGAGGCCCAGCTGGATGGCTGCAGCGTCAGGCAGCAAGCAGGAAACAGACAGACACTCTGAGCATCTGAAAGGGAGGGATGTGCACAGGGACCTGGTTACACAGGTGAAAGGGGATGACGAGGCAGCTCAGGAACTGGCAACAGCGTGAGGCTGCCACCGCCCCGGTGGGAGGGATGAGGGGAGAAGCCGAGTCCCTCGTGGAAGCTGGTGGACTCACCTGCAAAGAGCAGGAGCCACGAAGAAACACAGCTCTGCTGGAGGAGAGAAGAAATACCCAGCTCCTCCCTGCTCCCTGCCCTCCCATCTCCCGCCAGGCCTCCTCGGACGCCTTCATCCGTTCGGGCGCCTAACACAAAAAGGCCAGGGACTGGGGGACTCACGCAGCAGACATTTATTTCTGACAGTTCTGGAGGCTGGAAGTTCAAGGTGTCTGGTGGAGGCCTACTTCCCGCTCCATAGACGCTGTCTTCTCTTTGTCCTCATGAGGCAGAAAGGGTGACAGAGCTCTCTGGGGTCTCTTTTATACGGGCTAATCCCATCGTGAGGGCTCCACCCTTGTGACCTAATTACCTAATGACCAAGGTGCCACCTCCTAATACCATCACACTGGGGGTTAGGTTTCAACACGTAAAGTTTGGGGGAGACAAAAACATCAGCTAAGCCCGGCCGGGAGCCAGCTGCCATGATCGCTCCTGTGATCTGAGAGCGAATGGGGAAATGACCAGCACGAGGGTTTTCACCCCAGACAGCCCGCTCCCTCCCTCAGACCTCAGTGGGGATTGGACAGGAAAGAGCTGGGGGAGGGCCATCGTGGGACCGTCCCAGCCCCGGAGGTGAGGGAGACAGCAGAGCCGGGTTTGACAGAAGGAAGAGAGCTGGGGGAGGGACGGTGGGCACTGTCCCCTTCCCAGCTGGCTCGCTCTCCTCCCAGCCCTTCCCTCCCTTCCCCGCTGGGATCTGGTCAGCTTCCAACCCCAACAGCTGGTGTTACCTGTCACTGCCTGTCAGCTTCCCCCACCGCCACACAGCCGCCTCTGTCTGGGGCCAGAATAACAATCAGGGAGCTGCAGACACCAGAAGAGAGAGACCCGGGCTGCCGGCAGCTGTCCAGGACCCCCGCCCCCACCCCACTTCCAGCCTCTCCCTTGTCTGTTCAGACTGAGAATCCCAAACCTGTGATGCCCACACCCCCACAATACACGCAACACACACTCACACACCAGGGGCTCCTGGGATGAAGGCGTCTGGGAAGGTTTACAGGCCCAAGTGCCAAGGTGTAGCAGAATGCCTGCTAAGGCAGAGGGAGTGAGCTGCCCACTGAGGGAACACCTTGCAGTGACCACAACTCATGGAGCAGGCCTTGGGCGCCAAGAGCGGACCTTCTTCCCGACAGAGCCCCTGGCAGGCAAGGTGGGCAGCAGGGATGCTTCCACCTGTGCAGGTAAAGAGAACAAACTGTGATGCTCCCCGAGGACCCTGGGATGCAAAACTCGCCTGGAATAGATGGCCCAGGCGGCCCCTCAGTGCAGTGCTTGGCACATGGTGGGCATTTTGGAAAACGTTTTTGTCTGCCTAAGATGCTGCCCGTCTTTGGGCTCTTTGGGGGAACTCACTGTGCACTACACGTAATTCTGGGGGGCACTACAAACATGGTGACCTAAGTGGTTCCTCATCCTGGTTATAGATGGGATGTGTGACATTCCCCCTGTGATCATGTGACATTTTCCCTGTGATCATGTGATTGAACTGTCATAATACTGCTTTCCCTGGTCAGAGTGATTGGTTCAGAGATGGTCATGTGATTCAAGCCAGCCAATTAGAGTCTTGCTTGGGACACTATTGATTCTGTTGGGAAAATTATACTTTGGTGGGTTCATTGGTTGTAACAAATACTCAGTTCTGGTCCGGGATATAGAAGGAGGGGAAAGGAAGGCAGGGGTATATAGGAACTCTGTATTTTTCACTCCATGTTGCTGTGATCCTAAAAGCGCTCTAAAAAAAATAAGTTTCTGTTTTTTAAAGGCTAGGGTCTTTAAATATGAGAAAAGAGAAAAAAAATAAATGTAAATATATAAAAGGAAGAAATACAATCACGATTTAATAGAAAAGTATTTCTGGGTGTGAAGTAGAGGGCCTGGGAATTCTACTTTGCAAATTAAAAGCTATTTTTATGAAATTACACCTAATTTGGGTGAGCGATGAATAGGCATTTAGACTACACGAATTACTTAAATCACTTAGCTCCTATTAAACTTCTTTGGTATACGGGGTGCGAGATATGAAAGGCCATTTGTGACAATGCTTTTAGAAGTCATCTTTACTGAGTTTGGATATAATGCACAAATTTCTAAAAAAGAAAAAAAAAAAGATGCTTTGCACTGGGGCTGCCAGCACCTGGAGCATGAGAGAGATGCGAGGCTGTGATGACCTTGCCTGTGCTGTGGAGGCACCTGTCACAAGAACAGGTCCAATCAGAGGCCTGAGAAGGAGAGAGATGGAGAGAGAGTCCCAACAACATGCCCTGACCCTCTGGAAGCCAGGTTCCAGCTCTTTCCAGATACACGGGCCAAGAATTCCCTGATTCGAGTCGGGTTTCTGTTTGTTGCAACTAAAAAAAAAAAAAAGTCCTAATAAAACAAATGAATGGACACATGAGCGTACAAGCCCAGGACCTGAGACAGAAGGAAACAAGCTCCAGCTCCAGCTCCTGACATGAAAAGTTACAGAGATCCATCTGGGTGGGGCAAGGCGGAGTGGCCTGGCCTTGCAAAAGCTGAGCGTCAGAGCAGGACGCGAGGTCAAGTGCCCTTTGTTTTATGACGTTATCCTATGAAAAGGAGTCAAGGCCTGTGACCCAGCTCAACACCTTGACCTAAGGAGAGACCTTACTGGAAGGTACTGTCAGCTGCCATTGCATAATCCCCCTGGTCATCATCCTCATACATTGTTTGCATCCCGGGAATTGCTGGCTGAACGTGGGGGTCTGAACTGAAGGGAGCTGCAGCCTTGGTGCCCTCAGAGGACACTGCTGCAGTCTGGGCTGGGACTGAGTCCATGAAGGACCTGCCATTAGCAAGGGCCCTCACTGGGCTGCGCAGGGCCAGTCTCCGACAGTGACACCATGTGGCAGTGGGAAGTAATGGCTGTAATAGACTGAGGAGACCTCAGTGGAGCCAACCATCAGCTAATGGAAAAGGGCTGTACCTTTTAGGGCAATGTAAGTCCCTGGGGTTTATGGAGGGAGGCCGTGAGAGGGAGATCCTGAGTCTTTTGAGAGTTCTAGCAAATAACTGAAAAAAATAAATAAATAAAGATGTAATCTGCTTCCATGCCAGGCTGGAAAGTCAGATTATGTATTTTCCAAAGAATGTTCAGGCTAGAAGGCTAAGACCCTAGAGTTCTCACTCCGGCCTGTTGCTTATTTAGTGTGTGATCTCGGCTGGGTCACGTTCACTCTATTTCTTCATTAACAAGGCACTCAAAACTCCATCAGCTCCAATATTCTATAATGCTGGGATATGTGTATTTTAAGGAATACTGTCTTGCTGATGATGGAGAATGAGAAGGGCCAGGGACGCCCAATCAGGGCATGTCCCCTTCCAGCGGACCCACAGACTATGTGGGCGAAGTTTTCCGAGGGCCTCACCTGCCAGCAGGTAGGCATGGCTCCCATCCAGCATCTCCCCCACCATCCAACACCCTCCTCCTCTGGGGCTCAAGGAAGAAGCCCTGGGAGAGAGCATCCTTCTGGGGCAAGAAGGGGTGCACAAAGTGGAGTGTTGTACCTGGGGGTGGCTCTCACATCAGCTGTTCAGGACAACCTCCTGCAGAGCAGGACTCACCACCCGTACCCCAAGTCGGAAAGCCAGGACACACCCTAACATCCACATCAGGCACCCTGCTCACCTCCCCGACACCTACTTTTCTTTGAAGAATATGCAAGGAGCACAGAACCAAGCACAGGGCCCTGGACACTGAACTGCTACACGCTACATCAGGAGAAGCCGAGCTATCAGGGTCAGAGGGTTCGCGCCAGAGGGAATCTCTAGAATGTTCTCCAAGTCCCAGATCATAGACAAGGAAACTGAGGCCCAGCAGGGGAATGGAGTGGAGCCAGCCTCCCAGGAGAATCAGTGCTGGAGCCCAGCTGGCCTGGCCCTAAGCCGGCATCTCCCTTCTGCATCCCTCCTCCCAGTCCCTTCCTGGACAGTGGTCCAGGCATCTGGTGGCCACAGAGCTGGGCAGTGAGTGTCAGGGACCAGCAGCCTCTTCTATCCAACCCATCCTCACCCTTCTGCCCAGGGCAGAGGTTCTCAGCCCAGGCTTCCTAGGGTCAGGGAGCTGCTGAAGCTGTGTCCCCAAGACTGCAGATGAAAGGGGACTTGGAAGTGAGCAAGCGGAGGGAGCTGAGGGCCAGAGCCACGTTCCAAGGGGACTGACCAGGGATGCAGAGAGCACTGCTTATCAAAGCTGGCTCCGGGCTTAGACAGGAGCCACTT
>NW_006436283.1:5628712-5644763 GCF_000325575.1 Pteropus alecto | reverse complement strand
AATGAAGCTTTAAATGGAACGCGTCCAGGCTTTTCAATGTTCTCTTCCCAGAAAAGACCCCTCGATTCCATCCTCTCTGAGCCGGCACCTAAGAAGGGGCGTCTCACAGCTCGGTTGGAAATCAGAAGTCTGGCCTTTCCAATTGCTCAGTTCACTGGCCAGGTCGGGGGGTCAGCTTAGCTTCTGGGGTCAGACTGCCTCAAATCGTGGCTCTGCCTCCTAATGGCTGGTGAGCCTGAGTTAGCTACTTTATGCCTCTGAGCTCCAATTTCTCCAACTAAGCAACAGCAAAATAGCGCTACGTACTGTATTCGTTTTCTATTGTTACTGTTACCGATTATCACCAACTTAGTGGCTTGAAACAACACAAATTTATTCTTTTACAGTTTCACAGGTTAGAAGTCCAGCACAGGTCTCACTGGGGTAAAATCGAGCTGTCGGCTGGGTCGTGATCCTCCTGCAGCTCAGGGGAGAATCCTCGTCCCTGTTCCTCCATCTCCTAGTGGCCTCACCCATCCATTCCTGAGCTCACCGTCCCTTTCCCCGTCTTCAAAACCAGCGATGTAGCAACTCTCTGACCATTCCTTGCTGTCACCTCCTTTTCTCTACCCCCGGGCCCCGCCTTGCACTTTGGAAGATGTCTGTGGTTACATTGGGCCCATCCAATAATCTAGAATAACCTCATCTCAAGATCCCTAACTTAATCACTTTGGCAAAGTCCCTTAAGCCATGGAAGATGACGTAATCACAGGTTCCAGGGACTGGAAATCTTTATGGGATGGCCTCATCTTGTGATATCTTAAAAGGGCAGCTCTGACTGCCTGGTGACATGCTGGGCCTGTGCCCTGTGCACTAAAGATGAAAGGGGACTTGGGTTGAGCGGGGAGGAAGCGAGCTTAATCGCTTTGGCAAAGTCCATTGAAAGCTTCATCAAGGGTAGTTTGTGTGTTTTCCCTCCAAGAGCTGCCCTTTTAAGATATCACGAGAAGAGGTCTGCCTGCCCTCGCTCTGCCACAACGCCTGCCTCTGGCACAAGACTCCAGATGCTGCCGTGCATTTTGTTTACGCCCAGGCAGTTGCATCCTCCTGCCGTGATACAGATGTTTGCACAGATGTTCACATGCTGACATACACGTGTGCAGATACATGATCTGCTGCTCAAGCCCAGGAAAGTACACACACACACACACACACACAACACACACACACACGCACCCTGTACAGGCACTTCTACATCTCACCAGAGCCACGCCCCTCCAGCACACTGTGGGTTCTTCCTGTTCCCAAGCAAACCCAGCTGTCTGCAGGGCAATGGTCAGGTGGTCTCGAAACCCCCACCGCCTGCTCTCAGCGCCCAGCCCCTGCCGTCCTGTCCTGAGAGTCACCACCTCGCGGCTCCTGCTGCCTGAGCTCCAGCTCCGTTGATTGCCCTTGCCGCTCGGCAGCCGGAGATGTGCCCCAGCTGGAGGAAAACACTTGTAATTTATGGAGTGTCTGATTTTTAATCAGTTTTTTGTTCCTGTGCTGTAATTGTCCTAATTAGATATACATATTTTGATGAAGGTTTTTCCAAAATAAAAATTGTAATCGAATCTTGCTTGACATTCTTTACACCCACTCGCTCTGATCCAAACTTCTACTGCAGCGGAGTCTAGAAATTATGCCTACGGTTCAGACGCTCGCACCCTCCTCCACTGGGCCACTGCAGGCTGGAAGGCAGATCAGTGGACAGGACGGTTTCTTTTGGCCTTGGGCCTCCAAGTGCCCTGTCCAAGGTGGGACAGCCTTCCCTCTTTGGGCTTGGTGGGACCTCCAGGGACATCTTGGGCAGGGCTTATGACTGGGGAGGGCCCAGGAGCCTCAGGCACCAATGTGCCCTCTCTCTGCCTACGCTTCTGCTCCCTGGGGCCTCTCCATCCTCATAAAGTAAGGCCACCCACTGGCCTCCAGAACAAAGGCAGGCTTCTGCCATCCCCCATTCTTAAGAATAATCATGATTCCTGCCACTTACTCAACATGTCTAGCATGTGCCGGGCACCATGTTTTATCTACATTGTTCCTAATCCATATGATAGCCATCAGGGAATTGTACAGAGGAAGAAATCAAGACTTGGAGATGGCGATTTGCTCGCTCAAGGTCACATGTCAATCGACAGAAGTGTTGCCGTGCCACGTGGTCAGTCTTAGCTGAGATGCTGAGAGGCAATGGCCGCCTTCCTGGGATGGTCCAGGGAGGCCCTTTGGGTGGGAGATCTGTACTGCTATCTCGCTTCTGTACCCCAACATCAATCCACACCTGTCCTTGTGTGGGTCACAATGCAAATTTCCTCCTGTCGAGTCTGCAGTGTAGACCACATGTGGGTCAGCCTGGAACCTGCCTTCATGAGTCTTTCAAGGACCAGGTGTGTTGTAAAGGTGTCAGCTCTAGTATTGGCTGGAAGGCTGTGGACAAGGACTGATTTCTAGGGTCTTAGACTCCAGAAAGCACACTCCCCACTCCCGCCCCGCCCCCCGCCCCAGAAAAATGACCACATCAGAAGATCCAAGCTAAAACTGTCCGTGCTCGTTCTTAAGCTGCTGTCACTCAGCTCCAAACCCGCCCGGTCATGCTCGGCCGTGAGACGCTGGAGCTGATTAGCTGTGAACCATGTTTCTGCTTTGTCCCTTGGGCCCAGTCAGCTGCTGCCAGCAGAGGGCACTAGAGGAAACGGTTCTTCACCCTGGCTGTGGAGCTCCCTCCTCCATCATTGGTTGTCGGTTCCAGTTTGAAGAACCAGCCTCTGGTCTCTTGCCCTCCTCTCTGAGATCCCAGCAATGACTAGCCCGCGTTGGCCCCACCCCACAGAGCTCTGAGTCCCAGTTCCATGGGGCCTCACCTCCAAACTCCAAAATCCTAATAACCGCGCCCTCTTGCCTTGTCCCCCCGACACTAGGATTGGTGGCTGCACCTGCAGTTGCTACCTCTGTGATCCCTCAGTATCACAGAACCTTCGCAGTTAATCAAAACTCCTTTAACGAATTCCTTTTATTAGACTCTCTCTGCTGAGATAACTGCTGTGTTGACTGCACCACACGCCTCGTGGCGTCCAGCTTTAAACTAGGAATGTTGAGTTGAGAGTCGCAGCAGCCGCCGCCCACACCGGGGTGCCCAGCCTGCTGACTCATGGAGTGGGATGAGAAAACCCAGCGGAGAACGGGGCTCCTCCTCCTGAATGAAGCCAAGCAAAAGATGAGAGGCAGAAGGAGCGAGAGCCTCGAGTCCTCAATCCAGTTCCCAGAGGCCAGGCTCCTACCACAATCCCAGAATCCCTTGCAGCTCCTGGATTGATATATTTCCTATCTGCTTAAGCTGACTGGTCATGTTGAGTTTCCATGTCTGGCAAACAAATGGGTCCTGACTAACACGCTGGCTTCACAGCGCCATGCCCGGCTCATCTTATCTATACATCTCTATTTTCCTACAGAAAACAGCTTGTCAACAGAACTGGCCATGAGGCTCTTCTTGACAGTACAGACCCCTGGGCCTAGTTCCATACTTACTGACCCACAGTCCCTGCAGAGAGGCCCCGGCATCTGCATAACCCTAGCAGTGCCAAGTTTGCAGCGGGGGGTCACTTGGTCCCCCTGGCTGGCTACTGGGATCGAGGCCCTCTGGAGAATTTCACTGTGGCTGGGCGCCACGCTTTAGGTGGGCCGATGGAGGGCATGAACGGATGAAAACCAGGTCAGCGAGGGCACTCAAGCTGCTCTTCCTCTGATGTGTTTTTCAGAAATCGGGGTATTTAACTAGAGAAAGAGAGAATCTACGAGGGACAGGCTAACTGTCTTCCACAGTGTGAGAAGCCGTCAAGTAGAAGAAGAACAGATTGACTCTGCAGTGCTCCAGAGGCCAGGCTTTCCACCAAGGGCACCAAGGGCCAGATTTTAGCTCAACAGAGGAAGAACTTGCGGCAATTAGAGCTGCCCCATAGTGGAAGGGCTGCCTCAGAAGGGAGTGAGCCGCCTGTCTCGGCAGCGGGCACGCCCCAGCGGCTCGACGCCATGTCAGTCGCCATGGGCAAGGTTGTTACGCTGGACGGAAGGGTGGATGAACTGCCCTGTCCTTGCCAAGATTCTGTAATTCTCGAATGTGATCTAGGGACAAAAGAAGCCACGCATGCGGGAGGGGCTGAGTGGCCAGAAGGAGAGGGATGAGCACAGAGTTGCTGGGAGGACGTGCGTGACAAACAAAACTCAAAATAGACCGAAAAAGGCTGCCTAGTAACCGAATAATCACAACATGGGACGTCACCGAAGTCAGGGAATTTTTCACTTTATGTACCTATCTTGGTTTCATTTTGCCACGTTATCATGCCTGTGAATTGCTTTTATGAAAAGCAAGAAAACCCCAGATATTTCCATGTTGAAAAAAATAAAGATAGTAAACTGGTCAATATCCATTCTTGTCACTGGGCATAAATGTGGGGAGTGGGAAAGGAGGTGGGGGGTTGCGGGTGAGGGGTTGAGTCTGGTGGTCCAGACGCTACGCTCCTTCTGTCTCTCTTGGTCCTGACCCCTTGACCCTCAATGTCAGAGTGACCAAGATAAGCTGAGTTATGTCTTCACCCAGGGCTTCTCAACTCATGTCCAGGCATCTAGGAACTTGTCTAAATATGCTACTTTATTTCTGTAGCGGGGGAAAAGGCAAAGCCCGTGGGCCAGATCAGCAAGCAGAGTGGGGGAAGGCAGAGGGAAAAGAATGCTTCACAAAGGGTCATTTGATTCTAATCTTGCAGAGGTGGAGGGGAGAGAGGGGGCAAGGCCTCCACTGTGTTGTATATGAGGCCACACAGCTGGGCTGGGACATGGCCCCCTGAAACCCAATAAATTACTCAGAACTCCTTAATTTGCAAGTGATAGAAACTGAACTCAATTAGCTTTAGCAAGGAGAGAATTTATTGGACCTCGTAGCTGGGAAGGTTCTAGGATCGCTCACAGAATGAAAAGAAAGACTGCGGAAACCAAGAATGGAACAAATATGTCTCCCTGTCTATGTCTAATCTACATCTACACCTGGGTCTACCTGTCTTCCCTCCCCCCACCCCTACCTGATTTCCATCTTTGCCTCTCCCTGTTGCGGACAGGCTGTCTCTTACACGGCGGTGAAGATGGCCACCCAACACCCCGCATTCACAACTTCCCACCACGGCATCCTAAACAGAGAAAGTTGCCTCCACTCAGGATCCGTGGACCAGTTCCAAAGAAGGACTTTGATTGGTCACACCTTGGACCAATCACTTTTGCTGAGGGGTTAGGGTCCTGCAATTGATCAGGCCTGGGTCACATGCCGGGCTCCAGGGGCTGGGAAGAATGAGGTTCATTAATGGGGACCTGTGTCAGGGTCTGGGTTTGCCTCTGGGAGGGTTGGGAAAGGCATTAAGGATGGGCGGGGGAGGGGTGTGGCGGGTCGGAGGGTAGCAAAGGAGGAGCCTGGAGCAGACAGGAGAGGAAGTTCCCATGGGCTGACAGTCAGTGTGGCATTCCCTCCAGAAGGGCCTTGCTGACAGTGGACAGGCGATCCTGCCTTAAATATACGGAAGGGTCTGTCTGGAGCTGGCCCTGGCCGTCAGAGGGTGGAACTCAGTGGAATTCTCAAGATCCGCCCCCTACATCCGCAGACAGACACACACAGACACGTGCTGTCACACACACTCAGCCACACTCATAACAGCAGCATTTGCACAGACACACACCCCTGTCCCACAGTCCCTTTGGAGGCCGGGTCACCAGCCTTTCTGAGAGCATCCCAGGCTCCACATGGGACACAAGAGCTGCATGGCTGGAGACTCCTCCTTCTGGAAAGGTCTCAGAGACCATCCGCCCCACCCCCTCCCCTATACATAGGATCATATCAGCCTTACTGTCCTGGTATGATAAGATTTCATCCTATTTCTAAGCCGTTCAGAGTAAATTTTCATTCTCAGGGAAGGAAAGGGGAGAGAGAAAGGCAATCTTCTCTAACCTGCACCGGTGATCCGAAGCAGCATCCCGTGATGAAAAGGCACGGTCTTTGGTGGCCATGTCACCCTGAGTCCCAAGTCTGCCACAAGAGCTGTGAGCCCTTAGGCCATCTCCACCTCGCTCTGAGTTTCGCCCCTTACCTGCATGGTGGCAGCCTAGGAGACCCAATGTCAAGCCCCCCGCTGCCCATCAGCCATGGGTGTGCTCCCTCTTCCCTCAGCCCTACTCCACGCCCCCCAACTCCTCCTGAGGGTTCCTGGGGAGGCCTCCGTGCCTCGGCTCACACCGCCCCCCTCCTGGAATGCCCGTTCCCTCTTCTGCTCACTCGACAAGGCCTTCTCTAAAGTCACCTCTCCATGAAGCCCCCACAAACCCCGGTCCTTAATCACACCCCTTCTGCACACCATCACCTGTCCCCTTGTACCCCATCTGCTCAGCTAGACCCACAGCCTCGTGGGCACAGACTGTGTGCGATGACCTTGTGCAGCCCAGGAAGACTCGACGTCACAGCGCAATAGAGGTTCGGGACAAGTTTGCATTGCCCTGTCCCGGCCACTTATGTGAACCGTTACCTCGTGTTCCCTGGGGATATGTCAGCTCTTGGTCTCCCTCCAAAACACCCGCTTCTCCTCCCAGAGCCCACCCCTTTTCCGTTAGTTGATATTTATGGGTAATAAGCCAAGCACATCAAAACCCGAGGTGAAATGCCTCTGAAAATAAATATTCTCCCCAACAAGTCAATTCATCCAGGCGGCATGGGCTTTGCTGGCAGCCAGGAGAGTGCGGGCAGGAGCTGTGGGAGAGGAGGGGGGTGTCCACCAACCCCTGGGACGTTGAGGAATGGCGGGGAGTGAGGGCCCATCACTCCGCTTGGTGCTGCCGTGAAAAGCAGAAATGGAACACATCACTTCTCAGCCTCTCGGACTCCAATCACAGCCGGGGACGAAGCAGGTCATTTGAAAGCCTGGCTCTGGGGTGGCAGAGACAGACGGAGCAGAGCAGATGCTTCTCCATCCAAGTGGGGAGAGCGAGGAGTCAAGGTCACCGGAAGTCAGCAAAGCCTCCTACTACGCTGGCTCTGGCTGAGATGTGTTGGGCTACAGGGGGCAGCAGGACAAGGATGGGGCTCTCCACGTGAGCTGGGGCTCGTCTCGTCCTCAGGACCAGCCCCCTGCCTCTTGCCCAGCCCACCTTGTCTCTGGCAGCCTCCCCCAGTGCAGTTTCCTCTCAAGGGAGTGGCCATTCGGTGGGGGGCAGGGGGAGACGCATCGCTGAGCTCTACATCTAAGGAATGGAAAAATAACTCTGGCTCCATCTGTGTCCTCCCATGAGGATTTCAGCCTATTTCAACTTCCAGAGGTGAGTTCTCTCTGCTAAAGACCCACGTGCACCCGTCCATGCAGATAACCTCACCTGAACACATGCTCTCAGGCACGGGGATGGCAGATGTCCCAGAATGCACGCGCGCGCGCGCGCGCACACACACACACACACACACACACTCACATGGCTCACATAGACCAAGTTCCACTTGCACAGCCACGCAGAACAAAACTACCCCACATTTCATAGTTTATACCCTTAGCTGCCAGTAAAGTCTAGGAGTACCTTTCAGACGCCAGGGACAAGACAGAGAAGGCAGAGAAGGGCTCGCCCTCATCCCCCCAAACTCCCTCGGTGGGTAAGGACCCGCGAGCCCACTCTTTACATGCTGATGCCCTTCACCCTTGCAGAGAGCAGCCATGGACCAAAGTCCCAGAGAGCCTGAGGCTGCCAGCTTTCTCCCCAAAACCCACCAACGGGCTACAGAAGAAAGGCCCTTAGCCACAAACTTTATGGGCAGCTTCTCCCTTTCATCTGCCCAACTTCAAAGGGACAGTTTAGAGTCCCCTGGGCCAGTCTGGCAGGGGAGGCGGGAGGTTAGGGGGAGAAGAGAGAGAAGAGGAGAGACACAGGCAGCCAGGCGGGCAGCCAGGCGGCCTAGTTACGACCCGCAACTAGCTCCAGGTCATAGCACGCAATCAGAGTTCCTCGTGCCGCGTCTCCCCGCCCCTGCAGCCCCTGCAGCTCCCGCAAATCGGGGGACTCTAAAGGGTGCTGCACGCTGCTCAGCTCCCCTTTTCTTGAGCGTCTGCTACCTGGACACACACCCATCAGCTGCCTCCTGTCTATGCTGGGGAAGCTGGAGACTAGGTTCTGGGCTGAGCTGGAAGCCCGGGGGGTTCTTGTCTCAGTCACAGGCTGCGAGCAAGGCCCCCTCTCCTTCTTTGGGCCGCCCAAAGGCAGGCGGGCCAGGGTCCCTCGGTTTCTTTTAGTCTAACCAGGGTGCACTGAGGCACCTACAGTAGCGTCTCTAGTGTGTCGAGCTGGTGAGACCGCCTCTGCCCCGAGCTCTGTGCCACTAGGACAGCCGGGAAGCCACTTCTCTCCTCCCCCACAGGGGGACTCTTCGCGTTCCCCACAGGAAAGGACTAACCAAATGCCAGCCCACTGGGAGTAGGCATTCAACGAGGGGCTTCGTGCTGACGAATAAATGAGTAAATGCTCCATCCTTAGAGAAGAACTTCCTCTTGCTCATCACCTTTCTTTTTTCTCTCCCCACCTGAAAGCGAGACCGCCTCCCTGTCGCCCACCTGCTCAGGTGCCACGCGTTACCTGTTTGCCACGCTCCCCGGCGGAGCAGGCACCTGCTGCTCCCGAGAGCAGGCTCCGGCTCCGCCTGGTTGGTGGAGGGGACTGCCAGTTCTTTCTCTGCCCCACACAGAGCTCCCGTCACCACCGCCACCCCTCAGGCCGGACAGAAGAGAGCCCCTGGCCTGCCTTGCAATCGCCCACTGTCGTCTGTGCGACCCCCAGTGCTGGCCCCTACCCAGGACCCCAGATTCCTATACTGAGGGGCTCCACCCTCAACTAAACCCACAACCGATGGCCCTGGGGTGTTCTCTGCTCACCCCCACCATCCTGGCTGAGTCTGAGAACTGGCCGTGGTAGAAAGACCCTTCCCCAATTGTCATACCCAGGCCCAGGTACATCGTTGGGGTAAAAATTTTTGTCCTTGGCCTCTCTCAGCCAAACCCCTCTCACAGGAGAGGCGAGAGAAGGGGAGACGAAGAAGAGAGGAATCTCTTCTCCCCAAAAGCCCCATGGCGACACCGGCGTCCCCAGAGCTGCCTCCAGCACAGTGTCCCATTCTTCAGACCTCTCTCTCTGCTACTGCCCTGCCTCCCACTCAGGAACCTACTCCTGGTTAAGCCTGGAAAGGAGCAGCTAAATAACTCACACTAGAGTGTGACTTACCCAACGATAACCTGATACTTGCACCCCAGGAGTGTCTTCCTGTGAGATGGAGCTGATGCTTTCGACCCTGGGGAGGCAGATGGCTTCCATCTCTCACACCAAGTCTGGCTGGTGCTGGCAGCCTGGATCATGGCAGAAAAATAGTCTTCTGAGCCGCCTCTGGACTCGATGAGGAAGCATGCACTGATCGATTAGTGATGTCTGCCAGGGCCACTGCATGGAAAGTGATATGGGTTTGCTTAGAATGTCAAATACCGATCTGGATTTAATTCAAAAGAACTTAAGTGATGGAATTTCAGAAGCGTGGGCCCTTGTGAGCATTGCTCTTAATTACGCCAATGAGGGAGGCAGAGCCTGGCTCAGACCATTCTGGCTGCTTCGGCTGCTTCTGCTGCCCTCCACCCAGTCAGCCGAACTGAAATGAGAGAGGGCGCACCCTGGCAGCCCATGGAAGGCACTTTGGAAGGATGGACGACCCTGGGCTGTGCAAAGTGGGTATGGGTGAGTGACCACGAAGAAAGAAGAACAGCTATTCCGGTCTCCTTCAAGGTCAGAGCTAGGTGAGACAGTTTGCGGATTTGATTCCTCCAGCCGGAACAGTTGTTCTCAGACCGGCTACTCACTAGGATCACGTGGGGAGCTTTTAAAAAACAGAGAAGCCTGGGCCCCGCCCCCAGAGATGCCGGCTTAATTGGTCTGGGGCACAGCCTGGGGCTTGGGGATGGTTTAAAAGCTCCCCAGGTGACTCTAATGTGCAACCCAAATCAAGGCCACTGTGCAGAAAGGAACTCTGAGAAATCCTCTAGGCCAGTACTTTCCGGGTCCGTAATATGCAGTTGACCTTGAACAACGGTTGGGGCGCCATCCAAGATTCACATATAAATTTATCTCAAATCATCTGGTTAAAACGTAAATTTTGCTTAGATCTGGGGTGGGGGTCACGAATCTGCATCTCTAACCAGCTCTCAGGGGGTGCCGATGCTGCTGGTCCCAAGCCCACACTTCGAGCAGCAAGGATTTAGGCCAATGGTTCTCATAGGGTGGTCTCAGGGACCACGGCATCAATATCACCTGGGAACTTGTCAGAAATGCAACTTCTTGTGTCTTATCCCGGATTTACTGAACCAGAAACTCGGGGAGTGGGGCCCGGGGGCACGCTTAAGTGTGGGACACAGCCATCACCGACAGGGGTCAGTCCCCTGCCTGCAGGACGCACCTGCTCCAGGTCTGCAGGATTCCTTCAGGAGAGCCCTCTTGGACGCAGCTCTCCTCCTGGTCCAGCCAGGTGGGTGTTTGGGGGTGATAACAGTGTGGAGGAATTAATGAGTTTATGTGTCAGTTGCTGGCAGGAAATAAACGCACACAGTGAATGCACAAATGTCTGGTTCTCAGACCCCAAAGGAGAAGGGGAACACACACACACACACACACACACCCTGAAAACATACCGGAGAAATGGAGAGATAAAATTCAATGGCAAACTAAAAATACACATTCTTTATCATTATCTAGGAGGAGATGGGGAGAAGGCCATGAGCGAGGGTTCGCTGGCTGGTGCTCTTCCCAGGAGCATGAGCGGTGAGCCAGAAGGGCGTTGTCTTATGTTTCCTTTTGTGACAGTTACACGGCGGCAACCCCGGCACACAGAAAGCCCTGTGCCACTTCACTCCACCGGAAGCAACTTCCCACTGGAGACGGCTGGTGGCGGGGGGCATCGCCGGGCAGTGCCAGCTTCCTGAGGGGCAAGGCCACCTCCACTTCCCAAGTGAAGAATTGAAAGCCGGCCGTGCCATCTCAGACAGATGTCCCCAGAAGTGGAGGTCTAGGGCGGAGGCTGGCACTCTCTTGGCACTCTTCCCAAGAAGCCCGGCATCCTGGACGTGCTCACCTGCCTCTGGGGGCCTGGACTCGACGGGGAGGGGACGGGGCCTCCGGGGTAACTGGCCGTGGCTGCCCTCGCCTGTCCCCTTCCTGGGATGCAGGGAGGCTTTGCAGAAGAATTTGGGCAAGTTGCCCCAGAACTCAAGTGGCAAGTTCTGGACTAACTTTGGAAAGCGGGGGAAGGGCCCAGAAGGGAGGTGGCCTGTTTTACGCACAGAGACTATGGCTGATGGTAACAGGGAGGGACCAGGACAGAAAGAGCAGGGAAGGCGAGAGGGCCACACGAAGGGTGCCCGGGGGTCCTCAGGGGCTTCTTCCGCCCCCCACAAAGGCACCGATCCCCAGCTGCCATCAGAGGGACAGTCCATTTGGGGAGAGAGAGGCTGTATATTTCCTGGCGGAATCTAATGGGATGTCACTGAGTAGAGTCCCCCCTCCCTGGGCCCGCCACACTGAAAGTTAGAGTAATCACTTGTCTCCCAGCCAGAGAAGAGACTAGTGGGTTTGGAGCAGGAACTTTTGGTTGGACGAACCTGGGTTCAAATCCGACTCCCCCACTTCTCAGCTGTGTGCCCTTGGACGAGTCGCGTCCCCGCTCTGTGCCTCATTTTCTTATCTGTAAAATGAGAAAATGGTGGCACCTTCCACATGGGGTTTATAAAGCACTTAGTGGGGTGCCTGACACAGACGGGGCACCTAATGAAGGATGCTGACCTGACGCACGAGCCGCCTCCCTCCACGCGGCCACACCCTCTGGGCTCTGGAGCCTGAAGCTTCCTGTAGGAGGAGCCTCTTCTTCCCTTTCTGCATCAGTGTGGAGGGAGGATGAAGGAGGAGGGAAATGGCAGGGAGGACCAGAACCAGGTAGGAGGAAGGAGAAGGTGCAGAGCAGAGAGAGATGGCCACAGGCAGAAGGACCCAGAAAGGCTGAGCACTACCCCCAGAGGCCACGTCACCAGGTTTGAGTCTCGGGCCATGGCTGACCATCATGCTTCCTTCCCTGCCTCCGTGCCAAAGTGTAAATGATAAACCTTGCTCTCAGGTCCTAGGCACAGACCCCCGTCCAGCTCCGGCTGGGCCAGTACAAATTCGCCGGGCGGGGAGCTTGGCCGCTGTGAGAGAGCGCTAAGCCTCAGGTTAGGGGCAGGAACTTCAGTCCCACCTGGGCCAACACCTGTGCCAATCACTCTCCTGCTCATGCACCCCTGCATCCTTAAGCACCTGCCGTGTACCTGGCACTGGGGACGCAGTAAGAATGAGAGAGGGCTCCTGTCCTTGCGCGCATCCTTTTGAGCTGCTGCAGATGTACGTGCTCACTCTTTAATTGGGACTAGGAACAGCTTAGCTGAGAAAGCCCGGCTCCCGGGGCGGCCCCCATCCTCATCTCCGGGCACAGGCTGTATTTTTCTTCCTGGTCTTTCCATGACATCTGACAATCCGGCTGCTCCTGCGCCCCACGAGGTCCCTGACTTGGCATTGCCTCGTTCGTCCATAAACCCCATTACACGAAATAGCCTGAGTGAGCCTCTGGGCCTGACAACCTCAAGAACCTCTTATGGGCTGCAGGTCAATTCCTTAAAACGCCGTTATGAAGACAAAATGAAAACCAGTCAACAAAAACTGAAGAGTTGGAGGCAGCGAATAAATTCAGCAAATGGACCATTTGGCGTCCAGGCGGCAGGGTAAAGTGGGTCTCGGGGACTTGGGCCGCCCCCTCCCCTTGGGCCTTCAGCGGCTCATGAGCTTTGCCCATGGATGCACCACCCGCTCAGCGCAGTGGCAACCACCGCATCCGTAACACTGGTTTGCCAGCTGCTCCTTCTTCATTCCAGCCGTAGATTATACCAACGTCAGGGTCACCAGAGACGATCAGAAAGACTCTGGAGCTCTGCAGGGTGAGAAGGGGGAGAAGGAATCCTGCGAGGGAGCACCAGAGACGATCAGAAAGACTCTGGAGCTCTGCAAGGTGAGAAGGGGGAGAAGGAATCCCGCTCAGTCCTCCCCTGGCAGACGCTCGTGCTACGTGGTCACGCCACCTCTGCCCAGCAAAGCCCCCTGTGAAAGCACCAGCCCATCACCAGTCCTTCCGTCTTAATGGGCACATGGGGCTGCCAGGGCCAACAGCAGGAGGTAGGTAGCAAGCCAGGATGCACCTCTGATCCATCGGCAAGGCAAGAGCTCTTTCTGTGGGACGACAATCACTGTTCTATGAATTATGTTGGTTTTTTTAAAGAGTAGTGTTTTTAAAATATTACTGTTCTTCGCTATTAGTCCTGAGGGTCCCCAAACTCCGGCCGAGCTGTGGCTCGCCCTCCTTTACAGGCCAGAAGTCCATGTCCCCTCCCCGGCTACACTTGTTAAGGCCACCGCCATCACTCTGAGCAGAGTCTCATCAGGGCCTCTACCTGGTCCTCCTTCCTGCACTCTGGGCCACCCACCCTCACCCCCTATGAGGCCGCCCACGGCATCTAAGAAACACGTGCGATCGTGCCATGCCCTGCTTAAAATCCTTCAGTGGCCCCGGTGACAGGGGATAATACCAGTTCCCTCGTTGGGTTCCATACGCCTCTGCTCCCAGGTGTTTGGCTGAGGTTCTTTATGTCTTTGAAATGGAATGACTATGGGTGGTCCCGACCTCTGTCCCAAGGACACCAGCCCAGACCCTTGGTTTGAAAAGGAAAGACTCAGGAAGGGTTCAGGGGAGCTACCAGTTCTCCCGTCTGCTTCGCACTGTGCCAACCAGTCTGTGGAGTCCCCTTCTGAATTGAGTGAACTGACCGCCGCTTTGGGTGTTGACTCATCCAAGCCTCACAAACAGCACGGGCCTCTGGGGACAGCACCCCCTGAACCTCACTTACTGCATCTGCACATTGGGACAAACAGGCAGCTCACCTTCCCATTTTGTCAGCTATATTGAGAGAGACAAAAAGAGTGAGCAAGAGAAAGGTAGCAGCTGGCTTTGCATCTCTGATGGTTAAAAAAAAAAAGGAATTCCATCTATTTATAAAATAGGATTACAGTTTTGCAGAATCCTGCTGGGGCCCGGGGGAGACTTCGAAAACACATTTATTTTGTTTCATCCTTATCAGAGCTGCCTGCTCTCCCTTCTCCCTCCCCAGCCGACCTGGGAGGGGCTGCTGATGCCCCTCGCCCACCAGACACCTGGCCAGGAGGCCCACATCTTTGTTCCAAAAAGCGCCCCCCTGGAGAGACAGAAGCATCGGCAGCTTTCTCAAGAGAGCAGACCTGCCCACACATGTGGCCCTTCCCCTGAGACCTTAGCCGAGCACCGAACCTACAACCTGGGCAGGATGGAGCTCCCTCCGGGACTCCTTTTAAAACAGGAGAAAGGAAACGAACATACGAAGAAAAGCAAGGGTGTAGGACTCAAGTTACTGTGACTGGCGCTTGGGTCCCATAATAATAAATGTGTCGGGCAAATCGCAGTCTCCCTGTGGGAAAGCTAATCTTGATGCGAAGCCTTTCCTCCCTGCACCAGAGCAGGGGGACCACAGCAGACAGGAGGGCTCATCGATTCCTAACGCACTTTGTTCGGTGAACGAGACAATCCCAGTCCAAGTGGGTCCTTTCCTGTGTTCCATTCATTTTGTCAACTTCCCACCTTCCGTCCATCTTGTGAGGGGCTAGCTTGGCGTGATGAGGTGGGGTCAAGGTTTGGGAGGTGAGCCAGAGGAGGCAGACAGCCCCGTGGGCTCGGCCATGACCTGTTGACTCTGTTGCGCTTGGGTGGTGGGAGCGGTCTCCAAATTAACTGAAAGAAATCGCAGGGTGTGAGGGCCTTTAGAGAGTATCTATGTCAACTACCTGACTTATGCATTAGGAAAATAAATTTCAGAGAGGCTGAGGTCAAGCCTAAGGTCGTTTGGCCACCAGCGGCAGAGCCAGCTCATAAAGGAGCTAAATGAATGGGAGACCAGTTGCCTTGGCAGGTCCAGGCTGGGGCAGCCCAGACAGTGGAGGAAGCCGTGGCCGCCCGAGGTCAAATGAAGAACTCTTCAAGGGATAATGGCGCTGTAACTCAGGCGCTAAAGTAATGGAAGGGAGAGAGAACGCCTCGTGACTCTAAATCTCAGGGGGACAGCTGGCGGTGGGAAGGGGAGAGAAGTAATGGGGGCCTCCGGTGTCCCTGACACAAATCTGGAGAAAAGTGCTTAGGGAACTAATCACATCTACAAGGGGGAGGCGGGTGCCCTTCCGACGCTAAATCTCCCTGTTACCAAGGACAGTGGCTTTCCTGTCAACTTGCAGGCTCGCCCAGGCTCCATCCGAGGCGCCTGGCGTCTCCCTTGTTTCTGAGGCCCCCCCGCCCCAGGTCCCGCAGCCCACCACCAGTCGGTGGGGGGAGGTGGGGAGACCAGAAGGAAGGCTGGTCCCTGGCACTGTGGAGGGCCCGAGGGCCCCACCCCCATGCCACCTCCACGTAGGGAAGTCACCAATCCCTACACTGGCACTGGCAGATATAGCAAATCAAAATATAGGATGGCCAGGTATGTTTGAAACATAGGTCTAACTGCTGACTTTAATAATGTTTTTTTCGGGGTGCAGAGAAAGTTGAATATAGAACATTTGGTGTGTTCTGGCAGGGTCAACACAGGTCAGAGGACAAAATCAGTAACACAGGGCATGTCATGTATATGCAGGACACCTGGCCATGCTCATCAGTCTTGAGTCCCAAGCGGGTGTGTGGGGGTGTGTCCTGCCCCCAACACAGGGGTCTGTCCATGTCTTCCAGGGCGAGTTCCATCTCAGCGTCAACCTGGCAGTAAATGGTCCTCAGTGTCCCCAGGACCCTCCTCACTGGGATAGGGGGCACCCCCTCCCAGAGAAAAAAAGCTCTCAAGAGTATACTGAT
>NW_006436283.1:5623176-5628661 GCF_000325575.1 Pteropus alecto | reverse complement strand
GTACGATTTCCATAACACCCTAGAGCTCCAGCATCTCCTCCTTGTAAAAGTTCAGGGATGTTCTCAAAGGGTCGTACAAGTAGCATTGGAATTAAAGTGACAAGTGGCTTATTAAAGGGGGAGAGTTTGGGGTCTGGCCTCTGCGGCTGGCCCGCTGTGCAAGCTCGGGTCTGAGTCTCGATTGTCCGATTTGTGAAATTAGGGCTGATGACAGGCCTGCCCCGGCCACAGTTTGTTTTTAGAATCATGTGAAACGGTGGAAATAAAAACACTTTTAAATAGTAAACTAGTCACTGAAATATCAGCCACCAATAAAACTGGACGTGAACAGGCATCGAGCACTCGGCATCTTATGAGCTTTACCTCAATGTGTCTCTCAATTAATCTACCAGTCACAAGCCTATGGGACAAGTCTAGGACTTCACTTTACAGCTGCGGAAGCTCAGAGGTCCAATTCATGCTGGCCCTGCAGTGGGTCGATGAAAGACAACGTGATCGCAAACACAGTGCTTCTTCATTGCTTGTTTCAACTGTGTGTGAACCGAGCACGGGGCATCAGGAATGAAGCCAAAATTACCATTTACAAAGCATTTCCTATGTGCCAGGCTCTTTACCTGGTGCAGGAACTAAGATTATTCCCATTTTTATCAACAGGGAAACCATGACTCAGAGAGGTTAAATGTCAAGTTCGAGGCCGCACAGCTAATACGTGGTGGAGTCAGGATTCCAACCCAGGTCACCTGTCTCCAGAGACCTTGCCTGATGATTCATCACTGTTACACTGTACAACCAAAAGGCTTTTATTATTTTTATCACCATCATCATCATCATCATCGTCGTCATCAAAAACTTCATCTGAACTCCTGAGATAGGGGTCTAATAAATTACTGTGTCAGGCTTTGGAGTCAAGTTTATAAAGTACAGGGAAGAAGATGAGCATCACTGGGTGCAGACTTCTGAAAACGCTTTGCAGAAAGGATCTAACGTTTTCCTTTTAGAATAGGGCAGGAGGGCAAAGCTGAGGCTGCAGCTCAAAGACAAAGAGGAGGAGATAGGGCTCAACATTATGATCTGCACCATTTCCACGTGGGCTCTGCTGCGTCTCATCTCCCCGGGTCCCCTCGGAAGAATTAGTTCTCTGAGCTAGAGCGAGCATGCAACTCATCCATCAGACAGAGCCGAGGGGCTCCAGGCTCAGAGCTCGGAGAGGAGAGGAGAGGAGACCAGCCATCGCCCGGCCTCCGCTCACCTCAAACACACCCCTGCCCGGGCTGCGACTCCACCAGGGGAAGGAAAAACGGCTCGTGTTGCCTGTACATTAAGAAGCATGTAATTATGCATAATAAAAAGACGCCGGCCCTTGTGTATATAAACACCGCTTTGACTGAGTACCCTTTCCCAAACAGCCCTTCTGGCTCATAGCAGCAGCAATCAAGCATCTTAAACATATGGTTCCCATCCAGGCCTCCAGGCGGGTCTGGGCTGGGGTGGGGTTGGGAGGAGGCAGGGCCGATGGTGCAGGCGATGCAGGCGATGGCTGCTTGGCTGGGGACGGGGGCTGAGCCAAGAGCTGGCGAGCCAGGGGTAAGGACATTTACAATCCAGACATAATCTGAGATAGAAATCAAAGCCCCCCACCCAAGACAGGCTGTCATTCTCTCTGCCCCTCCTCCCTGTCTTTCGTCTACTCCCAAAGATGGTTGGAAGCTCTACCACGCTTCCCCAGAGAGTGGGGAGCAGCTTGGGTCTGTCCATCAGAACATTTTCTGGTTTTAATTTGGGGTTTTGACTACCTGTCACCTGCAGAGCGTGTACGAGGTTGCACAGGAAATGCACAGGTGGGTAATTTGAGAGTACTTACAATCTGTTCTGTCCAGCAGATAGGGGAGCACCCCTCCCACCTTGCTCAGGCCCCCAGGAATCCAGCCTGCTGATCGAGATGTCCCTGTGCTGCCGGCTGCTCCTGATCAAAGCAGTTACCCCCCAAACTGGTGCTCAGCTCCTCCAGGCCAACTCAGAGAGTCTGTGCAGTGTCCCGACCGTGGGAGGCCTGCTCTCCTCAGAGCTGGGCTCTGTTCTCCACCATCATCCCACCTTCCCACATAAGCCACCGTTTTCCCACATTGCAGGGAAGCCGGCTTTTTGCAGAAAGCTCGAGGGCCGGGCGGAGCGGGTCCCCTGCTCCGTCCTCATTGGCAGGCCCGTCTGGGCAGGTGTGTGGCCCAGCTGGGCTGCGTGGTCTGTCCACGTGGGGTAGGCGGTGGGCGTGAGAACGAATCGGACGCTGGAAGACAGGGTGCTCAGTCTCAGCAGACGTCAGGTCCTCTCTCCTCATCCCAGACAAGCTGTAAGTGTTGGCCGCCCCCTGGATCCCCCTGGGAGCAGAGTCTGAGAGGAGGACTTGGGGGCAGGTAGTTTATTTGGGAGGTAAGCCCCAGCAGCAGGAGTGAGGAGGCAGGGAGGGCGAGACACCGGGAGAGGCAGCTGGGAGCTCGTTCCTGGGCCGTTACCACCGTGGGCGCCTGGGGTCAACTCCCCAGGCCCCCTATGACTGTCCTGCTGAGGGGCCAGAACTAGGGCATTCATTCCACCGAGTCCCTTCCCTGTTGTGTGAGGTGTGAGCTGGGGGGTAACCACTGAGGAGAAAGCCCCAGGCAGAGACTGGCAGGGTGTGGGGGTGTCGGGGAGGAGACTCAGAGCACAGATGACGAATGAACGGAGGGGTCGAGGAGACACTTTAAGAAGGTTTCAGAGCACAGGCTGGGAGATGGGACGAGCCACCTGATCTCTGTGAGTCTCAGCTTTGCCTCTGAAATGGGGTCACACCAGGCTACGGAGCCCATCCAGGCGTGCCTAGTGCCACAAATGATTCCCGACACGGCAGCTCATGGCACAGGTGGCATTTGACAGGCAAAGGGACACGCAGAGCGCGGCAACCGTGACAGCAACGGTGGTGACGCAGAGCGTGTGGTTCGGCCTCGGGGAGCGAAATAAAGGGCTTGGACAGGAGCACGGCCGTCCCAGCAAGGGCCACGCTGAGGAGTCAGGACTTCCTTCTCTCCCGGCCACAGGCACACGGGCCGCCCTGCGAGCAAAGCCAGGAGCTTCATTGTCCGCGGCCAGGAGAAGACAGGCTGCAGGTCGTGGGCAACCGCTGCCCAGGAGGGGCGAGGCCCCCTCTCCACTCCCACTCCACCTCCCTGCCACCCCCTGTGGGTGCAGACACACCCTCCTGACCGTGAGACTGAGAATTCTGACTCCCCGGAAGTCAAGGAAGGTTTCTAAGGGGAGGATCGAGATGATCGGCCTTTGTTTTAGAGGAATCAGAGTTGAGAGAGTGATTCAGAATAAGGAGGGTTGTCAGAGGTCCCGACGCAGTGGCACCATACCCTGGGTCACTTGAGACCTGTCGTGCATTTCTTCTTCTTGCATTGACTGAGGAGGGCGCTCTTGTATTGAGTGGACACAGTGAAGCACCCTGCAGTGCAAGACAGGCCCCCCAAAGATAAGACAGCTCCACCCAAATGCCAAAGCACCCCACGAGACCCCCCAAAAGGGGCCCTGGTAGCAGCCCAGGGGCTGAAGGACCTAGTCAGCCCTTAAGAGAAAGAGGACATCCACGGCTACGAGGTTTCTGGGCTGCGTGCCCAGCCAGCTGAATGTTTAGAGATGTGATTGGGGCACCAAACTGAGGGTACCTGGGGGCAGGGGTGGGCAGCGAGCAGCGGGTTCGGATGGAGACCGTCTTGCTGTGCGGTTGTCACGGGAACCTTGATGAGACTGGCCAGTGCAAGTGCCACCAGCTGGGCCAGGTCTCTGCCAACGCTAAGCGGGAAAACGGACAAACAGAACGCACTGACTGCTGCCCCAGGCCCCTCTGGAACATGGCCACCACACCCCCAGCAGCTCGGCAGCTCTGGAAGGACAGGCGGACAGGTGGACACACGGAAGGAGGGGGCTGAGACTGGAGGGGTCACCCCCTGGCGATTCTGACATCTCCCCATGGCAAAGATGCTTTGTTCGGGTAACTGGTAGCCAGAGGGGTCTTGAGATGCTAATTTCTTTTCATTAGATCCCAGCAGCCTTCGATTGCAGCAGGCAGGAGAGAGGAAGCAGAGCCGATGTGTTTTAAAAAGCCGCAGTTTTGCGCTGTTTTTAATTTAATGCTCCCAGTAAAAGATGCTGCCTTAGAGTCGCTAATGATTCCTGTGAATTATTTTGGCTGATTTACACACCCCTCCTACTTTAAATAACGAGGGCGGAAGGAGCTCTGGGGTCCCCGCTGGAGCTGCGAAGCTGAAGATGGAAGCCAGAGCTGCTGAAACTCTGAGACTCCAGGGCCTTTTTCTTTGAACTGTATTTCCTTGGGGTGGGGCACCCCGCCTCCCCCTGCCACCACCCCCGATCTCACATGAACCCGGGGGACGCCATTCCCTCACACCCTCCTGTCTCCGAGCCACACGGCTCCTAAGGTCAGCAGCCAGATAACAATAGCAGTGAGTATATTTGGTGCCTTTATCATGAGCCAGATCTCCAGCAAGGCGTTTTATCTGCACAAACTCTGAGGCTCATTCCATGCTGAGAATTAGCGTGACTTTCCCTGTGTCCCCGAGGAGTTCGGGGAAGGTCTGAGAGGTTGAGAAGCAGGGCTCAAGTTCACCCAGCTAGGAAGCGGTAGAGAGACAGCAGCCAAGCTCACTCGTGAAAGCAGGACCCTTCCGGCGTGACTCAGTATTGTACCCGCAGCGCTATGAGAAATGAATGAGCAAGTGGAGCGAAGCCGTCTGATTCCGGAGTGGGGGCCCCTCCTCTGTAGGGACCAGAAAGGCCAAGACCAAAGACAGAAGGGGAACAGGAAACCTGGCATCCTATGGGTATCCGATTAGCCAGGCACCGAGAGTCCTGTATCTGCAACTTGCCCCAGGGTTCCCAGGCAGGGGTTTGTCTGCCAGGAAGACGGGGTTTGGTGGTTGGTCTGAACTAGTGTTGGAATGGAGCCTCCATTTATCTTGATTCACTGCCTGTCTCTATCAGGGGACACGTCTTCTGTCTGCGGGTGCCCCCTTTCCTTCTCCTTCCCTTCGAAATAAAATGAGAGGCAGCCGGCAAGCGCATTAAGCCCCTCCCAAATTCTGCATCTGTCATGTCAGGGCCAGAGCTCCGTGGCTGTAGCCCAGGAGTGAGGGTCTCTGCTGGGAGCAGCAGGTGGTGGGCTGGGGCTGGGATGGAGCCCAGTTCGGGAGCTGGGGGAGGCCGGCCTCTCTATCACCAGGGAATGAGGGCAGCTGCATTAGCGATTCAGCCCCCAGCGGTGAGGCTTTGAACCAGGCTGGGCCCAGACAATCAGAAAAACAACCTGAATCATGAGCAGAGAAATAGAGGCCCCGGGAAGCCTTTCCCGTCAAGGGAGAAGCAATCAGTGTGTATGCAAAATGATGCCGAGATTCATCACAGCCATGTCGACCGGGCTCCTGGAGCTGGAAAG
>NW_006436283.1:5612462-5622556 GCF_000325575.1 Pteropus alecto | reverse complement strand
AGGAGAGCCTAGTTTTAAACAAACGGGACAAACAAACAGACTCATGGACGTAGACAGCAGACTAGCAGTTACCGGACGGTGGGGGGAGGTGGATGGGGTAAAAGGGGTCAAATATGCGGTGATAGAAAGAAATCTAACTATGGGCAGTGAACACACAATGGAAATACATATATATGCCTTACTGTTAAAATGTACAGCTGAAAACTTGTCAGAGTTCGTTAACCAATGTCACCATCAAAAAAAAAAATTTAAGAGGGTCGGGGGGAGAGAGAGAGAGAGAGAGAGCGCCTAGTTTCTGCAGCGCACGCAGATGCGTGTCCTCGTCAGAGCAGGTGGAGAAAGATGGAGTGAACCTGAAACTGGTGATCTACCAGCGCTGTTAGGACGGGACTAATTTACGTGATGGATTTAAGCATCCGCACAGAAGGGGCCTCGTAAGCGCCGTCTCGCTTCTCCCCGGGGTGCACGCTGCCTTCCCCCACCCCGCCCCCCGTGTTCCCATTCTTGATAGTCCATCTTCCTTCCTCTCCTGACTGCGGGTTCCTCGAGGGCGGGGCCCGCGAAAGGTTAGCAAAGTGTCACCTTGCCTGGGGAAAGCATGGTCATGTGTAGGAAGCTTTCTGTACCTCACCATGGAGCCAACGTGCTGGGTGATGTGCTGAACCAGCCAGCATCCCCCGGGGACCCTCTATCCCCTTCCAGGAAAGAGACACCCTACCTCTGTCAGAGCCACGGGCCAAGGGTAGAGCTCCCGGGTCACACATCACCCTGACCTGCATGGCTCAGCAATGCTCCCAAACCAAGGCCAGCCTTGGAAGGCCCATTGTCCCCTCTGCTGGTCGGCCAAGGTCCTGCTCTTTGCTCCCCTAGGATGCCCAAGTGGACTGCCTAGCCGTGCCTCAGGGCATTTCCTGGCCTGGGGAACGCTTTATCTCTCCATCTACCCAAATTCTGCTTCTCCACGGCTATGGTTAGGTTCCCCAGAAAGCAGACACTGAGAAGAATTTGAGCAATAAGGGGGACCCTGGCAGGGGAGCAGGGGAGTGGCCCAGGGAAGGGGAGGCAGCCAGGAAAGGACTGACGATAAACTACAGAAGAGGGCCACTGGGCTCAATCCCACAGGGAAACTCTAAGGAACAACGCAAAATGCACGATTTGGAATGACTCACCTCCGCCTCCCCCCATAAGGGGTAAGTTGAGGTGCTGACATCAACTCATGAGAGCTCTTGGTTGAGGGCTGCTCCTGGGGGTGTTAACTCCGGCCTTTTCTGGCTCGCTGCCCGTGAGGGCACAGGGAGGGGCCCCACAGGCACTGAGAGGCTGAAGCTGGTGGACATTCGGCCATGTCTGCCTCCAGGGCCCAGCATGCACTTATGTTTTATTGTGTTTTATTGAGCATTTATTGAGTACCTACAGTTTGTGCCAGGCTCAGAAGCAGATCCAGAGAAAACAAAGTTATCGAAGACCCTCGTGAGGAGTCAGGCATGCAGCGAAGCCACCACGGTACGGTGTCACAGCAAGGGCAAGGCCACCATCTCATGCAGCATAGAGGAGGGAGCAGAGAAGCTGGAGAAGCTTCCACGAAAGGAGGAATCTCTGCTCTGGGTGGCCTTTCACATCATCTATGTATCGATGGCTCCCAAACATACACCCCAGGCCAAACCACGCTCCTCAGTTCCAGACCTCTAGATCCGGCAGCCTAGCTGGCATTTCTTATAGATGTTGAATACGGATCGCTATTGATTATCTATTGCTATGTAACAAATGACCCCAAAGCCTAGCAGTTTAAAACATCCAACGTCTATGATCTCCCACAGCTTCTGAGAGTCGAGTCCAGGAGCGGCTGAGCTCACGGCCTCCCCGAGGCTGCAGTCGGCACGTTGGCTGGGGCTGGACGATCCGCTTCCGAGCTCGCTCACGTAGCTGTTGGCTGGAGGCTTCAGTTTCTTACCACCTGGGCCTCTTCGAAAGGCTGCTCGTGACATGGCAGCTGGCTTTCCCCCAGAGCGAGTGATCCAAGAGGAAAAGAGGCAGAACGAAGAGACGGAAGGTACAGGGTTTGACAGCCTCATCCCAGAAGTGGCCCGTTCTCACTTCTGCCATATTCTCCTGGTCACACACACCAACCCGGCCCAGTGAGGGAAAGGGCCACGCAGGGCGTGGATACAAGAGGTGGGGATCACTGGGGTCCTCTTGGAAACTGTCAACCACAGGATCCCAAACTGAACTTGCCCCAAACAAAGCTTCCGAAATCTCTCCCCTTCACACACGAAAACTCCTTTCACGCTCGTGCACTGTAGTAAACGGCAAATCCATCTTGCCAGTTGCTGGAGCCAAACCCTAGGAGACATCTTCGACGTATTATCCTCTGCATTGCAGGGCTTTTTGGACACCGCGTGTCGGCTTTCTGCGTCCCGTCATGTCTACAAAACACTCAGCTGTGTCTGCTGTTTCCGTTGAGAAGAAGAGGTTCGCGGTGCGTCTGATCCTGCAGCAAATCCTGGTAGCTCCGCCTTCAAAATAGATCAGGATTCCGACCACCACGCCTCACCTCCATTGCTACTCTCCTCCCAGCTTGAGGCACCTGGTTTATCTTTCACCTGCACTGTTGAAACGGCCTCCTACGTGATCTCCCCGATTCCATTTTGAGGCCCCTGCAGCCACAGTGATCTTGTTAAAATGTGTCACTCCTCCGTTGAAAACCCCATGAGAGTTAAAAATCCTTGCGGGGATCCACAGGGCCCTATGCTATCCGACCCACCGCCACCCTGATCTCATTTCCTCCTGCTGCCCAGCACGTGCTCTCTCCAGCCACACTGGACCGTCCTCACGCACTCCATACGCACACCTGCCCCAGGGCCTTTGCATTTGCCGATCGCTCTGCCTGGAAAGCTCTTCCTCCAGGGACCCACCTGGCTGGCTCCCTCGTTTCCTTCAAGTCTTTACGCAAAGCCACCTGCCCGCTGGCCGCCCTGTTTGTAAAATAACACCCCCCACACTTCCTGTTCCTTCCTCCGCTTGGTTTCTCTCTGCCGCCCTTCCATATGGTTTCCTTTTCCTACCAGTTGTCTGTCTCTCCCCTTAGAACATAAGCTCCAAGAGGGTGAGGCTGCTTGTTCATTTTTTTTCACTGTTCTATTCGTAGCATCTAGAATTGTGACTGACACGTGACAGATGCTCAAACATGTTTGTTGAATGGCTAGACACCTGCCAGGGCCAGCAGAGATGTGGCGACTGATAGCGGCACTGGCCGCCATGGTCTAGCTTTCCCACTCTAAGACTCGAGGAGTCTAAAGCAGAATTCCCCAGGGAAGAGGCTTTAGTCTCCGGCCAGAGCATGCTGAGTCTTCTCCGAGAGGGTTTAGTTACAGATCGACTTCCAGTTAAAGCTATGCCATGTCTCCAGCCCAAAGAAAGGGTTGGACGAGAGTTTCTCAGCCCGGCGCTATTGACATTTTAGGTCATGCCGTTCCTGGTTGGGGGGCGGTCCGTCCTGCGCGTTATAGAATGTTCAGCAGCATCCCCGCCCTTCGCTCTCTAGATTCAAGTAGCAAACCCACCTCGTCCCCAGCCGCGATAACCAAAGCGTCTCCAGACATTGCCACCGTTCCCTGCGGAGCAAAATCACCCTCAAGCTGAGAAGGGCAGAAATAGAGTGACGCGAAAGCAGCCTTATCTGCAGTATTTTCTCAGTCCCGGAGCCGTGTGATGTCACCTCCTCCAGCTCAGGGACACCCCCGGGGCCTGTCCATCTTCTGGACATCGCGAGCACGTACTTGACCGTGTAGCCCCTTTCGCTCGGGTTATGGGAAGTCAGAACCAAACTCGGCTCGGTGTTTATCCTGCCAGAACAGGCGTCTCTGTCTCTACTCCATTCTCCACCCTTTCTTCATTCACCTGAACTTTTCATTTATTCCGGTCTTCTTACGCTTTATGCATTCTTTGTGTCAGTTTTCAATCTTTTCTAGAAGAGGGGAGGATCCAAAGCGCAAAATAAATAACTGCTGTCCAGACAAGTATCCATAGCGATGACATCACAGAGAAAGCAGACATTTGCCTGGGACAGCCAGTCATCAGGGGCCTGGGAGAATGCATAACCAGGCTTGTACGAGCCAGTCACGGGCAAGACCAGTGGGGGGTCACCCAGATGACCTTCCAGAGGGACAATTTAGAGACAGAGCCTGCGCTGGTCAAAACCTCTCCCTAGGGAAGGGCCATCTACTTTCCATTCAGAGGCAGATGTTTTAATGGATGATGTCGGCCAACGGCCAGACCCACCTTGCCAGCCACGTGAACAAATCATCTCCAAAGTGGCTCTTCTGGCCCCAGTTGAACCTCCTGTGCTGACGCTCACGGAGCAGAGACAGGCTGTCCCCAGCAAGCCCTGCCCAAAGTTCAGGTTCATGAGCAAAGTAAATGCTACTTGTTGGTTTTTAAGACACTAAGTTTTTGAGGGGTTTGTTAACTGGAAATTCAGATTACGTCCCTTAACCTCTGAGGCTCGGTTTCCTTATCTGAATCGTCAGCCTTAAAGGTCCCATCTGAGCCCACGGCGTGGAGAAGGGACTCCACTTTCAGCCGGGATTGTTACTATGATTGCGAAGGAGGTCAAGTGCAAAGCTACAACACAGCCACGCCTCCAGTACAGGTGGAAGGGAAAACAAGAAACTACAGCACAAAATGAGCCTTCGTTCCTTCAGAGCTTCCTTCCGGAGCCCCCACAGTGCGCCTAAGGACCAGATGGGAGTGCAGAACTGCAGGACGCAGCAAGCAGGGACATCCCTGACGCTTGGTCCTGAGCCTCTTTTCTCCCTCCCTTCTTTCTCCCTGGGGCTCTCATCTCTGCCCCCCAAGCCTTTATTACTGTCTATATCCCCAGGCACAGTCTCTCTTCCAAGTCCCCTATGCATACATCTGACATCGCCTCCTGGGCATTTCAAAGACCCTCGCCTCCACGCACCCGAATCCAAACTCGTGCCCACCCCAGCCACTCACCACCATCCGCTTGACCTTCTACTGTCCCCAGCCAGTGAGTGACTCTGTCCAGGGCAATGAGTCATAAACTGGCCACCCTGCCTCTCCCTGCGTCCCTCCACATCCTAAATGTCACTGTTTTGCTTCCTAAATGCCATTCAGACTGGTTCACTGCTCTCCATCGTCACCGATGTCCCTTCCCCATCATCATGTCCTGCATGGACCATGGCAGTGGTCCCTTAGCAGCCCTCCCACTACCTTTCTCGTCCCTGCCCCCACCACCCCATACACACACACAGCAAGAGCAAGCTTTTCAAAATACAAATCAAATCATGTCGCCTCTCTGCTGAGAAGTTTCTGCTGGTTTCCTAGTGCCCTCGGGACAAAGAACCCTGCCCTGCCGCCACCTATAATGGACCCCTGCAAGGTCTGACCGCTGCCCCAGCTGCCCGCCCTACCTCAGTCACTCCCACCTCTGCCCCGCGTTCTGCGTTTCAGCCACGCTGGCTTCTTCCAGTTTCTCAAACTCTTCAAGTTCCCTGCTGTCGCACGCAGGGCCTTTGCACATAGCGTTCCCGCAGCCCGAGATGCTCTCCCGCTCACCCACCTCCAGCACACGCTTTCGAGAAGCCTTCCCTGCTCTCTCTGACCAAACCAACCCCTCTCTTCCCAGCCCCACTGGTACCAAGTGGTACCTCTCCTTCGCGGGACTAATGTCCGTGGGATTTTGCATCCCTGTCTGCATCTCTTCGATGGATGTCTTCCTTCCACCCTAGACTCTAAGTTTTTCAAGGATGTGACTGATTTTCGTTCCCATTACAAGCCAAGAAGCTAGCGCGGTGCCCTGGCATAGAGTGAGCACGTATAGATATTCGTAGAATGGACAGCAGAAGTGGAGGAGAGGACGCGGAGAGGCAAAACGGTGGATGGTCACTCAAAGAGCCGGGCAGCATTTCCTGCAGTGGGTGGGACTTGAGCATGAACACACTTTGTATTGACGGAGACATCTAGAGAGGCATGCGAAGTGTGTGGAACAGAAGAAGAGGGGTAGGTACGACGTATGCGTGTGTGCGTGCGTGTGCGTGTGTGCATGCATGTGCATGTGTGCATGTGTGTGCATGTGTGCGCGTGTGCGTGCGTGTGCGTGTGTGCGTTTGTATGTGCGTGTGTGCGTGTGTGCGTGTGTGCGCGTGTGTGCGTGTGTGCATGTGCATGTGTGTGTGCATGTGTGCGTGTGTGCGTGTGTGTGTGCATGCGTGTGCATGTGTGCGTGTGTGTGCGTGTGCGTGTGTGCATGGGTCCATGTGTGTGCGTGTGCATGAGTGTGTGCACGTGTGTGTGCGCATGTGTGTGTGTGTGCATGTGTGTGCGTGCGTGTGTGCGTGTGCATGTGCACGTGTGCGTTGAGACCAAGGTCAGGCTTTGGAGGAGCAGGTTGGGGAGTGGGGCAGCAGGGCAGGCAGACTACCGCGGGCCTCGACGCCCCGGACAGCGGCAATGTGTGTGTGTGCATGTGTGTGCGTGTGTGCGTGTTTGTGCGTGTATGTGCGTGCATGTGTTTGTGTGCATGCATGTGTGTGTGCACTGCGTGTGTGCACATGTGTGCGTGTGCACATGTGTGCGTGTGTGCGCGTGCGTGTGTGTGCATGTGTGCGTGCGTGCATGTGTGCGTGTGCGTGTGTGTGCACGAGTGTGTGCGTGTGTGTGCGCATGCGTTGAGACCAAGGTCGGGCTTTGGAGGAGCGGGTTGGGGGAGTGGGGCAGCAGGGCAGGCAGACTACCGTGGGCCTTGACGCCGGACAGCGGCGCTGGGGTGTGGGAAAGAATGGGAGATTTCCGAGCGCAGGGGCGACCCAGGTGGACAGGCAGCAGGAAGGCGGGAAGCGAAGTCCCCGTGCACAGGGAGTGGACACAAGGGCAGAGATGGCTGGGAGGCCAGTTAGGAGGTCGATCGGTGCCCAGGATGCTCTGATGAGGACCCGGGCAGTGAGGGCAGTGAGCATGTAGAAGCCAAGGTGGAGAAACAGATGTTCAGAGTGAAGCCACCCCCAGCCGGGTGACCGCTGTCTGCAGAGGACCTCACCACAGAAAGGGTCCCCCTCCACCGCGAAGTGTAAGATGTGACCCCCAGCCTCTCAGTCCCCGTATGCCCCGTGCTCCACGCTGTGTCCCCTTCTGACCGAGAAGATCAATACCAGCCATCGGGACTGGTGCAAGGCACAGAGGACAAGGTTGGCCGTCTGCACGGAACACACTGAAAACCCAGTAGAGTAGGGCTGCCTGGATGACTTATTGCTTATTAATAATAAAAATATGTAAATGTTTCGAGGGCCATATTGATCTGGACATTTGAAGCATCCATCATGAGAGTGAGGAAGAGAGCGTTATAAATATCAAGTAATAAGTCTGCAGCCTAAGACTCATCGATACAGGTGGGCTAGGGCGGGGACCCAACCCGAGGCAATTTTACCAAAGAGAGCAAATCCCAGCAGCCCCACCCAGTGTGGGGGGGGGGGCGATGAGGGAAAGGGGGGGATGTAGAGGGTCCGCCAGAGGGAAGGGAGATGCATGCGTGGATATTCTAGGGCAAAATCCTCCCCTTTTTACCTCCGCGGGCAGGAAGAGCAGTCATCAGAGCCCTTGGGATCTCGTACTCGGGGGTCTACCAGCCTGGAGAAGCATCCATCCAAATGTGAGGAGGGTGCCCATCTCCACTTGTCCCCAGGCCACACGGCCTAGAGGTTAAAGACTCTGGCTTGGGGTCAGGCCAGCCTGTGTTCAAGTCCTGCCCCCACCGTTCAGCAGCTTTGCAAACGTCACAGATTTAACTGCTCTCAGCATCGGTCGACTCATCTGTAAGACGGGAGCCTTGATAGCAACCCGCAAGGCTGTGGCGGAGATTAAACAGGACCACGCCTGTAAAGCAGATACTCATAGCGGTTATTGTTACTGTGGCAGAGCAGCCAGGGTCTCCCGGTTCCCCATCAGACCCCTCCCC
Organism: Pteropus alecto; assembly: GCF_000325575.1. Classification (NCBI taxonomy): domain Eukaryota; kingdom Metazoa; phylum Chordata; class Mammalia; order Chiroptera; family Pteropodidae; genus Pteropus; species Pteropus alecto. The sequence goes on along the minus strand of NW_006436283.1, from coordinate 5,614,584 downwards.
ACTTAGAGAGTAATACCAAACAGCTCCAGGCCTGAGTACCCCATCACCACACCCAAGAGGCGTGCCCAGCGAACGTCCACACGTGTCATGAACACACAGGGCAGGGGGCTGGGGAAATCGGTGATGCTGACATGGTCTCTGCCTTCCGGAGTTTCAAACTAGAAGCAGGAAGGGGAACGAGCACCTGACAAGTGCCGTCACAGAGGGGCTCAGTGCCCTGGGGGCTTAGGTCATGTCCAGTCCAGGGGGAGTCAGGAGGGACCTCCCGGAGATGAGCTGAGAGTGGTCAACAAGAAGAAGCGGATGTGAGCTCGCTGGCTGGGCCCCTTGCAGACCAGAGCTGGCAGAGAAGTGCGGGTCCCCTGGTGGCCACGGCAGCTGTGAGTGAGAACTATGCCGCCACCGCAGGGGATCCAGGAGTGACCTAGCCCGAGACCCAAGAGACCCAAGTCCCCCTCTGTGCCCACAGCACTTACTGCAGGTATCAGAGGCCCAGCGCTGCTCCTCTCCTGGGAGCCTGTCCCCAGATGGGGCCCCCTGGGGGACACATGGTGTGTGTGGGAACGGTTAGCTCTCAGGGCCAGGGTTAGGGTGAAGGCCAGTGAGGTGAGTTAGGATCAGATCCCATCTTTATTTTAATTTCGATGTCTTGTTCGTTGTGGATTTGGTTTTGCATTCATTTTAGCTTTTCAAAAAATATTGCATTAAAATATTATCTTGGTTACTGAGTTTTTGGCACAGCCTTAAATTTTATGCCCGAGGTGAGGCCTCCCCCGCCTCACCCTCACCCCCCGCCCTGCTAGTGACTGTATTTTCCTGGGTTATTTTCCCTCCCCTCCATCTCTCGCCCATCCCATGTCCAGCTGGCTCCAGCTCCTCTCAGCTGCCTCCTCAGTGTCCTGTCTTCGGTTCTGCCTCTCCTTCTAGAGCGTGGCTCCATCTCTCCTTCCCACTCCGAGCCCCCGTGGTCTCCAGGACCCTCCTTGGTTATTAATGGCCCTCGAGTCTATATCTGCTGGTGTAGGAAGTGGGGGGCGGGTAGATCTCTCCACCGGTCATCACCACTAGTGGCGCAGTCTGGCCCCACCGTCGGCCCCACCGTCAGCCCCACGCTGTGGGCCTTCGCGTGGGTGTCTGATTTCTCACCAGATCCTGAGTGCACATCGGTAGCCCAGAGAGGTTATGGGATTTACCCGGGGTCACACAGCCGGTCATCAGTGTGGTGGGTTGACCACAGCTCAATGACTCAAGCAAAGTGCTCTTTTCACCAGAACGCAGCATTTCCAGAAGTGTCATCCTTGGAACCCACATTCCATGAGCCATGAATTCATGAGCCCTGAAAGGACAGGCTTCATCGTCCGCAAAGTTGACCTCGCTGCCGTGCAAGGAGATCAGGCACGTAGCGTGTTCAAAGTTTCGAGAAGTCATGCAATTTAAAAAAAAAAAAAACTATTTGATTTTGTTTAATTCGGCATTTCCCAACTTATTGGCCACAAAAGTCTTTCTGCACGGAGCTGTCCCTGGGCCAGTGCTCTACCTTATACTCTTGAGGAAACGCTGACCTGTTTTTAGCTTGAGAGTTTTCCGACAGGGCTCAGAGGAATCCCCAGCCTTGACCTCTACCCTTCACTCTCGCGTTTCCAACTTAGCCTCCGGGCAGGGAGAGGAAGGGAGAGGAGGGCGGGGCTTCAGGAGAAGCCTGGGGAGGGCTTTCCCGGCTCCCGTGAAATATTCCTGTGCCGTTTGACCGCCTCACACTGGGCAAGAATTATTTTGGTGAGAAGGGAGAGAGCGAAGGAGGGAAGGAAAAAGATACAGAGGGAGGAAAGAAATGTTTCCAGCTCCTCCGCCTCATCCTCTTAAGCTAAAGCAAATCTGCAGACCTCAGGAAGAAGAGGTGATTCTGCGGCCCTCGCCCTCCCTCCTGCCTCCTTCACCTTCTCCGCTCCATCTTCCCGTGCTCCCCCTCCCCCAGCCCACCCTGGGAGCACACACCACTCACCAGAAGCCATCTCCCCGGCGAGCTACGCCTCTGCCCTGCGCCTCAGCCAAGTGAACTTGCACAACCAGCCATCCCTTATCCGACTCCCCTATCATCCCAGAAAGAGAAGCACCAGGTCGA
>NW_006436283.1:5593770-5612343 GCF_000325575.1 Pteropus alecto | reverse complement strand
CGCTTCCATTTTATTATTATGCCAGCACACTTGCTTAATTCTCTGCTGTCTTCTGCACTGTTGATTTACACTGTTAGTGTTTTAATTATACAATTCAGCACTCCTTAAAACATGAAAAACTGCTCAACTTTTCAAGCAATTAAAAGGCAGCGGAGTAGATCAGCAGATCCGAGAAGAGATAAGTAAATCAAGCAATTAAAAAGCTCGTTTGGTAAAAACGTAGCAATCCACCTAAAAGGAGCGAGGTTTCCGGGGCCCTCCTGATGAGAACTTCAAGGCCAGGCGTCTTCTTCGGTGTCTCGCCTGCCCCCTCGGTGGCTCGCCCACACGTCACCTTCCTCCCGCTCCCTCTGTCGCACGTGCTGCTTGGATGACCTCAGCCCACCTAAGTGAGTAAAGAGCCAGGGCTGGGGCAAGTGGGCCACCGAGCAGCTCGTAAACTTGGCCTTGTCAGTCACCTCTCTGCCAACATTTCCCTCCTGCGTATGGGACTGTTATCACTGAGCTGGTGTTTTGTTTTTATTTTTACTTTGGTAAACTACGCATAGCTTGGCGTGTACCGCCTTAACTATTTTAAAGTGTGCAGGTCAGAGATGCTAAGTGCATTCATAACTGTCATACTGTCATGCAGCTGTCACCACGAGGCATCTCCAGAACTCTCTTCATCTTGCAAAACTGAACTCTTCCCATTAAACTCCCCATTTCCCGCTTCCTGCATCACCGGTTTCACACCGGCCTCTGAAGAGACCCTGGACGGCATCGCGGCCCCTACAGGCTGCGGGGAGGGGGCTGGTGGAAGGGAAGATGAACAAGCTGGGCTACGTTTCAGCACGAGGAGCAGGCAGCTCGATTTTGCTCTGTTTAAGGCTTCTGGGTTAGGTCTCATTTGAGTGAAAGCACAGATTGTTTTTTGAAGTCTGGGAACCGTAAGAGGCGGTCTTCTAGGTGTTCTGGATTGGCAGGAGGCAGGCTAACAGGCTGGAATTTCGCTAGAGGAAAGCTCTGCTCACCAGCAAGAAGGATTAGGAACCTGCTTCTTCGAGTCCAGAGCAGGACAGAGGAGCACCCCAGAAAGGGCTGGGCGCACCCCAAAGACTCAGCCTCTCTCCCAGGTCTTTGTCTGTTCCTTTCTCTCTGCACACTTGACATCGTGACACCAGGCTCGTGGGACCCACAGAACCAGCGACTTTCCGTGCATTCTGGAAGTGAGGGTGGGCATGAGGTGGGGGGCAGGGACAGGAGGCAGAACCAGCGACTTTCCGTGCATTCTGGAAGTGAGCATGAGGTGGGGGGCAGGGACAGGAGATACACAGCCCACTCATCCATCACACGGGGGCTGGAAAGGCTGGAGGAGCCATTCGGTGCCTGCTCGATGGCCAGGCTATCTGAGAGAAGGATATTGAGCAGGCGAGGAGGGCAGGGGTGGCTGTGGGTGCCTGGGGCTGGCACGGAAGAAGATGGAGAGGCTGGAGGAGGCTGCCTCCATCAACGGCCTCTGGTTTGGGTCAGGACCTTCCCGGGTGGGTACCCTTCCTCATCCTGCATCCCTCATCAGCCTGGGATCTCAACCAGGGTGGTCTCCACAGAAAGAGGCAAGGCCAGTGACCCGAGCATTTGGCTCTACGAGGACCGTTCAAGTTTCCTACAGGAGACCAAGAGCATCCCAGAGATGTGCCTGGGTCCAGCCCCGCCCCCAGCTGTCCCCGTTAGGGGGACGATAGGTGGAACTCCCTGACTTTCCCGCCTTCTTCTCAACCTGAGTCATTTTCCTTCAGGCTCTGAAAACTGCCCTCCCAGATGCGGTGACTTGCAGGTGGCATCTCTCCCTTCTGGGTCTTTTCCAGAACAAGAGCCCCAGCCACCGAGCCAGGCTTTGCCGTCTGCGGTGGGAAGTAAGCCCGGGACATAACCACGTACAAATAAGAGGGACAGGTTCACACACGGATCCAGCTTATATGATCGCTGCCAGCCCCTGTGGCTCTACCTCCGTCTCAGGGGTCACCTTCTCCTGGGCCACAGCCCACTCCTGTTCCAGGGCCCACCTCTCCTCACTGCCACTCAAGCCCCTCCCTTTTCCTGGGTCCACAGACTGTCCCCAGCCTGGGCCCACACTCTCCTCAAGGCTACTCCCCTGGGCATTTTCCGTTCCAAACAGTTTCTACTGGTTGCACTTTGTAATTCCAGAACCTCCATTAATCACTCTTAAGCTCTTTGAATGCAATATTTTCCCTAAGAACTGAAATTTCTTCACAACTCTGCACCCTCCTGCCATCTCCGATTACCCACTGTCATCAGTCATTAACAGAGACCATCAGCATATCTATAACTTCTCTATACCTTGATTAATCTGGCTTGGCGTTTTCTCCCCAACACCCTAATTGGCGGAGGGGTGACCAGCATGGGGGAGGGTGGGGAGGGCGTGGATCTCACAGTTGAAATGTTAGAGCAGATACAGAGCTCTGATGTTATTAAATCCAACTCTTTTTTTTTATTTTTGGCAGATAGGGAAACTGAGGCCCGAAGAGAGGAAGTAATACCCCTCCCCGTCCTCCGGCCATCCCAGGCAGCATCTCAACCGTGTTTCCTACAAGCTAGTGCCTTAAGCGCTCTAAAACAAGTAAAAGGGCGGGGGGAGGGGAGGTGGAAGGGATGGCAGGGGGTACATAGAGCCCAGAGGGTCTGCTGTCAAAGAAATTTTGGAAAACCTGAATATTATGTCTCTCGCCTGGATATTCACAATGCACAGTAGTTCATTAAAGGCTTTTGATAAGTCTCACAGCCAAGAAACCCATTAACTTTGTTTAATTCTAAACTCCTAGAAACATTATCTCTTTTCTCTAGACCACCGATATGAGTTATGTATCGCCGTGTAAAACAATATTATCCCGAAACGTAGTAGCTTAAAACAACAAACAAGTCTACGGCCACGCCACCCTGAACACACCCGATCCCGTCTGAGCTCAGAAGCTAAGCAGAGTCGGGCCTGGTTCGTACTTGGATGGGAGACCACCTAGGAAGACCAGGTGGTGCAGGCATTAAAATTAATTAATTGATTGATCGATTGATTGATTTAAAAAATAAAACAACCAACAAATATTATCTCACATAATAACGAGGGGCAAGAATCTATGGAGAGTTTAGCTGGGTGATTCCAGCTCAGGGTCTCTCATGAGGTTGCAGTCCAGATGTCACCCGGGGCCGCAGTCATCTGAAGGCTGGACTGCGGCTGGAGCATCTGCTGTCCAGATGGCACACTCCGGTGAGTTGGTTGTCGGCCAGAGGCCTCGGTCCCTCGCCCTGTGGGCTCTCCATAGGGCTGCTTGTGTTTTCACGTGACACGGCCCCTGGCTTGTCTCAGCATGAGTCATCTGACAGAGACAGAGAAAGGAATGGAAGCTTCAGTGTCTTTGGTGACATATCCTTGCGAGTCACACACCATGATTTTGACCATATCCTATTGGTTACACGGGTCATCCGTATCCAGTGCAGGAGGAAGTACACAATGGTGTGAACACCGGGAGGTGGGACTCGTTGGTGGACGTCTTGGAGGCTGGCTGCCACACCGCCAACTAACTCCACACACATCTTGAGAACTGCTAAACCAGCACCTACTCTACGGGGATTAAAATGGAACTGAGAAAGATGTGACTATCCCAGCCCCTCCACCTGGTGTAACTAAGAGGAGAAGCCACAGATGGCTTTGCCTGGCCCAGCTTTCTAAGCACCAGACCCCAGCCCTTTTCTCCAGCTCAGTTTTGCCCAGTCTCATCCTTCAAGAAGGCTGTTTTTCCACCCTGCTGGTCCGGGCTGGGCCTGATGTCTCTAGTGGGCCAGTGGCCTGCATCCTCCAAGGCAAAGCCCAAAGCCAAGAGTCTCTCTGCCCCAGGTCAGCTCCCAGCCTTGGCTATAGCAAGACCGACTCCTCTTGTCCACGTGCAGAGCCTCTCACGAAGTTTCTGGTTCCAGCGTGAAGGCAACTCTAGGAAGCATGAAAATTGCCAACACTTACTAAGTGCTTATGGTGCGCTAGGCACTGTGCCAGCAGCTTTGCATATACTCTATCACTTAACTCTCAACGACCCTAAGAGGTAGTTCCTATATTCCCATTGGATACGTAAGAAAATTGAGGCTCTGGCCAGTTGAGAAATGTGGCTGAGGACACATAGCTAAAAGTAGCACAGCTGAAATGAAGCTGGGACTGTCTGCTTCCACAGCCAAAGCTGCTGACTACTAAGCGATCCCTCCACCTGCAAAGCAGGAGGGACCGACAGGTCCGACCCTGTGTCACGAGGCAGAGTCTTCTCTGGCTCCGGCAGCCCTGTCCCTCCCACTGCGTTGGAAGATCCGGCAACTCCCCTCGCCTCTAGGGCGATCTTCTGAATCGTTAGATTTCAAATACCAAAATGCCTTATACAGAATGACATTTACAGACAATCATCGACCAGCAAGAGAAAGGTGACTCTTCCTCACCCGCTCCCTCGAAAGAGGTTTTTAACAGACAAACCAATAGCTGGGACGACAACCCATCGTTTAAAGTAAAAATATTAGCATTGTACGTTGATATGTCTTATAGATGGAGCTGTAAAATACTTGAAGCCGAGAGTAAATTTACGAGAGTAAATTTTCATTCGGTAAGATTCTTACTTCTTATGTTAAGTGTCACAATATTAAGTCTAAATATACTGGGATGAGTTAAGGATGCATAGAACAACCACTAAAAAAAAAAAAAACTACAAAGACATACAGATTTAAAAAAAAAAAAAAGTTGGTGTCTTAAAATTAATATCACCTTTTTAAAAACGATCCTATAGAAAGCAGGAAAAGAGAAATAAAGGAACGACACACAGGGGAGACTAGAAAACAACTAGTAGGCGCAGTGGATAGACTCCTAAACGGCCCCCCCACAATCCCCGCCTTCTAGTGTCCACACCATTGTGTAAGACCCTCCCCTTGAGTGTAGACCAGACCTGTGACTTGTCTCTAACCAACAGAACGTGGCAAAGATGGGCTGTCCCTGGCCTGATTATGTTACATGAGATTATAACTCCTATCCTGTTGGCAGACTCTCTCGTTGGCTGGCTTTGCTGAAGCAAACTGCTACGCTGGGAGCTGAACTCTGGAGGAGCCCACACAGCAAGGGACTCAGGAGAGCCTGTGGCCAACAGTCACAAGAAACTGAGGTCCTCATTCCGACAGCATGAAATGACCTGAATCCTGCTGGTGGCGGTGGAAGCGGATCTGTCCCTAGTCGGGCTTTCAGATGAGACTCTAGCCCTGGCTAACACCTTGATGGAAGCCTTGCGAGAGATCCTGAAGCAGAGGAGCCCAGCTAAGCCCAAACCGGATTCCTGGCCGCAAGGACTGTGGGGTGATAAATGTGTGTCTCTTAACCACCGAAAAGTGTAGGACTCTGCTGTGTGGAGTCTTCCCCTGCAAGATCAGGCAGTAACTAGACACAGATCCTATTTCATAGAGCTCACTGCTTTACTCACCTTGCTTTGGCCCAGCGAATCTTCTTTTTATTTCATGGACACACCAAGCTCCTATCCCCTTAGGGCCTTGGCATGTGTGTGTTCCTGAGAGAATCAGAATCCTGGCAGAAAAGAGATGGCACCATCAAACAGGATAATTGGAGGACAGTTCAATGGGCGGATTGTCTATGGATCTATGACCAGGATGTAGGAAAGCCACCTGGTATAATGCAATGTCCGGAGCTAGCGCCCCCAGGGCCTGAAGTGGGGGCCAAGGAGATGGAGCCGCTTCCAGAATGGGCTGAGCTGTGGGGTGGGAGTCTCCATCCAGTCTGTCTGTGCCAGTGTTCCTGGCTGGCACACCGGCTGAGCTGTGGGGTGGGAGTCTCCATCCAGTCTGTGCCAGTGTTCCTGGCTGGCACACCCAGTCAGCACTCAGAGGACAAAGGAGCCTTTGGCTGCAGAACAGCCCCCTGCACAAGGGTGAAGAGAGAACCTGGGGGTGCAAACAGCATATCCAACGCAGACGCTGTGCCCGGCTTCCCACCTCAACAGCCATTCCTCCGAGTACACATCAGTATCTGCACTCACCTTACCTACCTGGTCACTCGCTTGTCGCCAAACTCCTCTCTTCTGGATGGAAGCTCCAGGAGTGCGGAGGACCGTGTCTGATTTACTGCTGTGTCCCCAGAGCCTAGAACAGAGCTTATTAAAACAGAAGCAGTGCATTCACACAGCCACTTGGGAGAAAACAAATGGATGAGTATGTAGGTCACTGCCGCCCCCCCACCAGGCTGAGAGACCCTCGCAGGCAGCCGCATTCTCTCCATCGTTTGGTTTTCGTTTTTTGTTTGTTTTTTAACTAATAGAAACTGCTCTTTTATAGAGCAGTTTTAGGTTTGCAGACAAATTGATCGGAAAATACGGAGTTCCCAAATACCCTTTCTATCTACCCCCCACGGTCTCCCTTCTTATTCCTATTTTGTATTAGTGTGGCACACTTGTTACAATTGATGACCCAATATCGATAAATCATTATTAACTAACTATAGTCTATAGTTTACATTAGGGTTCACTCTTCCTGACAAAGGCATGATGACAGGTGTTCATCATGACCGTATCACACAGAAGAGTTTCACCGCCCAAAAGTCCTCTGGGTTCGCCTAGGCACCCTTTTCTCTCTCCCTAAAACCTCTGACGACTACTGAAATCTTTACCAGCTCCATCGTCAAAACATGTAGATGGAATCATACAATATCTCTCTCATTTTGGATCCCTGTGGCTGGACGCCACAGGGGACCCACAGATACTTTCCAAATACACAAGGGAATGGATGGAAGGACTTAGAGATGCCCACATTCGAAGGGGTTCTGAGTATGTCCGGAAGTCATGAGCCCAGGCCTCTCCTCTATTTGGGACAAGAAACCTTCATTTTATTCCATCTTTTGCCCTCTCGTCCCCCAATCTGACTTGCAATCCTTTTTAAATTATATAGCGATTTCCTCCTATGAAAGCTAATTTAGGCGCCATAACAGAGACTATATTTAATGTAAATGGAAGAAGTAGAAGCAGAAGGATTTATGGTAATAATAACCCACTTGTAATAACGCGGAGTGGGTCACCTGCTTAAGATACAGTGGATTAAAGAGAAGGAAATTTACCTCCCCAAAGTACACGGTGTCACCAGAAAACTGCCGGAGCGCCGAGTCGCGGATGGTCTTATTAAATCCCATAGATCTTACTGAGCTTCCTACGGGGAGAAGGCTGCTTCTTTTCCTGGTTTATATAATGGCCAAAGTGGACCTGGCAGAGGGTACAGAGCTGTTCCCCGAAAGGCCCAGAGGCCGGGGCCCAGTGGGCAGAGGGCCCCGTCTGCACAGAGCCCCACATGGGGCCACATGCTGCTGGGCACGGAGTAGAGTCCCAAGGGTGGGAGTGGGATTCCAGGCACGAGGAGCGTGGGAGAGACGGATGCAGGAAGCAGGAAGCAGGAAGCAGGAAGCAGGAAGCTGTCCCTTCGTGAGGGATGGCTCTGATGCCAGTGATCCCACCCCGCCCAGGCGTGGAGCCGAAGCTGAAATGTGAAGAGCGAGAGTCCTGGAAGCTGAGGTGCAATCAACGCGGTTCCCCAGGGGCAGATAAGCAGAATCCAGGGGGCTTTGGCGAACCAGCGAGCACTGCGCATCCAAAAAGAGTTGGAAATCTAAATACATACATACATACATAGATACATAAACAAACAAACAAACAAACGAGGTCTTAAGGCCTTGTAGCTCAGGAGTTGGAACACTGGTCTTGTAAACCAGGGGTCATGAGTTCAAATCTCGCTGGGGCCTAGTTAGTGTTCATTATAAAAAAAATAAATTAAAAAGGTTGGGTGCGAATCCCAGCCCCATCTCCCCAGCTTGTGTGAATTTGAACAAACTATAAAACTTGCTTCATCCATTCCCAGCACTGAGTCGGCTCTCGATCCGGGTTCGTTCCCCTGGGAAAAAGGCCCCAACCTCAGAGCTGCCCGAGCCAGGAGGAAGGCAGCCTCCTTGCTGCTGGCCAGACTCAGAGCCGGATGTCTTCTCAGCCGCAGTGACACCAGCAGAGCCCCTCCTTGACTCATAAGGACTCTCGTTCCCCGAGAGAGACGCCAACCCCTAGCCCTCGCCTTCACCCCCGCCTTGGAGAAGCAAGGAAGGATGCAGAACCGGCCTGCTGTTAGCTGGAGCTCTGCAGCTGGTTGTCCCATCCTCAGCCCCCTCCCTCCTCCTCCTTCTTCCCCTCCCCACCTCCTTTCTGTGTTAATGGTTTGTTAGGAAATGGGTAATCTGGAGAGGATCATTAATGCAGTGAACAGAGATATTGCACTAAAGGATTATGGCAGCTTCCCTAGTGCACTGCGGCTTTTTTAATGTGTTTGCATGAAATCACCCCATTATGAGAGTGTCCTCATGGGGGAAGATGAGGTGAAGGGGCACCATGCCTGAGAATGAAGGTAAACCCATGTCTGCTGAGGGTGGCTTCCAAGAGTCCCCAAAATCCCAGCCTGGGACCCCCTAAATGACCATGTCTCCATCTGAGGTCTCAAACCAAAGTGGATGCTGCACCATTCCAGACAGGAGACCAGTCTTCTCCCTGCAGGGAAGGGTCCTGGGCCTGAGTTCCTTCCCCAGGGAGCCTGAATAAGGAGGTTCTGGAGTGTGAAACGAGGTATTATTTGCTCTGGCAGAAACGAAGGTCAGGCCAGCCCCAGAACTTGCACCAGAAGCCACAACTCACCTCCTCCAAGTCTTTGCTGGCACCCCACCTTCCCAGCGAGCCCCTGCCCCCACCGACCACCTTGTTTAATCTGCAGCCTACCACCCCCCTCTCCACCCACCGGCCCATCCTTTATTCCTGTTTTTTTCTGTCTATCATTAGTGCTTTCAGCCTTCTGACGTCTCACCAACTCACTGAGACATCCCCGAGACCACGTTCAGGTCCCGCACTAGAATGTCAGCCCCACGAGGGCCGTGACCGCTATCTGTTTTGTCCACGGATATTTCCCAAACGGCTGGAACCGTTTCTGACAGGTGATGCTCATTAACTGCTTCTCGAAAGAACACATGTCTGGGCCCCTAAGAAAAGAGCCGAGCTGTTGTCCCACCTCATGCACCCACCATTCCACGTGCTGTTCCTACATCTCCTGGGGATTTCCATCCTGGTGCAGAGCAATCCAAATCTAAACCTTGTCGTCCTTCAACCTAAACAGCACAAGGCCCTTCCTAAAATGGTTGGGGAACCTGAGGCACACCCTGTGTTTCGCTCAGATTCAAAATTCTGCCCTCCTCTGAGGGTGCCTGCAATTCCGGGGTGACCCTGCAGGAGGCTGGGCAGACAGCCCAGTCCAGGGGCCTCGTTCCACTGATGGCTGCCCAGCTTCTCCTGCTGCAGATTCTCATCATCCTAGATTTTTTTGCACTTGTGCGTTGCAATTAACATTAGCCTTGGAAGATCTTCTCATCAAGGTTCTAATGAAGCCATTGTTCCCGGCGCCAACCTCCCAGCCCCTGCACTCCCCACCCCATGCTGTAGGAGTTGCTTTCTATCTGGGCTCTTGGGCTGTGATGGGGTTCCTGCTGGAGCTGGAGGAAACTGATACAGAACTCCAATGACCCAGTCACGTGGACAGGACTTCCCATGTCCCCTGCTTGTCCAGGCCAGAATGCTCCCTTCCTCCGTAGCCCCGCCTCATCCAACTGCAGGGGACCAGGTCGTGGATTCTGACCCTGCTAAGCTCAGGTCACAGCCATATCCTCTCTGCCTGTCCCCAACCCAAAATAGAAGAGGCAGGTAAGGTCACCTGCAGGCTTTTCATCCCCCGTTTATCCGCTGGAAGCCTCCCAGCCAGGCCTGAGAGCTGACCTGGGACCTCAAAACCTCATTTTCATGTTCCTCTTGGGGTCCCTCTGAAATGTCGGTGTCTTAGCCTGGGTCCTCCCGAAAGCAAGAGTCTGGGGTGAAGATGTAGGCAGGGGTTGGGGGGCTGGAATTGGGGAGGTGACTCCAGGGAGCAGGAATCAAAGAACCAAGAGGCTGAGACAGGAAGAAAAGAAAATCAACACAAGGCGTGCTACTGAGATGCTGCTGGCAGCAAAGGGACTCATGTCCTAGGGCCCTCCCGAGGACAGTGTAGAATGCCTCCTGGGACTGCGCCCCAGTAGGGCTAGGGAGGGAGCATCACCCACACACTTCCCGGCTCACGTGATCATGGACGGAACCAGCACCATGGGGAGCAGCTTGGTGGGGGGTGAGGGTGGGTGGCAAAAGTGAGAGCGTGTGCCTTTCCCTGAGGCACCACCTTATGAACGCAGCTGAAGCCTGCAGGGGACCGGCTCCTGCTGGCCCGGATCAGAGCTACGAACGAGTGGATGAGGGTCAGGCACCAGACCGTTGCTCTGTAGATAAACCTCCCTGCAGACCTTCGAGGAATGACTCATCACTTCTAACTCCCGGGTAGAGAGTTAGTCTGCTCCTTCCAGGTCTGGGTAAAGAAAGGAGAGAGGGTTTTTATATTGAGAGCCTTTTTATAGTGTTTCCGGGCGTTAGAACCCCAAGGAAACCAGTGGCCTGCATAGCTGTAGAGTCAGAGGACGGCGTGGGGGGCGGGGGGCCTGGAGCAGAGCACTCAGCTGCAGGGGTGGCTGGGAGAAGACCCCTCTGCCCAACTGTCTGTCTGAGTTCAGAAGCCAGCACAGGCTGTCTGTCCCCTGTCTAAGAATAGGCGGGCTCCAAAAATGCTTTGAAAAATCTGCTGTTTGGAGCTGGAAAGCTTGGAGCACATCTTTCCACTCAAACAAGACTGTGCACAGCTCTGGGGCCCCAGCCCAGCCTGCAGGAAGCCCAGTGAGCGCCAGCCACCAAACCACAGCACCGCGGACAGGGTCAGTGCATCGTAAGGTCCAGGGGAACTGAGAGCACATAGTTGCCTCAGCAATGAGGTCGAGGGCCCCCCTCAACCACCGAGCAGTGGAACCAGGCAGTTTCCAAGCTCCAAAGTTCAGATGGCGATTCCTAGAGCTGGAGAAAAGATTCTAGCAAAGGGGGATGAGGGACAAGATGACAGTGGTGAAGGGCCAGGGCCTCTGAAGTTAAAAATAATCTCCCGGAGCTGCAGGGGCATGGGGAGAGACTAGGGGGAGGTGACACCGTGGCCTCTTTCTGGCTGTGTCTCAGCTGATGGGGCTAGCCCCTGCCCGATGCTGATTCCTAGGTCACCTGGATTCCCCACCTTGCTTGCTCGGGCCTCAGCTCCTGTAAGCTCCTCCTCTGAGGTCCTCATGCTCCAACCGGGATTCGGTCCCCGCCCACTTTAACTTCCCAAGCCCCCGGCACAGCCTTCATTTGCTCTATGGGTGAACTGAGGTCCAGAACCATCCAGGAAGTTGGTGGCAGAATCTAGAACAGGACATAGAGCCTCTCTCCCACGCTGGTGCACTTACTCACCAAGAAGGGAAAAGGGGACCCGTGTTACGCGGCGGTGGAGGCTGCTCGACCTCTGCCCCGGGACGGTAGCCGGAGCATGTCTTGGGGGAAATTACAGATATCATTTTACTTTCCCGTGAAAAAAATAACCATGGAAAACATCTGCAATTACAGCTCATCGCCGCTGACTGTGTAACTGCAGCCTAAGTACCTGGTAATCAGAAGACAGGAGACAATGAGGTTTTGGCTTTATTTAGCACCTTTCCACCCCCCTACCTCAACCTCAAGCCTTCCTGGCCATGTGACAGGGGGAGCCGGGTTTGCAAACACTCGATGCAGCCTTTCCCAGTCTTTCTATATCAGGCCACTGGCCTTTGGCAATCTGTAGAATTCTCAACTTGTCTCCTTTCCCCAGAGGTCAGGCTGAGTATCACCGGGCCACCTGGCCCCTCTCAGCCCATCTCTCTTGTTCATTAATCTTTTTCTCGGTAGTTATTGAGTGCCAGCTACATGCCGCTCATGGAGAGAGGAGCAGATGGTGCAGCAGTGGACGAGCCGGGCGAGGCCCTGTCCTCATAGAGACGACCGTCTGGTATGAGAGGCAGACGACGACAAGGCCAGCGTCTGAATAAGAGAATTACAGCCTATCGCAGAGCTGTACGGGGTGACGAGACAGAGGGCAACGTGTGGAGGACACTGCAGGGTGGTCAGTGAAGGCGTCTCCGAAGAGGTGACATGTCACACCCCAGGTCCCGTCCATGAGGCCCCTTCTTTGCTCTCTCTCTTGCTCACTCCCTCTCCCCGTCTCTCTCGCTCTTTTTTCCATTCATTTAGCAAATATGAGTTGAGACCCTACTATATACCAGGCCTCGGGGCCACAACAGACCCAGCCCTGACCCGTGAGCTCTCAGTCCACAGAGGAGACCAGCAGCTAGGCAAACCCGTGTCTCTCGGGCCAGACCCCCAGGTCTTCCTGGATCCCCCTCTTCCTCACTCCCCACATCTAATCCAGGAGCACGTCGCATCGAGTCCACTCCAAAATCACCCTAAATCTGGCTCATCCGTCCGTCTCCACCGATCTCCCTAAACCCATCATCTATGGCCTGGACTCTGGAGGGGCTCCTAGCTGGTCTCCCCCATTCCATCCTTCCAAAGGCAGTCTCTTAAAAAATCAGTGTGAGGAGAGAAGGCAAATTAAAAATCAGTGAACAAACATAAAATAAATAAAAATGGGGTTAAGCGTTACATGGGAAACAAATGAGATACTGAGATAGTAGATAATCCGGGGGACCACCTGGAGACAGGTACCACTTTGGTCCTACCACCTACTCCATCACCTGCTGCAGCAACTGGCTCCACACAGACCAGCTTCTCACAGGTGCCTTGTCTCAGCCTATGCCGCGACTCTTAGCTTCCTTGTTCGAGTCTCCTCTGTCACTGTGGAGGGGACAGCTGAGGGCCCTCGCTCATGGACAGCCCCAGAGAGCAAAGAACCAATGGGAACAGGAGCCCACGGATGAATGTTTTCCCCTTCCATCCCCTGGGCGGACAGCCCTGAGACAGATGTCATGCGGTCCCAGGGGATCAAGCACCAGTGGCCCGTGGCTGTGACCAGCCTCTTGTACTGACTTCTCTTCCTTCGTGGATTCACCCCGTCTTCCTCACTCCCACCCCCAAGAACCGTATTCCCAAATAAACTACCGGATCTCAAGCCCGGGCCTCAGGACCTTCCGTCAAGACAATGAGAGGAGGGGGAGAGCGTGCCAGGAAGTGGGGACACGGTGAGCGCGGATACAGCAAGGACAGGTGAGACTGGGTGTGTCTGAGGAAGCAGAGAAGGTCAGCGAACCTGGAGTCTGGCCAGCAAGGAGGAGAGTAGCCTGAGAAGCGGGGAGGGGTTGGCAGCCCACGCAGGGCCTTCTGGGTAAGGCCGGAGTTTGAACTTCAACCCGAGAAAGTGGGAGGCAACCAAAGGGCTGAGGCAGGAAAATTCCCATGGCCAGAACGTCTTTGGGACGAGACCAAAATGAAGGCCGCCTCTCGGGTCCTTCTCCTTCAGGCGCTCGCTCCGCGAGCCTCGCATCCCTCTCTCCTGTTCCCGGCTCCTTCTCCTCCCTGAACCTGCCTCTCCTCCACCATTGTCGTCCCTGTGCCTTCTGCGCCTGCCCATCCCTCTGGTCTCAGTGCTCCCACCAACCTCTCACCCCTGTCACTGTGCCTCCCCAGCCTTCGCCCCCCATTAACGGGACAATGACGAGTGGAGCCGTGATGCAAGGCAGAGGAGTGATGGTGACCGTGTTCTCTTAGTCTGCCCAGGACAAAGGCTTGAGAAAGTCCACGGCACTTGCAGGGGTGATGGGCAATGTGTGAAATCTGGGCTGTTGTGAGGGGTCTCAGATAAATGTGTGACGTGACTGCGTCACGAGACTCAATGCAGGTGTCAGGCTAAGAAGAGCTCACGCTTCCTGGTGGGTCCCAAGGATTCAGAGATGAGCAATGTGTGGAAGATTGGACCTGGCAGCTGACACTCCTGGCTCCTCTCCAAGGTCCACCGCCACTCACTGAATGACCACAGGTAAGTTACTGAACCTCCCTGAAACTCAATTCCTTCATTTGGAATAATGAGACAATAATGCAAAATTCATCAGGACTCTTGGTCGCAAGTAACAGAAACACACGCGAACTAGTTTAAAACAAAGAGAAGAATTTACCCTCGTAGAACTCAAAGAAAGAGATGTGAGCAGGCTTCCAGAAAGAATAGAAAGACCAGGGTGCACGGCTCTTGCTCTTCGTCTCTCCAGACCAGCATCTTCCCCGTCCCAGGCAGCTCGGGAAAAGCGGGAACACAGAGGGAGCTGGCTCCGGGGTTTATGTGGTAAGATCTGGCTTCCTGGAGAGAGACTGATGGCTTTCTTCTGTCCCAATTCCAAATTCCCAGGAGGCAGCTGGCCCAGAGCAAGTCAGGTGACACTCGTGGACCAGTCAGCTGTGGTCAAGGCATCATTGTCTGCGGAAGGAAATCTGGGTGACTCAGCTCGACTCAGATCAGCCTGGACCAAGACGCTCCAGTTGTGGGTGAGCTTGCGAAGTGCTGACTCAACCACAAGATCTTTACGCTGATGGGGGCTGGGCGGTTAATAAACGGGTACCCACCACACAAACCTAATCCCAGAAATGGGGTCACATCAGTGAAGGGTCCCCACCAGCAGCGTGCAATAAGCGGGGGCCCGCTGGTGTAACCCAACCTCCACCATGCTGTGTGTCTGCTCCTCCAGCAAAGCTTCCTCGGAGCCGTCCACAGCCACCTGTCTCCATGCCACGGTCTCTGCTCACTGCGCCAAGGGGACCAGACCCACACCACTGAGGCTGTGTTCATCAAACTTCTCCTGGTTGTCCACATTGTCGGACTCAAGGACATCCTCGTGTTCTTACCCTGCAGGATTTCTCAGCAGCTTTCCACACACTCCCCACTTCGTCCCTCCTGCAGTCCTCGCTTCACTGGTCTCGGGGAGCCCACCTTCTCCCGGTTTTCCTCCCTCTTGATTTCTCCGCTTTGCCTCCGGTCCGTAGCTCTCTGTCTCGTTTCCTGGTTCTCCTTGGCCTGTCAAGATTGCTTAACTGGTTTTCCTTAACAGTCAGGGAAGTGCACGAATTCCTCACCCTGACCGGTGAGGCCTTAACGATGGGGCCGCTCCCGACCTACCCTGTTACCTCCCTGTTACCATCACCCACTCTGCTCCTGGCCTTCTTTCCGTTTCTCTCACACACCAAGCTTATTCCTGCCTTTGTGCCAACTGTTTCCTGCACCTGGGTCGCTCCCCTCCCACCCCACCCCTTACTCCAACGCGCACACTCACTCTCTCTCCAACCCCATCTCCGTGTGACTTCCGGCTCTCGTCTTCCAGCTCTTGGCTGAAACGCCACCTTTTCCAGGAGGACTTCCCTGATGGCTCTGTCTAAAGAAGCTGCTTGATTCCTTCACACCCATCATCTATCTATCACTCTGCATAGAACTCATCGCCCTCGGTACCTTTTAAATTTGTTTATTTGTTTCTAGTCTATCACTCGCCAAAATGTAATCTTCATGAGAATAAGGACTTCATTTCTTGTATGTCTTCTTCTAGCTCCTAGGTCTAAAACGGTGCTTGTCACGCAGACAGCATTTAATAAATATAAAGAAATAATAAAGGGGCAAACGGGGTAACGAACTAGCCATTGTGAAAAGAAGGGAAGACCAGCGGTAGATGAGAGAATGCGACGAATACCTGGAAGGCGAAGGTGGAGGACGTGGGCCGAGGGAAGAAACAGAGTGAGGATGCAGCGGCCGGGTGCTCACTGAGGGGGCGGAATTGAGTCAGCTGCATAGAAGACCCTAGGAAGATTGGGGCTTGCTCTGGTCAGCCACAACCTGCCCAGGGAGGGAAAATGGGGGGCAAAAACTCAGGAGTTAATGGAAAGAGAACATATTGGTCCCTCACCATCCTCTAATCCCACTCCTACCTAACAGAGCAATAGGCACACAGAGAAACCAGAGAGGACTCCTGGCTAAGTAAATGAAAATGCTTGTGGAGAATGGAGGGGTGCCGGTGCATGTGTTGGTGTTCTCGAGTGAAGTTCCTCTCACTCTGCCGTCTGTGCCTCCCCACAACCTAGCTGCATAGCCATCCTTCTGGCCCGTCCCCCTAAAGCAAAGCCAGGCAGTAAGCAGATCCACCCTGTGCATGAACCCAGGGCTTCTAGGCTGCATTCTCACACAGGGAAGACACTCAATGGGAAAATTAAATAATGTGTGGAGGATAAGAAGCCCATATCAGCCTCTTGGAATAAATATCACCTTCCTTCACTCTTACATAGAAAGAGATAAATGAGACTCCTGAGGCATGTGACAAATGAAAGAGAAATCCTAAGATTAAAAAAGAAAATGCACAGAAACCCAACTGGATCATCAAGAAATGTGGGAAACTGTTGCATCCATGAAGAGAGAACAGACTACAATGAAAAAGGACTCACCGGAGAATGAGAAAATATTCTTAGAAGTTTAATCATCTGGTTGCTGAAAGGGAAAGGTTAGAAGATAAAGTTTAGGAAACGTCCAAAATGTGGAGTAAAAAGTGAAGACAAAAAAATGGAAACATTGAAAGAGGAAATTAGAGACATAGCAGACTAATCCAGAAGGTCCAACATCTAATTCACAGGCTCTCTAGCAACAGAAAAGAATGAAAACAGAAGGTAAACTAATGAGAAAAATGTTTCCAGAATTCCAGGCAGAAAGAAGCTAAAAGGGCCCTCTTAAAATAAATTTTAAAAGAGTCACCCATCAGAAATAAATTTTAAAAGAGTCACCATCAGAACACACTATTGGGAAAGCTTAGTCCACTAAGGATACAGTAAAGACCTTAAAAATTTCCAGAGAAAAAAAAGGAAAAGTTACCTACGACGGAATGAGAAATTGCCCATGATTTCTCATCGGCAGTACTAGATTCACCTAAGACAGTAGAGAATTCCAAGGGAAACCCTCAACATTCCAAAGGAAAACTATTTTGAAACTAGAAACTAGAAACCAGCCAAACTATCAATGAAAGAAAAATAAAATCTCAGACACCCAAAACTCAGAAAATTTACCTCCCGTGCATCCTTTCCAAAGGAATTACTAGAAGAGGTACCCTAACACAATGCACAAGATATTGAGAAAGAGAAACTTCGATTCAAGAAAAAGTAGGACTCCCAGTGAACAGGAAACCCCAGGAGCGTAGCTGGTTAGGACAGAAGGTCAAAGACAGGATCTTCGAGAAGGACTCTGTGTAGTCTGAGCAAAAGGTAGACTTAGAAACGAAGAGATATTTGTGGAATGATGAAGAAGATTATTTTTCTTCTCCCCAAAATAATAAAAATATGCCCTTCAAAACTCCAAGAAAAAAAAGTTGTACTACTCATGATCTAAATATAAGCATAATTTTGAACAATTGATGGAGAACACAAAAAGATAACCTATTTGATTTTGACGTGAGTCTCCTCTAAATCTTCGTATAAGGGTTCTGATATAAGACCGAGAGACAAGGAAGCAGACTCCCTCTGTACTACCTGGTTCACTGGGGGAAACAATATTTACATCATCATCAAAATGTAAAGGCTGTCGATTGGATTTCAACTTTAAGATCGATCTGCAGATAAACCATGGACGACATAAATGTGATTAAAGATCCGAATGTAAATGTCATCAGCTTTGACAAGGTAAAAGGAAAGATAAAGCTGGCAGAAGTTGGGATGTTGAAAGGGGAGGGGAGAAGAGGAGAAGTGATGAGTGCGAGATCTAATGATGGCCTCATCTTAAAAGTCTATGGCCATGCCACCTTGAACAAGCCTGATCTCAGAAGCTAAGCAGAGTCAGGCCTGGTTAGTACTTGGATGGGAGACCACCAAGGAAGAACAGGTGCTGTAGGCGTAAAAAATAAAAAAAATAAGGGATTGTGAGCTGACAAAGTCTTGCAATCTGTGAGGTCAACCAATTGTTGCCTCACTTGAAAAAAAAAAAAAAAAGGTGAGCACCCAAGGATTACTGTCTTACATTAGGGAATAAGAATTGGATATTTTGAGCATATTATTTAAAATCGCTTTCCCAGACAAGAAAAAGCTGATTGAGTTCATCACCACCAAAGCAGTATTACAAGAAATATTAATGGGACTTCTTGAAGAAGAAAAAATAAAAAATATGAATAAAATATCGCAAAGGAAAAAAATCTTCACTGACAAAGGCAAACACATAATAAAAGCAGAGCATCAACCAACACTAAAGCTAACGCAAGGTTAAAAGGCAAAAGCAGGAAGATCATGCGTAATTACGACAGTAAATTAAGGGATACACACAAACACACACACAAAAGAAATAAAAATAATGAAAAAAACATAAATTTGGAGGGGACGAGTTAAAATTGTAGTGATTTGAGAATGTGTTCGAACTTAAGTGACCATCGATTTCAAACAGACTGCTATAAACATAGCTTGGTATATGTGAAGCACATGGTAACCACAAACAAAAAATCGACAAGAGATATACAAGAAATAAAGAGAAAGGATTCCAAACACAACGCTACAGAGAATCATCAACATACAAGATGAGAGAGAGCATGAGACTCAGAAGAACTGAGAA
>NW_006436283.1:5588407-5593668 GCF_000325575.1 Pteropus alecto | reverse complement strand
TTGTACATATATACCATGGAATATTACTCAGCCATAAAAAAAAAAGAATGAAATCTTATCATTCGTGATAACATGGATGGACCTAGAGGGTCCATCCATGCTAAGTGAAATAAGTCAGACGGAAAAAGACAAATACCATAAGATTTCACCAATATGTGAGATCTAAAGAAAGAAATTAATGAACAAACAAAACAGAAACAAACTCATAGATACAGAGAACAAACTGATGGCTGCCAAATGGGAAGGGGATTAAGAAGCTGGGTGAAAAAGATGAAAGAGATTAAGATGTACATGTTGGCAGTTCCAAAACAGTCACAGAGATGTAAAGTACAGCTTAGGGAACATAGTCAAAAATATTATAATAACCGTATATAGTGTCAGGTGGGTGCAAAACTTATCGAGGGGATCACTTTGCAAGTCATAGAAATATCTAACTACTATGCAGTATGCCTCAAACTAATATTATATGGAATGTTAACTGTAGCTGAAAATTTTTTTTAATTTATAAAAATAAAAGTAAAAGTAAAGTAAAAAACAATAAATAAAAATAAAATCGCTAAGGTAAGTAGTATAAGAAATAAATATGATATCATTACGAATAATAGGAGGATACTGATGGGGGAATAAATAAAAGCTTCATCTTTCATAGTAAGGAATCAGTTCAGGTCTAAAATTAAGAAATCGAGAAATAAAGATGTAATAATATTAAAGACCACACAATACACAAAAACGTAGTGGTCGCCTTTGAAGGCTGGAAGTACACACATGAACTCGCAGGGAGTTCTTTATGACCAGTTGACTGAAAAGGAAGAAAATATATCACTTTACAGATGGTTCTGCACGATACATCGGCACCAATCAGAAGTGAACAGCTACATTACGAGCCCAATCAAGAGTGTCTTTAAAAGTCGGTGGTCAAAGGAAATCCCCGCTCCCACCCATGAGCAGAGATTCAAGCAATATCTTTGGATGTCCACTTTGGCTGAACAAACAGCCAGGAGTGAGGATCTGCATTAACTTGTGGGCTGTGGTGAATGGTTTTCCTAGATGAGCAAAGACTTAGAAAGCACGAGATTGGAAGATGGTGACAAGGAGATCTGGGGAAGAGATATGTAGATCGACCCCTTGGAGAGAGCACAGGTCACGAATCTATCGCACGCCTTCTGAATGCTCACCAAAGGGCACCCACCTTGGAAGCGGTTTTCAGTAATCATGTGGACAAGATGACACATTTTGTGGATGTCCATCTGCTTCTTCCCCCAGTCATCCCAAGGATTGCTCGATAGGACTCTGCCAAATGACCATGACGATGGAGTCTATGTGTGGCCTTAGCGATATGGAGGTCCTTTCACAAAACCCACCTGGCCACCGCCTTTGCTGGGTGTCTAAGCAGAGAACCATGCTGAGTCCTCAATAGAGCACTATGGCCTAAGGGGGTCAGCCAGGCACCTGATTGTACTGAAGGGGCAACAATTTGCTCTTCCTAGAATCCTAAGTAGCCTGGATCTAGATTTTTTTCCCCTACCTACAAAGCTTCTGCCAACCCTACCATGTATGAACTCTCAGAGTGCCTTACCCACACTGCAATGCTTCTGATCAAGGAGCTCGTTTTGCAGAAGGAAGGCAATGTATTAACTGATGGTCTTCCCACATGCCCCACCACCCAGAAGCAGCTGGTCGGATAGAACAGGGAAATAAATGGCTTACTGACAACTCAGTTGATGCCAGTAAGACGACAATATCCCAAAAGGCTGGCTTTTCAGGATGCAGGATACGCTGTGAATCAATGACCAACTTATGGTGATTTGTTGCCAGTACCAGAACACACAGGCCAGGGGAAAAGGGGGTGGAAGTGGGGGGTGACTCCTCTCGCTGGTTTATCTGACAGCTCTCACAGAATTTTTGCTTCCTCTCCCCTCAACTTCAAGCTCTGTTGGTTTCGAGATCTTGGGAACCAAGGAAAGACGGCTTCCACCAGAGACTCAGGAATGATTCTACTGACATGGAAGCTGAGACTGACCCCTGGGCAGAGGGAGAAGGAAGTTGAAAATATCAGCCTCCCGAAAACAAGAACTATAGGAACCATGTTACGTATATGCACAGACATGTGTCTCTGTATATAAATTCATTTCTCTTCTCTATTTTTCCCTTTTAATTTTATTTAAGAAAGGCAGTGGTTCACTTTATAATTTGGTCTTTAAGTTATAGAATATTCAGATGAGACCGTGACTAAATGTGAGGGGTAATCAACATCATCCAGAAGTGTGTACTGTGACTGTCACTCAAAAATGGATATAATGGAGTCTGCGGCCATGCCACCCTGAACGTGCCCGATCCCATCTGATCTCGGAAGCTAAGCAGGGTCAGGTCTGGTTAGTACTTGGATGGGAGACCACCTAGGAAGACCAGGTGCTGTAGGCATTTAAGAAAAATGGATATAATGGCTGTTGGGATTTTGTCTCCTCTTTTTGAGAACAAGGTGAGGGTCTTTGTACAAAGGTAGCCGTACCTCGTAAGGGACAAGCATAAAACTGTGATTATCATTCGATGGAGTTTAAATGCGTGCAGAAGGATATGTAAGGATGAGCTGTGTCCGTTACGACGTTATCATCGCTGTTCTCCAAGTCCATCCTTCTCAACTCTGTTTTGTGATGCTGAGGCTGGGACTCTGCAAATCACCGAGTTGTGCCTTTTTTTTTTTTTTTTTTTTTGCCAGCTGGCTCCCTGTTAGGTTCTGCCAATAATAGGGCTGGAGGGAAACCAGAAGGCTAGAGGAGAGAGAAGGGAGTGCCTTCTCGTCCATGTCACTCCAGCCACAAAGCTCCACCCCCGCAGCAGGGGTCCATGCCAATTACCAGGTTTTTATGGCATAACGTCATCACACATCATCATCGAACGTGTCAGCTCTACTCAGCCAGGGCTCAGAGGACTGAGCCAGCTCCAGACAGCCGCTTCTTTGAGCTTCTAAGGTCACATAACACTAACCTCTCCCCTTCATTCCACCAGCCCAGGAAGTAATGGCTTCCTTCAGTAGTTATCATATCCATGCGGCTTCAATGTTCTCTTTTGGCTTTTAGGTCGTCCAATATGGGTTTAGCCCATTCTCTATATTAAATTCTCTCTGTTAAAATAACTGATACAGTTTCTGTTTTTCTGACCAGACCCTGACTGATGCAGGCGGATAACTATCACTTTTTATTGCAAATCTTCTACACACTTAGGATTTTTTTTTAACGCTGAACATATCCTACTTCTCATCAATCTCTTACAATTCTGTGATATAACTGTGATGAGGTGCAGCAGCAGAATGCTGTGGGATCATCTAGAAGAAAAATCTCCTTCCGTGGGTCATGGAAGACTTCCTGGAGGAAGAGACATCTAAGCTGACTTTGAAGAATTGACTGGGATTAGCCAGGCAGAGAGCACTTCCTGGAGGAAGAGACATCTAAGCTGACTTTGATTGGGATTAGCCAGGCAGAGAGTGTGGGATACTGAGCCAGGTGTGGAGAATAACTAGCAAGCACAAAGCGAAGGAGGCAATAAGGTTCATTTCGCACTCCAAGAAGAGTTTGGCTGAAGAAGGGATGATGGGCCACATCAGGAAGGACCTCTGTAACCTTCGGGAGGGGGTGGGACATTTTCTCGAGGACTCTGGCAGTGATTAAGTTTTCAGCCGAGAAGGGGCACGATCATATTTGCTGGCAGCAGGCACTCCAGCGCCCTCATTCTGACCTTGAGCACACTGGGTCTGACGCCTTGCCCAGGCATCTGCCCAAACTCCAAACCCCCCTGTCTCTCTGGCACCTCACAGGACATACCTGTGCTGCATGAACACGTGTCAGGGCGCTAGTTAGTGTCATCAACTAATCTGCAGCGAAGTGTTAGCAAACGAAATGGTTCATCCCTCCTCGGGGTGTTTTCATTTTAATAGAGATTCCGTTGACAAATATTTACCGAACGGTCCATTACATGCAAGAAACTACGGAAAACTCCGAGGGGGCGTCCTGGCTTGACCTCAATCAATCGGTCCCTAGCGACGGCACTTCACGCTCGTAGGGACCATACTGCGGGCAGCAGAGAACTTTTCTTATCTCTGGTTAAACCACATAAGCATCCCTCTCCATCTGCCCCGAGGTGCCCCAGCCCCCCTCACTGGAGGCTAGCAGAGGCTGTTAACCTTCACCACCCTGAGTGATGCAGAGTGGGCTCACACCTGTCCCGGTATCCTTAGGTCTGCCCCATGCCCTGGGGCTCCATCCACCGTCCTGGCCACCCTCTGCCTGCTCCTCCGTCAATGCGGCCTCCAGGCTCCTCCCCACTCACCTGCGCCTCACGGGAGAAGCAGATCTTGAAGGAAGAGGCCAAACCGGGGAACTGGGAGTCGGAAGGCTGAGGTCCTTCAGCCGCTTTATGGTGTGTTACCCAGGGGAATCCGTACCAACGCCCTAGCTGTGTTCCCTGATCTCATTGTCCCCATCTCTAAAACGGGCACGACTTGGAAACTTTTATCCCTTCTCCAGACACCCCACTTTCCATCCATTAAGAAACAGCGACATCTAGTGGTTCCGTGAGAGAGCTGCAGCACAGGCTCACCCTCCAAGGAGAGGGACTATAGAAGTATCTAGAAAACAGGGAGACTGCCCCCATCCTGTGCTTTCCTCTGCAAGTTCCCTCCCTCTCCTCCTGAAGTACTCCCCCAAGCGCCCAGACAGCCTGGGACCCACGACCACTGTTAAAAGGGCCATGGGTGCCTGATGCTTGCTAACGATGGCCCAGGGCACTCTGGATGGCTAGGGGAGAGAGATCTTGAATAAAGCACACCAGGGATACTCCACAAAGTGAATCATAGGAGCCGAGTACAAGCCCAGATTCTAGGAGCCACACGGGGGCCCCACCCCACCCCACCCCCACCACGGGGAGGGCCACAGACTGCAACGGATGGAGGCAGCTTGCTGCCAATCATCCATCTATCTGCCAGCCACTCTGGCAGGTGGGCCAGATGCTTACTCAGCACTCCCAGGTACCCGGCACCATACCAGGCAGCTGACAGTGTGTTCGTGCGTGCGTGTGCGTGTGTGTGTGTGTGTGTGTGCGCGCGCGCGCGCGCGCGCATGCACTCAGGGGCAGGTGTGCAAAGGAAGGAGAGGATGTACACAGCGTGAATCACTGGCAGACATAAGCAGATGAGCCATAAAATAACCTAAACTCATTTATTCAACAAATACTTCCCGAACACCTGCTGTGCACCAAGCACAGAGACC
>NW_006436283.1:5576338-5588197 GCF_000325575.1 Pteropus alecto | reverse complement strand
CCCCTGCCCAATGCCAGAATCCATTCTAATGACGTCACCAACAGTTGCTCACTCAGCCCTCCTCAATGCCATCACCGATGGCTACTCACCATCTCACGTGCTGTTCACTAGTCAGGGCTCTGTGACAAGGGACAGAGACGAAGGAGGGTTAGTGGCCTCCATCGCTGCAGGAAAAGAAAAGACGGAGTTGCGTGTGGGATTCCAGGCCAGGATTCCAGAATGACGGCTTCTGTTCCTCCCCAGCTCTCTCTTTCTGTCTGTCTTAACCCCAACCACCTCCGGGGTCTGCTTCTTTTGGTCACTGTCCTTCTGCCTCCTCGCTTCCTCGAGGCAGCAGGACGGAGAGAGGTGGCCGCAGGCCCCTCCGGCTGTGATCCTAGCTCAGGGTCCCAGAGGGCGCTCTCTCTCCCTGCGAACACAGCCTAAGGCATAGCTAGATCTCAGGGGAGCTGAGATCAGGCCCGCTCGGGTCCCTTGTCCTCCAGGTCCATCCCCACAGCCTGGGAGACAGGGACAGCTGCCCACATAAAAGGGGGTACATTACCAGGAAGAGGGAGGAATGCTACAGAGGTGTGGTGAGCTGAATAATGTCCCCCAAAAGATCGTGTCCACCCGGAACCTTAGAAAGTAGCCTTATCCGGAAATAGGGTCTTTGCAGATGTAGATAAGGATGGAGGTGAGGTCACACTGGAGGAGGGCGAGCCCTAAATCCACTGAGATCGTCCCTGTAAGAGACAGAAAAGGACACACAGAGACAAAGAGCGTAGGAGGCCATGTGACGGTGGAGGCAGAGACCGGAGTGATGTGACCACAAGCCAAGGAACGCCAGGAGCCACCGGAAGCTGGAAGGGACAAGGACGATTCCTCCCTAGAGCTTTTGGAGGGAGCAGAGTCTCTGGCCTCCAGAGCCGAGAGAGAATCAATTTCTATTGTTTAAGCCACCCAATTTGTGGTCGTTTGTTATGGGAGCCCCAGAATGATTGCCTGACACAGAAAGCAAGACCAAGAGATGCCCACTGTGCCATCTGCTGGGCGGCAGATGGGGTTGGGGGCAGGAAGGCCCCTGCCCAAGAGCCCAGATCTCTTCGCGAAGCCGCGCCCCTGATTACGGTTCTGCCGCCGGAGCCACGGGCCAGGGGACCCCGTCTTCAGCTGCGTGTCCGGGGCGTGTGCACGAACGTGATACAGCAGAGACTGCAGGGGTCCTGGAGGTCTTCTGGTTTCATGCCCCCCCCCAGTACCCCATGTGAGTAAACCGAGGCCCAGGGAGGCCGACAGCGTGCCCACATTTATAGTTTAAAGGATTTCTGAATAAAGGGATGGATCCTTCAGTAAAATTGGTAAACGGTCTTTCTTTTTAAAAAATCTGATTAATCAGGAAAAACTTGAGCCTTTAGTAGTCATCGCTGAGGACACTGGAATTGGCAGAAGCTAAAATCTTCCGGGTGTTACGTGTGAAGCCCTGGAAACACAGCTGCCGTTTTGGGGACCTAAAATTATGGCAGGGTCAGGAGGACCGGCGCCCCGCCAGGTCTGCAGCCGCCTCCTTCATGTTGGGAAGTTAGAAAGTACAGTCACCCTCTGTTTTTTTCCTTCGCCAGTCTGAAATTTCCTCCAACATCCTTCTTTGGTTGATAAGACCTCCAGACTCTCCACGCGCTAGTAGGCAGAGTCTGCACAGCTCACCACAGCCTCCCTCTTGCCCCGCAGCCAGCCAGCCAGGCTCTGCCCCTGCAGGAAAGCTGGGCCAGGAGCAGGGCGGCCCCCAGCATGGGGGAGCGAGGGGGTGTGCTGAGGTCAGACCCCAGAAGCGGCCAGGGATAGCCCAGCCTCAGCCCTTACCCCACCTCCCCACAGCAGCACACAGTCCCCCCGCCCCCACCCATCCCGACCCAGCCTCTCCTAAGCAGAGATCCGGAACCACAAGCCAGGAGCCACCCAGTGGACAGTGCAGAATCTCTGGTCTGCTCTGTGTCCCCAGTTCCCAGGACTTCAGTGTGCTGACTCCTGCATCCCACCTGGGTAGCTGAGAGGAGGGAAGTCCGCAGAGCTGTCCACGATCCCTGCTCACAGACCTGGCAGAGCTCAGGCTGCTTGTCAGGCAATTTGAGGGCTTTCCTGGGACGCACTAGAAGCCTCTTCAAAGCCGGTGGCATTGTGTACCATCACCAAGGATCGGCAAGGCTCTGCACCCCTGGGCCGCCTCCAATTATTAAGCCCCACTTAACCCCAGCAGTTACAAAGCAGGGCTGGGGCGTGGGGTCAGTCCCTCAGGGACCAAGCCAGGGCTGCGAGGCCACAGTTTCAGGAAAGCACATCCACAGGCCTTGTTCCGTGGCCAGGCTCCCCATGGCCACCTCCTCCAGCCATCGCCCCTCCAGAGCAGGTAGAAGGGAGGCGGCCTCTGCAGCAAACACCTTCCAAACCACAACTAGCTTCAAAAGGAACTGCGTGAGGAGCCCGGGCCAGGACCACCAATGCCGCTGATCTAGTATTTATTATGCATCGGCGGTGACCACGTGCTGGCTGTGCAGGACGCAGCCTCGCTCTCTCCAGCTTCTCTGTTCTAAGCTTTAAGCTCCGCCACCAAGCTCCCTCTCTGCGGGGTCCCTGGCTCCTGCAGCCTGGGGAAGGGGCACAGCTCAGTGATTCTCACATCCAGGCCCTCCCCCGGCACCTCCCCCTGCCTCCGCCTCATTCCCCAGATCCTTACTTAAGAAGATGCAAAGCTCCTTCTCCATTAGCAAGATAATTCCAGTAGATGCCTGCAGAGCAAGGGCTGCAAGCCTCCTCCCTACTCCAACCCTTTTCCTGTCCCCTGCAGATTTTACTCTGCCCCCGCCCCACCCTATCCCATCTCCGCCCCACCCCACTTCCCACCTTGAACAGCAAAGGCCCGTGTGAGGCTGCTGGGCCAGCGAGGGGGAGGCTCGGAGCAGCAAGGGGCGTGCAGAGACCACTCACCCACCTGCTCCCTCAAGAACTCGAGCCCCCTCCCTACCCTCCATCCTGTGACTTCAGACTATGGGGCTGAATCTCATCAACAAGAAATTTGATGCCATTAAAATATAATAAAAGAGAAATTAAATGTAATCGCTCTGTAAATTATAACTAATTGAAACATCAATTGTAATGTTTATGATCTGCATTGGAGTGAGTGATGCCTTCAAGTCACAAAATGAAAGTTAAAAGCTGGTGGAGTGCCCTAGAATGCCCCCCTCCACCAGCCTCTATCCGTCTCTACTGCTTCCTTCCCTTCTCTTCCACATCCTGCCCAAAAGCCCTTTCTTCCAGAAGCTTCTTCCCCCATGGAGCTGCTCCTCAAGCCCCACCCCGAGCCCTCAGTCTGCCCTCCCCCGGGGCGCTTACTGTCCAGAGCCTCGGCAAACCCTCCCATCTCCCTGAAGCCCCAAGAAGAGCTGGGTCCTCTGTCTTTTCTGGGTCCCTACATTTGGACCCAGACCCCAGGGCCCACCTGACACACGCCCAGCATCCAAGCATAGAAAATTCAGGAGGGAATAGGGAAAGCTGTGGTTTCTCCCAGAACGTCCCCGCTGTCAGCCACACAGCCATGGACTCGGGATTCTGGAAGGACTGTGGGTCAAATGGCCCATCCCTTGCCTCCCTGCCAGCTCGGCCCTGGGGTTGTTCAGCGCCCACGCCGGCTCTGCTCCCATCGATCTGCCCTGGCAGGGCTGCGTTGGGGAACTGGGGGTGTCTCTCCATCGGCATGCGAACCCCGCCACATTCGGGTGGCTCTTCTGTCCCGTCTGCCTCTGTGGGCTTTGTTCCCCCCGTCAGCTGCCAGCTCTTCACTCTGTGTACGGGCACCGGGCACCGGGGAGGGCACAGTGTGTGCGGGGGTCGGGGGTGGGAGGTTAAGGCAAGCAGATCTGCATTCGAGGCTCCACCTCCAGGTAGCCCCAGGCAAGTGACTTGACTTCTCAAAGACTCAGTTTCCTGAGCTGTAACCTAGAGACAGCACTAGCACCCACAGAGAGCTTTGGGGTGGTTAGTGACAGTGTTTGTAAAGCTCTTAGCATAGAGCCGGGGAGTTGGGGGGAGTGAGCACCCGATAAACTCTGGTGATTCTCGTTTGGTTGTCATCATTTACCCCGGCTCCAGACTGCTTCTGTTCTACCTCTCAGACCAGCAGACAGGTGCTCATCAGGCAGGTAGCCCTGACCGTTGGCGCTATGGGTCCCCCTGGATTTTGCAGGAACCAACGGAGCCCCCTCGGGGCAGTAAAGCGAGTCTCTGGTCTCCCCTTCTGCTGGCAGAGGCAGGCCGGCCCTGGATCCCAGCAGCCCGGCATGCCTTCCGCCTGACGGAGGGGACCCCGTCTCTGGACGGCCAATTCCCAGCTGAAGCAGAAGGAGAGACGAGGTCAGGGAGGCCAGTCCGCTCCCACCCAAGGAAAGTCTTTTCCTGGAGAAGTTTTATTATGAGGCGTCTTCAGAGTTTTCAGACAGCCCCAGCATCCCGTTTCTCATGAGCTGACTGATGTCTCGAACTGCACATCACAGAGCACGACGGATGCTTGGCTGACAACCCCGATGCTGAGCTCGCTGGCTAGAAGCGGGGGCCCTGGGCCCCAGGCCCCCCGCCATTACACCCACCGGAATGATTCCTTTAGCTGGGACTCAGTGTCCTCATCTAAAGGTGAACCCACTCAGGGTTTCCCAGCTGCCTGCAATGTAACCAGCGCTTTTTTAGCTTCCAATCTGTGGTAGATCAATACTTCTAGAGAAGTTTAAAGGCATAATCCACGTACCACAAAGTTCGCTCTTTTAAGGCGTGCAATGCAGTGCTTTTTCGTACGCGCACAAGGTTGTGCAGCTGTCACCACGAGCTAATGCCAAGAACTCTTCGTCACCCCAGAAAGAAGCCTTGCCCTCGCCAGCAGTCACGCCCCGCCCCCCGCCCCCCACTAAGCAACCCTCTGTCTCTACTTACGTGCCTACTCTGGACATTCCAGCAAACTGGCAGATGGGAACCGAACATCGCTTGGGTCTGACTCTCCTTTCACTCAGCATAATGTCTTCGAGGTCCATCTATGTCGTAGTGTGTGTCGGGACTCCATTCCTTTTCGCGGGTGAAGAATATTCCGCTGTGTGCATATAACACGTTTTGTTTAGCCATTTCTCAGTTGACGGACCTTTAGGTCGTTTTGTTTTTTGTTTTCGGGTTTGTTTTTTTTTTTTTTGGCTGTTGGAAATAATGCTGCAATGAACGTTCGTGGGCAGCATATATTTTCGATTCCATTGGGCGTACTGATACCTAGAATTGCTGGGTCATGTGATCACTGTGAACATAGAGGTCACACGCGTCATTTTTTTAGGAACTGCCGAACTGTTTTTCCAAAGTGGCCGTACCTTTTATATTCTGTAAAAATGATATAAAAATGAATTACTAGAAAAGTGAAATTTAAATAATTCACCAAAAGAAGACTGATTTGTATTACGATTAAAGCAACAA
Organism: Pteropus alecto; assembly: GCF_000325575.1. Taxonomy (NCBI): domain Eukaryota; kingdom Metazoa; phylum Chordata; class Mammalia; order Chiroptera; family Pteropodidae; genus Pteropus; species Pteropus alecto. The sequence goes on along the minus strand of NW_006436283.1, from coordinate 5,582,719 downwards.
TTATAAAATTACTTCGTCGATTGCTGTGAAAGTTTCTAAATGCTTCCTCCCAATTTCTACACTTCTCTGGTGAGGAAGCGTTCTCGGACTGGCACGGGCCCACAGGCCACACCCTCATCACAGCTTCTCCAGCCTGATCTCACGTCCATGCTGTCCCCAGATGTCCTCGTGGGCCCCTCCTGTGTAATTTAAGGTCCAAGCCAGAACATTTTTAGGGTGAAAGGGAGAACCATTCATTACGATGCCAGGACACGAGGCATAAACCAAAACTCCTGGGCAAATGGGACGTGTGGCCGCTCCGTCAAGGAGCCTCGGTCACAGGGGGGACCTATGAAAAAGACAGAGAGGAAGGAAGGGACAAGAGAATGGGGAGCACTAGAGAAATAAGCCCCCTCGGTCAGGACCCAGCTGTTCCTCAACAGGTGACAGGCGCGTGGTGAGATCACCCTCCTCAGGACCTGTGCTCCTGCCATTGTCTCTTAAGTGTGGAACGTGTCACCTCTCCTGAGCAGTCTCGCCAAGCCCTACCTCCTGGGAGTGTCACCTACATGGTGGTTTTGGCGCGGATGCTGACCCCGGGTGCCGACCATCACGGCCACGTTCTCAGAGGCATGGAGAGCAGAATATGAGGCGAGAGGGGACCCCCTGTGGCCTGTCACCAGATGGGGAACTTGAGCAGATCCCGTACTTTAGAGCCTCGCGGACCGCCTACCAGAACTGAGCGTTTGGTCCCGGCGCCCCCGGCACCCAGCCTGGTAAGCGGTCCGTGAATGCCGTGGGAATGAATGAATGGAACGTGGCCCGGTGCCTCGGCCACTAGAAGCCAGGGACTCGGCTTCTCACAGGCTGGAGGGATTCAGTCATTCAGCCCCGGGGCCACCTTCCCGCTTTTTTGAGAAGTAAAACCGATAAAGCCGGTGGCTCCCGGGAGCTTCAGGGTCTCCCAGGGCCGAGATTTGCGGTTCCTGGTTAAATGCCGGGTTTAATGGGCTTGCTAAGGAAAACTGTTTTTTAGTGAGCAGTAAATGTCACTGCGATGACTGCAGCGGTAATTACTTCAGCGGGACAATCGCTCCTTAACATGCTCCTGGTCAGCAGGGCGGGGAGGGCTCTGGACAGAGGGGGCAGGTCAGGAAGCTGCGGTCGAGGGAAGGAAGGAGGGAGAGAAACAGGTCGGCGTACACCAGGACGAAGCTAGGACAGTGGCCTGAAAAACCAGGGGGCCAGGTAGCCAGGGTCGGGGGTGCGCTTAATTATGTAAATGCTTCAAGTTAGATTATTCAGTCATTCAACAAACCTTAACTGGGTAACTAATTAATAATAATCCAGGTCAAGCCCGGGTGCTAGGCACTGTGCTAAGTAACACTTTATAGGCATTATTTAATACAAAATATAAATATTTTTAAATTGCAGCAGATATCATTATTATTCCCTTACAAAAGAAGGAACTGTGTGATTCACAGGGGTCAAAAAATTCCTGGACGAGGTTAAAATCAAGGGCAGGGTGTGCCGGACCAAACACAAACCAGATCATTTTTAACACTTTTTATCAACTTATATAAAAAAAACTACATGCACACAATGCACAAAGCAAAAGTGACATTTTCACAAAGCGGACAATACAGTGAACCAGCTCCCAGGTCAAGAAATAGAAGAGCCCCCAGAGGCCCAGAAGCCCCCTCCTCTCCCTTCCTGCCACCACCCTTCCCAAAGGTGACCATTGTCCAGAACTTGACCATCACGTTTTTCCTGAACAACTAGATTTTATCACAGATGGTAAATGCACGTGGGACTCTGGAGGGACCAACCATCACACAGCCCATGTCGTGGAGAAGACTCCAGGAGGAGGTGATATCTGAACCAGATTTTGAAGGATGAACAGGAGCAAAGTCAGATGTGGAAAAAGAGTGTGTGTGCACGTGCGTGTGTGCGTGCACATGCTTGTGTGCGTGCACATGCATGTGCGTGTGCACATGCTTGTGTATCGTCACCCACACACCTCTCACCTCTGGCTGCTGATCATCTCTCTGTTCTATAAAAAGGAACGAGTGCAGGAAGGACTCAAGTTAGCTCAGGGTCTCTCAACCGCCAAACCATTGAGATTTGGGGCCAGGTCATCCTTTGTGGCTTTTACCCACTAGATGCTGGTAGAAACTCTCAAGCTGTTAACACTCAAACATGTCTCCAGTCACTGCCCGGTGTTCTTAGGGGAGAGGGACAGATCCTCCCACCCCCTCGTGGGGAACCAGTGGGTTCGCTCATACAGGGGGACCAGCCAGGTGGCCAATGAGAGCATTGAATAAAGGACTTAGTGTGTGCTCCCAGGGGGATGCTGGCAGGGACAGGCCTAAACCGTGCCTGGAAGCAGACGGATGAAGTTTAGATCAGGAGGTCCCAGCACTGGTCAGCGTGTCCCTGCACGAGAGGGAAGCTGGGCTTTCACAGAGGGTCAGCCCGAAGCCAAGGTCAGGCTTCGCTCTCTGCTCCCTGGACATAAGAGGAAGATGCCGCTCAGAGGACCTTCCAGCTGCGGGGCTGGGATTTCTAGGAAAATGATTAGCACCGTTTACTCAGACTCCACAGTGGTGTGTAATCTAGGTGCGTTCGTTGTGAGTTTAAATAAAGCAAGGGGGGTGTCGGGTGAGGGGAGGCAGTTCAGCCCAAATTGAAAAAGTCCTTCTGTGATTACGAGTTTGGAGCATATCTACCGGGGGGATCAATAAAGAGAAATCTAAGTGCCACTGTCCGCAGAGATTACAGTTTTGGGATCGCTCCATCTCGGATTTTAATTTTCTCTCCCGTTGTCGCATCGCCACGCAGTGATCCCAGCCCCGTCTCCCTGCTCGAGAGAGGCTGGCCCTGAGGCTGGACCACAGCAGGCTCCATCCGGACACCTCCGACCCTCCGTACGAACTTCTCACCGCCGCGTAACAAATCGCCACGAATTTAGTGGCTCAGAACTACGCACAGTTATTATCTTCCAGCTTCTGTGGGTCAGGAGTCTGGTCATGGTTTGGGATCTCCACTTGGGGTCTTACCAGGCTGCACTCAGGTGTTGGCTGGGACTAGGGCCTCTTCCGAGGCTCAGGCTCCCCTTTCAAGCACATGTGTTTCGTGGAAGAATTCATTTCCTTACAGCTGTAGAATCCTGGTGGCTTGCTTCTTCGCGGCCAGCAGGAAAGAGTCTCTGATTTCCAGTCCCTCTTTGAGAGAACTCCCCTGATTAGGTCAGGCCCACCAAGATCATCCCTCTTGCGATTGATTTAAAGTTAACTGTTTGGGGACCTTAATTACATCTGCAAAATCCCTTCGCCTATGCCATATTCTATGGGTCAGAAGCAAGTTACAAGTCCCACCTACACTCAAGGAAATGGAATTATGCAAGGTCACTGGAGGTCATTTTAGAATTCCACCTACCACACTCTCCAGCGGAGCTCACCCTCCAAGCTCTCCCTCCCAAATCCACAGAACCACGTGTCCTTTCCTGAGCCAGCCTCACACCCACAGCCCTTCTCGACCCCAGCCTAATTGACTGTCTCCCCCTTCAAAAAAAAAAAACAAGCAGCCAGCCATGATTGACTGAGAGCTTTCCCACACGAGAGAAGAAATGGTGAAAACCACCAAAGATCTGACACAATCCGACTCCCTATCCAGGCCTCTTTTTTCCAGACCAGGCTTGAGCTCACTGGTGCCTAGTCTTCTCTGCGTCTCAAGTCCCGGCGAGTATTCCTGGCTGCCCCGACTCAGCAGCCTTGACTTTCCTTCTTCCTAGGATGCTGAGCACAGGGCAAGATGCAAGCAGGTCGTCCGGGCTGGATGAGGAGAGGGGCCCAGGATTGGGGAACACAGCTGCCCTTCTAACAGTTACCCCAACACACTGCTCCTCGTGTGCCTCCTCCCTCCTTTGAGACCTAATTTAGATGTCACCCTGGATTAACCTCAGGCAACCCTCCTCAAAGCTAGCTTCCACGGTACTGATTTGCCTTTCACTCTTATGTTCGAGTCTCTTTCATGATGGTGCATATATTATTTAGGATGGCGTTCAGCTGAGCAGTGAGACCCAAAATAACAGGCAAAAAAGTTAGAGGTTAATTTCTCTCCCCCGTTGCAGTCTAGATGTTAGCAGCCCAAGGCTGGTCTAGAAGCTCTATTCTGCACAGTGCTCAAAAGACTCACTCTTCTTCTATCCTGTTGTTCCAAGTTGTCTGGCCTCCAGGTCTGAGATGGCTGCTCCAGCTCCAGCCATCACTCCCACAGTTCAGCAAAGAGGAATGAGGAAGGGAAGGAGAAGGGTATGCCCCCTCCCTTTACGCCACACTCCTCCTTACACCCCATTGGCTACAGGTTAGTCACATGACCACAGATAACTGCAAGGAATGCTGGCATGTGTAGTTTTTATTATGGATAGCCCTGTATCATGGAAGAACAGGGGAGTGGATGTGGGGACTTCTGGAAACCTCAGTTATAACTTCCTTGTCTGTCTTGTGTATGCTGCTCATGGGTTGGGATATTTCTTTTGTATCCAGATCCTTACTCATCCTTTCAATAGTCGGGCCATGATTCTATATCCATTTTTATTTCATCAAACACATTATTCATGTATTCTTTCCTTCATTCCTCTGTCTACTCATTTATTCGCTGGTTCATTCATTCATTCATGTCTCAACAAATCCTATCCCTATGCCTTGCCCAGTGCTGCTCCTGTGGTCAGCATTCAGGACACGGAGAGACTAACACAGACCCTGCACTCGAGTTGCTCACAAGCTAGTAGAAATAACAGCCGAGAAAACGGAGCATTTTAGCACCCGACATAGGTGCTATGAGAACGTGCAGAGGTGGCATGCAGACACCGTGGCCCTAACCCCTCTGGGGCTGCATGCGAGATTTCCAAGGGGAGGGGACCTCCCATCTGAGTCTTGGAAAAACAAACTTTAGCAGGGAGCCAAAGTCACGGAAAGGACGTTCCGGACTCAGTGAACTTTGAGCCAAGCAGTCCCCTGTCCGTGGTGCTGACCCACAGGCCCCGCCGGGAGCCCCATTTGGTGCTGAGGTCAAGCCAGTCCTTGCTTCCCGCCTCTCAGCCGCTCTGGGCTGACACTCTAGGTGGGCAGGTGGAATGGCAATGGCGTGGCATTTAGCTCCACACTTCATTTCCATAACGACCTTCCCATCTCCCCTCTCAGTCTCGCTTGTCAGTCTGTGACCATTAAACTCTTCATTAGCAAATGAGATTTGGATGGGCTCATTAAGATGAGGGATGGCCCCGAGGCACAGCTGGCTGAGTCGAATTTCTCGTCTCCCTCTGTGTCCCCCTCTCTGGGTCTAAAACCAGGCTTGAACAGACCCCCCACTGGGGTTATTCAGGGGGACCAGCCCAAGGGGAAGCCGGGCCACAGTGGTCACCAAATGACATAAAGCTGCTGATTTACACCCACAATCAAACCCTGGGCTTCTGCCACGTATACTAAAGCTCAAACTCTGCACGTGGCATCACGAACCCCTCCTGGCCATGTCTCAGTCCACCTGTCTCCTATCCGCCCCACATGTCCCCTGTACTTAGGCAACAGCAGATGACCTGATGTGTGGCCTGCTGGAACTGGCTCAATACCAGCTCATGAGAGCTGCTTATTACAGAGTCAAAAGTTGACCTCACATCAGCAGCTTGAACTCAGCCGTGGTGGGCATATTTACACCACAGGAATCGGCAAATGCTACAAATTAAGGTTTGTGGGGGTTTTTTGGTCAGAAAGCCAGACTTTAAACATTTGCTATCACATTCCAGCCTGAAGGTCCCTGAGCATGTCATACACTTGTCCTTGTCTTTGAATGCATTAGTTCCTCTGCCAGGTTCTCCACCTGCTCCCTGAAATGCCTCCTTTGTCTTTTTCCTGTGCTTGGTGAAATCCCGGTCATTTGTTGAGGTCCCAGGAAACAACCTAGTCCTCTCTTCTGCGTCCTGCAGTGTGGGGATCATATGCCCCAACCAGATTTTTACTTTAAGCATCATTCAGCTTCTAAAAATGGAAACCAATTCAAACCAGCTACAGTAAAAGGCAGAAATATGGGGCAGCTGGGGTGGGGGACCTCACAGTACCCAAGGTCAGAAGGTTTAGCTGTTGTCACGGGCACTGTGACAACAGGAACGTGTCCAACAGCTGCTCATCCTCAGGAGCCACCGAGTCTCTGACTTCCACTTACACACACCCATTGTGACTCTCCCCAAAAGGTGCCCCTCGGTCCCTCATTTGCATGAAATCCCCGAACAGTTAGCCATAAACCCGGGTCTCTAAGTTCCAGTTCAAAACCCAGGACTGTCCCAGGCTAGTCTAACCATCTGAGGCCCTGGGGTAGGGTGCCATAGGTCATGGGGAGGGGATCATG
>NW_006436283.1:5570994-5576301 GCF_000325575.1 Pteropus alecto | reverse complement strand
AGAGAGGTGGCGGGCAGAGCTGGCCCATCTCCCAGGCTGAGGGCAAGTTCCATGACAGACAAAAGGTATTTGTACATCTCTAGACCGCCCCCCACCCAGTCCTAGCACAGAGGAGGAGCTTAATAAATATTTGTAGATTAAATGAATCACTTCACAGTTTGGATTCTTCTCTCCCTGGAGAGGGAGGCAAAAGTCTTTGAGGAATTCAATGAGGAAACACTCTGTGTCCAAGTAACTAGCCAACCATTTCCTCCAGCTATTGGCTGTGTGACCTGGGGCAAGTACGTTAACCTCTCTGTGCTTCAGGGGGCTTCATCAGCAAAATGGGGATTGCGATGTTGCCTAATTTAGGGTGGTGGTGAGGATTACAGGAGATGGTCTTCGCGGAGCAGCTGGTATAGCACCTGACGCAGAATAAGTCAACACAGTGGCAGCTTTTGTCCCCGTTCTATCCTGAAGCCACAGAACAGTGTCCCTCGCTGCTCTCCCAGCAGCCTTCCTCTCCAGATTTGATGTGACTCCCGTCAGCGAACACAGCGATGCTCCTCCAAGCCCACCCAGGCCCCTGCTCTTAGAGGGTGAAATCCAAGGGTAGGGCCATGGTGACAATGACTGCAGCCACTCCTCCCCCACCCCACCCCCCACCCCCAGAGGTCTGGGCTGAAGACTTCATCTGCTGTAATTAACAGGCCAACTGCATCTGTCTTGCTCCATTAATAGCAAATCAGCCTGTCAGGCGAGGGCTGTGAACGCTGAACGGGAAGGTGAGAGGAAGTGGACAGCATCCGGGGCTTGACCCAGCCGGCGTCCAGCCCGCTCCCGCACCTCCACCCCAACTTCCGCTTCCTGTCCCTCGGCCCCTGTGGGCTGACTCCAGGGGTCACAGGCCATTTCTAAGGAGAGGTATAACAGAGGAAGGGACCAGCCCATGTCACCTCGCCAGGTGCTCAGGAGAGCAGGGGAGTTGGGAAGAGGGGAAGCGGACCCTTCACTTGGAGGAACAGCCGGACCCACTGCGGAAATCCCTCTTTGCCAAGACCCAGCCAGGCAAGAGGATGGCAAGGGCCACTTCTGCCTCCTGTCCTAAAGATGCTGCGATTCCCACCACCTGGAGTGGTGCAGCTGGCCATGAGCCTTTGCGGAAGAGGCGGTGGCAAAGGTTTCTCGCCACTGTGACCCCTGCCAGTTCGCTCTTCCTTGCTCATAAGCAGACAACTGCCTCCATGTCCCCCTGGGATCAAGTCTAGAGTCTCGCAAATTCTTTCTCGCGGCTTGCACACACCAGAGAAGGGCACGGGAAGGACATGGGAGCCGTGGGGCTGCTGGCCCCCATGGCTGGTCTCCTGCGCGGGGCCCTCTCCCTCCCGAAGTGCGTACGTGCGCAGAGGCGGGCGCACGCGCGCATGCGCGTGGTGCCTCCCACGTTGGCCCCCAGACCCTTCCAGCCCCCAGACCCTTCCAGCCCCTGCTTCTAGTGGCGTCACAGCCCTCTAATCTTCTCCCTTGGAAGCCATTGCAGCTCTCCGGTAACTGCTTTCGGAGAAGAGGTCAGCGATGTAGTTGATAGAACTTGTCCTGGGCAGTGAAGCCGGCGCAGGCCTACCTGTTTCTCAGGAAGCACGGGCGGTGCGTGGCCGCACGGGCCTAGGGGCTCACCTGGGTGCAGGGTCACCTGTGCACAGGATGCACGCCAGCCAGAGCGCGTCTGTCCCCGTTGACAGACACATCGGCCTGAAGACATGGCCTCAGTTTGGAGGAATCAGGGAGCGTGGCGGACTTGGATGGTGGACAGGACAGAAGAGAGCCAGCTGAGCCCTAGGGGACTTCTCTGCCTTGGAACCATAAAGGAGACAGACAGTGACGTGGCCACATTAGGTCATAAGGCCACCCCAGGGTGGAAGTGGACCCACTGTGTGGAGGAGTGGATGGACAGGACATCTTCCGTTGTCTCTAGGTCCACACCTCTGCCTTGCTATGTGCCCCCAAGGGTGACCATCATGAACCTGTTGGGTTGAGCCAGTGGGCTGCCCTGGCAGGAGATCAGAGGGAGGGAGAGAAAGAGGAAGGGAGGGCGGAAAGCCAGTGAGCTCGAGGTCGGCTTTCCCGCCCCGCTCTCTCCCTGAGTGGGGCCACGGGGGGGTGGGTCCTTTGGCTGAAGGTCTCAGTCAGGCGGCCTGCCCTCCACACAGCCCTGGCCGTCTGGGTCGAGTGACACCCTTCCCACCCTCAGACTTGGTGGCAATTCTCTCTCCCAGTTTCATGCACCTGCCCACGCCTTCACAACCAATCCCTTCATTAAATCATTCACCCAATTAATTCACCTTTATTAAACCAGTCGCCCAATCTCGTTTTGCTTGTCAGGACCCGGAAGGGTCCCCGGGGTAGTTGGGACGGTGTTGGTGGGAAACGGGTCCTGGAACCAGCACTGTCCTGCCCCCCGTACCCCAGCGAGGAGCTGGCTCTGCTGGCCCACCTATGGGGGGAGGGGAGGGTGGCAGGCCCTTTACCTGCCTGCACTGTTGCCCTTCCTGGGGTCTCCATTCCGGATGACCAGCACTGGGAAGGACACGTGGAGCCCTAGCCTCCCCCACAGGAGTCACCATCTACAGCCAGGCCACTGATAAGGGGGTGAAAGGCAAGAGTCTCTGAGGTTGATGGGGAAAGCCGGCACCCAGCGGCCGGGACACAGACTCGCAGACATGGAGAAACAGGGAGGAGCAGATAGACAGACAGAGACAGACAGGAGAGGCAGGAGAGGCAGGCAGGGCCCCGCTGGAGGAGTCTGGGTCCAGGCTGGAAGGCTTCCCTGTGATGATGAGAGACCGGCGGGGGGACTCAGGGACCTCCAGAGGCCAGAGCTTCACGGGAGGAAGCAAAGCACCGTCCCCACCGCCCACACACACACACACATTTTTTTTTCAGCCCCACCCTCACCCCCAGCCAGCATTCGCATTCACACCGTTAACACAAGGGGCCGGCACACACTCTCCCCTTCCTCCAGGGACACCACCCCTGCCAATCAGGATCTCCTGTCAGTCACACCCAGGATGCTCGCCGAGCCTCATGATTTATGGACTTTAATTTTCCCAGAGCATCAGTCGTGTTCCTTCCTTTCCTCTGGTCTGTCAGGGTGTTTATCCCCCGCCCCCTTCAGCCCCTCTCCCCCTCCCCTGTTTTTTAATTTGAAGCATCCGTCTGGAGCATCCTGAGATGAGGGCGTCTGCGGCACTGAATGCATTAAGCCGCTGACAGCTCTATTGATTTTCTCTCCTCCGCTGCATAATGCAAGATATATACAAGCTGATAGGCTGGCCCCTCTTCCTTACTTTGAGGGACCGTGCCCTTTTCCTTTCCCACTCTGAATGTCCCCTCACCCTGGCACACATCGATACAGAGGAGGGCTGTGCTTGTCCCTTCGAAAGACAGATTCTCCTCTGTCTGTCCCGTCGTGATGTTCCTCACTGCTGGTGGACACCGTCTAATCTGTAGCAGGTTTGACACCATGGCAGCAGTTCATAAGGTGACAGGGTCCATGGAGGGAAGCAGGGGACTCGAGGAGGCGTGACGTCTGTCAACACTGACCGTGCCCCTGCCGGAGAAGCCTAGGCGGGCTCTCCGCGGGTCCCCTCTGCCTATGTCACTGAGCTCTGGGGAAGGGGGACACTTGCCACTCCAGCCCACCTCCCCTTCTCCAGGTGGCGGTTCTCCAAATCCATTGGCCACTCTCGCCTTGGACTCGTAGTCACCAACAGTCACAGAGCCAGCCGCCGGGCTGAGCACTCTCCACTCCTCATACCTCCTAGTTTCTCAAAAGCGGAGCAGCCGCAGACAGCTGTGCAGGCTACACACGCTTGGCACACTGACCCAGGAGGCTTGGGAGGAGGGATTAGTGTCCCCACTCAACAGGGACTGCGGCTCGGAAATGCCAGAAGATTCCTTCAAGCTCTCCCAGCCAGACACAGAATTTGACCCCAAGACTGGCTGTCCCCAGGAACAGTTTACTTCCTGCCCTATCACAGTGCCTCCTCCAGGAAGACCTCCTGGACTGATGCCACCCAGTCGGATTGCTTCTGTATTCCGGCCCCCCCCGGAACATATTCGCTGCGAGGGTTTGCACGTTCGGGCGGGCTGCTCTGTATGTTAGGTGAGTTCTCCCCCTTGTGAATCAGCCTCACTGGTACGTCCTCTTGAAGGATTCCCCCAGGACCACCCTAATCCCCATCCTGGATCCGTCCCCAACAGCCCCCATCTCTTCCCACAGTGAGAAGTGCTTACTGCACGTATGGCCCTGCCCTGTCACTGCCTCCCCAGCTCCGCTGAGCGTTCCTTGAGAGGGACGCAGAGACACAGACGCCGGGGTCCTACCTCTGTGTCTCCACCCGCTTTGCCGAGGCCTGACGCAAAGCCAGAGCCACACGCAGGTGTGAGAGGGTGTTCTTGTGGCAGAGATCACCCAGCACCCAGCCTGGCCCACAGAGGGAGCTTGCTAAAAATGGGCCGAATCCATTTAATCGGTCAGCGAGCTCTTCGGGCAGGTGGGCATTTGCTCTCCTCCAGGGCCCCTTCTGCCCCTTAGCGGGTGGGGCACTGTGCCTTTTCTCCCACTCCACCCCTCCCCCACTCCCACTCCACCCCTCCCCCACTCCCACTCCCGCCCCCAGGCCTCCTGCTGGAACCTGTGGACAGGACAATCCTGTTCCAAGTTCAGGGCATCCGGTTGCTACCTGCCCACACCCCACCTCGCCAGCCAGCCAGAGCTCCAAGCAGAAGCAACACAAGGGGACACTTTGGGCGTTCCAGAGAAAGGGCTAGGCACAAAATTGAAAGGTGGCCTGGGGTGCAAAGCCAATAGCCTGCGCCCAGGTGTCACCTGGCCACAGGCACAGACACCCAATATAATAAAAATCTTCTCTAGGTTTTGTCCTTCTAGTCTAGTGCCTCTCAACAAGAAGTGGTTTGACCCCCAGGGGGCATTTGGCAATGTCTAGAGATGGGTTTGTCACAATTGTTAGCATCCTACGATGTTCGGAACAGCCCCGGCCCCAACCCAGAATGGTCTGGTCCGAGGTCAGTAGCACCCAGTTTGAGAAACTCTGCTCTAGTCTGACTCGTCACACGTTGTGGCTTTTAGCTCAGCAGCTGTGTGTGCCCCTCGGGGGTGCACCTGAGGTTCTCCCAGACCCCATGAGGGCTGGAGGAGGTGGGTAACCTGCCTCTCTTTAGCTTCACCATCCTTGGATTCCCCAAAAAAGCAGCAGCCCCAATGCCCACACCCTGCCTTCTTCCCTCCTCCCTATTTTACCCAGG
>NW_006436283.1:5563104-5570906 GCF_000325575.1 Pteropus alecto | reverse complement strand
TCAGCAGGAGAGACTCCAGACTCTCTCCCTGCTGAAAACCCTCAAGGTTTAATAAGCGGCTCTCTTCCGAGATGACTAAAGGCCAGCCCTGCCGGCAGCCAAAGGCGTGGGCCTCTTGGGGGCCTCTTGGAGATTAAATGAGATGGTAGATATAAAAGCACCCCGTCAGGTATGAAATGCTATACAAATATTACCTCTAATTTATATAAGTACTCTAAGCCTAAGATTTTAGAATTCAAGGCAGCAAGGGGCTGGTTGCTTTCCATGTCCAGTCACAGCCTGGGCGCCCCCGTGTGGTCACTGTGGGACACCACACCCAGGACAGGGGCGGTATTTCCAGAAGTCCCAGCGGAACCAGGTCAGATGGCACTGACTTTGGTTTTTTAAATTATCCCGTTGAGGCTTCACAGCAGCCCTGTGAGGAAAGAGAGCCCCACACACCTCGCTTCAGAAGCAAGTAAATGAAGGAGGCGAGGCTACCACCGGCCACAAGCTACTGTGCGACGCCGGCAGTGGGCCCATGCGGGACCCGGGGCAGACTCGCAGAGCAGCGGAAGGTGGGGCGGGGGCAAGTCTGGGTGCCACTCCTCCACCCCTGCCCCCCAGCTCCCATTACACATTAACTAAATGAATGGAATGAATGGAAAGAGAGAAAACGTGGAGCCTGGGGAGGTCTTCCTCACGTCGCCCAGAGAGGTCGGGCGCCCGTTCTTGGCCAGTCCTGGTGCCCTGAAAACTGACAAGAACTCTAAACCAGTTCACCTTCAGGGGTGCCAGGGCGATGCCTGCTGCGGGAGGAGGAGGCCATGTGCCTCACCTGCTGGGGGGCCCCAGCCTGGGACAACCCTGAGCTCAGCAGGTAGCAGGAGGGAGGAGAGAGGACTGGATTCTTCCCACAGCTCTAGACACGCCCTCCGTCCATCTCCAGCTCTCGGACCGCACCGCCGCCCCCCTGGTTGAGACCCTCCAGCCCAGCCCTTGGACAAAGACAGTAGCCCTCATTATTCCCACAGCCACCAGCCTCGGACATTCCAACCCATCGCCCACGCTTCACAGACAGAGTGACCTGTAACAGGCAAACTGGACAATGCCATGCCTGCTGTCAGGTCCTGGGTCTTCACCTCGTAGCGTCTGCCCTGGGCCCCTTTTTAGAGCTTTCCACCTTGTGTGTGTGCATCAGCATCACCGGGCCGCTTCTGTCAAATGCAGCATCCCGGGCTCCACTGTCAGAGGCACAGCTGTTTCTCTCCAGGCGGGGGCTTTGGCCCGGTGGTGCCGGCAGTCCCTGCCACACCATGACCTCTGGGATTCGTCTTCCCTTGAAATGTGGGAGGCGTTCCCTCCAGGCTCCTCGCTTCGCTTCTGGATAGCCGCCGTTTATTTTACTATCTGTCCCCCTTGGGGAGCTGGAGAAAGCCTTTGGTACTTGAACAAATTTGCCTTTGTGTTTGTTTCTACACATCTATGTTCTCTTATTACACAATGCAGAAGGGCGAACATCTGTCTCTCTGGGATCACTGCCAAAAGGGAGATGCAGCCCCTCCCGCTGTCCCCTGTCCGTATCTTGTAGGTCCTGCAGTAGGGAGAGGCACCAGGCATTCACTCAACACATATTTTTGTGGTCCTACTATGTGCCGGGCATGCTTTGTCCAGATTAACTCTCCATCTCTCCCTCTCTTTCTTCATCTATCCCCCGCTCATTCCTCCATCAATCCATCCACCCTTCGTATAGTGAGCAATCTCAGATACTGCATCCAGCTTGAGAATCCTAAGGTGTCAGCACTGAGCACCTATTGTGCATGTGTATGTGCAGCGTTTCGAGAGTTATCAGCACAATATGGCACTCCACTCTTGCCTTCAAAGAAAAGTCGGTACGAAGGTATAAAAAGATTAACACAGCTGCATAGTCTATCGAGAGGGGTGTGCGTGTGAAACGTGAGTGACAAGTGACAGGAGTTGGAGGTGAAGGGTCCTACCTGAAGGAGAGGTGGGACCTGAGCTCTGGAAGGTGAGCAGGACTCAGCAGCAGACTACGGGACATCACGAGCACGTGCCTGGAGTCGGGAAGTGGCCAGGGCATCAAGAGGCCCGCTGGCTGGACCGAAAGGTTAATTGCCTATAGTAGAGCAGTGGGGTAGAAAAGACCAGAAAGGCATCAGCCAGGAGGAGAGGCTGGCAAAGTCGGGCTAAGAGATTTGGGAACATCCTTCTCAGGTCAGAACTGAGGCACTCCTGATTTCTGGGCTGCACCCCAACCTTCAGACAATCTAAGAGGAAGCTCTTACCAGCTAACTTTCCCACCGTTAACACCTAGATGCATCTGTAGTTACAGATGGCTTCTTTTAAAAGGCTCTCTGGCACAATTAGGGGAGTTCGTGATCCCTGGTTGGTTTATTCTTCCCTCTGTCCCCAGCACCCCTAGGAAGATGCCCAACGAGAAGAGTGAGTTCAAAGTCAAGTTCATGGTAAAATAGTCTTTTCAGATGTAACAATATGCACAAGGCAATTACATTCTGTTGTGCAGTTATTAAATTTGGAGAAAACAGATATAATAAAATGCAGACATTTGTAGAGATGTTAAAAATAAACTAAAAGTGGGGGATAAAAATAAAATCGATAACTACAGGTTTCCCAGAGCCCGCCTGAAGAGATGTTATATAAGAGCTGAGCGTATATGCAGGCCGAGAAAATAGCATCAGGCGTGGGATGGAGGCGGGGAAGAACCAGAGGGGCAGAGGAAACACTGCCCTCCCGGAGCAGCCAGCTGGGTGGGTTTGGTGCACAGCCTGGCGAAGGAATCGAGAGCCTGGGCTTGGGATCTGAGCGACGGGGGTTCAAGTCCTGACTTCTCCTCTCCCAGTTCTGATAAGCCTTCCTTCTCCTCATGGGTAAGACTCAAGAGCCACAAATGCCCCTGGGGGGTCACAGAGGCCTTGTGGGTAAAGTGCTTAGCGCAGGGGCTGCCGGACCTAAGTGTTTGATAAATGTCAGTGCTGGAAGTATTTACTTGCTCTTATTGGGCACCAGTTCTCATAGGAATTGGAAGTGGCAGGTGGAAAATCTCCCCTAAATGGAAAAGAGGGTCCCGCTCATGACAGATTAGATATCCATCAAAAAAGAGACCAGAAGGAAATGTGAGGAACCCCCAGAAAGAGGTTCCAAAATATACATAGGAAGCTTCCTTCATTTAAATGAGAAAACTCTGAGTAGATGCGCAATGCACAGGTCTAATGAAAGTAGTAGGTATGTCTTAAGTCTTCAAATTAGATCTGAAATAAAACCTAGCAACGCCGAGCGGGTTGGGGCGGTGGGCGGGGGAGGGGAGGACGGTGAATTAGAAAAAGGGAGGAGGGAGGCTTGCCCATCACGTTGGTGGAGCTGCAGTACTAATCTAGGCCAAAAGGGGGCAGAAGTGCTGCTTTGGAAAAGGCAAACGCCTACATCGTTCTTGACCCTTTGCAGACACCGTACCCAGCTTTTTCCGGGGGAGGGTTTAACTGTCCGGAAACGGAAGTCTCGTTCTTTTTCATCCTCCTGGCTTCTTGTCGCTTGCTGTGAGTGTCTCTGTGGCGGGATGCAGGGAATAGGGGGGTAATCCGAGGTAATCCACGGCCGGGTGGAATCTGCGGACCCCCGGGCTGGGTCGAGCGTGTGGGGAAGGAGGATGGAGTGCGATGGGGCCCGCATTTCGGGGGGGAGCGAGGAGGGGAAGCGGGGGTCGCCGCTGGTCCCCGCGCCCTGTCGACGCTGACGTTTGTCTTCCCCGCAGGTACCGGCGCGCGCCCTCCGCCCTCATAGCCATGGTGAGTACGACCCCTGCCCGGGGAGGCGCGGGGCGAAGGCGCTTTCGAGAGGGTCTCCGGGCCCCGGTGGGCTTGACTGTCGCCCGAAAAAGTCTGCAGTTTATTCCTCGCTTCTTTTGTCTTGTAGCCTCGCAAAATTGAGGAGATCAAGGACTTCCTGCTCACGGCCAGACGAAAAGATGCCAAATGTAAGTGACCGCGGCGAGGGCGCAGATGCGTGATAACGACCGCGTGTGCGTGGAGCGGGCCCCGCGCCCGTGCTGCTGCGGGAGCGCAGTGTCAGGAAACGGGAGGCTGTTCCAGCATGTGCCTGGCGGTCTGGGAGCAGTGATGTTATATTTCCCACGAGAAAAAAACGTGGTTGGCCAATGTGTCATCTTCTTTAGCTAATTTTGAACATTTTAAAAACCCGCCTTGAGATCATTTTTGTTTCATTGTGTTTTTGGTTTGCCGCTCTGAACAGAAGCCTTTACTGGGTGAAAGTCTGAACTCGCGTGTCCCATAAACCGAGTTAGTGCTGTGAGTTCAGTTCTGGACCTGTAGTGGCCTGAGAACAGACCCTACTCACAATGACCTTTATTTACTGAGTCATTTCATCAAAACGTAAAACCACAAGCTTTTGATTGATATGTGCTGGCCCCTGGTGCCCACACATTCTCATTTTTAATATCAGTTGTGAGAAGTAATTCTGTTATCCCTTTCTTCCAGTTGGAGGAGGATTGGGAACTTGTGCTTGGTACAAGATAAATCTTGAATACATGTAACTCCGTCATCTTCTGCTACAGCAGATACTCCTTAACGTGTCCGTTCGCACTCACTTTTGTCCTAAAGAGAATATCAGGTCATTTGTGAAATGAGCAGGGTCAGACTGATGTATTAACGTGGGCTGAGACACTGACCATCTCATGCTCTGTGTCAATGACAGAAATGGTGTATAGGGAGGGCCTCTTGGTTGGTTCATGGGGACAGGAAAGGTTATATTTGTGTCCCTGTTACCTGAAACAGACTGTTGTCGTTGATCCTCTGGTGCTATATGAAATGGTGACCACCTTTAGGAACAAATAGCATCTGATGGGACTGTCTGCCCCCTCTGATGGTTGTGGGGACCTCAGGTGACAGTGCGCTTGTGTCGATGTGCTGTCATGCTATAAATAGGAGAGCTTCACGGTGGTTTTAGTTAAAACCAGGGAATTTGGGGTCACTGCCTGGTTCACATCTCAGGTCTATCAGTAGGGAGCTGTCAGCAAGTTAAACATGACATTACGGATTCCTTCTGTTGACGGTGGTGACAGTATCTGTCTCATGGGATTGGTGCAAGGCTCACATCAGATGATCCGTTAGAGACCTCAGTACATTGAAGAGATGCATTATATTCAGTTCATTGCAGTTTAATTATTTGGGAGCCCAGTTTTAGTGTCCTAGGGTGGAGTCATGGTGCCCTGGACATAATAGGGTGTTGAGCAAGCGTTAATAATTTTGTTTTCAATTCTAAAATGCACATAACAGAGTTTACTGTTTTAAGCATACAGTTCGCTGGTATTAAATGCATTCACATTGCATCTCCAGAACTCGATCTTGCAAAACTGAAACTCTGTGACTGTAAGCAGTAACTCCCCGTTCTCTCCCTCCAGCCCCTGGCAACCAGCCTTGTACTTTTCTTTATCGATTTGACAATTCTAGGAGCCTCATAAGTGAAATCATAGAATATTAGTACTTTTGTGACTGGCTTGTTCGTTTAGCGTAATGCCCTCAGCGTCTATCCATGCTGTAGCGTACGGACAGACCGCGTTTTGATTATCCAGTCATCTGTCGATGGGCGTTCGAGTAGTTCCCACTCTTTGGCCATCATGAATGGTGTTGCTGTGGACGTGGGGGTACCCGTACTTCTGGTCCCTGCTTTCAGTTCTTGGGCCTTATACCCCTAAGTGGAATTAGTGCACAATATGATAGTGTTGAGTGAACATTTTCCAAGAGCTCCACATACCTTACAAGCGTTCGTCTTAGTTTGTAGCGCACAGCAGCTGCCGGGGACCGTGCAGCGTGCTTAGCTTTAAGAGGAATGTTAAGATGGCAGAATAGGTTGGCTTGAATGAATATTCGGGTTTCTGGGTTTATTAAAACGTGAGCAAGGCGGCCAGTGCCTCGCGCAGGCTCGGAGCTCCCGTGCCGCTTCCTGTGTCACGCCTCGTCCCTGTAACGAACGGTTCCTGCACGGAGCCGCAGGCTGTGAGTACACGGCCCCTTGTGCTGCTGCCGCGAGGTGCTAAGCGCGTGTGTGTCTGGTCAGGTACTCGGGCTGAGCCCTGGAACCCACGTTCGGTGATTTTACAATGACTAGTTCGGGGCGGCAGGGGGTCAGGTCCAGCTGTTTTTTAAAAAGTTGGAATGAGAGAGTTGGTGGGTGCACGAAATGACCAGCTTACGGAGAAGCAGAGGGCAGTGCCCTGACGCTCGTCCATAACCAGAATTTCACACCCCGCACTCTTGAATTTGAGGTGCGCCTGGGGCCCTTGATTGTCTGAGCTGCGATCCTGAACCCAGAAAATGGATTCCATAGACGTTTTAGGAGACACTTGTCATCTCGTATGCAGAAGACTGATTTCTAGGAGTGTGGGAAAGTTCTCCATCCCAGCAGATGTCCCGTCTCCTTATTTTATGAACTATTTCCATTCCTTTTTAAAAACATAAGATGCATACAGAATGTTCTAGGATGTGTTCAGTGTACCTATACCATATACCTTAAATACAAACAAATCAGTTAAGCCCCAGACTCTTGCACGTTAATATAAGGGAGGCGTAGATTTCTGGCGCGGTTGTTAAGTACTAAGATCCTGGGGGGGGTCTTGTTTTCCGTGTCGAGGGGCAGTACAGGGAGGCAGGTGCAGCTGTCAGTGGTTGCAGTCGGAAGTGCCACGTTCTCCGTAAGTGTAAAGCAGGTGAACTGTATCATATCTTTTCTGTGATACAATTAAATTACGGATTCTGGTCTCTTTGGTAGCTGTCAAGATCAAGAAAAATAAGGATAATGTGAAGTTTAAAGTTCGGTGCAGCAGATACCTTTACACCTTGGTCATCACAGACAAAGAGAAGGCCGAGAAACTGAAGCAGTCCCTGCCCCCCGGTGAGTGACGTGGAAACCCCAGGTGGCAGGGGAGGGCGAGCCAAGAATTTGGGAGGTGTATGTGTCACCATCTTGTTTCTTGCGTTGTCCCCAAATTGAGTAAAGTCCACTTTGCGGTCTGAGCATCAGATCCTGCTGGCAGCAGTGCAGGGGGTGGTGAGCACGGCCTGCGGCAGACACCCTTCCCCGGGCCCAAGGAAGTGAGCCCACCCTTCTCTGCTTTTCCAGTGCAGAGTAGTAAGGTGACGCTTCTGTGTGTAACTCGCTTCATTCCCACTAGGCGGGGACTGGTTTCAATGCTCCCCATTTTTGCAGGTTGGACCACTGATTAAATAGAATAGACCTTGAGCATAGGCTCACCAAAGGGCCCATCCCAGCGGTAGGTGGGGGGAGAGCTGGGGAGGAAGCTGCCCGGGGCCACAAAGCGGGCACCTGTCAGCAACAAAAATGCTCAGCTTTGTGAGAACTAAGTGGGAACTCTATAAAGGCTGAAAGAAGGGCTTTGGGAGGGTTTTTCATTCTATCAAATACTAACTTAATATTTTAAGCAAAACCTCCCTGGTAGGCTTTGTTTTTGAGCTTTGTGAGCCCTATTGGACTTAAGCACAAAATCCAGACAGGCAACAGTAACTCAAAATATATCTTCTGGGTGACTCGCTTTTATATCTTACTTCTCCTAGGTTTGGCAGTGAAGGAGCTGAAATGAACCAGACATGCTGATCTGAACTGCATTAAAATTTTTAAAAATCTTAAAAGTGTCTTTTGTCTTTGAGGACGGGCAGGGAAGTGTTACTGGGTGGTGGCTTCTGCTGGGAATGGGATGGAGGTCCCGGTTGCGACCTCCTGCGTCCCTCATCTTGGGCCGTGGACAAATAAAG
>NW_006436283.1:5560056-5563080 GCF_000325575.1 Pteropus alecto | reverse complement strand
TTTTTTAGCCTAAGTTTGAAAATAGGTGGAAGAGCCAGATGTTTGTGGAAGTAAGCCAGTATGCACTCGGGAGATTTAAATTCCCTTAGGTAAAATGCGCTCCCTGGTAAAGAAAATGATAGTTAAAAAGGAGTTGATTAGCCTTCTGGTAAGAGCTGCAAGCAAAGCCAGCCAGCCTGGGGACGTGGTGCTTTTGTGTCCCCCATGGCGTGTTCCTTGCTGCAGGTGTAGGCATAAGGGTTTGCTTTTTTAATTCTAGGACACTCCCGTGTTCCTGATAAAGGAGTTTGGAACAGGGCGGGGTGCAGTGAGACGGATGAGGTAAAGGGACAAATTAGACCAAGGGCTCAGACCGGAACTTTCAAGCTGAGAACAGATGAGCAGATGGTAGCCTAGCAAAGTGGGCCAGGCATTCCAAGGAAGAGGGAACATCCCGAAACGGGAAAGGAGACCTTGGAACTGAAAGACCAGTCTAAAATCACATCTAAAGAGAAGAGCTGGGTTTCTGCCAGAGGCAGTGGGATGGATAGATATGGTCCCTGGGGTGGTGTCTGAGGCGGCCATAAAGGCCCACATCCCAGCGTGAGTGGCAGGTTAGGTCTCAGGCCTGATGGGGGTTAAATCCTGGTTCTGCCACTTGCTGTCCTGCATGATGTTAAGAAATTGCCTCACTTCCGTGCACCAGTTATCCTCCTGGGAGGACTCCAAACCCTCGCTATGGGAGTCACCAAGGAAAACAGGCAAACAGATGGGAAAGAGCTTAGATCAAGATCCATGGCCCCAGCTGTCTCCCTGCTCAGTGGCAGGGCTGTTCACCTACACACATCCATCCCCTGCTCCTCTCAGGACAGGCACAGCATTGTCCTGGTGGCAGGGCAGTTGGCCAGGTGCCATGTGATGCCACATCTGAAGCAGAGACAAAAGGCTCACTGAGCCTGGAACAAAGATCCTCCCACATGTGACATGCCCAGCACAGGCTGGGCTCCTAGGCCCTTGGCAAGGAAGTGTTCTAAAACTGCCTCCCAACACTGCCTCGATTTCCACAGGCTATGGCAACTAACCATATCAATACTTACTTCAGTGGTTTATTGTAAGGGTTCAATGAGCTAATTTTCAAAGGACTTGGCACAGCAAATTTGGGAGATGGCGATGGAGTCATGTCAGAATGGGCCACAAGGTGGCGACATACTACACCAAATGAGCAGTCTACCGGGACAGTCTGCGAGTGGGGATAAAATCCACTTCCAAGTAACTAAGTGCCTGAGACCACTAAAAAGTTTTAAAAAGTTTTTTCTATAAGACTTTTAAGGATGAAGGTCGTTTTTTAATCTGGCTACGAGAGATGAGTTTTGTTTCCCCTGGGAGGGGTCCACGGGTGCTCAATAACTGTCCACAAACTCCAATGGGGGACCTTCAGTCTTCCCCATTCTTTCAATGCTCAATTCCCAGGAGGAGGGGGGGGTGTACCACTGGGGCTTCCTTTGTCCCAGCACATTGTCCAGAGACTAGCCCCAGCTCCTAGGAGACAAGCCCCGTGTCTAGAGAAGGCATCCTTTCATGCCGAGGTTCTCAGCCCTGGCTTGTGCCTTGGAGTCATTTGTGGCACTTTTTAAAATTTTTGCTATGGCAGCCAAGGCTGATTGCAGAGATTCTGACGAAGCTGGTTTAAGGCACAGGTTTATTTTAAAGCCCTCAGGTGGCCGGGCTGACCACCGCCTTGCTGAGTCAGCTTGTCAGCCTGGGTGAGCTTGTTTTGGCTGTGCCAGGTGGGAGGCGAGGTGTGGGCCACAGTTGCTGGTTTGGAAAGGACGAGAATGCTGTTCCCACCCTAACTCCCAAGGAGTCCCTGGGAGCTCTGTTCTGTTCAGCCTCTGGCTCACCTGTCAAGGTCAGCAGGCCTCTGGTGAAGCAGCTAGAATGCTCACTCCCCGTCTAGCTGGATGCAGACAAGCCCACCAGGAGGAGAGGCCCAGACCACAAGGCGAGACTCCCTCCCCCGGCCCCTGGCTCTCTGACAGAGCGTGGCGCCCCCGTGGGCCATCCACGTGCGTTCGTGGGTGTTTCCAGGACTCGCGTCCCCGCGAGTTTGCAGGCATTTCCAGGACTCCTGGAGCCAGGAACCTGGAACTCTCTCCCAAGTCTCCTGTGTCACTGTTGTCTGCTCCCGTCGCTACCACCCCTCAGACTGGCTTCAGGCGCTGTGTCTCCAAGCCAAGTCTGATCTTATCACAACCCCTTAACTCCTCCACTCCCATCTCCCCAGCCCCATACGGCCCTCGACCTGTCTCTGCCTGTCCCACGTTATGGGTCACCCCACGCTGTTAGCAGCTGCAGAACCGGCCCTATCACGCCCCAAGCCTCTGCAGGCGCTCTGAGGACTCAAGGAAAGTTCCCGCGAGGTTTGATCTGATCTGCGGCTGCCGGGACCGGCTTCCTGTCCGCTGACCCTGCTCTGATATTGCTTTTCCAAAGCGTCCCTAACGTGGCCAGGTTTACTTCCTTATGTGTGAACTGTTGCCATCTGCCCGCTGAAGGGCCATGAACCCCAGGCAGGGGGTTCCGTCTGTTTGTTCTCTGATAGATCAGTGCCTGGCACGTAGTAGGTGCTCGGTAAATACGTGTTGCTGACGGCCTGGCGTCCCCTCCCCTCTGGATGGCTCCAGGAGCCCTTCCTCCAGGTGGCCCGCCCTGTTCCGCCCGCTTGCCACGCTGCTTTCCTCAGATCCTAGTGCTCCCTGGGGGACTTATACTGAACGTCGCTCCCTTCTGTCCCCAGTATGCTTATTGCCCTCTAAAAACCCCAGGAACGGCCGCCCTCGCTTCTCTCATACTACGACTGCCAGCTGCACTCACTGACACTTTATATCCTTGATTTGATAATAAGTAATTAATGAGAAGACCGGGGACTTAGAGACTGCTATTAAGAAAGAGATTTAGGAGCGTCCTGGGGGCTGTTTTCACTTCTCCTTCCGCTTCTTTCGCCAGTGGGGCAAGGACAGATCCCAGAACGCAAAGGGGTGGGCG
>NW_006436283.1:5537918-5559919 GCF_000325575.1 Pteropus alecto | reverse complement strand
CGGGCGGGCTCCCTCCGGCCGAGCCATGCCCGCGCGCGTGGAGTACATCGCGCCCTGGTGGGTGGTGTGGCTGCACAGCGTCCCGCACCTCGGCCTGCGCCTGCAGCAGGTGGACAGCACCTTCAACCCCCGCGATGAGAGTTACCGGGAGGTGAGTCCGCGCGGTGCCAGAACCGGGTCACCCCTCTCCCCCTCCCCAGCCTGCGGCTCTCCACACGCCTCCCAGACGCCACCCCCCTCTGCTGCAGCCCCTTCCCTTCACCCCTCTTCCTTTTGCCCCCGGGACCCTTGGCCCTCGGCCCCTCGCGTCTGGAAACCTCATGGGCCGGGGAAACGGTGGGAAGAGGAGGAGGGGCGCGGAAGCTGCCCGCGGGGGAGGGGCCGAGCGCCGAGGGGGAGGGCCGCGCCGGGCGGGGTGGGGACATTTGTGCCAGTACCCGGGTGACTCCTGCGCTCCAGCCGACGGGCGCCCGGAGCTTTCCTCCTTCCGCGGTTCCGAGACGACCTCTCGCTTTCCGGGGCCGCGCGGCCTAGGAGAAGTTTGGGGACAAACTGAGTGGAGGCTCCCGAGTTCGGCTCCGCGGCTCCCTCCGCCCAGCCGCTCCTGCAGGGTGGGGGCCGCCGCCAACCCCTCTTCCTGGGCCCCTCCCGAAAGGCTTTAGGGCTCGGGGAGACGGCAAGGGGTGACTAACCTGGGGTACGCTGAGAACCCCCAGCCGCTGCGGTTGTTTGAGGGAGGGAGGGAGGCCCTGGGTCAGCCCTATCCTGTATCAGCGTCCCCCGCCTTCCGTACACGCACGCCGTCTAGACCCTGGATTTCTGGGGTCTTGGCTTCTTGGCCTGTCACTTCCGCCCACGCAAACCCTTGCATTTCCGCTCTTTCCTTGCTCTTCTGGCCCTTCCCTCTGCGATCCCTGCACCCCGTGGGTGGGGGTTGCGCCCCAGACCTCCCCGCCCAGGCAGAGCTACAGCATCTCCCTGCCTTCTCAGGTCTGGCCGAGCCCCTGTGGCCCAGCTGTCAGTTCTCCACAGAGTCGAAGATTCAGGCTGGGCAGCCCCTAATGGGAGCCCATATGTTCAGAGCTATGCACCCATCTCAGGACTTTGAACCCTGGAGGCCTCAGCCTGCAGTGTCAAGTTCTCCCGCACAATCTTCCTGTGTGGGCCCTGGTCGGGCGGGTTAGGGCAGAGCGGGGGCTGGTCCTGGAGTCAGCTCTTTGCCTGCCAGGTCTTTCTCCTGCATGGCCCGGGATCCTGATCTGGTAGAGTATGCAATGCACCCTTGACTGGGAGTCTAATAATAACCCCTAGTGTCCCTGTCACCCCCTCAGGCCCCAGGCAGATGCTGCCTGCCCTTTCAGAAAAAGGGAGAATCAGAGCCCCTCCCTGCGGTGAGGCAGGGATCCAGGGGGCATTGCAGAGGGTTTGCCTGGCTGGGCTCCCTCATGATCTGCGTTGGCCCCTCCCTCTCCCAGAGCCCCACTTGTGGAAGTCAGTGTGCCTGAGAATGCTCCAGCTGGGGACGGCTCCAGGGACTCTTCTGCTCCCTGCAAGTGCATGAAGAGAGGCGGATATGATTTCAGAGACAGCTGCATTGTTGCGTGCGTGCGCGTGCGTGTGCGTGTGCGTGTGTGTGTGTGTGTGTCTGTCCCAAACCCTGCGCCCCAGATCCTGTACCCATGGTCTCCAACCATAGTTTCCTCCTCTCCACTGGAGGAAATCTAAACTCCTGCCCGGGTCAAGAAGACCTCACCCCTTGGCTCCCAGAGACAGCACCTGTCTGGCCAGCAGATGTGGCCGGCCGGGCCTGAGCCTGCCCCATCCCCCTTAGTCCCACAGAGAGGTGGCATCTGAGCCAGAGGGACCCACTCAGCCCTGCCCCTGTCCTGCCAGGGTTTGGAGCCTGGCGCACTGTGCTGGGTGTCAAATGACTCCAGAGGGCATCCCCTTCCCATGAGCCACTGCTCCTGGACAGCCGGACACCCACCCCCACCCCCACCTCCACCCTCCTTGTCCCACTTAGGCCTCCTGAGGGATCTGAGTGGGAGATTAGTGCCGTAAGCCAGGCCGGGATGGGGAGTCTGGCTCTGGGTGTTATTTAAGGCAGCTCCTATATTGATAAGTTCTCCTGTTTGTGACCATGGATCTCTCTTAGACATCCCCTTTCTCCTGAGTGACAGTCACTGCCAGAGTCAAGGCAGCAGGTTGTTAAGACCATGGCTTGGGCACCTTCTGCTGTCAGTCACCTCGGTGCTCAGCAGACTCGATTGGAAACAAGCTCTGTGTCGTACTTGGGTGACGTGATGACCGAGGCAGCGAGGGCTTGCTGGGGCTCTGCCATCCAGCTGTCTGGGTTGGAATCTCAGTTTTATCGCTAACCGTGTGACCACGGCAGGCGTCTCAGGCTCTCTGAGCCTCCCTTCCCTCACCTGCAAGTATCAAACAAGGTGTTCCGTGTAACATGCTCGGTACAGAGAGGGTCCCACAGCATGTAGTATGACCCGGTGGTACGAATCATCACATGGACTGGCCTTGACGTTCAGCAGTATGTCCAAGACATACTCCCCAGGGGATACGGAGGGAAGAAACCTACAGACTCTGATCAGGGAAGACGGGAAAACAACACACGAACAGTGCTGGCTTGTGACACAATGTGCCTATGCGTGTGTGTGCACGCGTGCGTGTGTGTGTGTGAGTGTGTACACACCAAACACTAAGTGGTGATGGAAACCTTGACGTTCAGCAGTATGTCCAAGACATACTCCCCAGGGGATACGGAGGGAAGAAACCTACAGACTCTGATCAGGGAAGACGGGAAAACAACACACGAACAGTGCTGGCTTGTGACACAATGTGCCTATGCGTGTGTGCACGCGCGTGCGTGTGTGTGTGTGTGTGTGTACACACCAAACACTAAGTGGTGATGGAAGCAGGCAGATGAAGGCCTGGAGGAGAGCTCGGGGAGGGGACGAGGCAAAGGGGGGTCTTAGAAGAGTGGGGAGACTGACGAGCAGGCGCCTGGCGAATGGAGAGCCCTGAGCCAATTCAGTTCCCAAGCCTCCCTGAGGAAGCACTCACTTTCTGGCGCCTGGGGCAGCAGTAGAAGCCCCCTGACCGTGTGTCCTTCCGCCCCTCCCCCACCACTGGACCTGACCCTGAGTCCTTGCTCTGGACCTGGAGAGGTCGCTCGGGTCCTGGAGAGGCCAGTGGGCTGAGCACCAAAGTGTAGGAGGGAGCGTGGTCCCTGCTGTGTGCCCGGAGGGAAAGCGCCCATAACGCCCGGCCTGGGTCTTCTCCCCTTTGGCAGGCGAGGAGATGAAGATGATTCTCACTTCAGAGAGGGCCCGATAAGCCAGTGGACATAAACCACGTGGCCAGTGTCTGGCACAGCAGAAGCTGCCACAAGCGCTGCTTAGAAAGGAGACCCCAGCTGTCCAGGTGTCCACTGGGCGGAGTTGGAGACAGCGGGAAGGGGACCTGGCACCACCCCTGGCTGTCTCCCAGAATAAACCACTATAGTTTCCTCCTTCAGCTGACCACCCCACCTCCTTGGGAGACCAGACGCTGATGAGCTCATGTGCGTGAAAGGTCTTAGTCAGCTCCAAAATGCTGTGCAAATGTTGATTGTTGCTACTGTCAACATGCAGGAGCCACGCGTGTGCTTCCTGTCCCCTAGCTCCTGCATCCGTAGACCAGCCACTCTGCTGGGACATGCATGAAGAAGCAGAGAATATGTTTTTAACTTTCTACACTTAGGCATGTATTTTCATGTCTGAACTTCAGTTCATAGACTCCCCAGAGAGTCGCAAGTGTGTATCCCCAGGCCAGAGTGGAGGCTAGACCCAGAGCTACAGGGCCCCCCACAACTGAGCTGGTCTCAGGAGGAAAGGCCAGGCGGGAGCCCACAGGCGGGATTTGAGAGGAGCCAAGGTTGGGATGAGGAAGCCCCATTCATCCAGTCTGAGCATTGAATCATAGTCATCAGATGATCACGCTGTCCCCCCAACCCCCACCCTTCCCCCAGAGGCCCAGGGAGTGGGTTCTTAACCCTTCCCAATCCGTGGGCTCCAGCTTCCCTTCCTCTGGCCTCATCCCTAGGCTGGCTCACTGTTTCCTGGGGTCTTAGGGTGAGAGGGTGTTCAAGTTGTTTGCCCCCTCCCACTCCTAGTGCGGAAGCCCCTTGGGGTCTAACTGCCTTCCCAGAGTGCAAACTGGTCACTGCTGCCCCCCGCTTGGGTCTTGGGTTTCTGCTCTGGGTTTCACATGACAAAATGACAAACCAGAACTAACCGAAGCTGCTGAAGAGGAGAGAGGCTGGAGCCTGGGCCCCGATATGGGGGCTGTGGGCACGTGTTGGGTGGGGCTGGGAGGTGATGGTGGCTGCAGGTTCCTCCTCTTCCATCCTCCCCCCTCCTACCCCCAAGCGCATGGGGATTTGCAGTGTTAATTAGCGGCAGGAAAATAATTGCCTCTTAGAAGGTGGCAGTCAATGCCAAGGGGGCTATGGGAGATGGTTCTGCTGGCTTCGGGGGCTGTGGGAGATGTTTCTGCTGGTTTCGGGGGCTGTGGGCGCGGGTCTCCGGGGGCTGTGGGAGATGGTTCTGCGGGTCAAGGGGGCTAGGGGAGATGGTTCTGCTGGTTTCGGGGGCTGTGGGAGATGGTTCTGCGGGTTTCGGGGGCTGTGGGAGATGGTTCTGCTGGTTTCGGGGGCTGTGGGAGATGATTCTGCTGGTTTCGCCTCTGGTTCCCTCGTTCCTCCAACTGCTTCTTCCTCCCTCCCCCACCTCCTCCCCCTCCTTCTTCCTTTCCCACCTCCTTCCCTCCCAGCCCCCGCTGCCCTTGTCCCACCCTTGTCCCCCCAGCACCGGGGGTGAACTGCTAACCGTCCCCTGAGGTCAGGTTTCCCAGCATGGCCTCCCCAGGGCTGGACTGCATCATCTGTAACCTAATTGAGGCCAGCTGCCCAGCTTGGAGAGGCCCCGGCTGCAGAATCCCAGGGCCCTGCCCACGGGACTGCGCTCACAGGAGGCCAGGAGGAGGCCTGAGTGGACCATAAGAATGTGAGACAGGGGAGCCGGGGCAGGGGCTAAGTGGGGTGGGCACGGGCTATGATGTGAAGAGGTTGAAATAACACCAGCCCATGTCTTAACCGCTTCTGGGAGGCCCTTCCTTGCTGGGCGGGGACACATGGTAGAGTCTGTGGGGTTTCCTGTTTGGGATAGATTGTGTGGGACTGTCTGAGAGGCAAGCTAGAAGTCAAGGGTAGCTGGGAGGAGGTCTGAATGTTAACCGGTCTCTACACAAAAAGTTTGTCTGAGTTTTTGTTACTTTTTTCCTCCCATTTAAGAGTAACTTATAAGAAACTGCACACTCTTAAGTGTGTACCTTAATGTGTGTGTGTGTGTGTGTGAAAGAGAGACAGAGAGAGAGACAGAGGGACAGAGAGAGACAGAGACCATCCCAATCGTATTCCTCACCCCCCGGAGGCTCCCTCATACTCCCTCCCGAAGGTACCTGACTCTGTCACTGCAGATGAGTTTCTCTGACCTTGAGTTTCACATCAATTAAACCACCACACTGTCTCTGCCGTTTTGCCTGGTTTGCATCCCCTGACATTACGCCTGTGAGATTCATCCAGATCGCCACGTGTAGCTGCGATTTACTTTTCGTGGCTGCATCGTATTCCATTTTATGACTGTGGCACATTTTCTGTTTCTGTTCTCTTGTCGGTGGACATTTGGGTTGTTTCCAGTGTTTGCTATATTCCCGTTGTATTAAGCGGCTGTGAACGTTTGTGTGTCTGTCTTTTGGGGGACGTGAGCCCTCCTTTCTGTAAGGTAACATTCAAGAATGGGATTTCAGGGTCGTGGGGTATGCACGTTGCACAGTGGTTTTGCAGATTGTTAAGGGGATCCCTAGGTTTTAGCAGAGGAGCCCAGGGGCCAGCAAGGGGGTGACTGGGACAAAGCAGGGCATTTCTGTCCACTCAGGGCTCTGGTAAGCGAGTCTGTTTGAAAAAAAGGTTAAGCTGCTAGGAAGTCACCAATCTATGCTTCCCAGGCTCAAATGGGACACAAATTGCCTGGGACGTATCTAGATGCATTTCTGATTCACTAGGTCTTGGGCAGGGCTTGGGGTTCCACACTGCTAACGAGATTCTGCATTCTAGATGTCAGTGTCGGTCATGGGTTGGGGAACTTCACTCACTTTGAGTAGCGAGGCTCGAAAGCCCCACCTGTCCTCGGCCTGGGGCTTTGGGCCCTCCAGCGAGGGCCCCTGGCTGGGCGCAGGAAGCGGGCAACTCCTTTGCGCTATCTCACCGGGCAGGGGCCTCCTGGGTCAGTCCATGCGACAGGCTTAGTGGTCCAGGCTGGGGACCCAGCCCTCGCCACACCATGAGGACCTGAGCGCGGTGAAGTGTACGGGTCCCCGGGCCTTCCCAGCTGCCTGGAGGAGGCTTACCGTCCGAGCTGCAGAGTCTAGGAGGCGAGTTCCTGGTCACACCCGTGACGTATTTATCTCCAGGTGAAGGTGAAAGCCACACTTTAAGTCACAGTCACCACCCCACTCCCAAATGAGCCATCTCTCCTGTCTTTTTCTGTGCCGTCCCCACCGCTTCGGCCATTTGTCCCTGAGGCTTGGAAGCCTGTTGTCCAGGTGATCAGCAGAGCAGCAGGCCGAGCCAGGGGTCTGAAGGCCACCGCGAGCCCTCACAGGGCCGAGCAGCCGAGCTGGCAGAGGAAGGGACGGGGAGCCCAGCAGGTGGCTTCGTTTAGTGTCCAGGCCTTGGGACTGCGGCCCCAGCCTCTGATTCTCACAGGTGTCTCTTGGTGTGTGTCTCCGGCACAAGGCTTGTCTCCCCCTTACACCCAAAGGGTCCTGGTGTCTCCCCGACTCTGCTGATCGCCACCACCAGCATGTGGGTTCCCCAGAACAGGCTCTGGCCCCTGGGGGTTCTGGGCCGGGACCCAGTAAGGAGCACGTGGGAAGCTGGGCCAGGCTGTCAGCTCAGGAGCCTAACCTAGAGCCAGGTCCAGCCCTGGCTGGCGGCCACCAATCCTGGTGCCATCTGGTGCCCATCTGGCTAAGTCGAGATCAGAGGGCATGCAGCGGGGCATGAGCCTCCTGAGAGAGAGCAGCTCCCTTCGCAGGACCAAGTGGGCCTGAGACGGCACCCCCCGCCCCCTTCGGAATTCTGGGCTTCGCTGCCACCATTGGCACCTGGGGGGTCATTGTCCTGTTCAGGATGCCATGAAAGGGACCCCACGGGTACATGTCCTAACATCGCCACCTCCTCTAACACAGAGATGGCTTCTTGTTTTTCTGGATGGACCCCAACACCTAGGACAAAGCTTGGAGGAAGCAGATACACCACGCCATCCCCTCCCAGCCCCGTCCCAGGTCCCACTCAGCTTCTGAGATGTCCTGCCCAAGTCCCGTGTCCTCCAGTATGCTCTGGCCCTCGTGGACGTCCCTCTCCCTGTCTGTCACGCAGCCCATCGCCCACAGCCCTCACCGTCAGCCGACAGCTCCTGCCTTGTCTCTTGAATGGTCCTGAGCGGCTCATTGGGCAGGGCCTGCTCCATGTCCCCACCTGGGTGAGTTGGCCACAGACCTGGGGGCCAGGCTCCAGCTGTTCCTCATCATCCACCCCCCTCAGCGGATCGCAGCCCATTCACTCGTCCTGATGCCCTCGCCCCACCCAGCCTGAGTGCCGGACACCTCGTTCAGAGCAGGGCAGACAGCTCATCCTGGTTCCTGCACCCACCGCCCCTGGGAGCTCCAGGCCCAGGGGCCAGGGCAGTTCCCAACCTGACCATTATCCCAGGGGACCGGTGCTGACACTAGACCTCTCCCTCTTCAGTCTCTGCTGTTCCTGGGGCTGGTGGCCGCCGTCTGCCTGGGCCTGAACCTCGTCTTCCTCACGGCCTACCTGGCCTGCGCGTGCTGCTGCAGGCAGGACAATGCAGTGCAGATCAAGCAGCGTGACTCCTGCTGTGTCACCTGGACAGCCGTGGCGGCCGGCCTCGTCTGCTGGTGAGTGTCCCCCGCACTGGGCGGGGCACGTCCGGCTCGGGGTGGGGTCTCGATATGCAAGAGAGCGAGGCGGCCCCGTGGATAAAAAGTGGGCCTGGCCACCCGCGTCATGCCGATGGTTCGCCTTTGACCGTGACAGCCCCTTCCTCACCTTCAGCCCCCCATTAAACCCTGAGCGGTCAGTTCATCAGCTTTCTGGACATGTTCTCCTGACGGAGCTCCAGGTACCTCGATGGGAGAACCTGTCCCCAGAGTGAACGTCGTCCCTTTTCTTGCCTGGCAACAGGACTCGGATGCCTGGAGCGGTGATGGAGGTCTCTCTAGTGTGCCCCATGCCCGCCCTGGTGTGGGCCTCTCTGGTCCAGCAAGGACACGCCTGGCCGCCCCATGGGTCACTGCCTGAGCAGGTTACTGGGTGACATTCTTAAGCAAAGGGCGTCTCCGCTTTCTGAGTCCCTGTCCCCTCCCGGCCGCCTTGAGGCTGCGAAGTCGGAGAAAGCCTGACGCAGCCCAGATCAGTGCCATCTTCTCGTGAGATCAACAGCCCTTCGTGCCGTCAGCAAGACTTCTTTGCTTTTGACGAAGGAGCGAGGATTTCTCACCCCAGGCAAGAGCCCACCCTGCTGAGCCGCGTCCTCGGACACGCGGCCCTGTCGTGTAGAGTTGTTACATTTTTCTTGTTTTCGTACCTACGAATTTTTCCAAAAGCCTCAGGTCCACCCTGAGACTTCCCGGGAGTGGTCACCCTGGAGGGGTAGAATCCCTCGTTGCTTAGTGTCCATTGCATCCAAGAACGCACCGCGGGAGTGACCCCACTTGTCTCGGCTGCAGGACAGGAGGCAGACAGGAAGCCGTGGACCTGGGGCGAGGACACCTGCGTTCTCAGGGCCAGTGAGGTTTTCTTCTCCGTTAGGACGTGTTCACGGTCCCATCCTGTCGGCAGCATAAGGATCATCTCAGCCAAAACATGGGCGCGCGCCCGAGGCGGCACCGCGGGGCGATGAAGCAGTGAGCTCATGGGCGGGGCCGGGGCTGGGGGACACAGGCCACCAGGGCGACGTCATAGTGTCGGTCCCTGCAGAGCTGCTCCTGCGAAGTAACCGTGGGATCGAAAAGCCTTTTCGTGGGACTGAGCAGCAGGAAGGTGGGCGGGAGAGGCAGGGCACGAGACAGACGCCTGAAGAAGCCGCACAGCTGGCCACGCGAAGAGCCCTCTTGTGTGAGCTCAGATTTTTTTTAAAAACACGGCGAATGACAGAAGAATTCTATGGAACAGTAAGAATGGCTTTGGAGGGTCAATTCTAATAAGTAATAATTAAAGAAAACTCAAAACAGATGGAGTGCGTCTGGCATGACTCGTTCTAGGAAATGCTACGTGTCATTTCTGCCAGGCAAGGGGGCGCTAGTGGTAAGAAAAACAGGCATCATTTGTGCCTCTTGCTGGAGGTCCTCGTCTGCTGGGAGAGAGGCACGTCCAGACCCCACCGGTGCAGTGGGTGCGGGGCGGGCACCGCCGACCTCCACTCTTAATAGTCACGCTAGGTGATTCTGTGCCGTGGTCCTTGGACCACTTCCTGAGGGCTGCTGAACTAGGGGTCAAGGGCGGCGCCTGGAAGGAGGTTGCAGCCTGGATCCCGTCCTGTTTTAAGAAACAGCATAAATGCGTGCACGTGTGCGTTCGTCTTTTCCCCCGGGATTAGTGTTTTGGATGAAAACTCAGAAGGCTGCTCAATGAACCTGCAGATGGCTCCCAGGGGTGTGGGTCAGATAAAATATGATGGATGACAGAGGCAAGATTTGAGATGATTTGTTCAGCCTGGAATGTGAGATGAAAACCAACTGGATGAAATTTCACAGGGGTAGATCGAAAGTTCTGCTTTTAGTTGAAACAACCACCACCAAAAAAAAAAAAATCAAGACAACACTGCAGCGGGGAAGAATCACTGGGCTTCACGGCAGATCCTAGGGAGAAAACCAGGGTGTTTGCCGGCCACAGGGTCAGTGGTGGGGAGGGGCGGGTCTCAGGACATTAGCCCGCTGCCCTGTGCCCAGAGCTGGGTGGACAGCCTGGGCTTGGGCGCCTCACTCAGGGACCGTGTTTAAGGGTGACATCGACCAGTTAGAGAGCGTTGAACCAGGGACGGCGATGATATCTACAAGGCTCTGCAGGACGTATGTCTGGCTCGGAGAGCAGGAGGAGCAGGGGTGGCATGGAGCCACACGGACATGCCCAACGGGGTGTCCTGCAGAATTGGAGCCTTATTCCGGGGCGCCCCAGAGGACAGCCAAGAACCAGTGGGGTCATGCTTTGAGGAGGTGGGCTTCGGCTCAGGACAAGGAACTTCCTGTGAGCTGGAGGTTTTCAGTGGAGCGGGCTGCCTCGTGGGGGCATGGAGAGCATGGATGGGCAGTCCCCCACTCCTGGAGGTTTCAAGAGAGACAAGTGTGGTTTCAGGGGACTCAATCACCTGCGTCAGTCACCTGGGGAGCTGTCAAAGATACAGGGTCCTGGGGCTAGGCCAGCAGCCCTCTACCCTTCAGAGGCACGGGACTAGAGAGCAGAAATATTGTCCTGCTGCCTAAATGAAAGATGCTGTGGAGCCGGTCGGGCACACCAGGGACAAGCTGGCACTGAACCGTCACCTCCCGCCCCCACCTGCCAGAACTTGAAACGTCATCCCCTCCCGCATCCCCAGGAAAGAATTCCTCAGCCAAAGTCAAAAACCTGCTCTCTGTGGATATTTGACCAGCTTTATCCATAATCGCCAAAACCTGGAAGCAATCAAAGCATCCTCCAGTGGGTGAATGAGTAAATAGACGGTAGCACAGCCGGACAAAGGAATATTATTCAGCGCTAAAAAGAAATGAGCTCTCAGGCCGTGAAAAGACATGGAGGGAACTTAAATGCGCATTCGTAAGTGAACGAAACCAGTCTGAAGACAGACAACACACTGTGTGACTTCAACCACATGACATTCTAGAAAAGGCAAAACGATGGAGACGGTAAAAAGATAGGTGGCTGCCAGTGAGTGGAGGGAGGGAAGGATGGATGGGTGGAGCACACAGGATGTTTAGGGCAGTAACGCGGCTCCGTGTGACACGGTAGTGGTAGACACGTGGCATTCATCGTACGTTTGTCCAAACCCACACAGAGTACACCACCAACAGTGAACCCTAATGCAAGCCCTGGACTTCGGTGGCACGATGTGTCCATATGGGTTCTTCAGTTGTAACAAATGTCCTACCCTGGTGGGGGCTGTGACCGTGGGGGAGTCGGGGCTGGGGGGCAGGGGAGTATATGCAAGGTCACTATCTTTTCCAGTCAATTTCACCGTGAACTTCAAACGGCTCTAAAACATAGTATATTTTTTTAAAAAAATAACTCTCTTCTGGGTTTCACCTCTAACTCTGTGTCGGGTCTCGCCCGTAGTGCTGCGGTGGGCGTTGGTTTCTATGGAAACAGTGAGACCAGTGACGGGGTGTACCAGCTCATCTACTCCTTGGACAATGCGAATCACACCCTCTCTGGGATCGACACGCTGGTAAGGTTCACGGGCGGCTGGCTGGGCCAGGTGCAGCCCAGAGGTCAGCGCGGTCAGAGCAAGGGCCCCGGTCAGATGCTAGGCAGCTCGGCCCCGAGGGGGGCACGACTCCCCGAAACCCTGCGAGGGGCCCTCTGGGCTCTGGCTTCCGGGCGCCACGAGTCCAGCTGGAGGCTCAGGGGGAGGGACCGAGTTAGGCAGGCAGAGCTTTTCGGGAAGGAAGGAGCTGCTCTGTGAGCCCTTGGCCTGGGTGGCCGAGGCTGAGAGGGCGGGGAGTCTGGGCTTTCTCAAGTGTAGACCTTGGCGCCCCAGCGTATTGTCACCTTTGCTAGAAGTGCCGGGACATTCTCTGGCCGCCCCATGGCAGCCCCGGGACCCCTACGAGGGAACCCCGATCCCACTTGGCCCAGCACAAGGGTGGCCCCAGCAAGTGGCCTGTCATGTCAGGCAGCCCCGACTGGAACATCTGGACATTGCTCTGGCACTGCCTAGAGGAGGATTCGACCTCATTTCCCTTCCTTCTCCTTTAAGCTCCTCTAAGGCCTTAATCCCTCAGCCCCTCGGGAGGGCCTCGCCTTAAAGAGCCAGCCGTGTGGCTCATGGGTGCCCAGGGGGGCCGGTCGTGGTGGCTCTGGCCTCAGAGAAAGCCTTTCTGGGGAGTTGAGGGTCGCGTGCCAGACCAGGGCCCAGTGTGCCATGCAGAGCTCGTCCATCTGCCCCTTATGTCTACTGGGACCCGTCCCTGGGGACTGAGAGCTCTCTGGACACTGGGCTGGGGTGGCTTTGCAGAGTGAGGGAGAGGACGCTGAGGCCAGCCTCGTGGGCAAACGCAGCCTGCCCAGAGTGTAGAGGCCTGGGGGAGCTCACCCCCACCCTCACCGCTGCCCTGGGGTGGGAAGAGGCCCCAGGATTACTGCCTCTGGGCTCGGCCTCCCCATCTTCTGCCTCCTACCAGCACCAGGGCCCCTGGAGGAGGAACCCGGGCCCAAGAGCAGAACCCCCTGCTGAGGGCCCAGAGTCAGGGCCTTCACTACCTGTGACCATTATGCAGAATGGCCCTCATCTCCCCCAGAGCCGTCCTGATGGGGACACTTGATTTCTTCTCGTCCTTATCCCACGGGAGGAGACTGGCATGGGGAGATGAGCTGGGAGCAGGACCCTAGGCTGGGCCTATCCACCTGAGCAGGCCGTGCGCTCCAGGGCCAGGTCCGGACATTTCTCGGCAGGCCCCCTGTCTCTTAAATTCCCCCATGTTCCCAGAGGTCAGCGCCTCGTATTAGCTCCACCGGTTTTGAGAAATGAGGACAGGAGCCCCAGGCTGTCATGGTGGTCCAGCCAGCGGGAGCTGCTTCCGTCCCCTATGACCCCCTCCTGCCTCCTCCGTGAGCCGGGGCCCCAGTCTGGGCTGCTCCCTCCCATGGAGAGGGCTCTGGGTTCTCATGGGGCCTGCAGAGCGGGTTTGGGCCCTGGGGTGGGCACTCAACAAAGCCATCCCGAGGGGTGAAGGCCATGTAGCAGGTAAATGATGTGAGATGAGATACTGTCTGTGACAGTACTCAGCAATCTATAAAGTGCCCTCCAAATGGGCCCGGCCGTGGTAATGAGTGCCATTATCATGGTGCTTTTATCATACATGTTGTTATAATCACCGTGAAGGAGAGAGGAGGCTTAGACTAGGGGGTGGCAGGGTGACAGGTCAGGTGACTCAGACCTGGATCTCTGTTCCAGACCAGAAGCCCCAGGCTTGTGCCTTGGTGGGAGGGGGCCAAGGCTCAAGGCTCAGGCCCGGCCGGCAGGCTTCTGGATGAATTACACGCTCTGATTTGTCGGGTCATTTGGGGGTACCCGGTGGGTCCTTTCTCTTGACCCAGTGTCCCCCATTGGTGCCCTAGTTGGGGAGGCCTGGCCTCCAGTTACCCTGGGCACCAAGCACACCTCTCACCACTCAGGGTCTCAGCCTAAAAAATCCACCCCCGGGTTGGAAGCTAGGACATTTCAGAGCAAGAACTGGAACCGAAGTACCTGGTCTCCACCCTTCCTTTCTGGGATCTGAGGTGGGGCCCCTTCGACTCAGGCCGGCTGCCCTTCTAGAAAACTACCTGAGGCGGAGAAACTTCCTCCTTCCCAGAAGTTTTCAGACTCCCCTGGAGGGCTTGATCAACAGCGAGCTGAGCTGGCCCCACCCCAGCGTTTCTGCTTCTATGGGTCTGGGCGGTGCTGAAAATTTGCAATTATAATGAGCTCCCTGCTGATCACCCTGATGCTGCTGGTCCAGGGACCACAACTGGAGAACCACTGCTCCATCCTACGGGACAACAGCTTCCACCACCTGCTAACTCGCCCCTGACCCCACCCCACCCCCGCTTGGGGAGCCGAGCTGCCCGTCTGTTTCCCAGAGCGTCTCTTCCCCATGGACCAGGGGTGGGGGGATCCTCACTTTGTCTCCCTGCTGGGAGCTCTGTCAGTAAGAACCGCTAAGGAATTGGGGGTGGGGAGGGGAAGCAGGGGGCTGTAAGTAGGCCGGCATTGTGATTTTTACCTTTTTATAGTTTCGTTTCCTATGAGAAGACATCAGGGGGAAATAGGACAGATGTTTGCTGATCTTTGTTTTTTCCAAGGAAGGATTTCAGAAAGTAGAGAAGTTAAAGATTCGGGGGAAAATGCGATCTTCCAGAAGAAGTTTGCAGATCGTTTTTGATAGCCTTTGGCTCTCAGATTCATTAGATATGAGAAAGGAATATGAAGATGTCACATAGCACAATCGCGCTCCTAACGTTAGCCTTTAATGATCGTGCGTTTTGGATCGAGGGCTGCAAAGCACTGATACGTTCATCTTACTGAATCGAAAAGGAAGGTTTATCAGGGTGATGTTTAGGTACCGAATTTACTTTTACATGGTTTTCCTCCGCCATGTGAAGCGACAAGCTGCCAAATCTGTAAGGTACAGGGTATCTGTAACCTCACCATCCTTAACCAGCTCGGGAGAGCCAGGAACAAGCCAGAAAACAGAACAAGCCTCTGACATTGAAAAAATAAAAACGGAACGGAGCACAGAGGGCCATTCTCTTTCTGGGACCAGGAACTCCCGGCAGTGCAGATGGAGACGTGACGTGGAAGCCCACTGTCGCTGTCCCATTCCCCTCATCAGGAGTGTCACCTACTCACCCTCCTGCTGATCTCCGACCGGGGGATGCGTGGCCCCTTCTCCTGTGTCACGTTATCTTCCTGCCGTGCCTGGGGGAGCTGCAGGCTGCCCAAGAGAGGATCAGGCGCCCTCCTCCTCCCAGTCAGTCGTGCTCGGTGGTTTAACGTGACAATTTCAGAACAGCAAAGCCTTTCTTCTTGCTTCCAGCACCCCAGCTCAGAGCAGGCTCCGAGGGATGTGCCTGGGACTCCCAGGCTGTGTACGTGGGTCCCATGGGGACCCTGTGTCGGGCTGTTTGAGCACCCTTTCAGTACCAAGCCCTGCTGGCATTCCTTGTTTGCAAGCCAGTGGCGGTCACTGCCATCTGACCGCCTTCACCCTTTCCTCTCTTTCTTTGAAGAGCAAATCGCTTTCTTCGGGGTCTGCTCAACCCCAGGCCCATAAGGCTCAGTCAGGGGACAGGCGCCTGTCCATCCACCTGGCAGGACAGACGTGCGGGGGAGGGCATGAGCGCACAGAGAAGGCGCCAGTGTCCCCCCTCCACGTGTCCAGGCCTTTCGGAGGCAGGATGGAGCCTGTGTGTTATTCAGAGTTCCATTGTTCTGCTTCGCTGGGGCCCAGGAGCTGTGAGCTGTTGACAGCAAGGCCTTTCTCTTATGAGGCATTTAGAAATCCTATCATGGGATCAAAAGATCAGGTAGCAACTGAGGAGCTGTTCAGCTTAAACGTTTTATTCCTCACCCGAAAAAGGAAGTCATAATCCACAGTGTTTAAAGTTTTAAGAGAATCTGTGACAACGTGCGTGTGTGTTCCTTTGTTCATTTGCTTCCCCACCTGGGTCTCTCTTTAGAGTAAGGCACTGGATCTCAGAGGCCAGGGCTGGTTCAGGCCAGATCGGGGCCTGCCCCCAGGATGGGGGGACATGGGGGCCGGGTGGGTCATGAGGGCCTCTGTCTCCATCCTCCCTCTGGGCAGCAGCCTCCTGAGCTTTTCAGGGCTGGGGACCGCACGCACGGTACACTCGCCCAAGCCCGAGCAGCCATCTGCTGCTGGCAGACCTCCTCCAGAGTTAGAATCAGGAGCTGGGCCTCTCTGGCTTCCTCCCACCCGAGGGCCAGACTCACAACCGCAGCCCCTCCCCAGGTGTCCGGAACCACCCAGAAGATGAAGGTGGACCTAGAGCGGCACCTGGCCCGGCTCAGTGAGATCTTTGCCACCCGGGGCGATTACATCCAGACACTGAAGTTCATGCAGCAAATGGCCAGCAACATCATCGTCCAGCTGTCAGCGGTGCCCGTGTGGAGGGAGGTCACAGCCGAGCTGACCGAGCTGGCCGACCAGACTGGCCATGTGGAGTACTACAGGTGAGGGGCAGAGGGGACACGCTGGGGCTACACCAGCTCCCTTCATCCAAGCCTGCATCTCAGGGCCAGAAGGTCTTAATAAGCCATTAACTGAAATCCAAGCGCAAGGTCTAATGAAGGTCACTCTGGGGAGAGCCAAGAAGGGAGGCAGCAGTCTGGGCTTTGGGTGGCTCCTGGTTAAAGGGCGACATGCACTCCAGAAGTGTCACCGTCAGTCACGTCACCGCACCTAAGGAAATGAGTCCTGGTGAACTTAACAGCTCTTTGCATGGTCCCCACCTCACCCCACCCTCCCACTGCCAATTCGTTGGTTCCTCTTCAAGCCATTTGCAAAGGTCAGAGCCTTTATCTCAACATTGCACAATTTAGTCTGATTTTCTGGATTCAGTTCCCTTTTATGAGAAAGTCCCACCCCAGGCCAAAGTAATATATCTGAGTCTAAAGAAAATGTTCCGGTGGCCTTTGGCCAGAGCTCTCCCTGCCATGGGCTGTCTTCTTCCCCACGGTAGGAGATGGCAGGGCTCTGAGACACATGAGGTCCCCAGCTGTGGACCATGCTCCCCATCCCTCCCCTTCCCCGCCAGTCTAGTCCCTGCATCCCCAGGATGACACACAGACGTCTGCATCAGAAAGAATTTCCGTCGAAGTTCCCACCAGATGAATGCTCACATGTGAAAGTGCCTTTCTCCCAAGTGACGGAAAAAACTGCCAGCTCTAAGGACTGGCTGTGACTCGGGACCCAAACCAGTGGCATCTGATGAGTCCTGTGTCATGAGGGCCATTCATTGCCTGAGCCTTCAAAATCTTTTTGTCATGGGGGCTGGGGAAGGTAGAAAGTGGACATCCCCATTTCTCTCTGAGTGGACCTAGCATAGGGCCATGTATATGTAAGGGCCTAATGGGGGCATTTCAATAATGATGATGAAATGAGTCAGGATTTATATATCGAAAGGGGCTTATTTTTAAGGTGATTTTATTAAAGACGGGAGGTGCCAACTGCACAGCAGCTATTTCAATCTGGGAGATTGAAGGGGTCCCCTAGGACCCCATCCCCCATTCCCACCCCTTGTTCAGGGCAAGGCAGAAAATCCACGGTTAGCACCTGTGGCTCCTGGACACCGACTCAGACTGGTCCCTTGTCTTCATCTTCTGCTGTTTGTTCGTCCCTTCTCTCACCTGAGCTGCCTAGACCAAGGCTTTATTTTATTCTCGAGCGTTATAACCAGCCTCAGGGGCCAGGTCTCCTCTGGCCAGCCTCCCCCTAGCTTTGCTTTCCTGCTTTTTCTAGAGCATATCCATCCAGCTAAGCAAATATTCTTTAGCACTTTTATACAGGGCCTGGCTAAGTGCTGGAAGCAATAAAAAGCCAAGAGATGACCCTCTTGGACAGGCTTCTAACGCGTATAACCCAGCAAGAGCATCAGCAGAGGCTGGATATGGGAGGAGCTGTGGACGTAAAGGCTGGAGCTTCCAGAGCCAGCTTCTTGGTCATCCCTGGGGTCCTCTGGGAAAATGCATCTGCCTCGCAGAGCTGTTTCCAGGAACTCCTCATAAGAGACTGCCGAGCGAGGCATCGAAACAGTGCTGGAGAGTGAGTGAGAAGCCGCGCTAACTCGATTTCCTGGTGTCGTGGAGAGGAGACAAGTAACGAGACACACGTTTAGGTTTGAAACGTGAAACCAGGACTTGGAGAGGGGCCTGGTGGCTGGCGCGTCTCCCGTGGGAAGGCTGGGAGAAAGGGAGTCTGCAGTGCCTAGGCCGGCCTCTCCTGCCACGGGCCTCCGTCTGCACATCTGAACGAGGTCCTCACAGCAGATGGTCCCCGAGGTTCCTTCCAGCTCTGACTCTGATTCTAAGAAAACGGGCTTTTTGGTGGCCTCGTCCTCCAGGAGGGCGGGCCCTGCGCTTTCCCCAGAGCCCCCAGCTCCCTCCGTCCCTGGGAATTGTGGAGTCCTCCAGCGAGGCTCTGTGCAGGGGTCGATGGTTTTGATCAGACTCTTTGGGGGGCCTCCTTTCTCAGAGGCAGAGAGAACCTCGCTCGGCTGCCAGGTGGCCTCCGGCATGCTCCCTCCCCTTCAGAGCCCCTCTGTCACTTTCTTCCAGCTCCATCGCCCTCCTACCCACACTCCGGGCTCTTTCTTACCCTCTTTAAGGTATCGGTGAAGCAGGAAACCTTTGCTGGAGAGGAGGGGTCGATGGATTTATTTGGCTCCCGCATGGAGAAAAATAATGATCACACATTTCTCTTTTGGGGGGACTGGAGAAAGTCCCTTTTCTTTTCACCAGCTCCCCTCCCCCCACTGCTCAGACTGGCCCCTCCAGTGCAAGGCGAATGGAAGTGGCTACTGGGTGAGGCTAGTGTTGAGTTGGGACTGTCTTGGGGTCCTGCTCAGAAGGGAAAGAACAAGGTTGCTTTGCTTGGAGTCTTCCCAGCGCCCTTGGCATTCAGGCGCTCCAGGGTCCCATGCTTTGGAGGAGCAGGAGAGCGGGGACCTCAGGTCCGTGGCTGCCCTGCCTTGTCCCCCGTGCGCTTAGCGGTAAGGGCTCCGGCTTCCTGTTATACGTGTGGAAACTGGGGCTCAAAGGTGTGCGGCAGCTGGCCAGGGTCTCCCAGCTGCCTTTCTGGGGATGGGGGGGTCAGGGGTTGTGGCTGAAGGTCCGTGGTGCCCTGGGATGATGAGGCTCCCTGCCTCTCCCTGACCCCGCCCCCTGGTGGTCTGGGAAAGAGCCCACTCGGAATCCAAGTCCCAGACCGCCGGGAGGGAGAGGGGAGGCCAGGGCGAGATTCCATCAGAGAAGTGGGCGCCTTAGGGGCTTTCTCGGATCCGTGGATATAAATGTCAGGCCTTGCCTGGTCCGATGCTGTGTGAAGTTCTCCATAGTCCCATGTGGGGAGTGGCAGGTAGAGTAGATGGCACAGAGAGGGAACATTTCCATCACTGCAGAAAGTTCCAGTGGACAGCCAAGAGAGGGGGAGGGTGATGCCTTTGTCCAGGCCAAAATGGGGTGCAGGCCTTGGAGCCTCTGGGGGGGATCTGTCCACCATGCACGCCGGTTCTTCCTGTGCAGGGGACACGCCCTCCTCTAGTCTGCTCATCTGTTGTTAACGAAGGGCCAGTGACCCCGGGGGGCTCTGCTCCCCCTGACCACCCCTACCCCTCCCGCCAGGTGGCTCGCCTACCTCCTGCTCTTCATCCTGGACCTAGTCATCTGCCTCCTCGCCTGCTTGGGACTGGCCAGGCGTTCCAGGTGTCTCCTGGCCTCGTGAGTAGCCCCGCCTATGGGCCTGGGACAAAGCTCTGGGCAAGCATGTGAGGTGACGGTGCCACCATCAGAGAGGGGTGAGGGCCTGGCCAGGCTCGGAGGATGTGGTGGTGGCCACGGCCCAAGGTCACCTTCTGCTCTCTCCTCAGTACCCAGTCAAGTGGGGACGGCAGCCACCGGCTGGCCATCTGGACATAAAGGAAGGACTGGGGCTTTCCTCCACGTGTCCCCTCCTTCCAGGGCCTTCCCCTGCTGAGCAGCTGAACAAATGCTGCCCAAGCGTTAGAGGCTCCTGCCATCTGTAACCAGCTCCTCCTTAGCTCGCCCCCTCACGGCCGTGTCTTTTTGGCCCAGGGACCTGTGCTCCAGGCATTGGGTTCCATCTCTCTGTCCTCGCCATCAGCAGGGCTGATGTTAGGGCAGAGACTGAGACTGCCTTTGGGGCCACTACTGGAATCTCAGGGGCCAGAGAAGGCACGATCATAGCTGAGCGGAAGGGCGCTAACGTCGGTGGGGTGACAGCTGTCCTGGAGTCCCCTGCCTGCCAGCCTTTGCCCAGACCCCACTGGTGGCTGCCTCTCTCCTAGGATGCTGTGCTGTGGGCTGCTGGCCCTGCTCCTCAGCTGGACGTCCCTGGCCGCTGACACCGCTGCAGCAGTGGTGAGTTGAGGCGGGGGGTAGGGTGCGTGGGACGGTGGGTGGTCTGCCCAGGACCATCTCTGTGGCAGGTGGTACATCAATGTGTCTGTCCTGTCCAGAGACCCTAAAGGCAGCGTGAGTCCCTAACCTAGAATCCCAGAATCCCACAACTGAAGGGGCTTAGATCTTCCCCCCCAGCCCCCTTGCCCTTCAGATGGGGACACAGGCCCAGGGAAAAGAAGAGGCTTGCCCACGGTCTCGACGCATTTAGGGCCAGAGCCAAGATAAGACATCTGAAGCCTATCCCTTCCCCACCCACTGGCCCATTCCCAGCCACCTGCTTACTTCTCGTAAGGACATGTATGGATGACCAGGTGACCCCTCTCTGGGTGTGAAGAAGTGACTGGGTCTGGTGGGGATGGGTGGGATTGGAACCTGGAGCCCTCTGGCTTCGGAAGCATACTCTTCGGGCGCTGGGAATGTGGATGCGGCATTTAGCTTGCCTCCAACCGCGGCGCTGGGACTCACGCACACAGGCTGACACACAGCGGAGCACGTTTCTGCATGTGGGGCCTCAAAATGTTACAAACAAAATCAAAAAAACACAAGGTAGGGGAGCTTCCTATGTAGATGTTTGGTCTTTGACAGACCTAACACTTGAGTTAAGCTGTGCGCATGAGTCATTCATTCATCCATTCATTCATTCAGCTGATGTTTTGCTCTATGGCACTCAGTGATGCCAGGTGCCTAGAGAAGTGAAAACCAGGGCATGACGTTCGCTCTTGGCTAAGTACCAGCCCGCAGAAGAAAGACTAGTATGCAGACCGTTGCAACTCCATGTGAATTGTACAGTGGAGGTGCATGCTGAGTGTTTGTGTGTGTGTGCACGCGTGTGCGCGCGCGTGTGTGTGTGTGGTAGAAGGGGCAGGATTTGCCAGGGGATTTCAGGGACCCCCTAGCTGATTCGAGGGCCACAAACGAACCCCGTGACCTGCATCTGTTCTGCCCTCGCTACCTAGGGGTAAAAGAATGGGGCTCCTGTTGGAAGCCCTCTCCCCAAACTCACGCCTTGCCTAGTGATCCGGGGCTGACCAGGAGCTCTGGCCCTGGACACGTTGCCCCCATGATGCCCGTGGAGTGAATGGATCTTTCTCTGCTTGGCTCACGGCAGCTTTCGGCAAAGCTTGTCCGGAGGGGAAGGGGGCTGGGCAGGATGAAGAACTGGACAGGCATGTTTCCGCTCTGTTTCCTCCCCCAAGCCCTGCAGCGTCCACTTTGGGCAGGATGGAGAACTGGACAGGCATGCACCTACGTCCCGAGGGCAGGGGCCCCTCCATACACAGGGAAGGGCAGGGGAGGAGGGCCTACATTGTGCTCAAAAGCATCTGAAGTCATCAGGAGCTGGACGGCCGCCCGTGGTCCAGGGGAGTGGCCGCTGGCCAGAGCAACACACACAGCTGCCTGGCCGACAGCCTCTCCTCCGGGAACAAATGTAAGCACAGGGAAACTCGCACATGGTGTATTTTGTGGGGCCCCTGGAAGCAGCAGCGCGTCTAGCATCTAGCTTGCCCCTGTGAGCAGCTCTTGGGGAGACAGCCTCCTCCAGGCCCCTTCTCCCCAGGCTTCAGTGAACCAGGAAAGCAGGGGTGATTGAGTCTCCCAGCTGGGTGCCCTGGAATGCAAGAGAGCCCAAGAGAAAAGCCATTTCCCTAATTCGTCTAGTCAGGCCCCTGTGTGACAGCGTGAATGGGCCTTTGATTGGGCTGCGGATACTGCTGCATTTTAATAGGAAGCGGGGTGAGGACAAGCTGGGAGGGGAGGGAGGCAGGGCGCCAAGGGTCACTGTGGGGAGCTTTTGTGGCCTAGCTGCCCCGGCCCTCTGAGGCCTCCTGGCTGTTTTTTTTTTTTTTTGAGAGCTGTGCAGCCGGCACACTGACACTGTGCCCGCCCCCAGCCCCCGCTGCCCATCCAGGGAGGAAAGACCTCCCTGAT
The DNA here is from genome assembly GCF_000325575.1 of Pteropus alecto. NCBI lineage: Eukaryota > Metazoa > Chordata > Mammalia > Chiroptera > Pteropodidae > Pteropus > Pteropus alecto. The sequence continues at coordinate 5,537,936 of NW_006436283.1, read as the reverse complement.
GAAGGAGCACGGGCCTGA
>NW_006436283.1:5504317-5537796 GCF_000325575.1 Pteropus alecto | reverse complement strand
GAGGATGACATTCTTGCTGTCACCTCCCCCAGGCCTGGACCTGCCCCCACTCAGCCCTATGGGCACTTGGTGGTCACCTAGCAGGCCATGCTTGGGGGATCCAGGCCCCCAGCTCGTCAGTGGCAGAGCCTGGAGCGCGTGTCCTCTGACCCCCAGCCCCATGCTCTTCCCACCCGCCATCTTGTCGTGAGCGGGACGTGCGCCCACAAGCTCAAAGATGGACTCAGCACCAGCGTAATTCTTTCCAAAGAGGGACCGGTGAGGCTTCATAGACTGACACCGCCAGAGCGTGTAAATCTTGATAACAGTGAGATAAAAAATAAAATAGAGATGAGCAAATGAGGCCATGGTGCAAATAACCGCAACACTCATCCTGCAGCTTCCTCTGGGCCCAGGCTCAGCAAGGTCCATCCCAGAAGAGGCATTAGAAGTAAGAGTAACAGAACATGGCGCCCGCTCTCTGCCAGTGACTTTTCCGAGTGCTTTACGTAGATTAATTCATATGTATTTCTCTCCACGTTATGGATGAGGCAACTGAGACACAGAAATAATAAGCCACTTGTCCTAAGTTACAGAGCTGGGAAGGGGCAGAGCCAGGACTCGAACCCAGGGCAGCTGGCTCCTGACTGTTCTTGTCCACCCAGAGTGAGCTGAGGGGTCCAAGTGGCTGGAGCCGAGGGCACCAGGCTCCTCCTAGGGCCCTGGTGTCATGACTTTCTGCACGCCCCCCCATCTCTCCCTGGCTCAGGGCACTAGTGACTTCTGCGTGGCTCCCGACACCTTCATCCTGAACACCACTGAAAGCCAGCTCAGCACAGGTAATGGGCTCGCGGGCCTCTGTCATCAGCACTCTGGCCAGCCAGACTGTACCTCTACTTACCTGTTTCAGCCTTGTGGTCACCCAGTCCCTCCCCACCCCCCCAATTCTGGTCGAGCTGGACCCCTTAGAACCTGGGAGCTCAAGGAGTGGCTTGGCCACTTAGGATGGATGAGGGCTTGATCACCTGTAAGCCCCTGCCTGACGCCAGTGTCTTTGCCTTGCAGAGGTGACCCGCTACTACCTGTATTGCAGTCAGAGCGGAAGCAGCCCCTTCCAGCAGGTACGGCCCACTCAGCCCAGCCCTCACCCCGCCCACAATCCCCTTCATCGGCATGCTCCCTCTTGACCCCATGCCCCAGCCCTGACCAGGAAGGGGCAGGTGACCAGTATTCTTTCTTCACTGTGGTCCTCTGAAAGGGGCGGTGCTCTCGGTGAGCATCCTCTGGATCAGGGTTTCTCACAGGCCAGCATGCGTGCCCATCACCCTGGGAGTGGTTACTACGGAAATACCATGCAGCAGGGCAGGCGTGGGGCCCAAGAGTCTGCATTTCTCATAAGCTCCCAGGACCACACTTTGAGTAGTAAGATGCAAGAGGACTGTGCATCCCTCTACAGCCTAAGGGATGAGGGGGAGGTTCCTGCAAGCAGGACAGGCCATAGTCAGGGATGAGGCTGCAGATGCAGCCAGGGGGAGGGGCCGCAGCCAAGGAACAGGCCCGTGGCAGCTGCAGGGGCTCCTGGGAACTCGAACCTGACAGCAGAGCTGTGGTCTCTCCTGGCCCAGGCACTGACCATCTTCCAGCGCTCGCTGACCACGATGCAGATCCAGGTGGCAGGACTGCTACAGTTTGCCGTGCCCCTCTTCCCCACGGCGGAGGTAAGGCGGCCTCCCCCAGCATCCATGCTGGAAGAGGGGGAACCCCAGGCCAGGGCCGTGGTGAGCCAAGATGTGGAGAGCGTCCCTCCCCATAGTCTGGCTCCTTCCTTGGGCTTTAAAGGCCTCCGTGCACCAGCTGCTGTTTGCGGTGTTATCCACGAGCCTTGGTTCCAGCTCTCAGTCTCTGCTTCTCTGCATGTTGGCTCTTCCCTCCTTCCTGCTTCAGAAAGATCTGCTCAGAATCCAGCTCCTGTTGAACTCCTCAGAGTCCAGCCTTCACCAGCTGACAGCCATGTTGGATTGCCGGGGGCTGCACAAGGTGCTGGGGTGGCCCTGGGGGCAAGTGGGGAGCGGGGACCCCCCAGCTGGCCACATGTTCCCAGAGAAGCCAGTAGGGGCTAGGAGAGGATTGCTGGGCCCCCTGCGGACCACAGGAAATGGGGAGGAAGCTGGGCAACGGGAAGGTGGAAGAGGCGCCTGGCTTCTTGACTCCAGTAGCTGAGACAAGCAGACTCGGTGAAAGACCAGGGGGCAAGTGTAGGAAGGTTGGATCGGGTGACCTGACTCCCAGCCATCTGGTCAACCCTCCCATCTCCCAGGGTTACAAGGGGACATCCCAATGTCACTGCCAGGGTCATCTCTCCAGGAATTTGGACTTTCAGACACTAATGCAGGGAATACACTGGGAGTTTGTGAGCCATTCCTGCCCCCCAAGCAATAAGCCAATGCATGTTGACAGCTTCCACAGCCCATGTGGATTTAGAGCAAAGAGTTGTACTAACGATCACTTGGTTTTGTGCTTAACCTTATTCTGTGCACTTTATATCCAATATGTCATTTAGTCCTCACAGTTATACTGCGAAATACATGTTATTTCATGAGAAATTTCCTAGACAAAGAAACTATATATGTGTATATGTGTGTGTGTGTAGATGGAGGGATGGAAGTGTGTGTAGAAGATGATAGATGATAGATAGATAGATAGATAGATAGATAGATAGATAGATAGATAGATAGATAGATAGATAGAGATGAGAGAGAAAGAAAGAGGTCTGTATGTGTGTGTGTGTGTGTGTGTGTGTGTGTGTGTGTGCGCACGTGCGTGTGCGTGTGTGTAGCTTACTGAAGATTCCAGAGCTAGCAAGTCAGGGCGTAGGTTGTGGGCCCTGCAGTCTGTCGCCCTCGGGCCCCCTCTCCCTTGCCCTCCGCATCCAAGCCCTCGGCAAGTCCTAGCAGCTACGCTTCCGAAGACGTCCCGAGTCCGTCCACTTCCCGCTCCCTCCACAGCTTCTGCCGTGCTCTAAGCACCGTCCCGCTGCCCTGGGCGACAGCCCTGGTCCCCCACTCTTCCTTGCCCCTTTTCCATCCATGGCCTTTCATATATAGCAGCCAGAAAGGTCTTTTTGAAAACAAATTGGATCACATCCCTTCCATCCCAGATCCTCCGGGGGCTTCTCGTCAACTTATGATGAACTAAAAACTCCTCGCCTACCCCGCAAGGTTCAGCGTGACCCGGTGGCCTCTCGCCCCATCCCCTGTTGGCCTTTTCTCTCTGTCCTGAACACGCCAAGCTCGTCCCCTGTGCCTCAGAGGCGCAGTCCTCTCCTGACCGTCCTGGCCTCAGAGTAAATCTCCCCACCTCTTCTGGCTGCCCACCCCCAACACCGTGCAGCCTTGTCTGTCTTGTCCAGAGCTGACCCTCCGGTAGGTGTTCAACAAATGCTTGTAGAGTGAATCCAAGAAGCCCCGTTGTGTTGGGCTCGAGTGTGGACCTTTAGTGGCTGTGTAAGGTGCTTGGGGGAGGAAGGGGCGGCTATCTAGGTCTGGGCTGAGGGAGAGGGGCTTCCAGCGACAAGCTCAGACCCCGGGCCGTGCCCCGCTCCCCCACTGCAGGACTACCTGGATGCCCTCGCTGGTGTCTGCTACGACGGCCTCGAGGGCTTGCTCTACCTGGGCCTCTTCTCCCTCCTGGCTGCCCTGGCGTTCTCCACCATGATCTGTGCAGGGCCTCGGGCCTGGAAGCACCTTACCACCAGGTGGGCTGCCTGGAAGGGGCTTCCTGGGGAGCAGGCGGGAGGCTCTGCTCTGACCGAGCCGAGAGCTCATAAGCCGGGGTGGACAAAGGCAGCAGAGGGCCCAGGCATTGAGCCCTAACGGGCCACCTGCATGTCTGCAGAAGGTTCCCTGAGAGTCCAGACAGACCCCCAAAAGGAGGTTCCAGGGGCGTGGCGGGGCAGGAGTGGGGCCGAGCACAGTGACTACGTCATCCCATGACTGGCTGTCCCTTGCTTGTCCTCTCTTCCTCTGCAGGACTTTGTGGCGTGAGGTATTGAGGAGAGCTTTGGGTGCTAGGAGGGGTGCCCCCAGAATGCCAGGAAGGATAGAGTGTGGCACTGTCATCAGGGCTCCTGCAGTCTCACTGAGGAGAGGGACAGAGATGAGATGGTATTTCAGCACCTCGAGAGTAGATCAGACAGGAGGAAGCAGGGTAGGGAGTGTCGTTGTACACGCGGTCAGCATGGTGGGCTGCCTGGAGGAGGCGGACGTGAAGTCGGAAACGGGGCTGAGTGATCTGAGGGAGTTTGGGCTGAGGAACATGTTTTAGAGGAAATTCAAGGACACGTGTGTATGTGGCCGTAGGGGGAGTCTTGGGAGGAAAGGCCGGGAAGCAGCCAGCACCCTGCGGCCTTTGGGCCTCCCTTGTCTCTCATGGTCGGCCATACCCTGTGTGTCTGTCATTCTAGGGACAGAGACTATGATGACATCGATGATGACGACCCCTTCAACCCCCAGGCCCGGCGCATCGCTGCCCACAATCCCCCTCGGGGGCAGCTTCACAGCTTCTGCAGCTACAGCAGCGGCATGGGCAGCCAGACCAGCCTGCAGCCCCCGGCCCAGACCATCTCCAACGCCCCCGTCTCGGAGTACATGTACGGCAGGGGCTCCTGGGGCCTCCCCTCGTGCCGTGTAGCCCTCGGGGAGATGGGTCTGTGGGCAGCACATCCGGGTCCGGAGAGCCAGGTGGGGAGGAAGCATCAGATGCCAACCGTGGTCCCCTCACTGCAGCCACAGGATGCCTGGCGGGAGGGCCCCAGGGAGCACCTAGTCCCCCCTGCACATCCACAAGTGTGAGGGAACCCCCTGGAGAAGCCACAAGCCCGCGGGGCAAGTCGCAAAGCTGAGAAGCTGCATCTCTCCAGGCTGCTCCTGGCCCCTGTCGCTCACCTATTGCTTCTTCCTGGGCCACCCGGAGCCCACACTCCCTCCTCTCTATCCGTGGTCCGCTTCCATCCCCCCATTCCCCTAAGGGACCCTCCTGCAGAAATCTGAGCTCCCCCCACCCCTGCCCCAACACACCTGACCCTCCTGAGCTCTCCTCTCGGCCCTGCAGGAACCAAGCCATGCTCTTCGGCGGGAACCCACGCTACGAGAACATGCCGCTCATCGGGAGAGGCTCCCCGCCCCCCACGGTAACCTGGGCTCCCGCAGCAGGGGTGGGCGGAAGCGTTCGTGGGCCAGGTGTCCGTCGGGGAAAGTGCCCCTGCCTTCGCTCTGTGGGACAGGGTGTTTCGTCTGCCCCATCCGGGTGGTTGGGAAGGGGCCATCCAGTTGGCAAACTGGGAGCACTGAAGACACAGGGTCAGTGACACAGGCCGCGACCCTGAGGACCAGGATGGTCACGTACGCTCCCGGATGTCCGGCGAGTGAGCTGGATGAACACTCGCCCGGGAGAGAAATGCAGGACGCCGTCTCCGTCCTCAGGAAGTGTGTCTGCAGGACTGGAGACTCAGGAAGGTCGCTTGTAGAAAGCGCCACGTGGCGCTTTGGGACCTGGAGGGAGGAATTGTCCCGGCTGCCCTTCAGGACCTGGGGAGGCCCCGTGGTGTAGGTGGCATTTGAGCCTTACCCTAGAGCAGTGGGCCTCGCCCTAGACGATGTTGCCCGCCAGGGAGGCATTTGGAGGCATCTTTGGTTGTCAGGACTGGGGGTAGTTGCTGCTGGCATCTAGTGGGTGGGGGCCAGGGATGCTGCTAAGCCCCCTAGAGTCACAGGACGGCCCCCACCTAAAAACATGACGAGCCTCAAGTGTCCCTAGTGTTGTGGTTGAGAAACCATGCTCTGACCCTTCGTCTCTCCCTGCCGTGACCCCACCTGGCCGTTTTTGCCCAGAGAGCCTCCCGCGTCCAGGGTCCTCAGCCCAGGACAGTGGGTGGGTCGAAGTCTGCGCTCAGAGTGGGCACCTCTTAAATGCCCGCCCGGCTTCTCTCTAACCGGACGCCACTTGGGTTCCTTTTATTTTATTTTATTTTATTTTTTGCCACCAGCTGCTGTGGACCTAGGAATACAGATTGATTTCAATATTAATCTGAGCACCACATAATTAGGGGAAATCTGCTGCTGTGAAAAATGAATTATTCAAAGCACCATGATGCCCAATAAAAATGATTTTTGGATTACCTTCTGTTTTGAAAGATCCAGGCCACTCTCCCTGCCATTAGCAGAGATAATCAAGAACTGACCTTATTTGCAAGGCTCAAGGACAGAATAAACCTTCTTCTGTAGAATTAAGACTTGCCCAGAAACCCTAATGGCTTTGGCAGAGTTGACTGCCCTGCCCCTAGGAAAGACCCTGCTCCACCCCCATCATGCAAGGGGCATGGGGAGACGATGACCGATGCTGCTGACCCAGGAGCCCACAGCATGGAGGTGTGGACACGTGCCCCAATAATGACCACGCAGCTGGCCACTCCCCACCCTCCCCCTGTGCCTGCTCTAAATAGTCATCAGTGCTCAGAGCAGCAGACATGTGGATAAACCCCTCCCTCTGCCTACGCCATCTCTGGGGCAGACAAGGGATTCACTAAGGTGGGCAATGTCCAGCAAGGCCATCGGAGTGCACAGCCCAGCCCGTTCCCTTAGTTACGAATGTGTCCTCCCTCAGCTCTGCCTTCCGGAACTGTTCCTGTCCTTCCAGCACCATGTCCTAGACTTGACGGACAAAAAGACGACGTGGGCAATTGTTAAAAATGCCAATCCCAGCACTTGATCCCAGAGGCGCTGAAACCGTGTCCAGGGCAGCTGCCTAGGTGATCCCGTTGTCACATTAGTTTAGGAAATGCTGCTTCTGGCAGGAGGGTCTCACCCTTGAGCACGCAGCAGAATCACCTGGGGTACTTGTTGCCACACAGGCTGCTGGGCCCAGGGATTTGCATTTCTAGCATGTTCCCAGGTAAAGCCGAAACTGCCGGTCTGGGTCAGCCTTCCTCACCCTCAGCTCGACTGCCGTCCTGACAGCCATGCTTTGCTGTGGGCTGTGCCCTGGAGGATGCTGAGCTGCATCTCTGGCCTCCACCCGGTCGATGCCAGTAGCAGCCCCCGCTTCCTCCCCCCAAGTGGTGACAACTAAAAATGCCTGCCAGACATTGCCAAGAGTCCCTGGGAGGACAAAATCAGCCCTGATCGAGACCCACTAGGTTCAAGAGTCTCTTCCCATACACACACGCCAGCTGGAAGCGTTTGTTCCCTGTCCGGTGTGAATGGCCAGGACCTGGACCCCCAAAATTACCCTGGGGCCAGGAGGCAGTCGGGGTCCTGCTGACCCTTGCTACTTGGGGTCAGCAGACCAGCAGCGTCTGGCGCCTGTTGGAATGCAGACTCTCGGGTCCCGTGATGTGAGACGTGATCATGTAAGAAGCCGCGTCTCTCTCCTTCCGAGCCGTGGCCGATGCCCACTGAGTGCTCCCTTCGTGCTAGGTCTCCGCTTCGCCAACTTGTCTGCACTTGGAAGAGCTCGTAAAGCACAGCCTGGTTGGAGAACCACTCTGTGAGGGGTCTTATCATTTCATCCTCTCAGTGCAAGAGCTGAGTGCTCTAAGCTCTATTTCGCAGGTGGGGAAACAGGCCAAGGTGATGGACGCACAGCTGGGACTAGCTGGGACGTGAACCTGGCTCTCTTGAGTCAGTGGACCTGGGCCCTCGGCCTGCTCGCCGTTCGGGCTCCTGAGTGTACTGGTGCACCCTGACGCCGTCCCTGGTGTCGATGTGTGCAGCGGAGTAGATGTGGCAGCCACAGTGGAGGGCGTGGCTGGTCAGTGCGTGCAGCTCGCATTCGAGCCTGGGAGCCAGATGTCTCGAAGGCCCACGGCAGGGAAGCATCACCAGACGGGAAGCCTGTGCGAGCCGGCCTAGTACCCTCCAGTCCCCATGATGCCCTGTCATTAAAACATGGTGCCTGACCGCTGTGGCTGGCCCGGATCTCCCTCCCTCAGAAGCTCCTGGCACTTTTGCTAGTGCAGTGTCCGGTGACATGCCATGACCCCGTTCTGACCGTCCCCTCCCCTCTCTTCCACAGTATTCTCCCAGCATGAGGGCCACCTACATGTCCGTGGCAGACGCACACCTGAGGCACTACGGGAGTGAGTTGCCAGCCTAGCACACTTCCAGAGTTCCCGCCTCCTTGATCCATTTTGGTTTTTACTCAATTCGAATGAGAGCTGCGTTTCTGTGATAGAAACCAAAGGCATCTGGAGATGCATGCAGGACTGCGGGATTGGAAGCCTCCTGCTGCCGCAGAGAATCAGCCCGGGGCCGGCTGAGATTCCTGACCAAAGCCCCAGGCAGATGGGGGACCCACGACTCAGACCAGCCTCTCCTTCTTCGGGCCTCTCCACACCAGAAATGTCCCCCTGGGGCTTGGCAGCCCCTAAGCTGGGAGCCTGGTTCAGCTCACCCCTGCATCCCACCCTGGCCAGGTGGGGAGTGGCAGTGAGGAGGGGCTGGGTCAGGCTCCAGGGTCCCATGGCCAGGACTGTGCCTCCTGTGAGCACAGCCAGAAGCCCAGATGACCACTCTCTCCGAGTCACCTGTCTCCTCCTGGCTGCACAGATGGGTAGCAGTTCCCTGCAGGCAAAGGTGGAAGGGCTGATCAGCAGATGCTTTTAAGGGAGGCATCATTGTTGTTGATAAGATCGGACACTATCCAAATCAGTCTCCTGGGGCCAGATGACCTCTTCCTGGGCCACAGAGGGAAGGTGTTGGAGACTGCATAGGAGGCTGGTGGCTCCAGGGCCAGGGAACTGCAGCCTCGTGCCTGGTGAACTCCGCAGTGAGAGACCCGTATGCATGAAAGCCTGACACGTTCTTCCCGGCTCTCGGTGACCCTCTGGCCTCACTTCCATTCCAGAATCGATGCTGTTTGTTCACTACACGTAGGGATGGTCTCAGGTATTGATAGATACTTTGAAAGCGACTTTAACTCTTGTTTTCCAGTGTTTTAAGTATTTTGATGATCCAAAGAATTGGAACTCGTAGTGCATCCAGTTTTTACAGTAGCTTTGGGGCTCGTTGCTTACACCTGACTTGTATCCCATTCCTCATCAGATTTTGCTGTCACCAGCCAGTTCTTTATGGATCTGGAGGTGGAAGAGAGGGGATTTTCCCAAGCAGCTGTTTGATGGGAATATGGGTTCATTCCGCTCAGAGGGGAGTCCTTTAAGAGAGGAGGTAAGGGAAATGGCAGAGTGTCCAGGTCACCTTTCCCCTCCCTTCTGTTCTCAAGCAAGTTTGTCAGTAAAGGTTCTAGCAAAGTGGGACAACTAGGTCTTGATGTGAAAACAGAGATCTGTCCTACCTGTCCCTACCCCGTTGTCCCAGGCCCCTGCCCTGTACCTGTCAGGTGAGAAGGAGCTTGTTAACCAGGAGAAAATGACCACCCATCGTTCTGCCCACGGAGGATGCAGGGTTGGGCCCTTTGGTGCTTCCAACATCCTACCAACTTGCAGTGCACGGCACAGAGTCCCCACAGCCTCCACACCAAGGCAGGGACACAGGGCGGTGTGGCTTGGGACAAGGGCTCCATTTCCATTTTGGAAGAGCCACTTTCTCTTCAAAACCTTGACAGCAGAGTGGTTCTCAGCTTCCAGCCGAGCCCCCATGACAGAACGGGGCCACAGGGCAACCAGGATGCTCTCACCCGCATTAACCTGTACATACCGTTACCATAAACACCTTTGTGTGGCCACGCCATGCGCAGATAAGGAACTCTGCGATGTCAAGGTGTTGCTTCTTAACGTTTCATTTTCGGCGACTAGAGAGTTGTTTTTAATGCATGGAAACTAAACTAGAACCCTTGGGTGGTTCCTGAAGGAGCCAGGTGGGCACACCTCTGCTTGGCACATGTGCGCCCTCACCTGGGGGACAAATAAACCACTTACACTAAAATGCGACTCAGTCTCTAACTTCCTCAGCTACAGGAATAAGGAGGGGACTGACCGGTCCCTTCCAGCTCCGTTATATATGGTGGGAGGGCTTCAAGGCAGATCCCAGTAGCAATTTCAGCATGAGTTTTGAAAGATGGGGCTACTGAATGAATGTCACAGGACCTCTCATGTGGCCACTAGCTACTCTTGGACTCAGACTTCATTTCTGCCCTAGTCCATCTCCTAAGTTCCCCCTAAAGGGACTGTGGTCGCACAGCTTTGCCATGATCCTTGCTGCGCTCTCTCCCTAAGTCCTGCACCGCCATGGAGCACCTGTCCAGGCGGGGGCCCCCTGAGAAGCAGTGCACCCTTCACACTTTCTTTGCAGTCTCATTTATCTGGTGAACAACCAAGCCAGCCTGGGATGGCTCTGCGGAGCAGATTCCAGCTCTCCGCCCATGGTCCTAAGCTGCTGTTTATTCTTCTGTGTAGCAGCTGTGCTCCTGGAATTGCCTATTTCAAGGAGCTTCCCGCAGGGAGTAGCTTACGTGTCCTTTGGGAGCGTTTGAGGTGAGTGCCGAGGGCAGGCTCAGAGCTGCACATCCTTCAGCCAGAGACCAGAACTGGGGCATCTTTTGAATGGAAACATTTTCCCACCCATGTGGTGGGATAGCCCTTTACCCTCGTCTCGATACAGCAGTGGGAATGAGGCAGGGAGCATGGTAGAAACTCTCCTAAACACTCTGATTTTTTAAAGGTAACTGCAGCTCGAGACCCAAATGAAATTCTTCTGGGGCCTCCCACTGTCCCCCGGGGTCTGGACTGAGACCTGAGCTGTAGGCAGGCCCTGAACGAAGTAGGAAGGAGGCCAGGCGGGCATGCGCAAGCTTGAGGGAGGTTTGGATCACCGCGTCTGTCACCTTCCTTTGCTACCTTGGCCTGCACTAATCTCTCACCCAAGAGAAAGGGGTGAGGTGGGAAGGCCTCCCTGCCAAGCCTGCCTCTCTTCCACTGCCAGCCTGCCGGCCTCACCATCCCCAAACATCTCTGAGCACCCCTGAGTCCAGCCCCAGGAACCTGCACCCAAAGAGAAAGAGTAATTAATTCCATCAGGCCCCTCAGTCCATGGAGCCTTTGTCAGGAACAGGCATGAATTTGAGTCTACTATTCAGGGACCACATGGGGCAGCTGCCAGAGTGGTCCCTTCTCCAAAGCTAACTCATCTCCAGTCGTCCCGAGCCATGCCCTGCTATATTTTTTCCCTCCTCCAAAGCCGTGAGGTCTTGTATTTCAGAGCGGCTGGGGCGATGTCCCTCCCTCATGGCTCATAAACGCTCAAGGGGCCGTGCGTGCCCACTGACGGATACACCCAGATCAGGAGATTTTTGCCTTCCTTTCTTCTCGCTTTCATTCATTTAACTAAAAATATATTGATCGCCTAGCACAAGGGCCAGCAATTTATGACCTGTGAACATACTACCCAAAGAGATCTACAGATTCAATGCAATTCCTAGGAGCCCAGCCTGACCTGCTGCCTTGTATGGCCTATGAATAGAGTTTTTATATTTGTGAATGGTTTATAAAGATCAAATATTTACAACTGATTTCGATGGTGGAGAACATTAACTTTGAACCTCAATTAAGCATAATGTTATGCCCTCCCCAAGGAATTCCATTTTTCTCATGAATGTTGTTATATTTGATGTTGCCCTAGAGGTAAAAAAAACTATGCTCATTATTTTGAATTTTGGTAATCAAAAATGTGTGGGAATTGGTTTTCTCTCTTATCATGTAAGTATCTAGAAAATGTCTTTGATTTTGCCTCCTAACCTGCAGATAGTAAACACTCTAGTATTTATTATCTTTTACAGTAGTTTGCAGTTTGCTGGCGTCGGCCTGCCACGTCACCTTCTCCAAATCCTGGGACCACAGAAGCATCTAAGGCAGTTGTGGACCTTAACTTCATGGCGTTTACAAACAGGGAGGGAAGACGTCCTCATTCATAACATCTTTCTGTGTGTTCTCACATGGTGGAAGGGGCCAGGGAGCTCTCTGGGGTCTCTTTTATGAGGGCGCTAATCTCATTCGTGACAGCTCACCCTCATGACCTCATCACCTCCTAAGGCCCCCACCTCCCAATATATCACATTGGAGGTTAGTTTTCAATATATGGATTTTGGCAGGGCATAAACATTCCTACCATAGGAAGGGTATATGGGAATTATTTGCACTATCTTTACACCTTTTCTGTAAATTGAAACTTCTGAAATAAAAAGTTTATTTTAAAATGGGGTACATGGCAGCCAGGATACCCGCTTTCAACACTTCTATTCAATATAGTGCTGGAAGTCCCAGCCAGAGCAGTTAGGCAAGAAAAATAAATAAAAGCTATCAAAATTGGTAAAGAAGTAAAAATACCTCTGTTCACAGATGATATCATTTTATATGAGGAAAACTCTAAAATTCCACCAAAAATTGTTTAAAATAATAAATGAATTCCACAGGGTAGCTGGATACAAAATGAACACACAAACTAACAATGACTCTGAAAAGGAATTTTTAAAAAAATATCTATTTATAATAGTATGAAAAATTAAAATACTTAGGAATTAACCAAGAAAATGAAAGAATTATATAATCAAAACTACAAACATTGCTGAAAAAAATCAAAGACATAAATGGAAAGACATCTTGTGCTCATGGTTTGGAAGATTCAATATTGTTAAAACAAAAATACTACCCAGAGTGATCTACAGATTCAACGCAATCTCTATGAAAATACCAGAGACATTGTTTTCAGAACCAGAAAAACCTATCCTAAAATTCACACAATCTCAAGAGACTCTAAATAGCCAAGATAGCCTTAAAAAGGAGTGAACTTAGTACCACCATGCCACCCTGAGCGTGCCTGATCTTGTCTGATCTTGGAAGCTAAGCAAGGTCGGGCCTGGTTAGTATTTGGATGGGAGACCACCTACGAAGACCAGGTGCTGTAGGTGTTTAAAAAAAAAAGTGAACTTGCAGGACTCACACCTAATGATTTCAAAATTTATTACAGAGCTACAGTAATCAAAACACGGTGATGCTGGCTTAAAGTCAGACACATAGAACAGTGAAAAAAATAGAGCCCAGAAATAAACATCCACACATATGGTCAAATGATTTTCAACAGGAGACCAAAACTATTCGATGGGGAAAGGACAATCTTGTCAACAAATGATGCTAAGAAAACTGGATATCTACATGCAAAAGAATTAAATTGGATACTTACCTAATAGCAGACACAAAAATCAACTCGAAATTGATCAAAGACCTAAATATAAAACCTTAAACTATAAAACCCTTAGAAGAAAACAGAGCAAAAGCTTCACAACACTGGATTTGGCAGTGACTTCCTGGGCATGATCCCAAAGGCACGGGCAATAAAAGAAAAAATAAATTGGATTTCATTACAATTTAAAAATTTGTGCATTAAAAGACACTATCAACAGAGTGAAAAGACAATCTATCACATAGAAGAAACTATTTATAAATCACATATGTAGTAAGGAATTAATATTCAGAATACATAGAAAATTCAACAATAAAAAAAAAACCTGATTCAAAAATGGGCAAAGGATTTGAATAACTCTGTCTTCAAAGAAGATATACAAATGGCCAAGAAGCATATGAAAATATGCTCACTATCACTAATCGTTGGGGAAATGCAAATCAAAACTATAATGAGATACCACCTCACATGCATTGGGGTGGCTACTATCAAAAAAACAAAAAGAAAGAAAATAAATGTTGGCAAGGATTTGGGGAAAGTGGAACCTTTGTGCACTGTTGGTGGGAATGTGAAATGGTACAGCCACTGTGGAAAATAGTATGGTGGGTCTTCAAAATATTAATAAGTTATATTAAGCAACTAGAATTACCATTGAGCCAGCAATTTCACTTCCCAAAAGAATTGAAAGCAGGGTCCTGGAAAGAGATTTGTGCACCCACGTTCATAGCAGCATCATTCACGAGAGTAAAAGGTGGAAGCAGCCTAAGCGTCCATCCATAGATTGAAAGGATAAACAAAATGTGGTATATACATATAATGGAATATTATTCAGTCTTAAAAAGGAAGAAAATTCTGAATATATGACAGCATGTATGGACCTCGAAGACATTATACGAAATGATACAAGCCAATCACAAAAGACAAATACCATGCGATCCCACTTGTACGATGTAAAGTACTCGAATTTAGAGACAGAAAGTGAAAAGAAAATTTTTTTAAAATTCTATTTATAGAATATATATTCCCACTGCCCCCACTTCCCCACCCAGGGAATTGTGGGTGCAGAAGGCTCAACTCCCCAGAGCTGGGGGTGCGGTGAGGAGGGCGTGTGCGAGGGCAGTCCCAGCGCTCCACTGTGGAGCTGACCTGTTTTTCACTTCTGGACACTTTGTCTGGGTCTGATTCGCCTCTGACCACACAAAGCCAGTTCAGTGGGGCTTTCAGACTCCTTCCCCCATCTCCCAGCACCGCCGTCGGCACCCACCCCCCAGGGAGTCTTTTGCTCAGAGACGCTGGTAGGAATGGGAGCCAAGGGCGGCGGTGGGGGCAGTGGTCACTTAGGAGCTCGTCCTAGGTTAGTGTGGTTGGGCAAAGTGCTATCTCATTGGGGATTTGATTGCTCCTGCCCAGTTCAAGGCAGGTGGGTAGTGGCGGAGACATGTTTGTAGAGAAATTGGGGGTGGGGGGACTGGAGGGAAGAATAGTTGCTTTCTGTACTTTCACAGCTCGAAAACCCCCTGGGAAGCTGTCCAGGTGTCTTAGCCTATCTCCTGGGAATCCCCACAAACTGGCCCCAGCTGACCTTTACAAATTCCTCTCTCATTTTCCCCCTGCAGAGACTGTCAACTCCAACCAGACAGATGCACCTACCAGGCCCCCAAACGCCTTTCTTCCATAACCACCATCATTCCCTTACCCCCAGTATGGAATAGTCTCCCATTCCTTCCCCCCGAAACTCAGAACTATTTGCCAAGGCCCAGTTCTAGCCCTAAGTCCTACTTCTTGGGTGACGTGTCCCTCGTCCTCCCCCACCCAGATATCCAGTGCCTATCCCTGAATTCTGGTTAACCTGATCCCTTGCGGTGGGAAGTACAGAGCTGGCATTCAACTCCGCCAGAAGCACAGGGCTGGGCGCTCTGCCAAGTCATCTCAGCTGATCCTCCCAGATATCCTAAGTAATAACCACCGCCCCCACGCGCACACGCGCGCGTGCACGCGCACACACACACACACTCACACACACACACACACACACTTTGCGGACCAGGAAGTTTGAGTTTTATAAAAGGAAAGTAACGCCCAAGGTCATGCTATTAGTTAATGGCCAAGCTGGGGTTCAAACCCACGTCTTCTGGCCCCAAATTCCCTTCTTTTAGTTTACATGATCTCACTTTATTGTTTTAATCCCATGGGAAATTTCATTGTATCCATCCATTCATTCAGCAAACACTTAATACATACTTACCACGTGCCAACCAAACACCCAACCCCTACTCTCCATCCTCACCCTTTGGTCAGACTTAGGGTTCTTGTAGGACATATGGAGGATGTGGCAGTAGAGGGGAGGTTGGGGTTATAATTACCATTTACTGGCCGAGGACACTGAAGGAAGGAGTAAACGACCTGCCAGATCACAAGCAAATACATAGCAGAGCCAGGGCTCAGGACTTTCGAGACGCTGACAATTTGCATTTTCTCCAGATCTTGCTCAGTGCATATTTGCAGACTTGGATAAGCGTCTTGGCAAAGACCTGAAAAACGTTTATCGTTGGGCTAACTTGATTAATTTTCCTCCTAACTCCAGAGACCTCCAGGAGAGGAAGGATGGACCTGCGACGTTTCCAAACCGTCGTGGTGGGAGGTCACGTGCTCTGTGTCATCTCCGCGCCGCCCCCTTTTCACCGGTCCGGCCAGGGTTGCTAGGCAACGCGTAAACTCCGGGGCTGCGAGCCGTTTGAGAGGCGCTGGAGCCGGAACCTCGGCCCGGGCGCGTCCCCAGCGGCCCAGCGGCAGGAGGAGCGAGTGGACCCAGGGTAAGGGCGGGAGTAGGACGTCCGCAGCTGGAGAGGAAAGTAGAGAGGGAAGGCGCGAGCCCCCAGGGGTAATAATCACCCGCAGTGCAAGAAACTCCCGCAGGGCGTCCTTAAGGAGACAGCTGGCCGCGCGGGGGACGCCAGGACCAGTGCTCACAGCGTGACCCACACTGGTCCTCGCTCCCCCAGTACCCCCGAGTCACAGGACCCTGCGAGTTCTAAACACTTTGTCTCCTGCACCCCTGCTCCCAGCCAGTCGGGTCCTGATACCATCTGTCTCCCAGAGGCGGAGAGAGACCTCTAAAGGGTTTACAGTTTACAGCTGAACGGATGGGACATACGGCCTGGGCTGCGGTGGCTGCGGTGGCTGCGGGAGGCTGGGCTCGTGAAGAGGGGGCCTTGCTGCTGAGAAGGGAGGGGTGGGAAATAATGGTACCTGAGCGCCAACGAGGCGGCAGGTCCTGTAAATAGAGGGAGTGGGGGAGGGGGGCTGCCCCAGGGACACAGGGAAGAGGAAAATGTCCTGTTTTTAACCCACCATGGAGCCCAGACGGGAAGGAAGGCAGCCACCCTTCACCTGCCTCCCTGCTAAGCTCTCACGCCCAGCTCCTGGGTCCCACCTCTCCCCTGCCCCACTCCCAGCGTGGAAAACACTTAATCTTACGTCATCGCAGCCTCTTTCAAGAAATTACTTTGCTCATTATCATTGCACGAGAGGAGTCTGGCTTTTAAAATTGGTGAAGGTTCCAATCTGACCTGGGTCGCAGAGACGGTTGTGTTTTTGACGGGAGGACCAGCTCATCTCCAGTCCTGGGGATTCTTGTGTTTGGGTCTCACCGCAGAGTTCCTCACGCCCCCACGGGCTCTAGGTTCCCACGGGTGAGCAGATCTCCTTCCCACCCTCCCACAGAGCAGCCGAGCTGGTCCCGTCTCCCTCCAAAGCCCCTTTGCAGAGAGCACTGCTCGGGGAAGCCCAGCCTGTGGCATTGGTCTCACCAGCGGGTGGCTGGAGGGACCTCCTGAGACCCCTGCTCTGACCTTGCTATTCATCTTCATGCGCTTCTAGCTTATGAGAAAGAGCCTGCTCTGGATCCCTGAATGAGCAGTCTTCCCGTCACCGGGCCAGCCTTTAAATGTCCCCTCTGTCTGCTCCAGATAGAAAACAACGCCTCTGTTCTCACTCCTGGCTTGGCCTTGGGAAGCCCCAAGAAGGAAAGCAAAGCTGTTAAAAATATGATCTGGGCTAAAAAAGGCTACTTTTGTCTTCCTGGAATTTCCTCATGCTGTTGAGCCTCCTTGCGTCCCCTAGGAGCTGGCTGGCTCACAGCAATTGTCTTAGCAGAGAGAGAGACAGGCAATCCGTAACTGCCTGAGTCTGGCAGCCGTGGTACCTCAACAGCGTGCTGGCAGACGGGGAGGATTTAATTGAATGGGATCCTTTTGCACGAGGCCCTATCCTTGTCCACGCAGAATAAACACGTTTGGGCAACATGCTGCAATTTGTGCTTCCGTCCCCACCCTCTGCCCCCCAAGCCATTGCATCTACCTTTCCTGGGCGGAAGAGTTTCTAAACTACAAGAAAGAGGGGGAAATACTGCTTTCTGTGAGTCTGATTCGGGTTGAGTTGTTCTGGGGCTGGGAATGGGAGGGGTGGGGTGGATCTATCTTCGAGGAAGACGCATGTGGATTAGAAGGGGGCCGAAGAGTTAACCCTCCACCCTTGCCCCCTCACCCCTGCCCCAGCTGCTCTGGGGCCCAAGGCCACCCCAGGAACATGCTTCCAGCCCGCCATACAGCTCTCGGTCCTTCACTTCGGGGGTCGGCAGCTAGGGCTGCTGGTCTGGTACCTTGCCACCTTGAAGGTGGGGGGCGTTAGATCACTCACATTCCTGGTCCTAATATTTTTCTGCGGTGATTGTGAAAACCAGATTGCTAGGCCCTGTCCCAGATGTATAGCTCCGCGTTATAGGAGGGGCCAGGAATCTCTATATTTTGAATGAGCATCCAGGTTCGAGAATGCTGGCTTAGAGATTAAGAGCCCTCACTGAAAACAGGTGTTTCTCAACCCCAGCTGTACGCTGGAACCACCTGTGGACTTTTAACGTTACTGCTGGAAGATTCTGATTTCATTAGTCCGCGGTTCAATCTGAGCATTGTGAGTTTCAAAAGCCCATGTGTAGCTGAGATTAAGAATCACTGCTTTAGAGCCAGCCGTGTTCGGGTACTGGCTCTGCCTCAACTTAAGGACTGTGACCTTTGACAAGGCCCTTCATCTCTCCGGGCATCCGTTTCTTCCTCTGTAGAATGAGAGCTGTGATGACTGTTTTGGGGGCCGTGGTGGACATGCAGACAGAGTGTCTAGAAACTGCATTCACAACGCCCGGGGTCCAGGAGGTCTTTATGGATTCTGATACAAATTTTTATCAGATACATGAGTTGCAAATGTTTTCTCCAAGTCTGTGGCTTGTCTTTTCTTAATGTCTTTTAAAGTACAAAAGATTTAAATTCTAATGAAGTCCAAGTTATCCTCATGTTTTATTTTATACTTTCGATGCCGTGTTAAAGTTTTTTCCTAATCAGGGTCACGGAGTTTTTTCCTAATCGGGGTCACGAAGATTTCTCTCTGTGTTCTTCCCCCTAAATGTTACAGTTTTAGCTCTTATATTTGCATCTTTTAAATGAATTTTGTGTGTGGTGTGCGGTAGGGGCCTATGGTCACTCTTTTGCATATGAATGTCCAGTTGTCACAGCACCCTTTGTTGAAAAGACTGCCCTTTCTCCACCAAGTCGCCTTTGATCAAAAATCTGTTGACTATAAGTATAAAGGTTTATTTCTGAACTCTCAATTCCATTCTATTGATGTATACGTCTATCCTTTTGCCAATTTCATGCTGTCTTGATTATTCATAGTTTTCATAAATGTTTGCCGAATGAGTAAGCGAAATAATAAAACTATAATAGGACAAATAGAGCGCATGCCGTTGGCACTCATAAAACCAGTGAATTCCTAGAAAAGTCTATGTAATTAGATTTTTTTTTTTTTTAATTATTCAGGGCGCCCCAGGGGACATTCTTAGGCACAAACTACAGTACAAAGTTGCTCGGTATAGTGAATTCCTACACATTTCTGTTGCATTTCTTCTGTTTGCTAAGTTTGGCTATTTGTCTTTGGGTTTTACTTAATGCAGGGGATACATCCTCCAAGCATTTTCCCGCCGGGTCCCCTTTTCATTCCAAGTTAGCAACACCTGCTCACAAGTGAGACCCTAAACCCTCAGATGTCAAAAGGCCTTCAGGTATCAATCCCACCACAGTGGGGCTCTCCTAGTTATCTTCCCCACAGCACCCCCCGCCTCTCACCCAAGAGCTTGTTGCCTAGGGTTCCATGTAGACCCACAACCTGAGCCCTTGAGAACTTGCCACTAAAGGCACACTTTCTGAGAGTTAGGGGTGCCGGCGAGAGGGCAGCTCTGCTCAATGCCACGGTCGACCAACCGCATCAGAGGACCGGCCATTTAAGCCACTGAGGAGCATTAATAGACTCCACAGAGTCTATTAATAGACTCCACAGAGACTCCACGGAGTCTATTAATGGGACAGGAATCAGAGGGGTCAAGGTCTCTTTTGGGGTGAATGGAAGAGCCATCTGTGGGACCTGCCACCTGCATTTTTTGAGACTTCCAATTAGCACCAGCGAGAAGCCACTTCCTTGCAAGGCATTTGCCCACCGGCTCTGCTACGGCTGGAGCACTGGCATTTCAGCTTCTCAGTGTCCCTAGTATATCGGGTCTCGGAATGACCCAGTGGCCCAGCCAAGGTCAAGCAGCTGGTGCGTTGCATGGCCAGAACCCAGCCCGCTCTGTGATTCCCCACGGTGCCTACCGTGACCACAAATCAGAGGGCTTCTCCGAGGCCTAATTATTCCGCCTGCAGAGGAAGCGGTCCAGCCTTCTCTCTCAGTGGACTTCCAGCCCTGTCCTGATGGGAACCAGTGGGGCCCCCAGAGAGTCTGGGGATGGGGCGGGGGGCGGGGCGGGGGGTAAGAGTCCAGTAACCTAGAACTCTGGGAATGGGCGGGAGCATTTCCAGAGAGGCCTGGGTGCCCCACCATTGGGTCCAGTGTGTGTGTGGCAAGGAATTTAGCCCAACTAATCGCCATCAATGCTTTCCCCCGCCCCAATAAACGTAATAGCTCAGTAAAAACTGTATCCTTTGGTGAGTAAGAGCCTCGGCGTCAGGCAGACCAGCTGTACCACTTACAGCTATGTGATCCGGGCAAGGCGCTCAGAATCCTCCCAGGTAAAAAGCGGATTGCGTCGTCCACCTCAGGGCAACTGTAAGAACTGAGTAGGGCAATGCTTAGCTTGTTGTTATTACTCAATGAATGGGTTTTTTAAATGCAGACTCAGCTTCTGGACAAATCCCCTAGGACCCCTTCCCTCGACCAGACCGGGAATCAGAGGTCGCCCGGGTGAGGCCCTTGGGAACCGGAAGCAGCCAGGTGGGGCCCCTCAGCGCACACCCTCCCCCCGCCCCACTCCCGCAGCTGCCGGCACCATGGAGATCGTGTACGTGTACGTCAAGAAGCGAAGCGAGTTTGGGAAGCAATGCAGCTTCTCCGACCGTCAAGCGGAGCTGAACATCGACATCCCGCCCAACCCCGCGCTGGCTGAGCTGTTCATGGAGCGGAACCCCGTGGACACCGGCGTCCAGTGCTCCACCAGCATGTCGGAACACGAGGTGGGTCCCTGCCCCAGCAACCGGCCCGTGAGGGCGTGGCCTGGGTGACTCCATCCACCTGGAAGCCAGCTCGAGCGACCCAGTGCAGGGCTGGGACGTGCGAGGGCTGATCACGCCGAGACTCACCGCAGAGACTCACTCGCCCAGCACCAAGTGGTCGCTGGGCCAGGGGAATGTCACTCAAGATGTTTGCTCCCCGATGGCCTTTGGCCTCACCTCTGAGATTCTTATTAGAGTCGTCTTAGGCGTTTGGTACAGACGGGAGAGGCATTCTGAGGGAGCAGGGATCTCTATCTACCGGCCTCCAAGGTGAGAGAACCGGGGGGTCCCGTGTCTGTTCGGACCCTCAGAGCTCCCTGCCTGCCCCAGCCAGGCGGTCAGCTCCTGGTTATGTCAGAACTGCCAGGAGGAAATTAGATTCAAGGTGATGACCCATTTATCGCCTCTCAAATCAGCTGAGCAAGAGTCACATTTGATTTGACCGAAACATTTTGTGGGTGCTCCTGATAACTCACAGCTCAGACCAACGGTGTTGCTCGCTTCCTGGGGGCCTAACTACCGTCAGGAGGTCCAGAGAGATTTTTGTCCACTGCGTAGCCAACTAGACAAGAAGACCGCCATGGAGGCCACACCCTGTTAGGGTCTCCGGCCAGCAGCTCCGCCCCATTAAGACTTCGAAATTTCCTGAGAGCTGGCTTAAAAATGGAAAGGAGTGAGTGACTGCTTAATGGGTATGAGGTCTCCATCCAGCGAGATGAAAAGCTTCTGGAGCTAGGGCGTGGTGACGGCGGCCCAGGCCCCAGGCATTCTGAATGTCCTTATCACCACCGACCTGTACGCTTCACATTATTCGAGGGGGTAAAATTATGGTGGATTTGACCATAATTTTTAAAATGAGGGAAAAAATGGAAAGGCGGCCAAGTGGTAAATTTAAGGGGTAACACTGCATCGATGCCACCCTCTCTGCAGCAGGGCAGGCAAAGCAAACCCAACTCTTCATTGTTTCTGTGTTTTGATTCCTGAGACAGTGTAAATGGTTGGATGGAGAGAGATCATCCACTTATTTTTCCTTTGGGATCTCACAGAACAGGTAGGTGGGTTCCTCTGGTCCTTTAGGGTTCAGGTAAGGTCAGAATTAGATTTTCCGTGGCCATTGGCATCAGCTATACACTGTGGCACTTTCATGGCTGCCTGTGACCCCCCTGAGGACCTGTGATTGGCCACCTTGCTGGTACCTGAGAACACCGAGGCTTTGGCCAGGGCCACCTCGTTGGTGCATCCCTGAACGCTCGGGGCCCGGGATCCTGGTTTGCAGAAGTGGCTGAGCACTTATACCGGGGGGGCGTCTCCTCACCTGGGGCTCTCTTTTCAGGCCAACACCGAGCGGTTCGAGATGGAGACCCGGGGGGTCAACCACGTCGAGGGGGGCTGGCCCAAGGATATAAACCCCCTGGAGCTGGAGCAGACGATCCGCTTCCGGAAGAAGGTGGAGAAGGATGAGAACTATGTCAATGCCGTCATGCAGCTGGGCTCGGTGAGGCTTCCTTCAGCTCCAGCGTTCGGAGCCCCAGACGTCACTCTGGCTCCCCGCTGCATGTCAAGCCCCAGGTGCACCTGGCCCTGTGCTCAGCTCCTGTGGTTACTCAGGGGAAGGATACCAGCTGCCTTAAGGAAATTTCTGTCTGGGAGCAGGCAGACAGGACCACCATGGCAGACCACAGGGGAAGGTGGGGAGGTGCAGGGGCTAAACGGGCTTTAGGAGGAGTCTGAAAAGTGGCCCCCATGAGCAAAGAGAACCCCAAAGAACCCCCCCGCCACCCCAGCAGCTACCTGCCAAGAGGGAACATTCATGCATTCAGCACACCCAGACCAAGCTTCTTGCCCCTGCTGGGTACAGTAGAGATGGCAAAAAAAAATGAAATTCACATACATCCTGCCCCAAAGAGTTTATAACCCACCAGAGGTCAAAGACAGATACAGAAATATCACCATATAAAATAGAAAGAAATGCTGTAAGAGAAGGGATTGATTGCTGGCCATTTTGGCCTATCAGGACGGAGAGTCGGTTTCCTACTGAAGGGATCAGGGAAGGCTTCCTGGAAGAGGTGGCACTTGAGCTTGGGCTTTTCCAAGCTGGACATTTGGAAGAATGGGAAGGGCTCCTCGGGGGGAGGAACCAGGAGATGGGTGCTGCATAGGGAATCATTGATACTTCTGTTTGGCTGGAGCAGTATTTCACCACTTTTTAATTGTTGTTCCCCGACCAGCCTTTTTAAACATTCTTTTCTAATTGCCTACCCCCATAAATTTTTAATGCCATAGGTATACCATATACCTGTTTATATACCGCGCATACGTAAGTATGTATGTATGTATGTATCTGTGCTTTGTGTATAAAAAAGTAGTATTGTTTCACCAGTAATAACCAATAACCAATTTTCACCTTTTGGGGGGCAATGTTGTCCCCATTGAAAACGCACGGGCCGGAAGCATGGGGAAAGACCACTAGGTGTTTCTTGTCCCTCCCAGACTTCATTTCAGCCCTGTTCAGTCTGAAAGGACCTCCCTTTACGGCTAAGAACCCCTGATATGTCCTCCTCAGATCATGGAGCACTGCATCAAGCAGAATAATGCCATCGATATCTACCAGGAGTATTTTGATGACGAGGACACAGTGGAAGTGACAGAAGAGGCCCCTTCAGCTAAAACCATCAATGTTTTCAGGTATTTCTATAGCTAGGCAGGTGCCGTCACCTCCGTGGGTGGCTGGGTGCATCCTAACACGACTCCTTGCTGATCCTCTGTGCTCCAAGCTTGATAAAGGCAAAGGAATAAAGCCCCTAGCAGACAAGAGGTCCCTATCCTGCGGACAGGCCTTGATGGTAGAAAGGGAGGACTCTGGGAAAAGACTAAGCATATTTACAAAGCTGTGTACAAGTAGGGTTGATTTGCAGCAGGCAGAGTAAGTACAAAGCACAGAACATCAGTCATCTAGCAGCGCTGAGGGCAACAGGAGCCTCGTTCCCCACTGTCACAAGAAGTACACCAGGTAATAACCTCTAAGGATAGCAGTTTGACAATAGGGCTCTATAGCACAGATATGTGTGTGTGAAATCGCTGTGTGCCTGGATATTCACGGCAGCAGGCTGTGTGCTGGTCAAAGACTAGACGAAAGCTAAGCGCATAGGTAGGGGGCTGGTTCTAGCCGTTCCAGGACTCCCACACCGTGGATGCCATGCAGCTGCCAAGACCCACTGAGGATCCTGGAACGTTCCTGGCCTAGTCTCAGCACCAGCAAGAAGGGCCCTTTTCAGACCCAGGGCTGAGTCGTGGTGTTTAGAGCAGGACCAGTTGTTGCCAGCAGGGGGCGTGTGGGAGCGGGGCCAGCACGGGGTAGGGGCTGTGGCTGATGCCCCAGTCCTGCTGGGGTCTGACCTTACACGTGGATATCCAAGCTGAGTGATGTACTAGAAAACATCCCGCCCAACCTCCACATTTAACAGATAAGAACACTGACTCCAGGGAGGGGACATGCTCGGGGCACCCAGTGGGTGCCAGCCCAGGCTCTTTGACCTGTAACAGCACTCCCAGGGAGGAGTGGAGGGGATGAAACACACAGAGAGAGAGTTATTTTGTGTCCACTTTCATCCGTTCCTTCTCAGTACTTCAAGGAGAAAGTCTCATTTTGGGGCCATTAAGTCTTTAATACTTTGCTAACTCTTGCTCATTCTCCCTCCGCCTTTGCCTTTTAAATTAATCGTTCATTCTTTTTAGAGCAGTTTTAGGTCCGCAGCAAAATTAATCAGAAAGAACAGAGAGTTCACACGTACCTCCCACCCCCACAGCCTCCTCCACGGTCACCATCCCGCCCCAGGGTGGTCCCTTTGTCGCGATCCATGAGCCAACCTTGACACATCATTGTCACCTTGTCTTAGTCTGTTCAGCCTGCTGTAACAAAGCACCATAAACTAGGCAACTTGTAAACAACAGAAATCTATCTTTCGTAGTTCTGGAAGCTAGAAGCCCAAGATCAGGGTGCCAGCATGGTGGGGTTCTGTGTCTGGTGAGGACCCACTTTCTCATTCGTAGATAGCCATCTTCTCTCTGGGAACTCACATGGTGGAAGGATGAGGGGGCTCTCTGGAGCCCCATTTGTAAGGGTGCTAACCCCACGCATGAGGGCTCCACCGCACGCCCTGATCTCCTCCCAAAGACCCCAGCTCCTGACACCATCTCACTGGAGATTAGGTTTCAACATATGAATTTGGGGTGGGGGTGGGGGAGACACACGAACTTTCGGCCTATAGCACACCCCAAGCCCATGATTTACATTAGGACTCACTCTGTGTCATACGTTCCATGAGTTTTGACAAAATTATCGTACAGAATAGTTTCACTGCCCTAAAAATCCCATGCTCCACGTGTTCATCCCTTTCTCCCCGCAAACCTTTGGCAACGGCTGATCATTTCACTGTCTCCATGATTTTGCCTTTCTCAGATGTCATATGGTTGGAATCAGTATTTAGCTTTTCCAGATCAGTTTCTTTCACTTAGTAATGTGCATTGAATTTCCATCATGTCTTTTCATGGCTTGGTAGTTCATCTATTTTTAATGCTGAATAATATTCCAAAGTAAGGATGGACCACAGTTTATTCATTCAACCACTGAAGAACATTCTGGTCGGTTCCAAGTTTTAGCAATGAATAATAAAGCTGCTAAAAACATAAGTTTATAGGTTTTGTGCAGGGTTTTGGGTGGACAAACGTTTTCGACTCATTTGGGCAAATACCAAGGAGCACGATTGCTAAATTCCTCGCCCTTCTTTTTATTTTAATATTAATGGGAAATGGAGCCTCAGGCTCAGAACTTGCAGCAAAGAAAAACAGCAGCCTAGAATTTAATCTTTTGTTTCCATGGTTTTAATTTTTATTATTAGCTTTTATTTATGGCTGGTGAGATCGGCTTTCCAACTAAGGGAGTCCTGTAATCTTTGTTTTTAAAATAAATTTCTCTGCGTGAATGTTTAAGTACGCTTAAACATGTTTGAATATTTAAAAGAAAAAATGTGGTGTATAGGAAATGTGGGGAGCCTTGCACTCCAGTCTTCTTCCCTCTTGCTCTTCCCCCTAAAGGGATCCCCAGGAAATAAAGCGGTCAGCCACACACCTCTCCTGGCACCCTGATGGCAACAAAAAGTTGGCGGTGGCATATTCTTGCTTGAATTTCCAACGGGCACCTGAAGGCATGAGCCATGATTCGTACATCTGGGACCTGGGTGAGAAGCAGAGGGGCCCCTGTGGCCAGGGGAGGCTGAGGGAGCAGGGCAGAGGCCAGCAAAAGCATGAAAGCACAAGAGAGGATGGTTGAAGCAGCAGGCAAAGGGCTGTTGCAAGGAGGGACCAAGCACCTGAGAGGAGGCCTCTCATTCCTTCCCTTTTGGGGTTCGGGTGCAGCCAAGCCGAGCTAAATTGGGGAGCAGGAAACCCATTTCATTTCCAGGCATTCAAGACCAGACCCCCTCAAAAGTCCCCGTTCTGTACCCCTCGAGAGTATACCAGATAGAGTCCCTAGCAGACTGAGAAGGGACTCAAAGGGGAAGGGAGGGGGCTCACCTCTGCCCCACCTTTCCTGGTGCTTGTCCTTCATTCACGGCCAGTAGGGGCCCTGTGTCCGTCTGAGAGCATGGACCATTGTTGACAGAGGAGCTCACTCCAAGGCCAAAGCCTGGCAGGTGGCAGGCGCTGGTGGGCAGCAGGCCCTCGGACATTCCTCATTGTCGTCATCGCGTGGAATAAACATCGGCCCTTATGAGTAGGTGTGGGTGCCAAGCGCAGAACCAAGCCCTCTACACTCTGAGCAGCTGAACGCAGCCACCCCAAGGGGCGAGCTCCATCATTATCCCCAGTGCACAGACAAGGAGACCAGTGTGCAGAAGTCAGGGGAGAGCGACTTTATGTAAAAACTTTAGGGTTGAAATTTCTTTCCATCTCAAACCTGGGAAGTGGACGAGAATTGTAATTATATACACACGCGGAATCCCGATCCCCAAGACTAAACCATTAGAAGAGATTCTGGCCACCAGGGACCAGCGATTGCAGCTTAGAGAAAGGTTCTCTGTTCCCCGCCCCCCCACGCCCCGCCACTCCCCACCTAGAGAAGCAGTTAAACGGTTTGGCCGGGCTCTTTTCTTTCCGGGCCTGGCCAGATTTTTTTTTTCTTTTTTTTTTTTTCTGCTTTATAGAAAACCCTAACAAGCCTGAGACTGTCCTGAAGCCATCTTCTCCGCTCGTCACCTTGGAGTACAACCCCAAAGATTCTCACGTGCTCCTAGGAGGCTGTTACAATGGGCAGATCGGTAAGAGGGACCAGGGAGCTTAACCAGCAACCGCCTCGATGAGAAGACCTTTCTCACTGGGCAAGCGCCGAGTCCCGTCGAATATAGACGACCTTGCAAAGTGGGGTCTTCCAGGGAGCCAGCCACCAGGTCAAACGATGACAAGTCGTTGGGCAGGAGACAGAGGGCTCTGGCCCCACTCCACACCCCCTCCTGTGGCTGCCAGGCCACTGGTTTTCACCAGGGATGCGGAGCGTTATTTTTCAAGGCTATCACGGAACTGAAGAGTGTGGGATCTTAAGTAGGCCAAGTGAAAACGCAACGAGCTCGCTGTTCTTACCGCGATTCAGCAGTCCTTCTGGAATCAGCACTGTCTGGACTGCTGCAAGAACTTTGGCTAATTTCCAGAGCTCTGAAAAAGTTGATTCCTACCATTTTTGTCAGTTTTCTCATTGTATGTTCCTGCTTGCCCTCCACCTCTGGCCCTGAGGCAGCCGGACACCCCAGGCCAGACTCAAGGGGGCGTGGAAAGGGTCCCCACCCTCCTTCTTCCGGGCGTAGGGGCTGGAATGGCTGGGTAACTCCTCCTGGCCCTCTGAGGCCTCCGACGCCCCTTCCCGGAGCAGCTGCCGGGTTATGGAATAGACGTGAGCGCCCACAAATCTCCCTGCCAAATTACCTGGGTGCCAGGCCTCTAAAAGATGGAAGCAGAACCACTTTGCCATGATTTATTCAGGAGCCCTGCCTCACTCATTATTCATAACCCCTTTCTGTGGTTTTTCACACCAGCTCAGACCAGCCCGGGCTCTGACGCTCTGCTGCCTGTAAGCGCTGCTTTGGCCAAGCAGTGTAGTCTTAATCTGGGTCCAGGGCAAACGCTTTAGACTTGGATTCTCTAAATCAACACGTAAGGATCAACTACTTTTACTGTTGTTTCACAAAATCAAGCTTTCCTAGAAACAGCTCTGAGCCACGGAGTGGGTCCGTGCTGTACACTCGTGGGGAAATGTAAACAAAGCTTATTAGGACGAAAAGTAGATGAGCTTTGAGTCCTTCCTGGCCAAGCAGGAGAGGTGAAGCACAGTAAGGGCTCAAAGTAAAGTGGAAAGCTCCTTCCATGAGATTTTTTTTTCCCCCCCACCAGAGGTGGCAAAGATATAGAGGATAAAAGGGAATAGTTTATGCAGCAGCAGAGAGTCGCCTAAACCTCCAACTTTCTGGAGCCTTCCGCTGAGGTGGAGGTGCTCCTCTTTCTTTGCCTGACCACTCCATCCCAGGCTCATCCTTGGTCTTGGTTCCCTTCTCACTTCCTCCAGGAAGCTTTCCCTGACTACAGCCCCCCCCCCCAGAGCAATCACTACACGGGCTGCACTTGCGGATCCCCTTCCTGCCTCCCCGGGACTGTGCCGGTCCTATCCGCTGTGGCTTCCGCGGGGCCCAGGGGGGTACTCCACACGTGGTAGGGGCGCAGCGGAATGAACGGAGCCTGGACTCTGGGGCTCTTTCCTCGGAGACCCTTTGGGGGCTTTGCGGGCCGGTGGAAACTCCGGCTGGTTTGAACCTAACCCCGATTCTAAAAAAGAAACCCCACGTGCCTGCCAAACCTTCTCCCTCCAGGGAACGAAGCCTGTGTCGCTGCTCACCTTCCCCTCGCTTTCTTCTTTGCCAGCCTGTTGGGACACCCGCAAAGGCAGCCTGGTGGCAGAGCTGTCCACCATCGAGTTCAGTCACCGAGACCCTGTGTACGGCACCATCTGGCTGCAGTCGAAGACGGGCACTGAGTGCTTCTCGGCGTCCACGGATGGCCAGGTACCCCCAGGCCAGGTGCCACAGGGGGCCAGGGGGCAGGGACCGTGGTCGCTCCCGGTTCCCAGAATCACCCGGGAGCATTTGTTTTTGCATCTTATTTATAAGTTAAAAAGTAGGTGTTACGTGCACACGAAACAAAATCCAGAAGGTGGAAGCGGGCACACGGGGAGACGCTTCCTCCCGCCTCCGCCCACAAGCCTCGCCCTAGTCACCCTCCCCTGGGGCTTCTCAGCTCCGTGTCTGCTTCCGGGCTGGCCTCCGCCTGCAGCCCGGAACACATCTCTCTTCTGCGCTTTCCTTTTGCAAACTTACGCGTCGGTCCGCACCCGATGGTCTTCGTTTAGTATATCTGGGAGATGATTTCATATTGCATAAAGCGCTGCCACCGTGCCTGTTAAGGATTACCTTGAGTGTGCCGTAATTTATTTAAGTGAATTTTAATATTCCGTTTTTTACCAAAAAATGTAGCAGAGAGTATATTTGTCCGTAGACCACCGCGCCCACGGGAAGCTGCGTCTGCAGCCGGCGTTGCTGGCGTGGGATTTCTGGATCGAAGCACACGTGTATTTATAATACGGCCATAGATTGCCATGCCGTGGGGGAGCCTTTAACAATCCAGATGCTGGGGCTCACACCCGATGATCTCGATGCGGTAGGTCTGGGATACGGCCCCGGCATCTGGATTTTATGACACTTGCACGTGACTCTGATGGACCAGCCAGGTTTGTCGCTGTGGACCAGAGCAGCCATGGTCAAAGTGTATTTGTTCCTATGGGTTGCCAGTAGCCTCTATGGCATGCCCTTTTGACCCCAGCGACTGGCCCCGGGGAGTTGGAGGGGATGAGAGGGACACAAGCCAGGGGACTCGCAGGACCTGGGGTCTCAGGGTTGCCCCTCCTCCTGTCAGGTCATGTGGTGGGATATCCGGAAGCTGAGCGAGCCCACCGAGGTGGTGGTCATGGACATCACCAGAAAGGAGCAGTTGGAAAATGCCCTGGGGGCCATCTCCCTGGAGTTCGAGTCTACTTTGGTGAGTGTCTCTTCCTCCTCCTCCCCTGGCTTCCATTGCTGGGGCAGCCAGAGCCAAGGGCAGGCCAGGGCTGCTGTACCAGATGCTCGTGGACCCCAGGCTGCTGCCTACCTTGGGCGCCGCTCCAGGGAGCATCATCCGATGCGGCCTTTACAGCACCTCTCCAGAAGGGGGCAGCAGAGCTTCTTGAGGAAGGAGACCGTGCTAATGCCCAAGAAGTCACTGTTTGGCTCCTAGGACGCCTGCCTGGGACCAAGTTGAGGAGGCCAGGCTTAGCCTCTGCCTTGCGTGGGACCCTGGGCTGGTCCCTTCACTTCCTGTAGGGAAGGAAGAGGTGTCGGAGAAGGAAATGAGATCAGAGAAGACTGGTAGGAAAACCGCAGCCCGGGCTTAATTATAGCGTTTAGTAACTGAGAAGGAACGGCAAACAAGTATCAAAGTGGAGCGGTGATGTGACTGTGTCAGAGGAGGGAAGCTTCTGGAAGCAGCCAATAAAGGCTCCCTCCGAGTCAAGGAAACAACTTTCTCAGATGACTCTTGGCTGGGTCTGGTTCCTGGTTCATGTCTCACTGGAGACTGGGCCCAGCTCTCCCGCAGGATTGTCACTGGTTTGCCCCCAGGTCAAGTGATATCCGTCCTAGGCCCCTGGGAGGTGGAGGTGTTCTGGCCTCACCCCCACCCTGGGAGCCCTCACCTGCGGTGCCTACGGGGCGAGGCCAAGGACAATTTAAGGCATAGAGGTCAGGGCGGGGAGGACTCAGAAGAACATTCTGTCTTGGAATCTGGGATTTTTAGGCCAAGTGCTAGACGGAGTGACTATGCCGCCACAACCCCACCCCACCCCCCGCCCCCGTGCCTGTCACCGAGTGTACACTGTATGCTGGACACTCGTAATGGCCTTACATGACGAGCTTACGTAACTGCCTGTGACCATCTTGTGAGGTAACTTTATCATCTCTGCTTCACTCGGATAAACACAGCGAGTCTTCATGAGGTTAAGTCATGTGCTCTTAGAACCCGAAGCTGGGGCTCAAACCAGGGCTCTGCCTCCAAGGGCCAGGCTCTCCAGAGGTCACAGGCTGGAGGCATGACAGGCCACCCAGGTCCGGATGCCTTATGTCCCTTGCTAGCGTGCAGGAGCCCTGCCACTGACTCGATCACTTCTCCGGGCCTCTCAAGCTGTGTCTCTCTTCACGTTCCTTTAATCCCCAACTTGTAGCCCAGTTATTTTTTTAAATTGTGATTTTAAAAACACATCCCATAAAATTAACCATCTTAACCATTTTTAAGTGCACGGTTCAGTAGTGCCAAGTACATTCACACTGCTGTGAACAATCGCCAGAACTTTTTCATCTCACAAAACTAAAACCCCGCACCGTCCCTATTACACAGCTCCCCATTTCCCCCTCCCCCAGCCCCTTCTACTTCCTGTCTCTATGACTCCGCCTCCTCCAGGTACCTGGATGAAGTCTCTCTGTGACTGGCTTATTTCACTCGGCATAATGCCCTCCAAGTTCATCACATTGCAGCAGGCATTTTAAGGCGGGACAATATCCCGTCATATGGATAGACCGGGTTTTGTTCGTTCATTCATTCGTCCACGGACCCAGGGGTTGCTTTCTCCTCTCGGCTGTTGTGAATATGCCGTTGCTATGAACTCAGGTGGACGCAGGAGCCCAGTTTTGCAGGGAGCGGCTGGAGGGCTGTGTGGGCTCTCCTAGACACGACTTACATTATTCATTCAATAATTTATTTTATCTGTACACAGATATTCAGGGTCTTTCTGTGGACACAATAGTGCTGAATGAAGAAGGCTGGCGATGAGGGTCTCCAGGGATTAGAAGAGTCAGGGGCAGGGGGAGGGGTGCTTCATCAGCATTTGGCCCCTGAGCAGGTCCTAAGGAAGGGTGGGACCTGATGAGCCAGGCGGAGGCAGGGGCAGCTCCCTGGGAGCAGGTGGGGCACAGCCCGAGCAGAGGCGTCCGCCAAAGGTCCACCCCAGAAGGCTGCTCACCGGCTAGGCCCCGAGACGACATTTCACGGGGCCTTCCGCTCCTGTGTCACCGCCTCCGCAGCCAACCAAGTTCATGGTGGGCACTGAGGAAGGCATCGTCATCTCCTGCAACCGCAAGGCCAAAACGCCGGCCGAGAAGATCGTGTGCACCTTCTCCGGCCACCACGGCCCCATCTACGCTCTGCAGAGAAACCCGTTCTACCCGAAGAACTTCCTGACCGTCGGCGACTGGACCGCCCGCATCTGGTCGGAGGAGAGCCGCGAGTCGTCCATCATGTGGACCAAGTAAGCAGGAGGATGGGGCGACAGAGGGATGCGGGAGGCTGGAGGAGACAGAGGGGACCCGGCCCAGCCCCGGAGTCACCCGAGCCTTCATGTGTCCCCCCATAAAATGGAGACGACAGCCCGCCACAGACACCCGAGCTCCTGCTAGGAAGCGGCTCGATTCAGCCACTTTGCAAAGGAATACGCTTCGAAGCGCGGCCACGGGTTAATTTTCATAGCCCGCAAGAGCAGGTAGCATCACCGTTTGCCACGGCGTTGTTGGTGTGAGGGATCCGAGCTCCAGGGAGGCAAAGCCCCTTGCTCCTGGTCTCCCGACCGGCGACTCCGTTTTGTCTGTCCATCCATACGCTGATGGACACTCGGGCTGCTCTCGCCTCTTAGCCGTCGTGATTAAAGGTGCTATGAGCAGGGGCGCGCAGTGCAGCCCCGTTTCGCAGGGGTGGGCGGCCTCTCCTAGACCCATGTTTCATCTCATCCGTTCAATAGTTTTTCGGGACACAGACATTCGGGATCTTTATGGCGAAATGCTCAGTGGACACAGTTTTTCGATGAAGCTCCACACTGTTTTCCATAGTGGCCGTACCAGCTGACACTCCCACCAACAGGGCACGAGGGCACCCTCTTCTCCACGTCCTGGCCGGCACTTCTAATGACGCCATCGTGACAGGCACGGGGCTACCTCGCTGCGGTTTCGATTTGCATTTCCCTGATGATTAGCGATGTCAGGCGCCTTTTCACATACCTGCTGGCCATTCCTATGTCTTTTTTTCTGTCTTTTTTTTTTTTTTTGGGGCAATGGCAAAATATTCTGAATCTGTTCAGGTCACTTGCCCATTTTTAAATTGGGTTCTTTGGGGGTTTTGTTGGTTTGTTTTGCTTTCATTTGTATTTTTCGCTATTGAGTCGTGTGAGTTTCTTATAGATTTTGGTTATATTAACCCCATATCAGATAGATAGTTTGCGAATATTTTCTCCCATTCCAAAGGTTGTTTTTTCATTTCGTTCATTGTTTCCTTGGCTGTGCAGAAGGTTTTTAATTTAATGCAGTCCCATTTGTTTATTTTTGCTTTTGTTTTCTGTGCTTTCGGTGTCATATCCAAAAATTCATTGCCAAGACCAATGTCAAGGAACTTTTTCCCTATATTTTCTTCTGGGAGCTTTATGCTCTCAGGTCATACGTTTAAGTCTTTAATCCATTTTGAGTTGATTCTTTTCCTTCCTTCCTTCCCTTCCTTCATTTTATGGTAACATTGGTTAACGAAATCCAGTAAGTTTCAGCTGTATGTT
>NW_006436283.1:5498074-5504217 GCF_000325575.1 Pteropus alecto | reverse complement strand
CCTTCCTTCCTTCCCTTCCTTCCCTTCCTTCCCTTCCTTCCCTTCCTTCCCTTCTTTTCCTTCTTTTCCTTCCTTCATTTTATGGTAACATTGGTTAACGAAATCCAGTAAGTTTCAGCTGTATGTTTTAACAGTAAGGCATGTATATATATATCTACATCGTGTGTTCACCTCCCATAGTGAGATTTCTTTCCGTCTCCATGTATTGGACCCCTTTTACCCCATCTACCTCCCCCTTTGAGTTGATTCTTGCGTGTGTTCACCTCCCATAGTGAGATTTCTTTCTGTCTCCATGTATTAGACCCCTTTTACCCCATATACCTCCCCCTTTGAGTTGATTCTTGTGTGTGGCATAAGATAAGCGTCATTCTTCTCTGCAGAAATCTCCAAAAATCTAGGTTAAGCCAAGTGGGATGTATAATGCTCTCCGAATCTCAACAGTATGAACTTTTCTGGGCACACCCTTCTCTGACTCCTCTCAAGGAGTCCCATGACTGGGGCACTGGGCCCCGACCCGACGAAGCGTGCCCGTTCCCTGGAGTTAGCTGTGGAGAAAGGCCAGCGGCCAGCCCACAGGAAAGACCACCTCAGAGCCCTTTGAAGTGCAGCCTCTGAGCCCCCGACGGAGAGCAGTCCAGGGTGGCGTGGCTAGAGTTCAGACGTGAGGAAGAACTTCCTGCCCTGCAGCGAGCAGGAGGGGCTGGGTGAGCCGAGCGGGGGCTCAGCACCCACTCTGTCCCTCCCAACCACTGTGGTCCCTGACTGGTGGCACCCTGCTCCCCACAGGTACCACATGGCCTACCTCACTGACGGCGCCTGGAGCCCAGTAAGGCCTGCAGTTTTCTTCACCACCAAGATGGACGGGACCTTGGACATCTGGGACTTTGTGTTCAAGCAGTGTGACCCCGCCCTCAGCTTGAAGGTCATGTGCATTCCCTTCCCCATGCACCCAGGCCCTCAGGCCCTGGTGCCTGTAAGCAGACTTGGGAGGTGGGGCCGGAGAAGGATTAAAAAAGAAGAAAAAGCAGTTGCCTGGCCTCTCCTCCCCCTGGAGCTATTTCTTCAGAAGCCTCGGGTGTGGGCCCCTGGCAGCCGACCAGACCCCTCCAGTCCAGGCTGATGTTGTCATAGTAACACAGCCAGAGCAGAGCCCCGCTGGCTGGGCCCGTGGAAGGCGTGGGGTTTGGGAAACTGCAGGAAGACTGGGGGGCTGCCCTGAAGGGGTCAGGGCAGGAGGGTCAGGCGGGAGACAAGGCGGAGGCAAAGGGTCTCGGCAGCCAGTCTCAGAGTGTGGTCGGCTTCATCCTCTGTGTGGGTCGGGTCGGGGGGTGTCACCCGGGGCATTTGAGCTGGGTCATTTTGCTAAGCCTCCCCATGGGCCAGATACTCAGACAAACAAAGGGTTACTTTGCTTCTCTCTCTCCTCCCTGACCTGGGAATGTCTGGTCCCCCTCCGCCCCCAGCAGGTGTGTGATGAGGCCCTCTTCTGCCTCCGGGTGCAGGACAGTGGGTGTTTCATCGCCTGTGGCTCCCAGCTGGGCACAACCACACTGCTGGAGGTCTCCCACGGCCTGTGCACCCTCCAGAGGAATGAGAAGAACATAGCTTCTTCCGTAAGTGTCAGTTTGCGTCTCGACCTGGCCCCTGGCCGAGCAGGCTAGTCAGAGAAGCACACAGGAACCCTTTCTCTCACGCACCCCCCACCCTCAGGAAATGGGTGGACATTTGGGGGAGGCAGCAGTGGCGTCCTTAAACGAGTGCTGTAAATGGGTGTCACGATGTCTGAATCCTCCCCAGCTTAACCACTCAGTAGCTACGTGGCCTCGGGCAAGTCCCGTTACCTCTCCAGGCTTCAGTTTTTCAGCTGTCAATCAAAGTGGTTTAACTAGCTCAGTTTGTCTAGTTTCGAACAATATACATACATATATTTTTGCAGCAGAATCTGTCACATGAAGGCTTAGGAGACTCTGCCAATAGAGGAGTCAGAGGGGACCGCCCTGCGGAAGGGGTGCTGGGAAGCTGGGGGGCTGAGATCGGTCGCCGCACCTCGCTCCAGTGGGTGGCCCCGGAGGCACCTCCCCAGAACCGTGGGGTACACTTTGGAACTGAAAACCCCTGGTGCCGAGACCCGGGAGACCCTCCCGGCTCCGCCTGAGACTGTGGCCCCCGCCAGCGAGCTGGTCCCCCGCGGGCGTGGGGCGGCCATGTCGCATGACTCCAGAGGGCATTCTCCCCACAGTTGTCCCTGTTCTTGGAACTCCTTGGAACCAAGTGACTTGTCATCCCTGTTCCCACCTCCTCTTTAGCCACCCTTTCTTGCCATTAGCCCTGACCTCTTTGGGGGCTGCTTCAAGTCGAGCAAGGAGAACCCGGTTTGGTCCCTGTGCCGGGAGCCCCGGCCCTCTTCCCACAGGCCTCTCTGTCCCTGTGTGCCCCAGATATTTGAGCGTGAGACCCGGCGGGAGAAGATTCTGGAGGCCAAGCACCGGGAGATGCGCCTGAAGGAGAAAGGCAGGACGGAGGGCAAGGATGATGAGCTGAAGGAGGAGGAGCCCGCTGTGGACCTGGAGGGGCTGGTCAGAAAGGCCGAGGAGGACTTCTTCAACGTCATCTTCTCGGAGCTGAAGAAGAAGGAGACGGCGGCCATGAAGAAGTCCAAGCTCGTAGGGGCCTCGCGCAGGGGCCGGGAGGGTGGGGTGGGAGCAGTGGGGCCTGGGGGCTTTCCGTTTGCCGACCTCCTGGCTGACCTTGAGCAAGTAACCTCACCAGGCGGTCCTTAATTTGTCCATCTGGCAGATGGGAGGAGCTACTCACTCCCTCCCGAGGACTCCTAAGCCTCCAGTCGGCAGGAGCCGTGCTCCATGCTCTGCAGAATCCTCCCTCCCTACCACGGCAGGCGCCCAGGACATGCGTGTGACTAGCTGAATGAGGATGGGGGCTAAGTGAGGGGTCAGATGAGCATGAGCCTTGAGGCCCGTGGAGGAGGGGGCTGTGACAGCCGTGCCGTGCGGAGGGGCGTCCTGCTTGCTCCATCAGGTGTCGGGGATGAACTGTGCTGAGCTCACGTATCCACGGCCCCAGCTCTAAAGCACTCACGCCTGGGCCAGTCACTCCACTTCTTGGTCCCTTCATTTTAATCCAGAAAACGAGGAGATTAGCTATAAAGATGGTGTCTGGTCACCTTCCAGGCCCTCCTCTGTACCGAGGGACAGAGAAAGAAAAAGACCTCGTCGGTCTAGGTCATTGCCTTTAGGGCCCCACAGGTGAGATGCCAAGATGGGAAAGTTTGAAAGAGCAGGCTCGAAGGGAAAAGGAAGGACAAGCACCTGTGGGCCCTTGTAAGCCCAGGTCGCGTGTGACCGCACAGGGCACCCACTCAGGAGGCCAGCCCTGAGTGCGGGAGCCGTGTGGCAAGTTCATGGGCACCGATGGAAGTGGCTGGGGGACGGAGGATGGGCGAGCGCGCAGAGAGGCTAACTGGTCCCATCTCTGACTTTCTCTCTCTTCTGTCTCCCTCTCACTGGGTCGAGGGACAGGCCGTGATTTCATGGGCATATTTTGCTTTCGAATGTCTTCAGATATGAGTGGCTTTATCCGCTGTGTGGTACAGGTGGGGCAGAGTGCTCCCTCCATTTATAGCAGAGACGAGACTGGACCCTTAGCCCTAGGATCCCCCACCGCTGGGCCCTCCAGCCTTTGAGAAGGTGATGCCCACACTGGCCGCCTTCCACGGAGCCACGGAGCTCACAGACTCTGTTCTTGGTGCCGGAGGTCGCCAAAGGTGTTCCTCACAGCAGCTCAAGCGCACTAGAAGGAGAAGCTGAGCCTCAGAGGGGTTCAGGTTCACAGAACTTGGCCCCCTCCCCCTCCCGCCCCCACACTTCCTGCCTCTCTCCTAGTCTCTGCACTTGGCCAGAGGTTCTGGGGACAGAGCTTTAGAAAGCACTGCTGTGTCCTTACACGCACCGTTTCTCATCTTAGCCACAGCCCTTCGAATAAGTGGGTCCGCTTTGCAGGTGGGGGACCAAGGAGACTCAGGAGGAGTTAGCCGAGGTCACCAAGCAACAAGTAGCAGAAATAGGACTTGTACCTGAGCCCGTCGCATGCCCCTGCCGACCCCGCCGTCCTCAGCCTCACGGCCTTGGCCCTAGCACCCAGACCCTGGCCATTTGGCTGCTTCTGGCCTCGGGGGGTGAACTTCCTGGGGCACGGGGAGGCCTGCCCTCCCCCGGCGATTCAGCGCTGTCCTTCCTTAACAGAAACAACGAAAGCTGGAGACAGATGAAAACGTGGAGGAGGAAGAAGAGGCGGAAGAAGAAGGGGGTGCTGAGGAGACCCCGGCCTAGAGGGCCCGCCCGGCAGCAGCCCCCTCCCACGTGCGCCTTCATCTCCCACCTCTTGGCACGGCCCTGGTTTTACAAGTGCGGGGCTGAGCTCCTCTCTTAAGGTGTCACTAGGGGGGACCCAGCCTCCATGACCCACAAATTGCAGGCCCACCTTGACTCACTGAGCCCAGCGCTCCCGAGCGACCACTCGGAGAGAGAAAAGGGACAGGGCTTTCCTCTGAGCTGGGTGGCCCGTCTCAGCCACCTCGGCCACCTCCACCTCAGGTCCCACACAGCCTGGCCCTGCATGTCCCCTTCGATTCCGCTTCTCAAGGGCTTTCCCACTGTCCTTTGCCTTCGCGAGCCTGCAGAGCCTCACTGCAGGGCTTGCCGCAGCCACGGCGGGGCCCTGGGCAGAGCTGGCGGGGGACGAGGGGGTCACTCCTCCCTTCCTGACCCTCCCCGACCACATACGACCCAGGAACAGAAAGCCCGTCCACTCCGAGATGTCTTCCCAGGCAACTCCTCCAGGCACACGTACCTCCGAGAGGGTGAGAGTAGATCAGGGACTCGAGCTTGGTTATCCTTGTGCCCCGCAAGCTTCCTGTTGTCCGAATCCTTGTAAAATTAAATGAATAACAACTACGCTAACCCTTAGTGCTTATTACGCAGCCTGTGCTGAGAGCTTCTCACATTGTCTTGTGTGATGATTCCTTTTACAAATCCTTGGAAGGCGTGTGCTCTGATTATCTTTACAGAGGAGAACACGGGTTCTGAGAGAGATGTGGGGACTCGCCCAGGCCCCCGGGGTGAGTGAGAGGCAGAGCGGGCAGAAGGCTGGGCGGCTCGCTCCCCAACCCTGCACATCGGTCACCTGTAGGCCAGGTGCTGGGCAGGGCCTGCGGGGCTCCAGTGGGCTGGCCTGAAACCGTGGCCCAACGGTGATCATTACTAGGAATGTCACCTCAAAGCCAGCTTTGCCCCCGGAGAAGTCCCCAACCACTGTTCATTCTATGGGTGTCAGGTGGTCCTGACACGGACCCAAAATGCCTTTTAAAAATGCCTGTGTCACAAATCTTATTAGGGAGGGACCCGGGGCCAGCCACCCCTGTCCCCTCCCTTTTTTTTTAAAAAAAAAAAACATTTGGATGTCCACTGTGGCTTGACCGTGATAAAATAGTCATCGTGGGTCACATTTATTAGGCACTTAATCTTCAAACTGGCCCCAAAAGAAGTGTTATCATCATCATCTTCCATCCCTGAGTCACAGATGCGTCAAGTGACAAACAGTGGGAGCAAGCTGCCCAAGTCCCGTGGGAGCGAGTGGAAGATCTCAGTGTCGGCCCGCAGTCCCGGCCTTCCTGTGAACGCCCAGACAGGCTCCACTTCCGGGTCTCCCAGGAAGAGGCGTCCGGGCAGAGGGTGTCCATGTGTCGTGCATCTCCCTCCGTACCGTTTCCTGTGATGGGTGCCTCAACTGACACAGGAAGCCCCGGAGCTGCCCGCAGAGCCGCGGTTTCGACTGGGGGTGATTTTGCCCCCGACAGGACACTTGACAATGTCCGGGCACATGTCGGAGTGACATAAGTTGTTGGAGGGTGGAACTCAATACCCAGGGGGGCTGCTTGACGTCCGACAGGGCATAAGACAGGCCCACACCACAGGGAATGATCCGGCCTGAATGTCTGACTTAGAAAAATCTATCCCAATGAAATGTCCCAGGAGAAAGTCGTGCCTCCCTGCGGCGTTAGCCTGGGCGCACTGATGGACCCCTCGGTGGGATGCCCGGAGGATGAGCTCCAAAGGAGGATATTCTTT
>NW_006436283.1:5495415-5498060 GCF_000325575.1 Pteropus alecto | reverse complement strand
TTTGGCTTTGGGCTTGTGCTGGCAAAGGTGAGCCACCTGCCAGGGGCTGCCGACCCTTCGCTGTGGGTACAGAAATCACCACTGTGGCCGGATGGCATTTGAGAAACGAGCATGGAAGAGGAGAGGAGGGCCCTGCAGACATCGCTGGGCAAGGGGCCCAGTCGTTGGAAAGATACTGGGATGGCGGGTGAGAGAGAATGGCAGCTTGGAACGGGGCGATGGCTATGGAGTCACTTTTACCTGTGTGCACCTCTGTTACCTACCTTGGGGGGTTATCTGGGAGACTAAATGAAATAACACGTGCCAACATAACCCCACACTGGGTTCAAAGGGGCTGCTCAGTGTCTATTACCTCCCTCACATAGGAGCACCTGGTGGCCATCCAAGACAGCCTTCCCCACGGCCAAGTCTGAGGTTAGCGGGGGAGCCAGGAGGATGGTGTGTGAACTGGTTTCTCACACACCAGCCTCAGCATCTAAAACCCAAACCTGGAGGGACGCTGGGCTTCTTAAGAGAAAAATGCTCCGTGGATGCTTGTTTCCCAATCAGTCTCTTTCATTTCACCTCCAAGCCCTAAGTAGCCACGTCCAGCTCACGAGCAGGGGGACTGTGGTCCCCGGGGTCCTAGAGGGTCACAGGGCTTTAGGAAGTGGTCCGAGCTCATGGAAACTAGTGGACTCCACCTGCGGGTGGGTTTGGGGAGGGGAGAACATCACACGTCTCTGATGGAAAATATCGTTGCTACAGGGGAATCATGGTCACTGATGACATCGACACTCGAGGGGGCAGCAGTGGCCTTTTCGTTAGCTTCTGCCCCCTGGAAACTTCAGGGAAATGGATGAAGAGCTAGTTCAGCGAGCTCAGAAAAGCCGGAAAAGGTGGAAGGGACAGGTAAGAGAACCCTGAAGGAGTTAGCCAGACACATAAGGGGAAGATGGACATCCAGGACGGAGGCAGGAACAAAGCCCAGGGATGTCTGCAGAGAGCAGGACTTGCAGAATGAGCACGGCCAGAGCTCGGGCGGGAAGAGGGGACACAGGCCAAAGGTGAGGCAGGGAGGGCGGGACTCCAGACTAAGGGCAGTCTCCACGGGGAACACAATGAACAATGACGAGTGGACTTGAAGGTAGAACATGCAGGCTGCCGTGATGGGGCAGCAGGCGTCCCAGCCTGTGGGCAGGGGCGGGGGAGGGGGCGGTGGACAGAAGCAATGGGAGCGGATGAGTGGTCAGATTCTAGGCCGTCCCTGCATGTGGAAGGTATGTGCCTGGGAGCATACTCTCAGGGGTCTTTAAGGGCGAGAGTAGGAGCCTGGTGGAGGAGAGGAAGGGTCCGGACTTTGGGATGAGTCTCCACATAAGATGGGATGGGACTACCCGCTTCGAAGCTTCTCTTATTTTTACCACCCTGGGCCGTCCCGGGTGAATTTTTGCACTTGGAGGAACAGAAAGAGAGAAATAGTTCTGCTTCAAATGATCAGCAGCCCCATGCAGCTGGCTGTAATAGGTTAGATTCAGGGGTTGGAAGTGTAAGCCGGGAGGTGGCTTCCTACCTGAATGATCCGTCTTCAAACTCACCTGATGCTCATTTGCAGCATGCCT
This sequence comes from Pteropus alecto, assembly GCF_000325575.1. Classification (NCBI taxonomy): domain Eukaryota; kingdom Metazoa; phylum Chordata; class Mammalia; order Chiroptera; family Pteropodidae; genus Pteropus; species Pteropus alecto. Next base: position 5,496,459 of record NW_006436283.1, on the reverse strand, counting down.
GTTTGCAAACCGGCCAGCCTCGGTGTGCAGCCTCAGGGCCGCCTGGGCCAGAGAGCGGGCCAAAACCCCCAGACTCCCTGCAGGAGTGTTTGGTTTCCACCGAGCTTCACTTGGTTTATCTATTTATCAAGCCCAAGGCCACGGGCGGCTTCCAGCTTATTAATAACTGTAACACACAAGTTCCTCGAGGCAGCTGGGGAAGCCAGTCCCTGGGCGCAGGCTGCATCACGCTCTGCCCCTGGATGTGTGCCAGGCCGTCTGAGACAGCCCCTGGGGAGGCCCTCCCTTCCCTGTGACTGAACCCCACTGGCTCCCCTTGCCCCGTCTTTGCAGGGGGCAGGGGACCGCCTTGCTCAGCGGCAGTGAGGGCAGGAGAAGACAAAAAACATGGCCCATCGGAAGAAGCAGGAGCTCCCCCATCACCCAGGAAACCAAGGCCCAGAGCGGGCAGGAAATACCGGCTCCAGGTAGTTTGGCAAGTTGGATGCAGAGCTGGGACTAGAATCCTGTTTTCCAAGGGCCCCCTGAGGCCAGGCATCTTTCCACTGTGCTCCCTGCGTGTTCCGTGGCTGTTATTCTCACCAGCAGTGGAGGCTGCGGCGTTCGACCGACACTTTCTTGCTCAGTATCGTGGCCCCTCCAGCCGGCAGGGAGCCAGGAGGGCGCGCAGACCCAACCATCTTGACCTAGCTTCTGGGTTTACCCATAGAGCCCGTTCGCCAGTGGGGTACACTGAGGCGGGCTCTTCAGTGTACTGGTAAGTGCTCTCCTGCACCACTCAGGTAGGCGGCCTGGGCAAAGAGACAACTCTTTACCCGCTCTGTCATTGGACACGGAGAACAGACACGGCAGAGACACCAGCCACAGCCACGATGCACGCAGCGCCCATGGAAACACGAGGCAGCCGCCCTGGAGACGCCGAGAGACAGACGGACTGACCCACCCGCAGGAAGGGAGGCAGGGTGCAAACGTGCGAGGCCAGAGGGGCGGGGAGCGCCTCTGTCCGGGGAGCGGCTTGGCCGCAGGGCGCCCCCCAGGACAGTG
>NW_006436283.1:5481906-5495113 GCF_000325575.1 Pteropus alecto | reverse complement strand
GGGGGACCCGGCGGCGGCGGTGGGGGTGCGGCTCGGCCATGCCCGCTGTCGCGGCCTGAGCCCCTCCATCCCCTCCAGCATGAAGGACAGTGGGGACTCCAAGGACCAGCAACTCATGGTGAGACCCCATCACCCTCCTCCTCAACCCCATCCGTGGCCCAGACACCCAGCTGGCCTTAACAGAGCGGTCCTGTCCCCTCACCCCCCACTGAAAGGACAGGCGAGATGAGGGAATGGGACTGTCCTGAGCAACTTTCCCGCAGTCTGGAATGTCAGGAGGAAGGCATCATGGTCATCCTGCCCAGGCCTGAAAAGTTAGGCCAGCTTCTACCCTTCCCCCCTTTACACCTTCCCACTGGGGGACCCCATCCCCAAAGCCTGTGCAGATGGGTCTCTGGGAGCAAGACTGCTCCCTGACCCAAGAACGTTAAGTTAAGGGCAGGGCAAGCTTGACCTGCCTGCCCAGGGGAGAAACACGTGGGAGTTTCCTGGTGAACCACGGGGACCCCGATCAGGTGGGTCAGGAGTTTAAGGGGACTGGGAATCATGAGGAGGCAGACAAGAGCCCTCAGGTGCCAGAAGAGCTGGCATGGGGTGGGGGGTGGCTGGTTATTGGCTTGCACCACAGATGCTGTGTGAGTCAGGACTAAATATTTCAGAGAAGTTCCAGAAGCAACTAAGATGCCCCCCAGCCCTAGAGTTTGCTGCAGATGAAAAGGTGTGGGTGGGGACAGGGTGGGGACCAGAGTAGAGACTGAAGACCGAGTCCTGATTATCAGTGGTGCCAGTCAGAGTGATGAGGGAGAAGGCCACCGTCCCCTCTCTGATTTCTGAGATCTGGGAATGAGCCTTTGTCAGCAGCAGGTGGGAGGTGATGTAACTGGAGGGTAGCGGTGACCCCAGACACCCCACCTCTAGGGCGAGCTCGCTGCTCCAAAGACAAGTGGCCCCAGGCTCTGGAACAACGTCCCTGGCTGTTTGGAATGTGTCTCTTTGAAAATGGCTTGCCTCGGCAAGCAGAGGGAAGACCCACTGTCTCTCGGTGGCTGGAGAATAGAGAGGGAGGGGCCCCATGGCCAGTCCTCAGGTAGGACTGTGGTCCCAGGCTGCTAGGATGAGGAGGGGGCGCTCCCGGGGCTCCCAGCTCCGTCTCGCCATGCTCAGTCCCTGTACCTTGGGTTGCAGTGCACCATTCACAGATGCACAGACAGGCTGCTCCAGTGCCCAGGGCTCCAAGTTCAAAGCCCAGCGGAGCTGCGGGTGCTTAATTTGGGCGTGTGACTGATGCAGCCCGGAGGAGCAGACAGCTTTCTCCCCCGGGGCACTCCCTGAGCCACAGGCTCCTGGGGAAGTTGGGAAACTCAGACGTGGCCCACATTCTGTGGACCTACTGCCCTTGACACAGGCAGTGGCTGTAAACCACTGAGTTTTCCTTAAGGTGATGGAGGCCTAGGATGGTTGGACAGAGGACTCGTGGGTCTTGCCCAGGGCGAATCCTGGGGTCCTCTCAGCCTTCTCTCTGTGGCCCCGCACAGCCCTCTCCATCTCACCTCAGGGGTCTGGCCTTCCTTCCCAGGTGGCGCTCCGGGTCCGGCCCATCAGCGTGGCAGAACTGGAGGAAGGAGCCACCCTCATCGCCCATAAAGTGGACGAGCAGGTACGCGGGGCCGTGACCGGGAGCTGCAGGCAGGGTCGAGGTCTGTTCACACCTGGTGGGAGCAGGCACCTGTTCACCTGGTAGGGACAGGAAGGGCCTCTGTGACTTGCAACACCATCCTTCCTCTACCCATCAAACTCTAGGCTGACACTGAATCGGTGACATCTTCAAGGAAACCAGGGTTCTTCTTCCAGGAAGCCTGCCTAGATCAATCTAAAGAGATCTGAAAACTCCCCTAGCCTGATCCTGACCCCCTGGTTCCTGATCCCCTCAGTCCAGCCCTAAGAATGTCACACACCTTCTACGTGCCCGTGACATGACGTTCCCAGAGAACACATATTTATGTGCTCTGGAGCTAAAGCCCTCCACCAGAGCATTCGTGTTTTGGACAATTCCTGGGATGTCTGTTTGCTGTCTTAATCATGTCACCATGATGAGGTGGGCAGAGCAAGTCCCACCTCTGTTTACACAGGAGACAATAAATATTAAGTACCCACAACACGCTGGGGACGCTGCTAGGAGCCAGGAAACTATGACGAACGGAAAAGACCCTGTCCTCCCTTTGTTACCTTAGCATCCGGTGCAGGGAGACCAGACATGAATCACAAACAGGTGTGCGTTTGCAGGCAGCAAGGCCTGCAGAGAAGTGTGTAGTGCTGTGAAAGTAGGTAGGGGGGCACTTGACCTAGTCCCGCAGGGCGGGGAGGGCCCCCTGAAGAAACGATGCTGGAGCTTCACCAGGAGGGAGGAAGAAGAGAAAAATAGGAGTGTGTGTGTCGGGGGTGGATCTGAACCGGAGGGGCTTGCATGTGCAAAGGCCCTGTGGCGCGAAGGGATCGTGATGCATTTGGGGAACTGAGGAGAAACTAATGTGGCTCAAGCAGGAGAGAGAAGGGGCGAAGGGTGTGAAATGAAACCGGAGATGTGCGCAGGGGCCAGACCACACGCTCCGTGGACCACGGCCGACCGGGATGTTTGCCTGGGGAGGCAGCTGAGGACTCAGGTGCCGGGGTGGGGATGGGGCAGCAGAGACAAGTTTATTGCCCAGGTAGGAGCATTACGGTGGCACAGCCTGTGGGAAAGCCGAGAATGACCACTTGCTTCATCCATTGGCTGCTGTCACTCGCTTCGCCTGAGTGCCGGTGTCCGTCAAGGCAGCGGGATGTGCAGGTGGGGCAGAAAAGTCAGGACGGCAGCATGCCAGGCAGAGAAAGGCACGTGTGGTCACCTGCTGAGCCTGGGCCTGGCAGGCTGGACTCAGGAAGCCCAAAGGCCAAGGGAAGCACGCCGGAGGTGGACGGCACAGTCTGCCATGCCTGCCTGGCCCTGGGCTCCTGAGGGGCAGGCGCCCGCTCCGTTCTCTCCCTTCAGCCCAGATGGTGGAGCAGTGGGCACAGCAGAGCCGGGTGGTACCGGCCTCCTGATGGCTCTTCCTCTGGTCCCTCTTGTAAAGAGTAGCCTTCCTCAAAGACCTCGGGAAGAGCAGGGCATGACTGAGAAGATCCCGTCTCAGCTGGAGCGGGAGGATGCTCGGAAGGTTGCGTAGGGTGGGTTCTGCCTCTTGCCAGCTGTGCGGCCTCGTGCGGGCTGCTTCCAGGACTGTCGCCTCCTCTGTAAGTGTGGGCAGCAATCCTGTTGCCGCCTCCAGAGGGTCTCTGTGCACAGTGCTGCCGCAGTGGATGGCACGCAGTAGGAGTCTAACGAGTGTCAGTTACCATCGCCTATCAGTGACTGAAAGTCCCCAGGGCTGCCGGATGAGCTGATGAGAGGGGCCAGCCATGAAGAGCCAGAGAACGCAGGAAGAGAAACCTCCTTCCAGGCCAGGCCACTCTCTGTTTGTCCAACTTGTCCCCAAGGATATCAGGTCCTCGGGATTGGGACAATGATGGCTCTCTCTCTCAGCTGCTCCTGGCTCCCGGCTGAAATGGGGGCTGATAGGTATTAACTGATGCTGATGGAAACACTCTGGCCCGAGGACAGCGCATTGTGTGCCCACACGCTGCGAACACTGGCTCCTTTCTGTCCCTGCCAGTGGAGAGGGAGCATCTGGCCTGACTGAGTCGAGCTGCGCCTCCGAGAAGGACCCGGGCGGGCAGTCCCGACAGGGCTGCTCCTTTGTCAGCTTTGGGAGCAGGGAGGGTTTTCTGGGCAGCGTGGGCTCAGGGCTGTCGGCACAGACTCCAGGCCCTGCAGGGAGAGAGAGAGGCTTCTGGCCTCCAGCGCCTCCTTTCCCCACTGAGTTCAGAGGTGTGCTTGCCTGGCCTGCTGGTGGGGAGAAGCCACTGCAGATGGCAGGCCGGGAAAACCAGCCGGTCCCCAGTTGCTCCATCCCTCTGACCAGTAAGGCCTGGCGAGCAGCAGGTGAAGATACAGCAGTCCAAGTAGCAAAAAGGACCACTGACTTCCCTTGCCTCCCATGCTGACCAGTCCTCAGCCCCTCTCCAGTGACGCCCACAGCTTGTCTGTGGCCCCGGTCCTGGGGGGTGCTCAGGGTGCAGGCTTGGTCAGCCTTCCTGAGGGGCCAGCTGGCCACTCATAACTCTGTTCCTTCCTCCTCCTGAGGCCTGGAGCCCCAGGGGCTGGTGGGATGAGTTTGGGAGTGTCCCCAGGACAATCTGGCCATGGAGTCTCTTCCCAGCAAAGGGCCAGCTGGGCCCAAGCAGCCCACACAGCGTCCTGCCTCCTCGAAGGGATGTGGAATCACCCACCTGCTTTCCACCACTCCCTGGGTTGTGGCCATCATGGCGCATGGGCCCCGTCCCCACAGAGGGGCTCCCCAGCCCAACTTCCTCTGACCGGTGCTTCTTGGCTCTGCTGCTTGCCCCCTAGCTCCCCTCCACGGTGGGTTCCTTTGCCGCCTGCTGGTGCCATCTGAGGCCCGGGGGTGGGGAGCCGCTGAGCGGAGCAGCCTGAGGTCACCGTTGAGGGCCCAGCCCCTTGGTGGTCAGCGGGAGGCAGGTGCTGCCACAACCTGCCAGTTGCTGGGTCCCCAATGGGGATATGTGGATCGAGGACTCTTTCGCCCAGTGGCCTGGACCACCGTAATGGGTCCTAGGGACAGCCAGTCATTATTCTCCTGGGGACACGTGAGATCGTAGAAACACGGCTGCGCAGAGGTGGACACTGCCACAGGCAAAGTATCCTCTGGGGACAAGAGGCCAGTGTGGCTGGATTCTGGGGAAGCTGGTTAGTGTCTGGACTTGTGAAGGAGACAGTTCAGGTGCCTGGGCAGGCCCGTGGTCCTAGGGCCCCGGTTCAATTCAGGACAGGAATCGTAATGCCTTCTTTAAAGGTCCGTGTGGGCTGCTGCACGCGCAGTGCTGACCTCAGTGCCTGGCACACAGTCCCTTGAGTCTATCTCGAGGGCCAGAATATGAGACGGTTTTGGGCCCCAGAGTAAGTGAAACCGGCCCCGCTTCCTGCCTTGCTGCAGCAGAGCTCTCAGGCCGGGGTTCCCCACACGGTCACCTCCACATGTCATTGTTCCTGGAAGAGTGTGGTGGGGGCTTGGTCTCCTAGTAGAATCTGGGGTGAGACCAGGCCCTGACACCAAATGCCTCTGGGATGCCACCGATGACCACAAAGTGGGGGAGGGGGACTGCCTGAGGTCTGGCGGGGCCCAAGGGTTCCAGGGTGGAAGCAGAAGCCCCAGAAGAAACAGCTGCCTTCTCCGTCCCTCTCTCCCCCCCCACCCCCCACCAAGCCCACAGCCCGCTGACCCTCCCAGTTTTCCAGACTGTTTATCTACAGGATTTCAGTCACCTGACAATGTGTATAATCCCATAATTAGCCTTTATCTGCTCAAAGCAGCCTGTCACCCCCTGTGCTCCTGGGGCCTGGGTCTCCATTTCCTCATCAGGGGACAGGATGTTAACCCGCTCCGCCCAGCCCACAAGCTGCTGAGCGGATTATAGGAGCTTCCGTGCAGGGAGCTGGGGCCTCACAAATGAGAGGCTATCGTGAAAGATAAATAAAGTATAAGGTAACAGATGCTGAGTGTCAGAAACAGGGAGTGCTGTGGGGGGCGGCCAGCCTTTAGCCCACTTGCCTATCTGGGGGAGGGGCTCCCTACGCACCCACCATCTGGATGCTTCTTTACCTCTCACCCCTTAGCCATCACTCCACTCATCTCCCCAGCCCCCAGGCAACCCTCATCTACTTTCCATCTCGATCGATTCGATTGATTCACTTCTCGACATTCATATAAATGGAATTGCACCGTGTGTGGTCTTTGTGTCTGGCTTCCTTCACTGGGTATAATGTTTTCAAGGTTTATCTACATTGTAGCTCGTGTTAGTGCTGCGTTCCTTTCTGTGGCTGAATAATATTCCACACTGTGAATACGCCACATTTTGCTTATGCATTGATCAGTTGATGGGTATTTGGGTTTCCCACTTTGTAGCTACTGTGACTAATGCTGCTAAGATCAGGGATTCTTACACTTAGTGTCTGGATGGCTACGGGGCAAGAGTGTAGGTTAAAAAGGCAGCTTCGGTGAATCTGGGCGGTGCCTGGGAATCTGCATTTCACAAGCTCCCTGGGGAACTCTGACAAAGGCTGGTGAGAGACACAGCCCTAGACTATGCTGTAGGTCACACCTCCCCTCGTCCTGGGCCTCGGGGCCCATAGCGTCCTGTAGGCATGTGGGGACCTGCCAGGACAGCAGTCAGGTAGGGCTCTGTCCCAAGCAGCCAGCAGGGTGTTGGTGGCTTTACAACCTCGGCAGGCTTTTCTGTGGTCTTTGCTATTACGGGGCCCAGGGACACCCCTCCTGGATCGAAGGCGTCTTTCTTGAGCTCTCACAGGATGGCACATTTACAACTAGAAATTGACCAGCAACGAATTTTCCTTCTTAAAGAAAAAACAAACAAACAGAACAACAACAACAACAAAAAGCATTCCGGGAGTGACATCCGCCTGGAATCAGGCTTTTGTTTTGCTGTGTCTTGTATAAAGGGGCGATGGGCCTGGCGCCCTCGGCTGGTCTCCCAGGCTGGGGCTCCCCAGATTCTGATTCTCTGCCGGGGCTTCCTGAGTAGGCTGGGGATGTTGTGTGATTTCTTTCCTTAAGGCAACTGCAGCCCTGTTGGTCCTCCCCAACTCCCATCCTGGAAGAACTTGAGGCACAGAGAGGTGATGCAGCTTCCTCAAGGTCACACAGCAGTGTCGAGCCTGAACCCCATTGGTGGCTCCTCCTCCCTCGGGGGTCTTTGCTGCCAGTCTTGGAGGCTTCAGGAGGAAGAGTCTAGGTCAGAGGTTCTCGATTTTGCTCCTCGGGGGACATTTGGCAGTGTCACCACTGGGAGGAGGTTGTCCTACTGGCATCTGGTGGGTAGAAGCTACTAAACATCCTACAGTGCACAGGATGCCTGATAACAGTGATCCAGCCCTGCGTATCAATAGTACCAAGACTGAGAAACCCTGGCCTAGGCTTGGCCATTTGGAGACCCAAAAGAAGCCTGTTCAAACTGCAGAGTTGCTCAAAGCACCGGCAGCCTGGGGGGATGCACCAGGAAGGACTCCTGACATGCTTGTTCTAGGCATTTCTCACCTAGGAGATGCTGGGGACTGGGGACTGTGTCCTTAATGAGGACACAATTCACAGTTCACAGGTTAGACACCCTCCCGCTGGCCTGAGGCCTCCTACTTCCCTAGCGGACCTTGGGTTTCCAGGGCTCAAAGTCTGGGACTATGGAAAGGTCAACATCTGCTCTGACTTAAGAGAAAGTCTGGGAGCGAAGGCAGCAGGGGTGGGGCCTCTGCGGAGGTAGGAGGGCTGGGACTGCGGGACCAGCCCCCTACCCTGGCGAAGCTGCCTGCCTTCCCCACCCCGGCCCTGCCGCCCACCCTCTCACCAGCATTGGGAGACCCCTGTGTGCCCTGTATGACCAATGTCCCCATTGAAACCTCCCAGAGAGAGATGCCCAGAGTGCCGTGGGCATGAAAATTGTGAAGGAGAAACCCAGTGCCCAGCCCACCATCTTGTAGCTGAGGAAAAGGCCAGCCTAGGGCCCACCTACCCGGGGTTGGGCAACCCACACCCACCTTCCTGCAGCAGGCGAGCCTGCCTGGGTGGCGCATCCATCCTTGAGGCTGCTGTCACAAGGTGCCACAGATGCACGACTTGAACAACCGAAATCTACCCTTCCATGGTTCTGGCTTCTGAGGCTGTGACGGGGAGTGTGTTCCAGGACCCCTTCCTTGGCTTGCAGATGGCCATCTTCTCCCTGCGTGTCTTCACGCAGTGTCCCCTCCATGCCTGCCTGTGTCCAAATTTCCCATTATGAGGACATCAGTCACACTGGATTGGGACTCACCCTGCTCCTGTATGACCATACCCCAACTTAACTGAGTACTTCTGTAACGACCCTATTTCCTGATTCAATCACATTCTGACGTAGTGGAGGTTAGGATTTCCACAACTGGATGGGAGGGAGGACACATTGCAGCCCAAACAGACGGGCGTTTGCCCAGCCGGGCCGTGCTGGCCCACACGGTCACTGGAGAGGCAGAGGCAGGTGGCCTGGCGGTTAGGAGCCTGCATCGGGAACCAGGCAACTCTGAGTCAGAGCGGCTCTGTGCGAGGCAGGCAGCCCCAGGTGCATCATCTTCTGAAACCTCATTTTTTTTTTTTAACATTTTTAAAGTTTGTTTATTTTTTTTTGTTTTTTTTTTTTTTTAGTCGAAGCAGCCCTTGGTTGACCTCACGGATTGCAAGGACCTTGTCAGTTTACAATCCCCCTTTTTTTTTTTTTAATTTTTTACGCCTACTGCACCTGGTCTTCCTAGGTGGTCTCCCACCCATGTACTAACCAGGCCCGACCCTGCTTAGCTTCCGAGATCAGATGGGATCGGGCTGGTTCAGGGTGGCATGGCCGTAGACCCGAATCCTCCTCTTAACCCAGCAATGACAGGAGTGGTCAGAGAAAGCCAGAAAATGTGTGCGAAGCCTGGCACACTCAAAGCTCCCCCAGAGGCAGGGCAGCTTTATTCAGCAAACATTCCGTGGGCGTATTCTGGGTGCCAGCCAGGGTGACATTTAGGGGGAGTCTGAGGGTGTACAGCAGCCTCCCAGAATGGAGGCCAGCATGAGCTCCCAGAGGGGCCCAGACGTCTCGCCTCTGTGGCTGTGCTGGGTCTGTGCTCTGGAGATTCCTGGCTGCGAAGACAGGAGAGAAATTTTCCCAGCTCTCTCCCCAGCTCTGCCTCGCTCGCAAGAATCCCTGGTGGTTCTGAGCTGAGACCTGCTGCCTGTGGCCTGCCTCTCACCTCACGTCTCTCAGCCAATCCTGTTCATCCTTTAAGACTCAGCGCAGGTGCCACCTCTTCCAGGAAGCCTTCCCTAGCCTCTCCTCTCTGCTCCATTACCTCCTGTAGCCTGGCACTTGTTATTAAAATGATCTGCTCCCTGCTCAGCGGTGAGGGCCAGAGGCAGGAAAGCACACCTCACTCTGTCTCCCCAGGGACTCGCTTAACGCCTGATCCATAGAAGGTGCCCAGCAAACATGTTCACCTGACCTGACTCCCTGTGTGGCTCCATGGCAGCCCAGAGCACCCCTGCCCAGCGCCCCGTGGCTCGTCTCCAGTTCACCTGGCTGAGGGCACAGGGCCCCCATTGTGTGCCAGAGTGGACAGGGAAGGGGGTGATGCTCTGGAGGGAGGGGCACGGGCTGGGACCCAGACAGATGGAGACCAGACAAAGCCTTGTTTTAAGAGGAGATCATGGCCGCCATGCTGACAATGCATTGATTCTGGAGCCTGGGTATCAAAGGAACAAAATGCCAGGGGCCATGAGCTTGGCAGTGCCAGGAGGTCGTTTGAAGGTGAACAGTGGGTGATGGGCATCAGTGCATGCGGCTCCCTCTCCCCTGTGCCGAAGGCCCCCAAAGGGTGACCCTAAGGCCCTGCCTGTGTCCACGCTGGCACCTGATCGGTGAAAACCGGTGTGGCTGGTCAGGTTCTCATTGCATCCCACTGGGACCCATGCTGGGGACTTGCTGGTGGGTTTATCTTCAGTTGGGTCTGAAACTCGATCAGGCCTCTTGCTGCTGGCTTTAAGGCCTGAGACAGGAACTGGCTCCTGGAAGAGGCTTATAGGGCAGTGGAGCTGAAGCCCAGAGGAGGTGGCTGGGGACAGACAGGCACCCCGAGTAACAGTGCAGGCCCAGATGACCTGTGCTCAGCATACTGTGACCTCCCAGCCTTTAGCAAGCTGTGGGGGGCCTAAGCCAATGACCTCATTCCTTCCCTGCACAGATCCCCAGCCCTCTGGAGCTGCCCCCTCCAACTGGCTTACCTGGAATCCCATCTGACTGGATGAGACTTCTGGGTGACGCTGCAGATGTCGGGCCTCCTGGGGAGCTGCCTTCCCCTTCCCTCCTCCCCCCTCCATGGAGGATTCCAGAAGAGGGCCGTGCTGGGTCTTAGGCCAGTTTAGATGCATGAGCCCCGGTGTGTAAGGAGGGGGTGACATCAGGGCACCCACAGAATGCTGCAGTCCCAAGGCTGCGGCCCTCCCAGGCCTGGGCCTCCTGCTTCCTCGCTCCCGCCACCCAGCCACCAGTGGCTCTTTGCCCCGTGCCTGGGCCTACCCGCTGGCTGAGCCGGGGTGAGGCAGGGCAGGGAGGGCAGGGTCCCGGGTGCCTCATGGCTGCAGTGCGGTGGTAGAGAGTCTGCAGCCTTTGAGCCCAGATCCCGGTTTGACTCCTGTCCCCCCAGTTGCTAGTGTGCGAGCGTGGGCACGTCGCTGCTTGAGGCCCTGATCTTCTCATCTGTAGAGTGGGAATAACAGCGGGCCTCATCGCCTGGCCTGGGCGGGGAGTGAAGGAGTCAGTGTCCGTGAAGTGCTCAACATAGGTCCAGACGCAAAATAAATGCTTGATAAACGCGAGCCATCATTACTGCTGCTCCTCCTTTGGCGGGCGCATGGGGCGTGGTCTTGCATAAAGGAAGGGGACTGAATCTGGTGGCCTGGGGTCCCATGCGCTCTCAGCTCCTTTGGGGCACTGCCAGTTCTCAGAGAGGCCTCTCTTTTAGGCATCCAGGGCTAAGCGCCCAGACCGGAGCCTGGGAGCTGCTGGGAGCAGGGCCAGGCCCGGGGTTCAGGGATCTGGGGCTGCCGGGCTCCGGGACCTCTAGCAGGACCTGGCCCTGGACCCCTGGCTTCTGGCCCCTCCCATCCCTGGCCTGTGTCCCGAGAGAGGAGGGGTGAGGTCAGTGTGGGCGTGGGGTTCCTGGGTGACTACTGGCCTGCCTTGGGGACCTTTGCAGATGGTGGTTCTCATGGACCCAATGGAGGACCCTGATGACATCCTGCGGGCTCACCGCTCCCGGGAGAAGTCCTACCTATTTGATGTGGCCTTTGACTTCACTGCCACCCAGGTGAGGGGGGACCTGGGTCTGGGAACACCTGGGCCTGGGGATAACCTTTGCCCCACTCAGAAGGAAGCCCTCAGGGGACCTACCACTGACCCTCACCCTTCCTTCCGCCACTCACTCCCTGGCTTCCACCCTACCGTGTCCCCATGAGCACAAGTGTCTTTGCCCCACTCAGAAGGAAGCCCTCAGGGGACCTGGCTTCCACCCTACCATGTCCCCATGAGCACAAGTGCGCACGTGCCTGCATGGTGTACACACAGTCTCTTGCACAGACACACTCGGGTCAACGTGCACATGCCGCCTGACACAGGTACCCACACAGCACACCCCACAGTTGGCCCCCGTGGTGACTGGAGGAGGGCACTTGAGGAAGATAGAGTCTCGGGGAAGCTGACACCCTCCCAGGTCCCTCATCTTGCCCATCTGCGGGATGCTCCCAGGAGCAGGTGTAATGCGTCCGCAGGGCTCGGGGACCGGGAGCCAGCTGCGGGAGTAGGTATCTCAGGTGTCCCGAGCTCTCTTGCAGGCTGGCGTCCCCCCGTGGAGTGAAAGCAGAGACGTCCATCCCCCACTCTCCGCCCCCACTTCTCTGGGGCTGAGGGCTCTGGGAGCAGAAACCGCTCCCGCTGGGGGCCAGGATATGCCAGTGGGCATGCGTGCTCTGCCCTGGCCATGTCCCAGGCCCCTAACGGTCTCTTCTTCCGTGCAGGAGATGGTGTATCAGGCCACCACCAAGAGCCTCATCAAAGGCGTGATATCAGGCTACAATGCCACTGTCTTTGCCTACGGCCCCACAGGTGAGGAGGTGCCCGGATAATGGGAGAGGACTGCACGCCTCTCGCCCCCTCGCCCTGCATCAGAGAGCTAGTCTGGCCCCAGCTTGGGCGGGAATCAAGGATATGGCTGATCCAGACCCCAGCCTAGGGCCCTGAGGCTCCATCCACAGCCAAAGACACCATCCTCCCCGCTCCCCACTTTCCTGCCATCTGGGGGGTCCAGCCTCAAGGATGCACCTAGGTGTGCACGCTATCGGCGCCCCCTGCTCACCCGCCCCCTGCCCTGCCCCAGGCTGCGGGAAAACCTACACCATGCTGGGCACAGACCGCGAGCCCGGCATCTACGTTCGGACCCTCGACGACCTCTTCCGTGCCATCGAGGAGACCAGCAGTGACATGGAATATGAGGTGTCCATGTCCTACCTGGAGGTGAGCACTCCCCCCACACCGGCTTGGACAAGGGGCCCATAGGACAGGGCTGGCCCACCTCTCCAGGGCCAGGTCGCTGGGCGGTTTCTTGGAGTGCTCATCACGGCTGCCGTTCCCCACACGCTCATGTCCCACTTACAGAGATCTGAGGCTCAGAGACGTTAGGCAACTAGGCCAATGTCACACAGTAAGTCAGGAGCAAGGAGTTAAACACAGGACCCCGTGGCTTTAAAGCCACGCCCTGCCCATTGTCCCAAACTCCAAAATAGCCTTGTCACCGGGCTCAGGCTTAGCCTCCCTTCCACATGGCTCACTGCCTTGCCATCCTCACGGGTCTCTTCCTTAAAGCCGACCCTGCCAGGCTACCTCTAGGGGCTCCATGTATGGGGGCAGGGGAGGGAGAACTGTACATACATGGACCGGCTCAAGCCTGCTGGCCTTTGCTACCTAGCCACAGCCCCCGGTGCCCACCTGTGGGAGTACAACCACCTGGCAGCGAAGGGCTGGCGGAGGCAGGGGCATGCAGAAGCCAGAAGAAGCGGGAGAGCTAGTGGGCTGGACTCCATCTGGCTCTTGGCCTCTTCTGCCCCCTCCAGGAGCTGATAATCTCCTGGGTGACAGATCAGGAAGGGCAGTGAGGCATCGCTGCCAGCAGCTGCTTCCCCGGCATACTGCTAACTCCTCCACTTGGTATGGGGGAGGGGGAGAAATGGCATAAGGTTGCCTAGCAACAAGCAGGGCTGGCCATCAGTCAGGTCCCCATCTTCTGCCCAGTGTCCAGCCTGCCTGCAAAGGGAGTCCCACTTGGTTTTGATGCCACGTATCCTTGGCTCTGGCAGCCTGACGGTCTCCTGCGGATGCTGAAGCACCCATCCCCACCTACGAACTGCTGTCCCCTTCTCACTCAGGAGGGATGGGGAACCTGGCCCTTGCCTGGACCTTCAGTCTCCCTTTTGTACCTGTCACT
>NW_006436283.1:5480756-5481858 GCF_000325575.1 Pteropus alecto | reverse complement strand
CCCCGCCCTGGGGTACCTGGAGCTGAGGGAGGACGCCAAAGGGGTGATCCAGGTGGCTGGAATCACCGAGGTCTCCACCATCAATGCCAAAGAGGCAAGTCTTGTGCGGCCAGTCGGGGCCACAGAGGGGGACGCTGACCCCTGACGGGGAAGGAGGGGACAGAGAACTGTAGCCAGGGAGCAGCTGCCCACTCAGCTCGGGCTGGGGCAGACACGAAGGATACTGTATGACAGCAAGCAGGGGACTCTCACCCCGGTGTCCATGCCCCCCAGCCGTGCAGACCCCGAAGGACAGACCCGGAAACCGGCCTCCCTGTTTACACAGGGACACTGCCTCCCCCAGACCCTCCACGCAGGGGCCAGCCAGCCCACCCCCGCCTGGGCCACTTGTCAACCTGCGAGAGCTTCCTCACTGGTCCCCAGAAGTGGCTCCCCTCCCTCCCCTCTGCCCCTCCCCAGATAATGCAGCTGCTGGTGAAGGGGAACCGGCAGAGGACCCAGGAGCCCACCGCAGCCAACCGGACGTCCTCCCGCTCCCACGCGGTGCTCCAGGTGGCCGTGCGCCAGCGCAGCCGGGTCAAGAGCATCCTGCAGGAGGTGCGGCAGGGCCGCCTGTTCATGATCGACCTGGCGGGCTCCGAGCGCGCCTCCCAGGTGAGGCGGGCGCCCCGGGGGGCTCGGGGAGAGGCCGCGGGGTAGGGGCAGGGATGCTGGCCCTGACAGGTGAGGTCAGCGCCCCCAGGACTGGGGAGAACAGGGTTTTGGGTGGGGGAGGTCAAGGATGCTAGCTTCCCGGCTCCCTGGGGAGAGGTGAGGGGTGTAGGGTAAAAGGCCATCCGGGGAGGGTGAGGATGAGAGGGGCCCTCAGGGCCAGGGACGGAGGGATGTGGCAGAGGAGCAGGAGGGGAGGGCAGGTGCGGCATCCTGGGGAAGCATCCCGGGGGGCCTTTCGTGGAAAGGGGCGTGGGAGGGTGGGGGTTTATCCAGGGAAGGAAACTGGCTGCAGAGGAGTGGGGAGCAGGCGAGAGAATGAATGGGCCCAGATGAGGAGCTCAAATATCCCCTGAGTGGGAGGTCCTGGGAGCCTGGGACAGGGCCCCGC
>NW_006436283.1:5476712-5479268 GCF_000325575.1 Pteropus alecto | reverse complement strand
AAATATTTTATTTAATATTTTATTAAATAAAAATCCCCATTCATTGTTTATCTGAAACTCAAATATAACTGGGTGTCCTATGATTTATCTGGCGACCCTCGCCAAAGAACGGGCAGCAGGGAGGGAAAGGAGCTGCATCGGGTACCCCCCCCGGGCTACAGGTCTGAGGGAACCAAGAGCCGACTGGATTTGGGGGTTCAATTGACCTCGTGGCTCACCATCTGCTGTTTGGGGAAGTGGTTCTGGCTGAGCTGTGTTCAGCGCTTCACCCCACTGGCTCTCTTCATGCTGTCGGCAACTCTGTGAGTTAGGGGGATTAGTACTCCTATTTGCAGATGGGGAACTGAGGCACAGTGAAGCAAAGTGGCCCTCCCAAGGTCTCTCAGAAGTGTGAGTGATGGAGATAAGATCTAGACACAGGTCCGTCTGGTGTAATGTCACAGCTGCAGTGCACCTAACGCCTGCCATCGGCCTGTCATCGTCACTGCATCCAGAAGCTGGGAGGTAGGGACAGTTACACAATTACTGCCATTTTAAAAAACATGGAGGCCGAGGATTAGAGAGGAGAGGAGCTTGTGCGAGGTCGCTCAGCCGCATCACTCTCCAGGGCACGGTCAGGCTCAGGGCACGAGAAAGGGTGGCCACAGGCCAAATCAGACCGAGGTTCCTATTCTTCACTCCAGCCAAAACGACAGGGCCATCGGCAGTTGGCAAGGGGACCCTGGGGGCCAGAGGTGACGGGAGGAAGGAGGGAAGGGCCCAGGCGGATTCCCAGCCCCCCGTGGCTGCTGCCTTCCCTCGTCATCCCGTATGAAAGGAGGGAAAGAAAAAGCCAGGACTCAGCCGTTAAACAAAATGAAATCCTACCATTGGCAACAACACGGGTGGACCTGGAGGTTCTCATGCTGAGTGAAATAAGTCAGACAGAGAAAGATGAATACCGTATGATTTCACTTATATGGGGAAATCTAAGGAACAAAAAGAACAAACTAATCGAAAACAGACTCACAAATATAGTGGACGATTCGGTGACGGACAGAGGGGAGGGGGGGTCGGAGGGCCGGGAGAATGGGGTGAAGGGTTAAAGAAGTACATTTATATATTTTATAAAACGATCCCCCTAACTGCTCCTCTCCCTTCTGGTTTTCCACGTAGCCAATATATTAGCGCTGACTGCTTTCCCTCTGCCGTGCTCCCCGCCCCCATGCCCAACTATGAATTACGAATTTGTACTTCTTTAACCTTAGCCAGGGGAGGGAGGGAGCAATTGGGAGGATCGTTTTATGAACTATATAGACGTCTAACCAATGTATACTTGCAACTAATTTAAATAAATATTTTTATTTAAAAAAAAAAAAGCCAGGAGATCCTGACAAGATACTTGAAATTTTCAAATTTGAACTTTAGAGAAGAAACTGGATGTGGGAAGTGGGTGTGGGAGAGGGGGAGGGGCGATCGGGACTCAGGGGTCCATGTGTGTGTGCGTGTGTGTGTGTGTGTGTGTGAGAGAGAGAGAGAGAGAGACAGTAAGAAAGAGAGGATGCATACCACGAGGACATCGTGACCAGCCCGGCAGGCACAGGGTCGCGGGTGGCAGTCCCCCGCTGACCCTGGGCCTGCCCTGCCCCCATCCAGGACTCCCTCGGGGGGAATAGCCGCACGGTGATGATTGCCCACATCAGCCCCGCGAGCAGCGCCTTTGAGGAGTCCCGGAACACCCTGACCTACGCTGGCCGGGCCAAGAACATCAAGACCAGGGTGAGGGCCTGCTCTGTCCCCCAAGGGTGCACCTTCCTGGGCCAGGATTCGGCCCCGGACTGACTCCAGACCCTGCCGCTCCTCCCCACTCTCTCTGGAACCAGCCACCACTGCACTGGCCTCATTCCCCAGTCAGACGTCACCCCCGTGCTCCCCTCCCTGCACCTGCAACACCTGCTTGCCTGCCAGGAAGCCCACGGCTCCCGAGGGTCCCCTTCTTTATGGTCTGTGCTCACCCAGGCTAGACATTTACATTTTCAAAGCACCTCATCCTAATAGTGAGAAACGGGAGCCTTTAACGTGTCAGCGCATATGATCCTCAAACGAGGCAGGAGTTACCACCCACCGTCCCCATTTTACAGTTTAGGAAGGAAGTTAAGTGACTTCCCAGCTGGGTGGTGATGGTGCTGACATTGTCCCCACTATCAGGAAATCTGTTTAGACCTGTGTGTGTGGAGGGGCGGGAATGGATAAAGATAACATAGGAACATTGTCCCCATACTACAGTTTTCCAGCCACCATTCCAGGTGGCTTTATGTTCTATTCCAACCCTCAAAGGACTTAATGGGAGAGGAGACATGTCCTTGAACTAGTTGGCTGATAGTTCAGGATATTATTAATAGCAGGTAAATGACGCCAACGGTCAGGTCGGTGGGCTGGTAGGATCCCGTGGAACTCTCTGGGGACCGTGAGCGGGCCCCCGGAGGGTGGGGAGGACAGACCAGAACAGAAGGAGCAGGGAGGGTGGAGGTTCCAAAGGCAGGAAGGAGGTGGTGTCTGTGGCGGGGGCTGGGAGGG
>NW_006436283.1:5469602-5476651 GCF_000325575.1 Pteropus alecto | reverse complement strand
GGGCGGGATGGTTCCTCAGGCGGAGCAGAATGTTCATGAAGGAACAGCGAGCAGAGAGCAAATATACGGAGACAGCGGGGGGCCTTCAGCAGCAGGCAAAGGTGGAGCAGGGGAAGCGGCGTTTTTGGAGCATGGCGCTATCACAGGCCGTGGGGTTGGAAGCAAGAAGGTTGTTACTGGCATCCAGAAAGGCTGCGGGGGCCGAGTCGGGGGACGAAGAGAAAGGGAAGTCCCCGCAGGCAGGCTCTGGCGCCTGGGGTGACCGTACCTGCTCTGCCCGCATCCCCGTGCTCCCTATAGGTGAAGCAGAACCTGCTCAGTGTCTCCTACCACATCGCCCAGTATACCAGCATCATCGCCGACCTGCGGGGCGAGATCCAGCGGCTCAAGTGCAAGATCGACGAGCAGGGTGGGCGAGGCCAGGCCCGGGGACGGCTGGAGCGGGGTGACATTCGCCACATCCAAGGTGTGTGGGGGCGTCCGTTAGTGGGAACGCATCTCCCGCAGCCCTTGCAGGCCGTCTCAAATTGCTCTGGGGTCAGGCAGTGCTGGGTTCAAATCCAGACTCTGGCTGGGTAGCCTTGGCACAGTCACTCGACTGCTCTGAGCCTTCACCTTCATCTGTAAAATGGAATCACGATCTGAAGATGAGGTGGGATCACGTGAGTGAGAGACACATGAGCGTTTAGCTCTGTAGGACGTCACCCCCAGGGCTGCAGGCAGGGAGACCTAGCCCAGCATCACCCTAAGGCGTACATCCTCTTAGAGACTTGTGTATGTGCAGTGATGGTTTTCCAACAGGTGGCAGTAAAGTGTCTAAGGGGCTCCTTCTTATAGTTGACACCAAGGTGCTGTAAAGGCTAGCGGAAGCCCGGTTCATACAGAGGTAGCTGAGGATCCCCTTTGGGCCACAGCCTGAACACTCGATGTGGAAGTGGGGTATGGAAGGAGGTAGTAATCTAGGAGGTCTTTCTAGAGGAGGTGGCTGGACAAAAAGTGGCTTGCAAAGAAAGGGAGGGGAGGGCCCCAGGTGTGTCCAGACTTTCCTGGCCTGAAGCTTCCTTCTTCACTGAGCTCCCCCACACCCCATGTGATGGGCAGCCGAGGTCCAACAACACAGCGGGCGAGATGAGCAGGCCGACATGGGACACCTGCGGGAGCAGCTCGTCAGCGCCTTCCAGGAGCAGGTGGACGTGCGGAGACGCCTGCTGGAGCTGGAGAACCTCGCCATGGAGGTCCAGATCGACACCTCCCGCCACCTGCTCACCATCGCCGGGTACGCGCCCCCCGCCCCAGCACCCTCCAGGTCCCACCCCTGGGCCTGGGACAGAGGGGCTGGGAACTGCAGGTGCCCACGGTGCCCCGTCTCCCATGGCCTGAAGCCCACGTCTCCCTGGGGGTGTGGCCGTGGCAGCTGGTGCCCCGTCTCCCATGGCCTGAACCCCACATCTCCCTGGGGGTGTGGCCGTGGCAGCTGGGAGCATGAGAAGTCCCGCAGGACGCTCAAATGGAGGGAGGAGCAGCAGAAAGAATCCTACACCAAGGACGACAGTGAGAAGGACTCGGACACCGGTGATGACCAGCCAGACATCCTTGAGCCACCGGAGGTGGCCTCAGCCCGGGAGAGCATCGCTGCCCTGGTGGGCCAGCAGAAGAAGCTGCACAAGCAGAAGGTGCCCAGGGGTTGGGGACAGGGAGAGTGGGCTTGAGAGGCCAGAGCCAGAAGGGGCTGGGGACAGGGCGGGAGGCATGAGACCTGGGAGCTCCGGCCACAAATCCTGTGTGACCTTGCTAAGTGCCTTAGCAACGTCTTTGCGCCTCAAGTTCCTCACCTGTAAAATGGGAGGAGGCCTGGTACAGCCCTAGCAGGGCCGCTGGGAAGAGTAAATAAATGCCTTCCACACACCAAGGACTCAAAACAGTGGTAGCCAACATTGCGATCGGGGTTTACCCAATAACAGATCTTTGCCTTCTGTTCTGGAGCGTGCCCAAACCAGGGGGCTTCGGGGGTTCCATGAGCCCTAAGGACATGAGATGGGCTGGGTTTGAGGGGTGAGGTCAGGGCCACAAGAAAGGGCCACGTAGGAGCAGCTCCGGGTCGCAAGGTCCAAGATACAGCTCCAAGGGTGGGTGTCGGAATGGAGCTTCAGCCCGCAGCTCAGAGTCCTGGGCCTGGAGGCGCACGGATAGGCTGGGTGCCCCCCCTTGCCCGCTGCCTGGCGCTGACCCCGCGCCGCCCCCAAGCTGGCGCTGGAGCAGCGCTGCCGCGAGCTGCGCGCACGGGGCCGACGCCTGGAGGAGACGCTGCCGCAGCGCATTGGCTCCGAGGAGCAGCGCGAGGTGCTGAGCCTGCTGTGCCGCGTGCACGAGCTGGAGGTGGAGAACACCGAGATGCAGTCGCACGCGCTGCTCCGCGACGGCGCGCTCCGCCACCGCCGCGAGGCCGTGCGTCGCCTGGAGCAGCACCGCAGCCTCTGCGAGGAGCTCATCCAGGGCCAGCGGCAGATCATCGACGGTAGGCCCTGTGCCTCGGAGCCAGCCGCAGGCCCCACTGAGCCACGGAGGGTCCGAGGGCACGTCTGAGCCCTGCTCCTCCCCCAGCAGACTACAACCTGGCTGTCCCCCAACACCTGGAGGAGCTCTACGAAGTGTTCCTGCGGGAGCTGGAGGAGGGCAGTCTGGAGCGGGCCACCATCATGGACCGGGTGGCCTCTAGGGCCTTGCAGGTGGGCGCCTGGGCATGTTCTGAGGGAGGGGCTGATGCCCAAGGCAGTACCTGGCAGTGGGACCAGGCTGGCTGGTACCCCAGGGAGTTAACTCCCTTTGCTTCTTACCCCCATTCAAAGCCTGGCCAAACCCGAGTAAAGTCCCTGTCCCAGAGCGTTCTTCTCTGGCACTTCTCTGGCACCCAGGGTCTGAGGGTCAGGGCTGGCTATCCGAGACAGCACAGATGGCCCCAGATACCTTCCCAGGAGCCCAAGGTATCTGGTGGTGCCACTAGGGGTGCTTAGCAGCCACAGCTTATCCCTTGGGCCCCAATGCCCTCTGGTGCTACCAGCCCATGTTCCAGCCCTGGTCTCCCTGTGCGCCTTTGCCACCCTGTACTGGTATCTGGTCCAGGACTAAGTCTTCTGACTGTCCACTCCTGGCCCACCTCCCCAGGAGAGCTCCTTGCCCAAAATTACCCCCGCAGTAGCCACACTGACCCCGGAGTCTGACCAGGAGAGCATGAAGACGCTGAGCTCTGAAGCCCAACACCTGCAGAACAGCCTCCTCCCACCCCTCAGCACAGAAAGGTGAGACCAGGGACCACTTCCCACCATCCTGCCTGCCTGAGCCGCCACAGGCCGTGGCATGTCCCAGGGCTGCCAGACTAGATCAGAGCCCCTGGGGAAGATGGAGCAGGAACAAAAGGACCTCCCTTCATAAAAATAGTTCTCTCCTGGGTGAGGGTGGGACTTCCACGGGGCCAGCCTGGTCAACAAATGTCCGTCCTCCTCTGCCAACCTCAGTGAAGCCAAGCGCATGTTCAAGGCCAGTCCTCGGGCCTGGCAGGTGAAGAGCTCATCTGTGCCCACCCCACCTCCCATCCAGATCGGCAGCCTGGTGACCCAGGAGGTGAGCACTGAGCCCCGCCGGCCCCACGGGCTCTACTGCTTGCGGGCGGGGGGTGGGGGGCTGCTATCTCCGCTGAGTGGAGCGTCAGGTCTCTGCTGTGTTCAATGCCTTTCTCTTCCCAATCACTTCACCCCACAGGCGCCCACTCAGGACAGCCTGGTCAGCCTGAGCAGCCGAATCACCTCTTCCCCTGACAGCAGCGAGAATCTGTCAGAGGTCCCCTTGTCCCACAAAGGTGTGCCTCCCCTACCTGCCCTGTCGTCCTGAGCCTGGCATCATTTACACTGCTCAGATCACCCAGCTTAAAGCCCTTCTAGCCCCCTGCACTGCTGAACGTACCCATGCTTCGGGTGCTGCCCGTTTTATGAAGAGAGTCACCAGTGCCCAGAGAGGATTAACGTTCTGCTCAAGGACACACCGAGCTGGGGGCACAATCAGAAACTGGGATCATGGCCCCTTTCTACTCAGTAATAATTGTAATAGCAAATCTAGATCGAGTCCCCAGCCACAGACTAAGCCGTTACCGCAGCCGTCCTCACAATAGGCCTGTGGGCTTAGTTTCACCGTCACCAGTCCACAGATGACAGCAAGGCTCAGATTTGCCCCAGGTTTCTTAAATGGCAGGCAAGCGTGGGTGGCCGGTGTGAAACCCTGGCATTCTGGTTCCTATTCATTTCTGCCTCTGCAGGGAGGGGTGTTGGAGGTGCAGGAGGGAGAGGAATATGTGGCCTTGATCCCAGGCTGGGTGCTCCCTCTGTCCCGCTGCAGAGAGAAAAGAAATCCTGACGGGCACCAAGTGCATCTCCGTGAAGGCTGCCCGGAGGCGCACGAGGGCCCTGGGCACGGAGGGGCGCCACCTGCTGGCACCTTCGGCGGAGCGCAGCAGCCTGTCCCTGCATTCGCTGAGCGAGGCTGATGATTCGCGGGCACCAGGCCCACTGGCCTGCAAGCGGCCGCCCAGCCCCACGCTGCAGCACGCTGCCAGTGAGGACAATCTTTCCAGCAGCACAGGAGAGGCCCCATCCCGGGTGGTCGGGCCTCGTGGCGACGGCGCTGGGCCCTGGCCGCGAGGCCAGAGGAAAAGCCTGGGCAAGAAACGGGAAGAGTCGCTGGAGGCAAAGAGGAGGAAGCGGAGGTCCCGGTCCTTCGAGGTCACGGGGCAAGGGGTGAGGCCAGGGGTAGGAGCAGGGTGTCTGGGCCCCTTCCTTGCGAGTGGGGGCCTGAGGACTGGATTCCTCCGGAGGCTCCGGGATACCTGCGCATCCTCCATGCTTCTGTCCCCCAGGCTGACGTAATAGCTGGGGCAGATCCCCGAGCAGCCCCCACCTCACTTCACTGTTCTCCAACCAACATAGCTCACCCGCCCCAAGACGCACCTCCTGGGGCCCCGACCCATGGAGAGCATCTCGGACCACAGGATGCCAGTGTGTGGGCACCCAGCACCCGGTATCCGGCATCTGGGGAAGGTCACACTGCCTTTGGCCAAAGTCAAACTCCCTCCAAGCAGGAGCGCGGGTCAGTACCAGCAAGGGCGGGAATGGGGAAGGGAACCCTTAGGCTGCCCAGGGAGGAGGCGTCCTCTGTGGCCGTCCTTTGCTGGAAATGGGGTTCTTGCAGAATATTCGTGGGGTTGGCATCTTGGGGTTGTGCCCCTAGGGAGTTCAAGGCCTCTGAGTGATCAGAGAGGGGTGGGGGAGGCATCCCTAACCCCCACTCCTGGCCCTCCCCTGTTGCAGGCCCTGGGGACTCCTCCCCCCTTGCCGTTCCCTCCAACCCAGCTGGGGTTTCCCGACGCGCTACGCGTGGGCCCCGCCTGCCCCACGGGGCAAGCACCCACGGCAAAGATGGACGCTTCCGCCATAACTGAGGCGCCCGGCCTGGAACCCACCTTCCTGTCCCCAAGACTGAATGGGGTGTAGTAGGAAATGGGAGATGGAGGCTGGAAAGGTGGGGTGACCTGGGAGCAGGAGCTCAGAATCTCAGAAGGCCGAGGCTCCTGAGGCCTGGGAATTGTGAGGATGCCTGCCCACCCCTTCCATGTGCGCAGTACCACCAGGGAAGAGAGGTGAGCCTGGCAGGCACAGGCAGGATGACAGGGCTCCCTGGCCTCCCAGCCCGGGACAGAACCCTGTTGCCAAAACCTTGCACAGACCTGTGGCCAGACTCAGCCCCCGAAATGGGGGTGGCGCTGGAGGAAGTTGTAGTGGGACAGGCTCCTGGGCTCACACCTGGGGCGAGAGTGGTGGGGCAGGGGCCAACTGGCACCTCACATACTGTGGGTGGGGTGGGGGGAGGGAATCTGGTTTTGTTACTTGGCAATGTTCCCCCTCCCCGCCCCCCCGCCTCCTTTTTAACAGTAAAATCCCATTTGGATCTTTGACAGTTGTGTTAAAAACTAGACCTTGTCTGGAACATCGTGGCCCTGACTGATTAAGATTCCACCCAACTCCCTTGCCCCTCCCTCCGCCCACACTCCGACTCTCACTGTCTGGTTGCATAGCACCAGCCTACAAACCCCTGGGGGAAAGGGGTCTTTCTCCAGACCTGAGGCCCCGCCCCCAAAAGGGCGGGGCTAGCAGGGCCCGTTCATGCCCAGTCACACCTGGCCCAGGGCCCCTCCTAGGGAAGGGAGGTTGAAGGCTCAGAGTGGCCTGGACCACAGACAGCCTCAGAACCCAAATGAAGGGTTACTGCCTTGAAACCAGGGTGCAGAAATTGCCCGACCAGGCCCCTCTGCTTCAAGGTGAAAAAACTCCTGGGATTGGAGTCGCCAGGCTGGCGGCGGCCCTGACCATTCAGATGCTCTGTCCGCTCTGTTCCTGTGGGGGTGGGAGGCCTCCAACAAACTGATGAAACCCGGGGGAACCCTAGACTTGTGGAACACCCCCATGGGCTGATTTTTTTCCTGGGGCTGGGTGCTTCAATTATCCCCTCGCCTCTCTGAGCATCGGTTTATTCAACCAAGAATGTTGCCTTTAAGTCAGCTGTGCGACTCTTGAGACTAGGCATCTGGTCTACCACCCCTCACCTGGTCTCCACCCAGCTCCGCCGTCTCCGGAGTCTGGCCGCCCAAAAGGGCCGGTGTAGGCACCTCCACTGGCGGAGACGCTCCCAGTCCCTCCGGGCTATCTGTGCCAGGCCTTTATTTCCCAGTCCGGAGGCGTCTGGGACGCCAGGTTCCCCACTCCGTCCCCACTTGGCTACTTGGGGGTCCGGATGAGGGTGTGGTAGACGGGCTTGACGATGAGGTGGAGGTGCAGGGCGTTCTCCACCAGGTACTCAGAATTGCGCCGCTGCAGATCCGCATGCGCCAGGAAGTCTCCTGCCTCCTCGCTGCTCTGGTGGAAGCTGTAGGCGTGACGCACCAGCAGGCGACCGTGGTGGCGCGCCCCGACCAGCACGGTCTTCTGGAAGCTCACGCCCGCCGCGTC
>NW_006436283.1:5460967-5468186 GCF_000325575.1 Pteropus alecto | reverse complement strand
TTTCTGACTGTCTCCCCGCTCTCGCTATCCATTATCGCTTGTGCTCACTCACCCTGTCTCCGTCCGCTGCCGTCCCTCTGCTCACCCTTTTTGCCAGTCCCCACTGGCACATGCTCCATGGGGTGTGGCACTGACTGCCAGATACCTGCCCCAACACCCATGTCTCCCCTTTCAGCCCCACATGTCTGCATCTGAGAATAAAAGATATTCCCCAGACTTCCCCGTAGTGAGTGTGGCCTTGTGGCTAAATTCTAGCTAGTGGAATGTCAGCAGGGGTGCAGTATGAAATGCGGGGAAAGACTGGTTAAGTAGAACCTCCTGGGGTGGAGGGAAGACTCTCTTGGCCTTCTGTGTTATCCTCCTGTTGTCTGGAACTTGGATGTGATAGCTGGAATTCTTGCAACCATCTTGTCTAAGCCATGAAAACAGGGTTACTTTCTCAGACTATAGTGTGCATGGCAACCCCTTTGCCGTGCACTGGCAGGAGGCAGGAGAAGAAGGGAGCTGGCTCACTTTTTCAGCTCCCTAGCCCTGTAGTTCAAAACCTGGCGCTGCAGGGAGGCCACGCCGTACTTGGTGGCCAGCCTGTGCAGGGGGATGGCCTGGACCAGCAGCACTGTCAGTTCGCCGCAGTACAGGTACCTGCGGGAGAGGTGCGGATACGAGGCGGGGTCAGGGCGGGGCCACTCCGCCCCCCACCCCACGCACACAACACACACGCCCATCTTCACTCTGCTCCGATTTCTGAGTCCAGAGGGGACCCTGCCATAGATGGAGAGCTTCGTGGTCAGGGGCACAAAGGGAGCAGTGGGCCCTGAGGCTTCCTGCCTTTTCCTCTCAAGGACTCTCCCATGCCTGTTCTGCTTCCCAGCCTCCTCGGTGGACACATGGAAATAGCATGTGTTTATTGAGCATCTACTAGGTGCCCAGCTCTATGCCAGAACAAAACAGACATGGCTCCTGCCATTGGGCAGTTAACCACCTGGGTTCAGATCCAAGTCCTGCCACCTACTGGCCCTGAGTGGGCAAATAATTTAACTTCACTCATCACTGAGCCTTATGTTAACCTAGGAAAGCGGGAGCCGCCTCCACCCCCGGGGTTACTGTGGCAATCAGAATGAATGGTACTCGCTACAAAGCAGGCGGTCACACAGGTTACTTCCCACTCCGCCCTCCCCTTTTCTTGCAGCTCATCTTTCTGACTGTCTCCTCGCTCTCGCTATCCATTATCGCTTGTGCTCACTCACCCTGTCTCCGTCCGCTGCCGTCCCTCTGCTCACCCTTTTTGCCAGTCCCCACTGGCACATGCTCCATGGGGTGTGGCACTGACTGCCAGATACCTGCCCCAACACCCCTGTCTCCCCTTTCAGCCCCACATGTCTGCATCTGAGAATACAAGATATTCCCCAGACTTCCCCATAGTGAGTGTGGCCTTGTGATTAAATTCTAGCTAGTGGAATGTCAGCAGGGGCGCAGTATGAAATGGGGGGAAAGACTGGTTAAGTAGAACCTCCTGGGGTGGAGGGAAGACTCTTTTCGCCTTCTGTGTTATCCTGTTGTCTGGAACTTGGATGTGATAGCTGGAATTCTTGCAACCATCTTGTCTAAGCCATGAAAACAGGGTTACTTTCTCAGACTATAGTGTGAATGGCAACCCCTTTGCCGTGCACTGGCAGGAGGCAGGAGAAGAAGGGAGCTGGCTCACTTTTTCAGCTCCCTAGCCCTGTAGTTCAAAACCTGGCCAGACACAAAATCACATGGAGGCTTTTTTTTTAAAAAAATGTGCTGAATCCAACCCCAGACCTAAATCCAAAGATCCAGGGTGGAATCAAGGGATCTGAAGTTTTAAAAAGCTCTCCAGGCCAGGTTTGGAAACAGCTCTGGGGCATTTGGTAACTGACAGCAAACTACAGAGCTTACAGGCAGGGCAGAGGCAGGGGCAGAGAGTCCCACTGCATTTGCAAGTGGGAGACAGGATAGAGGCGGAGGCTGCTTTGTCATCCTAATTGACAAAATGACCTCTAAGGGGCCCGGGGCTTCCGTGAGGCTGTGAATGGAGGAGCCTGGCCCCCCCCAAACCAGTCCTTCCGCTCCCCACCTGATGAACTTGTCAAAGACGGCAGCGCAGTCCCTGGGCTCCTGCAGGACCACCTCGCTCTGATTACTCAGCAGCTCCCGGAACAGCTCGCTGTGCATTCCCAGCAGCAGGCGGTGGGCGTGGAAGACACGGACCTCGTCGGTGCCCGCAGCCTGCACCCGCAGAACCACGTCGCTGGCATTGCCCTGCTTCAGAAGCTCCTGCAGGCGCTGGAGCAGCATCTGGGAGTGGTTGATGGAAGTGCCCACTGCCTCCCCGCCGACATCAGCTCTCTGGGCTGCAGCAGGAGGGAACACAGCACAGCCTGAGAAGGCACCAGGGCCCGGGGCCATGATCTAGGGGTGCAGAGGGACCAAGTGGAGACACCTGTGCCTGGGTGTGGACAGAGGGCGGGTGGGCCTGGGGAGGCTGTGTGCACACCTGTTTGTGCCTATGAAGTATGTGGGTTTCCTGTGTGTGCATGCAAGCACCCCCTTGGGTAGGAAAGTTTGTGAACCTGACGCTGAGCAGACCCAGAGAGGATGCTCTTGGAAAGGAGGTGGATTCCTGGCAGGGAGAAGTCATGAACCAGTGTAGGACAAAATGCCCAGAACTGGTCTCCGTGATGCCAGACCCCCAGACAAAGGTCGAGGAATCTCTTGGTACCCGCCCTTCACTTCCTGAAGGATTGTCCACCTAATCTCTCGGAGGAGTTGTCAGAAGTGGTGTGTTCACCAACAGATATTTATTGAGCACCTACTACGTGCCAGACACTCTCGTAGGAGCTCAGAATATGGCAGCGAACAAAAGAAGTCAGGTCTTTACGCTCAGAAAAGTCACAGTAAGTACAAATAAGCACTCTAGTTTTAGACCGTGATAAATAAGTGGGGGTGAGGCTACTTTGGGTACAGGAACCAGGGATGGGCTCCCTGAGAAATGACCAGAAGGAACTAGCCAGAGGATGAGTGTCCAGGCTGAGAACCAGCCCTGTAAAGGCTGAGGAGGATGGGCTTGGGATGCTGGGAGCAGAGAGGGTTAGGGGGCTGGAGGCTGAGTGTGAGGGGAGGGGCGGAGCGTGAGGCAAGGCTGTTTCCAGGCCCCGCTGCCCTCTTGGATCCCCATCTG
Source organism: Pteropus alecto (assembly GCF_000325575.1). Taxonomy (NCBI): domain Eukaryota; kingdom Metazoa; phylum Chordata; class Mammalia; order Chiroptera; family Pteropodidae; genus Pteropus; species Pteropus alecto. The sequence goes on along the minus strand of NW_006436283.1, from coordinate 5,464,984 downwards.
TGAGTGCACTCTCAGCGTGGGGCCTGTGGGGCACCAAGAAAGTACAGGGGCCCAGCGGGAATGGGATTCTCGTGGTACCTGCATGTCGAGGATGGCATTACCCTCCAGGCTGGCCACGCTGGACCTGCCACGTTTCCAGGGATGCCATGAGGGTCAGATGGGGACATGCACTCAGTTACAGAAAACTTCGGTGACAGAAAACACTGCCAGCAGCTTCCCCAACTGGAGAATGGAGTGAAAGGCCTCACAGAGAGGCAAGGAGGGCATGGGACAGCAGTAGATGAGGACCCACTGCCCTGCGCTCACATGCACACACACGCATGCATGCACATGCTCACACACATGCACACACACGCATGCATGCACATGTTCACACACACATACACACACGCACACATGCACATGCTCACACGCACACACACGCACACACGCATGCACGTGCTCACACGCACACATGCACACATGCACATGCTCACATGCACACATGCACACACACATGCATGCACATGCTCACACGCACATACACACATGCACAAGCTCACACGCACACATGCACACACGCATGCATGCACATGCTCACACACACACGCACACATGCACATGCTCACACACGCACGTGCACACACATGCATGTACGTGCTCACGCGCACACATGCACACACGCACACATGCACATGCTCACACACGCACGTGCACACACACATGCGTGCACATGCTCACACACACACATGCACATGCTCACATGCACACGTGCACATGCACGCACGTCCGCACACACACACACACTGCGGCCTGTGGGGGCTACTAGAGAGAAGGCTCATGGAGGAGCAGAGCATCGGGGTGTGAGAGAAGGAGACAGGAGAAAGGGAGGGTGAGAGCAGTGAGTGATTAATTTCCCAGCCCCACCTCCCCAACCTGAATCTTGATAGAGTCCCATCAGCCTCTGCCTGGAGTCAGCCGCCTGAGACAAAGGACAGTGGAAGGGTCTTCTTGTGGTTAGAACCCTGCTTGGTGGCCCAGCCCCTCCTCCGGTCTGAGACAGGTTGCCGTCCTCCCAGAAGGAATAGACTACTAGCCTGGCTGGCTGGACACCGCCCCCTCCTGGCCTGTGCAGGTAGGGCCAGAAGTTCCTGCCCTTCCTCCCTGTCCCTCACTCCCACCCCGCCCACTGCCCACTCACCTGCACGAGAAGCCAGGCCCACCAAGGTCAGGATGGCCCAGAAGCTGCCCCAGGACCCAGGCTTGGCACAGCCCAGCCTAAGCATCTTTGTGCCCCGTCCCTGTGTCCACTGGAGGGACAGTGAAGCCGAGACCACACTGCTCACATCTCTTCTCCTTATATAGGATCCAGCACAAGGGGCCAGCACCCTCCTTCCTGGCCAGCCTCCCTCCCCCAATCCAGCCTCTGCCATGGATTGGTGGAAACTGGCCCCAGCTGTTGCCCAGGCAACCTCTTAAGCCAGAGAGTGGCAGCCCCAGGGGCTATTGTGCTGCCTGCGGCCCCTGAGGGGGACAGATCCGGCACCCTCCCCCACATCTCTACCACCCAGCAGAGCTAGTCGTTCCTTTCCTGGGAAGTTTTCTGTTCTCCAAAGGGCAGGCAAGAGGCTCCAGGACAGCTGGCAGCCCTGGCCCAGAGGGTCCCCAGCCCCCCGCCCTGGCACAGAGCACGCTTGGCAGCATCTTGGCTGGAGTCCCATGGTGAGCAGGCTGCAAGGGAAGGGCCTGGAAAAGGAGAGGGACAAGGCGGCTCAGGCTCCCACCCCTCCCCCTCTCCTATTTTGGGGTGGGCTAGCTCTCCAGACAGGAGGGCATGGGTCTCAAATAGGGGCCCGCCCATGGGTAACTGGTATCCATGTTCTTTGTTGAAGAATGTTTCTGGCATGCTCTAGGGAGGGTGATGGGCTGTGACTGTCACCCCCAAGGGTCAAGGTGAGCCATGATGGCAAGGCAGAGCATACGGTAGAGGCACCCCAGCACATGTACCACTGTGGGAGGTGCACCTCGGCAGGGCTGGCCACCTCGCAAGACGCTGGCCCTTGGCAGGCAGCCCACCGCTTGCCCAGCCAGCCCACGCCTTGGCACGGGGGCTGGAGACGCTGAAGTGGGCACCTGTGTGCCTGTCTGCCTCTGCCCCTCCTTTCTTTAACTCAACTCCTCAAGTGGCTTCTGGTCCCTGGGAAGGAAGCCCCTCCTTGTGAGGCTTCTTGTATCGGCTTCTGTCCAGCCTCCAACTACAATTTTCCCCCAGTAGAGGCTCCACCTCCTACGATGTCTAACTTCCGTTATCCCAGCGTTCCAAGGAGACACGCAGCAGACCTGGCACCCCACCCCGACCGAAGGAGAAACTGAGGCAGAGAGCTAGGCCGCAGTCTCCATTGGGTTAGTGCGGAGAAGTGACGTACAGAACTCGAAGGGAGAGAGGAGGGTGGGGGGCGTGTGTGGGTGCTGTCGAGGCCTCACCTTTTTCAGGGAGTAAGTAGAGTCTGACTCAGTCTTCGTGGGAGAGACTCCTTTGAGGCTGATGAACAAAAGTGGGGGATCCCGAGAGGCCAGGTTCCTGACCGGAAATGGGTCGGAACCTGCCCTGCTTTGCTGTCTGGATCCCAGGGACCAGCTCAATGCATTGATTTCTGTCCCCGGCTGCCACAGAGAGACCTGACAGCTCCACCCCCTCTCTGGAGCCACAGACAGAGCAGGAATTGGGTCTGGCACCTGCCTCGTCCGGGTTGGCAGAGATGGAGCTGTCCGGCCCCGCGGAAAGCCCTCTCGGCTGCCCTGACCTTCATGCCTGGTTCCCGTCGTCCGGATCCACCATCCTTGCCCGCTGGCTGCCTGCCTGCCCTTCCCGTGGGCTGCACCACCTCCCTAACCCAGCTTGGTGAGACAGAGCCTGAGCGTCACCGGGGTACGGGCCTCTGAGGGCATCCTCTTCCATGCACAATACGTTCCAATAGGAATGTAATTGAAGAACGGTAAGAGAACACACAACTCAGAAAACGGTATTTCAGTAAACACGCTTCTTAACTCCGGCCTCCTTGAGGCTCTGCATCAATCTGTCTAGAAGTGTAGCCCACCTGTACCGGTATTTTCGAAGCATCCTGGACGATTGTTATGTACACCCCAAGCTAAGATCTACCTACTAGGGCTAGATGGATGGCAACGCAAGGGATCAGGGAGGCCCCAGATTACTGAGAAGACTCAGGAGGGTCCCCTCTGACTCCCCACCTCTGAGAGGGCCCACTTCCTACTATTTCTAACTTCTGTTATTCCTGAAACTCCTCTAATAATTTAGAAACTGGCTTTCCAGGAATAGGCATTCTCTGTTCTCTTTTTCTTAGTCTGAGGGTTGCTGGAGCGTGTGCATGCATACGTGTGTGTGTATGTGCGTGTACACGCGTACACATGGACCTGAGCATCTCAGAGTGGGAGAGAGGAAGGAGGGCGTTTGCCCTGCCCAGTCTTGGAGACAGAGGATCTGAGACACTCCACCTTATTGTTCCCTGGGGATCTGGAAGCTCCGTAATTCCTTGAGAGTAAGTCTGATGAGCACAGCGCACGAACTAGAACAATTCTCAGAGAAGAGTGTGACTTCCTGCCAGCCGATAGCGTTTATGACCCTAGTGACGGTCTCATGGCCAGGACCAAGCAGAGCCAGGACTCCGGTGCCACTTTTCTGCTCAGCTTTTCTTTCCACAGACCCGTGCTGTCTCTTCGGGGAAGCTTATATCAGGAGCCATAAGTGACGCCAGTGGGCAAGGACCCTCTAAGGCTGTAAAAGCAATGGAGACCTCTCGCTAGCTTGGGGCAGGGTGGAGAGTTTCTGAACCTGCAGAGTGGGTGATCAGATGCGGGAGTGTGACAATACCCACGTATTATCAGGGTGGGCCCCAGACCCGGGCCTGCCCTTACCCCTTCCTGAGCTGGGGTGCCCTCAGACACTTAGCTCAAGGAATAAGGAGTTGTTAGTTTATTCCAAGCCCCAGGTCCTCAGGGTGGGACACACTTAATAAACAA
>NW_006436283.1:5458997-5460932 GCF_000325575.1 Pteropus alecto | reverse complement strand
TTTCCCCGAAGTAACTCGCACACTATTAAAAGCGTCCCCGAAGCCAGGCTGTCCCACGGGGCTAACATCTGCTTTCCTGCCTCGGCGCCCTCCATCACGCCGTCCTCCCCCACCCCCTGATGGATCGCGCTTTGCTTCCGCATCGAGTGCTTGCAGCCTGTCTGATCCACGCCCCCCTCCTCCATAAAGCCTGAGCTCACAGTGGCCTCCCCCTGCCTGAATTCCTGTTCTTCCTGTTCTTCCAGAGAAGGTTGTGTGAGGGAGTGACAGTGAGCAGCTCTGGGGGAGGGACAGACCTGAATTCAAATGCCAGCTGCCACATACCAGTCCTGTGGCTTTAGCATGGTCACTGAGCTTCTACAAGCTCTGGTGCCGCCTTGCGTGAAACGGAGGGGACCGGAGTTAGCTCATGGGGCTACCGTGCGGGTGACAAGTGTAGGGGACGGGGTTGGTGCTCAGGAAATGTTGGAGCCCCTCACACACAGCTGGCCTTTCCAACTCAACCGGAGAGCTAGACCCTTGCTCCCCCACAGCCTTGTGCTATTTGTACTCTGCCTGGGGACCTGAGTGGGTAGTTTCTACTCTGGTCCCCACTGTGTCATGCAGGGGACCTGGCCAAAGGCAGGGTCAGGACACGCCCCCAGGGGGCAGCAAGGCCTCTGGGATGGCCCAGCTTTGGCTCTGAAGGTGGGGCTGGGTGAGCGGGTCAAGGTAGCTCCAGCCCCAGATGTGGGATCCCATTGAGGAAGCCCGGAAGCCAGGCTGCCACGTTCCCGGAGGGCGGGTGTGGGAAGCGATTCCAGGCTGGGCATCAGCTCTCCGAGTCAGTCCACACACTGTCCCGGGGAATCCACCGTGGGCCGCACTGGTCACTCTTCCCACTGTGGGGACAGCCGGCCGGGCGCAGATCCAGCCTCTCCAGAATGTTCACGCATTGGCTGATGTTTATTTGCCAGAGACTTATCTTCCTTGGGGGCTAGTCCATTTCACCAGGGCCAGACAAACAACAGCTTGCAAGATGCCACGGGTCTTGGTTTCCCAGTGCTGCTGGCAGCCTGCTCAGGCTTCTCTCAGTGGTCACTGTCGCCACCGCGCACAGCTTCCTGCCACCCTTCCAGGCCAGCAGCCCTCCAGTAGTAGCCTCGTCCTGGTCCCACCTCCTGCAGCTGCGGCAGGACTGACTCCTTCAAACCTGGCCCACAAAACCTCTCCGGGTGAGGGCTCCTCTCGTGGTGGCCTCGCCTCTCCCTCCAGGCACTGCTTTGCCCCACCCCCAACCCCCACCCCTGCAGACCTGCCCTCCTCTCTTTGATGCTAGTAGAGTCAGCTCCCCAAATCCTTCTGCTTTTCCCCCAAAGTCCTCCCCTCAGGGTGTGACTGCCCTGGCTGAGCCCGAGCCAACCCCCAGAGTGCCCTGGAGCAGGAGGCGGTCCATCCAGAGCCCCCGCCCTGCCCCCTCCCCGGTATCTCCCTCCCAGTCTGACACCCACTCTTCTCTGCACCCTTGGGAATCCTGGTTCGCTCCAGACCACATCTGCAGTGTAGACTCCGTCCGGTGAGGCTCAGCCCCACCCTACCCTTCCCTTCCACAGCCTCCCTCCTCCCCACCTCTCTGCACTGACCGGCTCAGTACGGCTGGAAGAACCACAGGGCAAACGACGCTTCGAGAGCTGGTGATGCTGAGAGGAAGCTTTAAGGACTCCCGGAAAAAGCCACAAGGTGACCCCAGACTCAGACTCCAGGAGCATGAGGCTCGAGGGACAAGAGACAGGTAAAGTACGTAGAACTGGGCGGGAGGGGAGAGTCAAGGACAAGGACAGGTAAGGAGTCCGGAGGCCGGGGCTGGGGAGCTTGAAGCAGATAATGGATGAGCAGTAGGATGGGCGGACTCGGTTTAGCAGGGGGCTGGGGGCTTCCGCAGGAAAAAAGCTGGGA
>NW_006436283.1:5417220-5458953 GCF_000325575.1 Pteropus alecto | reverse complement strand
GATGTAGGACCTAAAGACCGAAAGTGTGGGCTGAGGAGGGCAGGAAGCAGAGCATGCAGCTGGTTCTCATCCCGGAGTGGCCACAAGCCAGCTGTGTGATCCGGGCGGGTCACCTGGCCCCTCTGGATTCTTTCCTCATCAGGAAACCACGGCCATTCCAGGTCCAGTAGTGCCGACCTATGAAGAGGGATGCTCTTCAGCCAAGGAAAGAGGGGCGATTGTTGATTGGAGCCGTGCAGCTGCTGTGGGTCACTGGGCGTCAGCATCACCTGTGGATGCTTGTGAAAAACACAGCTGCTCAAGCCCCTCTCCAGACCCCCTGGGCAGACTGCCTGGAGCAAGGCTCAGGAACCTGTACTGTCACCAGTGCCCCCTCCCGTCCTGACTGTGCCCTGCAGCCTGTTTCAAGGCCCCGCTTTCCAGGCTGAAGACCTACCGAGAACAATGCAATCGAGAAATAGTCTCCGTGGCAAAGAGAAATGCCCCCAGGGTTCTCTGCCATCATCGGGGAAGCCAGGCCACTGAGGGGCTGGGGTGTGGACTTGGCAATAGAAATTGTCATTTGGCTGGGCCTGATCCGGGGTCTGCACAAAGCAGGGGTGAAAAAAGACCTCGGGGTCAGGGTCAGGGTTGGGCTGCTGCGGGTCTGGCCGGGAAGAGACCAAATGCTCTAACCCTGAGCCCTTCCACCCTTCCCAGCCAGCCAGCCACCAGCGACCCTGCTGCCCACACCCAATGGCAGTAGGCCAAGCCAGGCGTTGGAAGGCCATTGGCCGGAGATCCCAGCAAGGTCCCCGTGTGTGGCTGGTGTCATTCCTGTCATCTACTACAGCATCCTGCTGGGCCTAGGGCTGCCTGGTAAGTGGAGGGCTGGGGTTTCGGGTCTTGGGGGTTTCCAGAAATTGGGGTTCTCCTTTGATGGATGCCAATCCTCTATGCTGACCCCTGAAGGCTCAGGATCATAGAACCTCCCTCAGGCTTCCCTTGCCTTTATGGGGGTGATCTGGGTCATGGGGGGAAGCAAAGCACAGTAGGGAGTAAAGGTGAGGGGTCAGGAGTAGGGGCACTCAAGATGAACCCGAGGTTTCCCCGGAGCAGAAAGCCTCCTCTACCCCCAGCAGCGGGCGCTCTCCTAGGATACCCGCCTTCCTGTGGGACTGCCCTCGGCTCAGTTGCAAGCTTCCTGTCCCATCCCCTGCCTTCGGAGAGCAGAGCTGGGGTGGAGGTGCGGTGTAGGTGCAGAAAAGGACAGGGGGTCTCGTCCTTGGGGAGTTACCCATCCCTGCCTGTCACCAGAAAGGCCTGTGTGTAAGGCACATGCCCCGGCCCAGCTGGCAGAGTGTGGATGGACGGGGCACGGCTGATCCGGGTAGCCTTCCAACAAAACGAGTTTTAGGACGAGTCTGGAAAGAGGAAGAAGAGAAGCCAGACCAAGCAGGTGGGGAGGGACATGATGACACCTTGGAAAACAAAGTCCGAGCAGTGCTTCTAACGCCTCTGACTTCTCCCTTCTGCGGCCGTGGTCGCCATCAGTCAACCTCCTGACCGCAGTGGCCCTGGCCCGCCTGGCCGCCAGGACCAGGAAGCCCTCCTACCACTACCTCCTGGCGCTCACAGCCTCGGATATTGTCACCCAGGTGGTCATCGTGTTCGCGGGCTTCCTGCTGCAGGGAGCTGTGTTGGCCCGAGAGGTGCCCCAGGCCGTGGTGCGCTCGGCGAACATCCTGGAGTTTGCGGCCAACCACGCCTCGGTCTGGATCGCTGTCCTCCTCACCGTGGACCGGTACAGCGCCCTGTGCCACCCGCTGCGCCACCGCACGGTCTCATCTGTAGGCCGGACCCGCCGGGCCATCGCCGTTGTCCTTGGTGCCGCCCTGCTGACCGGCATCCCCTTCTACTGGTGGCTGGACGTGTGGAGGGACGTGGAGCCCCCCAGCGCACTGGACGAGGCCCTCAAGTGGGCTCACTGCCTCACCGTCTATTTCATCCCTTGTGGCATTTTCTTGATCACCAACTCGGCCATCATCCGTCGGCTCCAGAGGAGGCGCCGGAGCTGGCCGAGGCCCCAGGTGGGCAAGAGCACAGCCATCCTCCTGGGGGTCACCACAATCTTCGCCTTCCTTTGGGCACCCCGGATCTTTGTCATGCTCTACCACCTGTACGTGGCCCCCGTCCACCGGGACTGGCGGGTCCACCTGGCCTTGGACGTGGCCAACATGGTGGCTATGCTCAACACAGCAGTCAACTTCGGCCTCTACTGCTTTGTCAGCAAGACTTTCCGGGTCACCGTCCGAGAGGTCATCCATGATGTCCACTTGCCCTGCACCCCAGGGTCACGGCCAGAGGGCGTGGTGGTAGAGCCCATGCTGAAGCCTCCAGGACTCCCCAAAGGGACAGACTTGTAGTGGAAGAGCCCAGCCAGGGAGCTTGGTGGGGCTCAGGGCCAAATGTAATGGGCCTTTGTGGTTGTGCCCACAAACTTTATCAACACCCTACTTTACAATGTGGGGGTAGGTGGAGAGGCTCTTTCTTTTAGAGGTGCCCCCCACCCCCGATAGAGGGGAGGACAATTTGTCCAACTTTTACATTAGCTTCACCAGCAATTGCCATTTCCTAGGACAAGGAGGGCTCTGCCAGGCACAAGCTACTAATGTCAGCTGCTATGGGCATTCCTTTGTAAGGGACATTTCACTGGGCACATCGTGAAGACTAAATTAATGTTGGTTGAATGAATGAAAGAAAGAAAAGGTGGATGGATGGATGGATGGATGGATGGATGGCTGGCTAAATGAACATAAATTGTTTCCCCTTTCTGGATCCCACCTCTCATTCCTTGAGTCGATCACCTCTCTGGCTTCCAGTGGCAATGCCAGGGTGAAAAGAAAGGCATCTCCAGACTCCTTGGGCTGGGGGAACCAGATGTTCGAGGCTTAGCACTGGGAGGGAGCTGCTCGGGAAAGGTGGTCGTCTCAAAGCAGATGTGATGCCCCCGCCCTGGAGAGGCACGACCCCTTGGGTCTCAAGCATGCGAGTTCCATTCAGCTTAACCACCCGCCTGGAGCCAACAGATGAAGGGCCGCAGGTTTCCTGGGGCTGCAGGTTTCCATGGTTGCCTGACTATGCCAGAAGGAAATGCCCTCTCAGCCCAGGGGCCAGGGAAGGGAGAGCAGGAAGGTCCGACTTAGCCCTGCCCCGGGAGCCCCCTTCACTTGGAGGAGGGGGATAGCTCCGCGCATCTGACACTGACCCTGGGGGGCTCTGCTGGGCCCCTCCCAGCCTCTCCAGGGCCCCCCTCTTTCCTTTCCGTAGTGCCAGCCTGGAGTGGCAGCTGGGAGAGATTAGCAGATGGACCTCCCACCTGCTCCAGACGCTGAGTAAACACATTAGCCTGTCTGCTTTCTGCTTCCCTGTCGGCAGAGCTGACCTTTCCCCTGAACAGGTGGTCCCGGCTGAGCCCCCAGCCACACCCAAGCCCTGAGTGGGATTAACAGGCAAAAAAGCCTGATGCGTGCTGGCACAGTGAGCGCACAGTAAGTACTCTGCTTCTGCCTTTCCTCTCCTCCCTAGAGCAGGGCATCGGGGAAGGAAGGGACTTTCAGCCACATCCAGAAGGAAGAGAAGGCAGGTCCCCAATCCTTTATCCACCATTCGAAACTCCAAAAAGCTCTGAAAATGAAAACATTTTTCCTGAGTTTGCCACTACCACATCTAGCGACAAAATCTGACCTGGAAAGATGGGAAGGGGCGTACGACTTGGTGCAGACTGGCTGCCTAGGCTCTGCGGGGTGTGGTTACGCCTGTAGGCCCGAAGCCACCAGAATCCAGACCTGACATCCAACCACAGACCGCACATGACCTTCATTCTGAAAAATTCTGAATTCTGAGACACGTCCGGTCCTAGGAGTTCAGAGACAGGATTTATTTATTTTTTAAATAATATTTTTTATTTTTCGATGATAGTTGGCATACAATATCATATTAGTTTCAGGTTTTCAGAGAATTGATTGAAGACCTGTAAGTCCCACCATTTCTGCTACCGCATGGTATTGACCGACCCTGGGTGGATCTGGGGCATGGGCTTCCCCAGTGGGCACATGGCTGTGGGTCAGAGTTCACGTGTCAGAGCTTCGCTCCTTGTTTAAGGAGGACAGGATGCAAGTGCAGGCACCCCCGGGGGAAAAGGGGGTCCTGGAGGGCGAGGCAGATGACGCCCCCCCGGCCCAGCCCGAGGGGCAAGTCCGCCCTACAGAAGAAGGCTCTGGGAGGACAGATGCCTCCTGATGCAGAACCAAATGGAGCTCAGTCCAGGGACGGACCTTCTCCCACTCTGTACAAAACCTGCAGAATCAAGGAACACCCTTGTCATAGAAGGCTCTGTAGATGGGGCAGGGCCAGTGACAGGATACCTCTCTCATCTTGCTGGTGGGCCGTCCTCAAGGAGGCAGAAAGATTCACTCCCCTGTCCCCAACACCAGGAAAACCAGGAACTTCCTCAAACAGGTGGAGAGGCTCTGTTAAGGCGGATCAAGTTTTGCAGAGGTGAGGGCTTTGAGCCACTGGAACCCAGGTGTTAATGGGACCTCACTTGTACCCACAGGCTGGCATGACATCAATGTTTTCAAAGAATCCTGCATCCTGAGTATTGTAACCATTCTACAGGCTGAGGAATGCAAGGCACAGAGAGATTAGACAATATGCACATGGCCTGAAGCTGGTCAAGGGCAAGAGACTCACACCACGTCTGCCGGTTTCAGATTATTCCCCGTCCATCCATCACCGCTCAGGTGCAGAAAAGGCAGCTTCAGGGACTCTTTCATCGCTTACAACTTTTCGGTCCCGGACTTACCAGATTTGGGAATCAATATCATATTTTCCTAATAAGCTGCATTAAGTAACAGTTTAAAAAAAAAAAAACATTTTGGTAACTTTAACGAAATGAAGAGATCCTTGCTTTGATACGCCTGTCACTGAACTGTAAATGAAAAGTATTATTAAAACTGCTCCAATCTTTCCGTTATGCATTTCTATCCTTAAACTCTCAACGGCGTCTACACTGCAGGGGGGAGGGTCACCCTGCCTTCTCTCTCCAATCCGCCTGCTCAAACATCTCACGAACGGAAACACTTCATGAAATGCTGTTTTTTCCCGTACACTTTCCCCCACATATTGTCCCGTCTGTCAGTGAACCTCATGTTCTATCATTACCACGTTAATATTCGAGGACAGTTATTTTTCGAGCGTCTCTCACTTCCTCCCAAGTCTATGTGTGATTTTTTCACTGTTTTGGAAATTGGTTGATAAATTGTTTTCCGGTGCGTGTGTCTATGTGTGTTTGTTTCCTAGGGGCTGCCATAATAAAATACCACAGCCTCGGTGGTGGCGGCGGGGGGTGCGTGGGTGGCTTACACAATGGAAATTTATTTTCTTACCTTTCTGGAGACCGGAAGTCCAAGGAGTTGGCGGGTTTTGTTTCTTCCCAGTCCTCTCTCCTTGGCTTGCAGACGGCCGCTTTGTCCCTGTGTCCTCACACGGTCTTTCCTCCGTGTGGGAGCATCCCTGGTGTCTCTCTGCCGGAAGTCCAAGGAGTTGGCGGGTTTTGTTTCTTCCGAGTCCTCTCTCCTTGGCTTGCAGACGGCCGCTTTCTCCCTGTGTGGGAGCATCCCTGGTGTCTCTCTGTGTGTCCAAATTCCCTCTTCTTGCAAGGACACCGCCAGTCAGATCAGATTAGTGCCCACTCTAACAGCCTCATTTTAACTAATTATCTCTTTAAGTTAAACTCGTCCCAGCCCTCCCCTGACCTCACCAGCCTGCAACCTGGGAGGGGCCATGTCGGGAAGATGCGGGGGCTCAGGAGACCGGTGCATACTGAGACCCCCAGCTCCTCCAGTCGGAGGCCTGCTCCCCGGCCTTCACACCTCTATTCAAGAAGCTTGGAAAGGTACAGGGAGTTAGGGCTTCAACTTATGAATTTGGGCCGAACACGATCAGCCCATAACACTCTGGTTAGTTTAAAGAGAAATATCAGTTTGGCTGCATGTCCAGTTTCTCTCAGCTTTAAGTGAAATGTCCGCCCACCTTTCTCCTTCTGGGTGGTGTAGCAGGGTCTCTAAAGGTGACCTCTCCTTTCTCCCTGGAAGATTTCCAAACTCCCAGGAGGCTTCCTGGATTTGTCCTCGCACCCCTGGCCCTGCCTCTTCCCACAGCTCACAGCTCGCTTCCACCTCACTTGAGTTTTCTCCTTGAGGGCTTCTTTCTTTCTTTTTGCCCAAAAAGAAGAGGCGGATGGAAAAGGGGCCCACAGCTGTCCACGTCCTCCTGAGGCGGTCGGCAGGGACGGTCTCGGACGTGGGGGTGTCTTGGGAATCTTGGCTATTCCGTAAATGCCTCCTTTGTCAAAGGGGGAGCTCGAGCCGCTGCTCAGACAGCAGGGGGCGCTGCAGGACTGGCTGAATGGACAGGCGGGACTGGGAGGCGGTGGTGGCCTTAAGGCAGATTTGTAGGAAGGTCCAAGTGACTGCAAAGAAAGTTTGTCTGCCCTGGGGCCCACAGCCAGCGCGCAGCAGTCCGGTAGGAGGACTCAGAGGTCCCGCATGTCGCTGTCCTCCACCCTGAAGCCACGAAGCCTCCTGTCTGCCAGGCTGTGGCTGCAAGTTTTCTCACATCATTCTGGTTTCCAGGCTGGATAGGTTCCCTGTGCGAGGCAGTGTGAAGGGCCCTTTCATGGCCTTCCTACCCCCACCCTCTACGGGCAAGGTCTGGCCACCCCTCCCACTGGTCTTCGACTCGGCTGGCCTGCCCTCCCCACTGTGGGGAGCTCGGCCTGCCTGGGCTCAGAGCCCGGGGCTTCTGTCAGTGCCTCAGGGGTCCCACTCACCCCACCCCAACCCAGTTCCGCCTGCACCCAGCCCCCGGCTGGCAGGTCCGAAGCACCCACCTGGGCATTCTGCCCTCTGCGGGACTTTGAGCTTTGGCAGTGGCCTCACACGACAGGGATGGGGAAGGGGCCAAGAAGGTGAGGGAGGGAGACTGCCGAGCCCACTGTGAGTCACGAGCAGAACCGGGACCCGGGACCAGGCGCCACCCACACCTGCGGCTGTTCCTGGGCTGCTGTTGGGCTCCTCTCTCTGGCCACAGAGCAGGAGGGACAGTCTTTTGCCTGCCTCATCTTTGTCCCCCAAGACAACTCGTCCCAGCCCTCCCCTGACCTCACCAGCCTGCAACCTGGGAGGGGCCATGTCAGGAAAATGCAGGGGCTCAGGAGACCGGTGCATCCTGAGACCCCAGCTCCTCCAGTCGGAGGCCTGCTTCCCGGCCTTCACACCTCTATTCAAGAAGCCTGGAAAGGGGACCTACCCTGGGGAGAAGGCGGGCCGCCTGCCCGGGCGCTCCCTCACCTGGTGTAAAAGGAGAGCTGAGGCCTTCCTCCAGTTCTTTCTGAAGAAAATGGGTTGGGGCCTGACTTAGCCCCTGCCCCCCGCCCACCTGAGATTGGAGCAGCAGCGCCCCACCTGCACTCCTTTACCTGGGCTTCTTCCTTCCGGGCAGGAGTGGGGTGAGGGAGGGGTGATGAGGGCACGGTTGGTCTCTTTCCCGCAGGTACCCCCCCAACACGGACCCCAGGACCCCATGCCCCTGGCCTGGTGGGAAAGGCGAGATCCTCTGCCCCTCCAGCTGAGCCGGGGCAGGGTCTCGGATGGCCGGCCCCCTCCCTTCCTGTCTGCGCTCACTGTGGCTGCCGGAGGTGGAAGAGTTAATGAGGTCTGCGGCGTTTCCACCCCGGACTCCTCCTAGGTATATATTTAGCAGGCGGCACAAGGCGGAGGGAGAGGAATGCCAAGATGCCCTGGCACCACAGCCTCTGATTCGCCACACCAACCCCAGGAGGGCGGCGGTGCAGGGGATGAGAGATGGGGGAAGGGCGCCGCGAGGGCTTGGGACGTGGAAGGGGAGCGGACCCGGTGGAGGGCAGGGGGCAGGGCGTGTGCGAGTTGGCTTTAAATGGAAGGCTCTGGTCGCAGAGAGGCCCTGGTGCGGGCAGGGCGTTGCTCTCTTCCGGTGGGAGGTGGACGGAGTGACCCAGTCTCCCAGGGGCACGAGGGACGGAGTGTGGAGAGGAGGGCCGGGCACAGGGGCTCACCGGGGAAGGGCGAGGGGGCGGGGCCTATAGAATAGCTGCGCCGCCTCCCTCTCGGGATGCCGTGAACTTCTACCTTACATTTCTAGAGCCCTAGGCTTTTAATCAGCTCTTCCACATCCCCTAACTCCTTAGACCCTAATGTGGGAATAAACGAAGGCCACCCACGTGAGAACCAGCAAAGGCTACTGGTTCCGAGCTTGCCGTACAAGGAAGGTGTCAGCAGCCACTAGCTTCTGCGTTGGGCAGGGACTCGAGGTGGGAGCGCTTTGTAGGGCCACAAACGGAAGGCCCCAGGTGTGCCCCGATGGGAGGTTGTCTGCATGGGGAAGCCCTAGGGGGCTACCTAGAATGCGGGGGTCCTATGTGCTTGGTTAGGGGTGCTATTTGGTTTTCTCTCCTTGGCCCGCGGGCGGAGGCAGGGAGAGCATCAGGGAAGTGGTCAGACATGATCAAGTCTGGGCCTCCTGGGGCCGGTTGCTACAGAGCTTATTATTTGGCCTCCGGATGCATTGTTGGAGATAGTGGTCAGACTTCCTCCAAGTCGGACTGACAGGCGACAGGTCCACTTCCTGGGCTGGTTCCTGCAGATAATGGGTCAGAGGTCTATTTGTATAGAGGGCCTGGCCATCGTCGGCCTGTCTGTTCAGTCTCTCACCAACAACCTGTGAGTGTCATCTCAGTGCTGCGGGCAAGCAACCTGGGCATCGAGAAGGTGAGCTGACTCAGCTAGGTCACAGAGTCGGTGTGTTCCAGACGCTGGCAGCACCGCGCTGGATTTAGGCACAGACCTCTCCTGTCAGTCTCCCTGAGGCGAGGTTCCGGCTGCCTTGCCTCCGGCTCCTTCCTACGCTAGTACTTTGAGCGTGTTCTCCATGAATATGTGTTACATGAATGAATACAAATTGTTATGATGTCTGTGAGGTACCAGGGAGAAATGCAGAAACACAATGTAGGGTCCCGGCTGACGGGGCAGCCGCAGTCAGGACCGCCAAGCCCTCGGCTCTCTCCTCTCCATCATCCTGCCATCGTCTCTGTGCTCCTTGCTTGGAACCTGAAACCACAGACCGAGACCATTTGGGCCAGTTGGGCCGAGAGGGAACCAACTCCCAGCAGGCAAGAGCAGTGAACTCGAGCGCCTGTCCGCCCCACTGTCCACTCCACTGTTATAATCGATGTATTGGGGATTCGAGTCGGGCCTCACTGAGTGACGCGGGCAGCCAATGGTACAGGAGGACACTTCCTCCCAGGAGTTGGCTTAGGGCACAGCCAGGTGGGGGTACAGGAGTCTCAGGCCCTGTGGAAGGCAAGACCCTAAGATGGCCCCGTGATCTCCGTTCTTGTCCTCATGAGTGACTCTGTGATGATATGACATTCCGCCGTAAAAGGGATTTTCAATGTAGGGAGAAGTGCACTTGTCCTGGCCCCGTGGCCCTGGGCCTCTGAAGGCCCAGTTTCTGTATCTGTGAAGTAAGGCGCTGGCCCAGGTAATATAACACTACCTATTGTGATCCGCATTCTTTCGAGGCCAGGATTAAGGCCGGCTCCCCTGGGCTCTGCTGGTCAGATGGGTTTAGGCGGCTCCTCGGTCTGTGGAAAGGAAGAAGCAGAAGAAATGATTTCTGAATGTGGGCGCTGTGGAGGTGGGGCCCCGCTCCCCATCCAGCTTCAGTTCTTCTCTGACCTCGAGCGGAAAGGTCACACCTATGAAAAGAAAAGATTTCAAGTGAGCAACAGGTGTGGCTGTTGGTTTTTCCAAGGGCTTGGTTCTGCTTCCTGATGAGTGACCACCTCCTGGGGCCACAAAGGAGGGGTGTGGTCACAATCCCTTGGAGACCATGCCATCGCCCTGCTCACTTCACACAAAGTCCTGCCTTGGGAGTCTGAGCCTCGCCAGCGGGTGGCTGGCCCATCTCTACCCCTAGTCAGGGTCCTTGTGACTCGTGCAGGGGAGGGGCGTGGGCGGGGACCTCCACAGGGACTTGAGACAGTTCAGTGGCTCTGCGTCCTTCAGCCTTCAGCCTGCTCTCTTCCTTCTCGCCATCAGAAAGATGTCCGGCAGAGGGCTTGGTCCTTGAAAAAAGTTAAGGGGAAAGGAAAGCGCCATGTGGGTTTGGGCAGACAGAGGAGAGAGAGAGAGAGAAAAAGCAGAAGTTAGAGGATTAGAAGAGAAAGGATTCCCAGGAGGAAGAAGAGCAGTGACCTGTTCAGGAGCCACCGGGGCTAAGAGGAGACGGGATAAGGAAATGCAAAAGAAACGGGACCCGTAAGACTCACCTCTCCTTCGGGAGAGCTGCTGGGTGCCAAATCAGATTTGGCAAAAGGCACCCTTAGTTTTCATTATAGACTCAATTGTGGATTATTGGTGCTTACGGGAGGGGGAAGCCTTGGTCCGCTGGCCTCCGTCTCCTCTCCAGGATCCCAGCAGCGGGTTCTCCCTACCCCGCCCCACTGCCTCCATCCCCCAAGCTTGTCCTGACCCTGTCACTTACGAGCCGTCCAGGGGGCACCCACTGCCCCAGGAGGAAGTCCCAACCCCTCCACACGGCAGACCTCGGGGACTTGACTCCCAGTCTCTCAGCTCCGGCTGGCCCCACGTCACCTCCCACCTGTGCTCCGGCCACGCCGTGGGGCTGAGCATCGGACTCCCAGCACCTTCTCAGCGCACGATGACTACGTTTTTATCTATGCCCTTGGCAAATACGTTCTGGGCGCATGAATGCAGACAAGCATTGTGGCCAATCGGACACTCTCAGCTTTGAAATTCTGAGTATGGCGGCCATCATGTCCTTACACACCAACCAGGCTCTTGCTGCGCTGGTCCTGCCCAGTGGCTCTGCAGTCTGAGTCCGGGCTGGCTGGCCCTTTACCACCCACACCCACTGTTGCCGGCAGAGAACCCTGCAGAGCCACTGGCTGCCTTCCACGGGGTCCCAGAGGAAGGAGAGGACAAAAGTCCAGCAGATGACTTCGCGAGGGAGCCTGGGCTTAAGCTGTTTGACTAGTAAGAGAGGCGCCCTCTCCCAGTTCTCCAGATCCTGAAATAAGCCAACAGGAGGGGAGACTGAGGTGGAGTCTGAGGTGGGGCCAGCTCTGGGGGGAGGCGGGGGAACTGCACAAAGGGTCGTTTTGCTGTGGGGCCCAGGGGAGAGGCCTACAGCTAAGAAAACATTTTCAGTGGTTTCTGCTGCAGGCACCTGCATTCCTGAGTAACTGAAGGTGGGGAGGGGGGAGGGGGCTCCCCACCTGGCTTACTACAAGGAGCGGGCATTGAAGAGAGTTAGAAACATGTGCAGGGAGCATGTCAAGGGCAGACCCTCAAGGAGGCCGGGAGCCAACAGACAGGCCCAGGCAGGGATGAGGGGGTGAGGTGTGGAGGCCAGGCCACGAGGCAGTTGCAGGAGGCCCCTGCTCTCCCCAGTGACAGGCCATCTGCAGGGGACAAACCAGGAGCTGCCTCTCTGGGCTGGCACCAACTGGGTGGCCAGGAGGTGGGCCAGGGGAGCCGCCAAGTCCTGAAGTCGCTGTGCCCAGGCCTGCCCTTCCCTAAGAAGGGGTGTGAGGGAGGGGTGAGGCAAGACGGTAGGGAGGCTGGAAGACTCTGGGGTTCCCTTTAGGGCGTGAGACCTGAGAGCAAGAGTGTGGGGTGTGGGGAGGGAAGGCTGCTCGTTGGTGGGTGAGCTCCAGGGCTGTAGTGCTCACTGGGCTCTGCATAGTGAGAGCTGCTCCTTGTGGAGGATTTGAGAGAAAGGAACTTCAGGGCAGGGAGTGGTGGATGGTGGAGGGGTACACTGCCTCTCTGTTCTTAGAGCTCCTGTGTATAATGCAAGAGCTGGGACCAGGCCAGTGGTCACCCCACCATGGCTGGGTGGACCAAGCAGGGCAGCTCTTTGGCCAGAAGACCGAAGTCTCTTTAAGTGCCAAAGGACACCACTCTGAGTCCCAGACACCAAGCCTCAGACCCCATGAAAGGCAGAATTCTAAGATGCCCCATGATCTCTGTCCCTGGGTGTCTTTCCTGTGATTGTTTTACATTATGTAGTAAAAGGGATTTGCAGTGGAATTCAACCTGCTAATCAGTTGACCTTCAAATAGAGTGTTTATGTGATTGGCCTGACCTAATCACACGAGCCCTTTGAAAGCAGTTTCTCTTGTGGCAGGAGGATTTGATGCACTGTCCCTGGCTTTGAGGATTGAGGCTGCATGGAGACTTGAGAGCAGCCTCCATGAACTGCGACACCCAGCCAACAGAAAATGGAGACCTCAGTCCTGCAATGGCAGGGAACTGGTTCTGCCGACAACCTCAATGAACTTGAGAGCAGAATCTTCCCATGAGCCTCCCATAAGAGCTTGGCCTGGCTAACACCTTGATTTTGGCCTTGAGACCCTAAGCAGGAACCCAGTCAAGCCCATTTCAGATTTCTGACCTACAAAACTGTGAGCTAATAAATGAGCGTGTTTAAGCCTCGAAGTTTGTTGCAATTTCTTACTCAGCAATAGAGAACTGATACAGGTGCCTGCATGATGAAGGTTCCACGTCATGCATGTAGACCCCAGATGAGAAGAAAAAGGCAGCACTCCGATTTCAGCCACGACCTGGGGGTTGCAGCCTCATCCTGCTCTCTGGTCCCTCCTTCATACGGAAGGATCCAAATCTTTGTCCACATGGCTTCCATCAGCGACTCAAGCGCCAATCATTGGGCTGGAAAATTTACAAATTGCAAGTGAGTAGCACAGCTTCTTAGTCCTAATTATCCAGGTTTCTTATACGTTTGCTTCTCTGCTAGCTTTCCCAGATTCCTGCCCAGTTCTGATGCTGTTGGATCTTTGAGTCTTTGGCAAAAGCAAAATCCTCTCCAGCAAGTTATCCTTCCAGGTAGTCCCTGAAAACTTAGAATGAATTGCTCTCTCTTGGTCCATGACCTAAATGCCTTGATAAAATCCTGTGGCAGAGATGGTTAGCTGTCCACCAAAATCCTTGTTCCCCTTTCAGAGTATAGAGGAGGTGTCACTAAGGAGCAGAGACTACATTTCCCAGCTGTCCTTGCAACTAGGGTGGTCATATGACTCGTTTCCACCAATAGAATGTGAGCAGAAGAGAGATCTGCCACTTCTGAGCCAAAGCAGTAAGAAGTGGGTGTGCTTCCCCCATAGTGAGCAGAAGAGAGATCTGCCACTTCTGAGCCAAAGTAGGTGTGCTTCCCCCATACTTCCTTTCCTCTTCTGCCAGCTGGATGATGACGAGACCCTGGAAAATGGCAGAGCCCTTAGATGCAAGGAGCCCGAGTCCCTGAATCACCACGTGGAAGAAAGCCACTGGCCAATCAAGAATACCTGCCTTGGTGTGTCACACGAGTAAGAAATAAATTTCTAAAGTATTTGAACCACTCTACATCTGGAGGTCTATTTGTCACTGCTTTTTAGCCTACCTTTTATAATACTTATTTATCTTCTTGGCCCTTAAACCGAATCGAGTCGCACAAGGTGCTGACTGAACCCCTGTGACGAAAGCCTCTAGACCTCCTTGTGTTCTACTTTCCTTGGCTGGCTCCCATCCCCGCCTTGCTTCACAGTGTCTGCTTGCTCCAAAGTCTGGCTGACTCAGCTGGCCTGGGCCCCCGTCCATCTGCTGTCAATGAGAGCCTGGCTCACAGAAAAATGCACATTTATTCCCCCAAAACATAGGGTTCTTTTTTTCAGCAAAGGTGGTGCAGCAATATATTTGGAGCAGGGAGCTGCTATTCGGCACATGGCTCCTGGTTACTTTGGGGCATAGCCAGGGAGAACATGTCTTTAGCCTCGGCTCTCTAAGCTAGAGCCTCCAGTGCAGGGGGGTAATGGAGGCGGGGCGCCGGGGGTGGGGAGGGGAACCAGAAGGAGGTGACAATTCTCTCGGAAAGCAATTAAGCATTTCTTGGTGGCCTCAGGGACAACCTCAACTTTTTGTACTTTCCCCCAGGGAGGCCAAGGCCTGGGGGAGGGGAGCACGTGAAGCTGCTGTTCTGGAAAACTTTGCTTTGCCATGTGGAGTTTTGCAGACTCTGAGCAGCTTCCAGAGGAAAGGCAGCCCTGCCCTGTCCTTGTCCAGGGATGCTCCCTCCGGCACCAGCAGCAGCTTAGGGAGCCCTGGAAGGACCACAGTGGGGTCAACATACAAGGGAACCCCTCCCCACCGTCCATCGCTGAAGCACAGCCCCAGACCCCAGCCCAGCAAAGAGGAGAGGCTAGACTGTGGACGGTGGTACAGCCTAGAATAGGCCTGACACTCCGCCGTAGCCCCTGGATGCCACGGCCCAGCTCCTCTGTGGGGTCAGCTGCTCCAGAGGTCATAAAATTACACAGCATCCCGAGCTGCTGCGAAGGGCTCCAGGATGACTCTGCCTCAGCAATTTCCAGTGCAAATTTGCTTTGGTTTGAGTCTGAAATAACGGTGGCAGACTCCCCAGGGCCCAGGAATCCAGCCACTGGCTCCTCTTGGCTTCTGTCCGTGAGCAAGATGCAGCCAGATCCATAGGGCAGCACTGAGGTTAAGTGACAACGACCCGACCTGGCTACCCTACTCAGAGAGGTCAGCAAGGGTCACCGGGCCTCTCCGTACCTCTCACTTGTTGTGCAAGCGGCCTGAATCCTCCGTGGGCAGCCAAGGGGGCATTTCTACTTCCAACTCCAGGTAACTCTTAGCACTTACCTTGAAGTGGTGATGAGCTGAGGGGCCAGGAACGGGCGCATTTCATGCAACATGCATTCGAGATTTCCAGTGAGAGTCTTACCCTAACTTTCAGCTCCCTTCACTGTGGTTCACTCCCTTCCCTGTCCAAAGCCCTTCCAAACAACCTGAATCCTTCCTCCTCTGCCCTCGGCCTGCTTCCTCTCAATCTGTCACTTGTAGTGACTTTGCTCACTAGTACCCTTCAAGCGTCCCCTCTCCGAATCTAGCTGACTCCTTTCCACGCTTAGTTTGCAAACATGTCTGACCCGATCCCTACTTGCAAGCCCCTATTTCTCCCAGGAGCACCAGAGAGCCCGGGTCCGACAGGTGTAGTGATCTAGTGTGCAGGGTGCTGGGCGCCCAGAGGAAACGCCAGAGACTAAGGTCTCCCCAGGACTGGCAGCTCGGATGGCTCCCCAGGCAGAAATAACCTGAACCTGCTGCCCTTTCCTTCTCAAGAGTGACTCAGCAAGAAGCTGGCAGATAGAAACACAAAGCTAGACCTGGATCTTGCAGAGGGGATAATGGGCAAGTTCATGGCCTTAGTCATGAGAGAGAAACAGGCTAACCATAGGGCTGGGTGCTGAAAAGATGCCCAACCTCACTTGGAATAAGAGAAGTCGAATGGAATCTGCCCCCAGACACCATTTTCCACCAAGCAGAGCGGCAGAGATCAAAGGCTTGACAGCTCCCTGCGTTGGCGAGGGCGGGGAAAGGCTCTCTCATGTTTTGTTTAGCAGCACTGTAAACCCACGTGGCCTTCGCCGAGGGCCATTTGGCAGTACCTACCAACGCCACACGCTCTCTGACCCGGCAGCTCCACTTCTAGAAATGCAACGTCCGGCGGTGCACACACGTTTGCGAAATGGCCCATTTGTGAAATGGCACTGTTCCTAAGAACAACGAGGAATCGGCGGTGCCCTCCACTTGGGACGCTTACGATACGGCCAGTGGCAGGAACGGAGAATTAGAACCAGCGATGTACAGCTACGGAAACATGTCCCATAGACAGTGCACAGTGGAAAAACCACAGCAAAGGGGGAGCGGAACAGCTGGACGGCCGGCTGTGTCTCCACGAATGAATGGACTGGCATGTTCCCGCTCGGGTAACATGGGGCAAAAGAAACAGTGCGTGGGCTCGTCCGGCTGTCCGTGCTGAAGGCTATCTCTGGATGGAGACCCAAGAAACTGGTTTCGTCGGTTCCAGAGGAGCAAGTATTTTTCATTGCGCGCTTTTTTGCAACTTCACAGTTGGAACTGGGCGAATATATTAGTTATTGAGAAAGAAAATACAGTTTGAAATAGGTGCCCTGGACCTTTGTCATGGAACGGAATGACGCCCGACGTGAGGGACCGGCAAGCTCCAAGACAGAACGAGTTGGAAGGGGGAGACCGTTCCGTCTGACGTTCGCGTGGCATGGCACATTTTACAGAGGGCTTCATTCGTGTCACCACATTCGGCCCTCAGAACGGACCCTGCTTTTCTTTCAGATGAAGACAGGGACGCTCAGAGAGGTGAAGTGATTTCTTGGACGTCACACAGCAAATGGTTGAACCAGGTTTTCTGGATCCCAGGTTTTCACATGCCTTTTGCTACCTCCCAGTGTGGCTGGAGAGTCCTGGAGGCTCAGGTCACTACCGTCCCCATTTTCACCTAGAACATGATCCAGGCTGTGGTGCACATTGGTTCGGGCACCAGCAGTGATGTCGGAGGCCGGTGTCAAATTTGGGGTCAGCCGCATCCTATCTAGGTGAATCTGGAGAAGTTGCTTATTGGGCCAACTCGGTCGCTTCACCTGTAAAGCAAGAACAATAATAGTACCCACTTCGAGGGTCCTCCTGAGAATTAAATGAGCTAAATGCCCAGAAAACAGGTGCCTAGAAGCACAAACAGGCCCGGCCTCCCGAAGCCTGAAGTCACCCTCTGAGGGGTCTGCTCTGAGAGCTGCCCCCTTCCCAGCAACCTTGCATAAATCCCAAAGAAAAGTGTTTCGCATTCACTCCAGTGACTGTCCTGCCTCATCGGCCCGCATTCTTTCTGACATTTTTTTCTCCTTATTCCATCTCCTTCTCTTATTCCTGCTCTGTCTTCCCTTCCTGCTTCTGCACTGGCTCCCAGCAGCCCGAATTGCAGACCTGAGATTCTGCATAGCCATCCAAGCCAGCCCGGTGGCCCTCGCAGGAGGAGCCCAGTTCTGCCTCTTCCCACTCCTATGCCCTGCTCAGCTAAAATATCCAAGATTCATTTTCTTTGGAAATTCCAATCAACCAGAAATCAACAAAGAAGGGAAAAAGACAAATAAATGGCAGTTTTCCTCTCTCCCCACTAAATAGGTTTGAACTAGCTTTCGGCTAGATGGCATTCTCTTTTTCTTAATAAAAGTTTATTTCTCTCTCATACGGTGACCTAGAGATGGGAGGTTGTGGCTGTCACGGTGGCTCTAGGTCAGCCGCGGCTGACTTTCTGCCGGGCTGTCTCTGGGCCTTTACGCAGTTTTATGGTTTTACAGACCACCGTGCCTTTTTGCAAACTTGAAAGGGGTCTCCTTCAAGCGAGTGCAAGTCTCGGTCAAATAGAAGGTAACTATTTTTTTGCACAAAAAAAAGGGTACTCACTCTAGACAGACAAATGAGGAAAAGACAGTCTATGACAAAGGAGGCAGCCCTATGGGCAGCGGGGTGAATGGCTAGGGGAACTGTATTTTGTATGGAAAAAAAAAAGGTATCCTTTCTTCTGCGTGAACAGAGCCCGCGGTTTGGTGGGTGGAGCGAGGAATTCACCACAGTGTCGGGAGATGGGAGGTCCAAGGCCAAGGCTCCCTTCTGATGAGAGGCCTCTTCCGGTTCAAAGCAGGTGCCTCTGGCTGGGGCCTCACATGGTGGAAGGGAGATATCATCCTTTAAAGAAAGAAAATATTGTCAAGAAGAACTCATTCAATTCCTAGTTGTCTCCCCTTCCTTGTCTGTACTTTATTTTTTAAAGTAACATACAGTAAAACTGACTTTTATCTTTTTTTTTTTTTTTTGGCATGGAGATTTGTATAATCCATGGCAAGACACAGAACAGTTCCACTGCCCTAAAACTCTCTCTCAAGCTTCCCTTTGGGGGGCCACACCCTTCCCACATCCCTGGCCCCTGCCTGGCAACCCCTGATGTGTTCATTACCACTGCAGTCTGTCTTGTTGAGAAGGACATAGGAACGGTTTTCTGTGGTATATACCCCTTTGACTGGCTTTTCTCACTCAGGATAAGGCCTTTGAGAGTCATTTCAATGGTTGCATGCATCGATAATTTGCTCCTTTCATACTGGGTAGCATTCCGTTGCATGAGTGTACCATATTCTGTTTGATCCATTCATTTGTTGAAATGCACTGGGGTTGTTTTGGGTGAGTGTGAATAGAGCTGCTATAAACATCTGTACACAGGCTTTCGTGTAAACAAAATGTTTCATTTTTATAGAGCAGTGGTTCTAACTGGAGGCAATTTTGCCCTCCAGGGGATGTTTGGCAATGTCTGGAGATATTTCTGATTGTCACGAGCAGGGGGTGCTACCAACATCTCATGGGCAGAGGCCAGGGATGCTAAATATCCTAAAATGCACAGGACAGGCCTCTCCAGGTCTGGCCCCAAATGCCAATAGTGCTGTGGTGGAGGAACCCGCTCTCCTGTTAAGTACCTCGAACTGAGCTTGTTGAGTCACGTGGTACATGTATGTTTAGCTATATGAAAAATTGCCACACTGTTTTCCAGAATGACTTCTCCATTCTGCATTCCCACCAACAATGTGTGAGAGCTCTCAGGGCCTCACAGCTCTGTCTCGAAGTTGTCCAGCTTTTCAACGTTAGCCATTATAATACCTCTGTAGAGGCGTCTCATTATGCCTTTAATTTGCATTTCCTTGGTGGCTAATGATGTTTAACATCTTTTCACGTGCTCATTTGCCGTCTGTGTATCCTCTTTGAGGGAGTGTCTTTTCAAGTCTTTTGCCCATCTTTTAATTGGATCGTTTTACGACTGTTGAGTTTCGAGAGCTCTTTACGTATTATAAATACACGTCTTTTGTGAAATATGTGATTTGTCTCTTCTCTCAATCTGTAGTTTGTCTTCTCGTTCTCTTAACATTATCTTTGGCAGAGCAAAAGTTTTTAATTTGGGTGCGGTCCTATTTGCCTTTCCGCCCCCCACCTATTATGCTTTTGGTGTCATGTCTGAGGACCCCAGTTCATGAAGATTTTCTCCTAAAACTTTTATAGTTTTACATTTATATCTACGATCCGTTTTGAGTCACTTTTTTTTTACAAGGTATAAAGTTTAGATTCCCTCCTTTTTTGCATATGAATGTCCAATTATTCCAGTCTCACGAGTTGAAAAGAGTTATCCTCGCCATTCAATTACGTTTGCCCCTTTGTCACAAATCAGTTGGGCCTATTCATGTGACTCATCTCTGGGTTCTCTGCTCTGTCCGATGTCATTGACCGATGGCTACCTTTTGCTAATATCACACTGTCTTGATTACTGTAGCTTTCTAATAAGTCTTTTTCAGAATTGGTTTGGCTCTTCCCATTCCTTCGCCTTTCCATATAAATTTTAGAGGCACGCTGTCTACATACAAGCTTCCTTTGCTTTGACAAGGCTGGAGTGTTTTCCAACACCACCGTGCAATTCTCCACTTCTCAGAGGACACCAAATGGGTGTCCTACAGATCTAACTCAATTCTGACACTATCTGCCTGAAGATAGCATCAGACCTCTCAGGTTAAGAGTTCGGCCCCACCAAACCACCCCCTCCCCGCTTCCCCAAGCCACCACTTCAGACACCTCCCCAGGCCACGGCCACTTCAGACACCAATCCTGTGCTTTTGCACGACAGGGTATAAATCAGAGCTTCTCACGACTCTCTCCTTGGGTTTGATTAATTGGCTAAAGCAGCTCACAGAACTCCGGAAAATCTTTGCTTACTAGACTACTGGTTTATTCCAAAGGATCTTACGGAAGATACAGAAGAACAGCTAGGTGAAGAGGTATGTAAATAAAGGCACAGAAGGGTCCCAAGCGCTGGAGCTTTGGTCCTGGTGGAACTGAGGTGTGCCATCCCCTTGGCCCATAGAGGCACCAACCTGGAAGCTCATCAAATCTTGGTGTTGTTCAAGAGTTTGTATACAGCCTGGTGGCCAGTGCCGCCTCATCAGTGGGTAGGGCTGAACGCTTGGTCTTTCCGGTGACCAACACTATTCAGAGGCCTTGTAGGGACCCCGCCCCAGGTCACCTTATTAGCATAAACTCGGGTGTGATCAGAAGGGCTTGTTACAAATAAGGAATGACATTCTCATCACTTAGGCGATTAGAAGGGTTTTAGGAGCTCTGTGCCTGATACAGGACAAAGACAAAGTGTATTTTTTCTTATACCACAAGGTATAGACTTATGATGCCGCAACTTTCTTTGTCGTAGGTAGGACTTTGACACTCAGACTAGACTTTGGGTAGGTTCTAAGGGAAGGAGAGATGCTGCTTTTACAGAAAGCTCAAAACAGCCATTCACCTGCTTCTTGGGTGAACAGATTGTATTTTGCCCAAGGAATGTGAAGAATGCAGATTTACTTTCTTTTATTCACAGAGTCGGTGTTTGTATGAAGAGTCACAGACTAAAGAATGCTCTCCACTAGCTCACAAGACCACGCTGTATTCATTCTATGACAGCAAAACGGTCACACTTCTGACTTATCCCGCAAGATAGAACATACCCGTTTAAAACGTGTTTTTCATCAGGCCAAATCACTTGCCAGAAATTTCGCGTACACCTTTTTCTATAGGTGGAGTGGGATTCATCTTGCCTTCTTCTGGGATCGTTGGGTCTGAATCCATCGCCTTCCAGTTCTCTGGTTTCCAGAACAGACGAGGCTGTGGCCCAATGCCAAAGCCAAGAGCAGAGCAGAAGTGGGAGTGGGTGCTGCTGGTTCTGCGGGTCCCTCCAGTACCCTCTCCCCACCGGCCTCCTTCCCAGGCCCGAAGCCCTCGCCGTTCTTCCACGGCCCCATTCCCAGCTCCTCTATCCTCACGGCTAGACTCGGGGCAAACAATTTGACATCCTCGGGCCGCATTTGGCTTGCCCATAAACTGGTGTCTATGCTGCTGAGCTGTGCATCTCATGGAATCATTGCAAGACTCACAGAAATGTCTGGAAAGCTACAGCCCACACTGGCTTCTCCAGGGAATGGGATGGGGGAAGTAGGAAAGAGGGGTATGGGGACATCTTCATCTTCAGAACTCCAATCTTGTTTTAAAATGTTTAAGAAGTGTGAATTCCTTTTGTGATTTTAAAAAAACGTCTATAATGCTCACAGTGAGTAAATGTGTTAACAAATAATGCATTTTGCCGTCTTCAAAAAGTTTCCAGCCCTGCTAAGCTGCAGGTTACTCTTCTGTGTGTGTATGTGGTGGGGGGGTCGGGGGGCGGTCACTTGGCCCATCGTGGACACTTTCAGTCTGAGGGAGCCAGTGAGATCAGCTAAGATGGGGACCTGGGTTCCAGGGCAGGTGGGAGAAAAGGCGGCTCCACGTTGGCTCTGAGCAGGGCTCTGCCCTCTTCCCTCTGAGCCCCCAGGTATGCGACATATGGTCCCCTCTGGCTTTCAGGCCAGACCAGCCAGCAGGCAGGAGCTACGGTGCCAAGGGGAGAGAGATGCTATAGAACGGAATGGAGTCAGCACAGAACGCATTTACAAAATCAATCCTTGGGGCAGCAGCCCGGACAGTGAGGGGGCTGGGCGTCCGAGGCCACTCTTCCAAGGAGCCAGCTTGCAGCCGGGGGTTCTGGGCTCAGCAGGCACTGAAGCCAGCCTGGGCGAACTGAATTCATTGTCCAAGGGAACAGCCGGGGGCTGGCACACCTTCACTGGGCAGCGAGGAGGAATGTGGCTATGTGCACTTGTGTTTGTTTATTCGCTGTTGGGAACCCCTTGCAAGGGTGTGGGCGCTAAAGTCTCCACGTGGCTGGAGTCTGCCCAGGACAAGCTGTCCCTCACTCACAGCCCCTCCTGGGTCTGGGAAAGTGGCCGGGGGAGCAGTTCATGGAGAACCCAGGATGCACCAGGAGCAAGGAAAGGGAACCCAGAAGAGACCACTTCTGTCCCTAAAAGGGGATGTCCCCATGGACTGGGGCAAAGGGACAGGAGGCAAGTGCTCAGGACATCTCCCTGGGAGGGAGGGAGAGGCAGGGGTGGCAGGGAGCCCAGGCCTCTCCAGCTAGTGGCATAAACCAGTCACTTTAATAGCTGAGCTCAAGTTACAGTGGCCTCTGGCCCCTCGGGGACACACCTCTGCCCCCAGGCCCTGCAAGTCATTTTGGGGTGGGAGGGGAATTCCTCAAGTACTGGATGGCCTAAGAGACTCGGGGGCCCTGGAGGCCCTCGGGGACAGAGGGAACCCGTGGTTCTCTGCTGGGGGCTGCAGCTGCTCAGTGGCCAATGAGACTCAGGGTGGGGGTGGAGGACACCCAGGCCCCTGGGTGAGCATCGCGTCAGACCTACTTGCTTTCGTCCTAAAGGAGCCCAGCCCGGCAGCTTGGCAGAGACGTGACCCCCAC
Source organism: Pteropus alecto (assembly GCF_000325575.1). Taxonomy (NCBI): domain Eukaryota; kingdom Metazoa; phylum Chordata; class Mammalia; order Chiroptera; family Pteropodidae; genus Pteropus; species Pteropus alecto. The sequence goes on along the minus strand of NW_006436283.1, from coordinate 5,436,528 downwards.
AGACTGTCTCTTACTCAAAACACAAATCCTTTCCCTTCTCTACCAGCCCACACAGAAGCCCGGACAGAAACCGCCTCGTGCAGAGAGCAGACTGAAAACAGCCCTAACTCGGGGTCGGCCGTCTCTGTAAAGGGCCAGAGAGCAAAGGTTTTTCACTTCCTGGCCGGTGGTGCCCATCACAACTACTCAACTCTGCCATCGTAGTGTGAAAGCGGCAGACAGCACGTCAACAAATGGGCATGGTCGCGTTCCAGTAAAATTTTACCGGAGAGCAGAATCGTTCCGCGGAGCATCGTTTGCGGACCCCTGCCAGGGCAGGTGCGAGCAGCTGGTAGGACAGGCCATCCTCCCTGACCTCCTCTGGACCTGCAGGAGCCATCCCAGGTTCCCCAGGCCTGGCCGGCCACCACTGCAGAGAGGAGAGTTTGCGTGGAGGAAGAGGAAGCAGGTGTTTGCTGAGCTGAACACCCCCCTCCACTCCCGTAAGTCACTCCGCCTTTGCCCAATGTAATTAAACCCCAACAGATACCTCCCAGGTGACCATGTTTGTGGCCATTTAGAGATGAACAAGGAATGATCCCTCTTAGCGGGTATGTGAGTCTAGAGAACAGGCCGGAAGCCTGGGGACGGGCCATGGGGCCCCCAGCGGGGCATAGGAGCAGAGATATTTTTATTCCTGCTCATGTCACCTAGAGCTTAGGATCCGGCTACAGCGAGAAAAACCAGGCTCAAGTCTCAGATCTGCTGTCACGAACTGAATGACCTTGGGCGAGTTCCTTAATCTCTCTGAGCTTTAATTTCCTTGTTATACAAAATGGAGATAAAAATAGTACTTGGTTCCTGGAGCCCCAAGGTTTAGATCAGGGGAAGCATTTAATGCAACAGCTAATATAAACCTGGCCATGCCTGTGACTGTCGGCTTAGTCACTGGGCACCTTCCTTGGGTCAGACCCATGCTGGAAATCAGATCTCATTTAATCATTTAATACTCGCAACAACCCTGTGAGGCAGGTCTTATTATCCCCATGTTACAGGTAGGAAAGCCCAGGCTCAGAGAAACAACGCCTTGCCCCAGGGCACACAGATCTGCTCTCGTTGCAAGGAGACCGAGAGAAATGGACAGGAGTGGACGAGGAAGCTTGGGGACCTACACAGACAAAAGCGCAAAGGTGCAGCCCAGCTGGAATCACTAACTGCGTTTCCACTTTTCAGAGAGGAAGAAGGCAGTCGCCTGAGCCACCATGCGCTCAGCCAGGGGCCTGTCTCATGTACACCTGCCGGCTTTCCCCGAAAACGCTGAGCATCCTGGGTGGAAAGATTCTCTGGGCGTGGCTGGGTGAATGTCCCATGCTGCCATGTGCCGGGTGAAACGGTCTCTCGAAGAGAGATGTGACTTGATTGGGAAATAGGGTCTTTAGAGGTATAATTCAGGTCCGGATTGAGATGAGATCACCCTGGATTAAGATGGGCCCTAAATAAATGACAGCGCTGCCCGAAGAACCAGCAAAGGGGACAAGGTGACTTAGAGAAGAAGGCCGTGTGGAACTGGGGGCAGCGGCTGGAGTGGTGACTCTATCGGCCAAGGGCTGTAGACGCCAGCAGCTGGAGACGAGCCTGGAATGGACTCTCCCCCTGGGCCCTCGGAAGAAACCGACGCAGCCGACACCTTGATCTCGGACTTCTGGCCTCCAGAACCGGGAGACAATAAATCTCGGTTGTTTGAAGACACCAGTTTGTGACGACTGGTTACGGCAGCCGCAGGAAATTCGTACAGCACATGTGAACTTTCGAGGGTGGTTCCCGCTGACCCTGGAGCCCAGCACACTTCGAGGGCCTCCAGGAGTGTCCGAGGGAGGGGACAGGGAAAGGACACAGGAAGGGAAGATCAGCTGGTGGGTCAGGGTCGCTGGGAAAGCAAGGCAGTGGGGGGCACCTTTCAAGGGAGCTGCTGCTGGAAGCGAGGAACTGGGGGGCCGACCAAACGAGGCTCTGTCTCCTTTACGCCTGAGAACTGCAACTAAATGGGCCGGTGACAAGCTTGTTATTAAAGGGAGCCACCCAAGTCATCGAGGGGACCGTTTCGTCGGCTGCCCTCCCGCCTCAGATCCGGCCTTGTGCCTGCACAGCTGTCTAGCGGCCACCACTCCCACAAAGCCATCCGGCCGCTTGGTCAGAGCCGTGGTCAGGATGTGCGAGGGAGGCCAGGCTGGACGGTGGCCACGTACAGGCCTCTATGTCGTGACCCTGACCTTGGAGCCTTGGGATTGTGCCAGGCCCCGTTCCCATTGCTCAGGGCGAGCCAGCAGCAGCGCCTGGGTGATGAGGGAGGGGACTAAGGCTGCCCGTGGCTTTTCTGTTGAGGGGTTTCTTCCTGTCCCCACACTTCTGCCAAAGCCAGGCCCTCCCACCCCATGTTGTCATAGCAACAGCCCTTCTAAGCTGGGCAGCTCAGGAGCCTGAGAAGTGGGACCTGTCCCTTGTTCTGGGTGGTAGCTTGCCTCCAAAGGCGGTGGCCATCAGTTCTTGCCTTCCCTGTGCGTACACGCCCCTGCCCCATCCAGAGGCAGAGTCCATCCCTCCACCCCCTTGCATCCAGGCTGCCTTGCAGCTCTTTGACCAACAGAGTGTGGCTGAAATGATGCTGAGCCAGATCTGCTCCCGGCCCTTGAGAGGACTGGCCGTTTCTACCTGCTCTTGGAGCCCTGAGCTGCCATCTCGGACAGCCATCCCAGTCAGGTGACCACAGCCCCAGCTGCTCTCTGATGGCACCTGTCTAGACGCCCCGCCCCCAGCGCTGAGAGGAACTGGCCAACTCAGCCCTGTCAAGAGATAAAAATGCATTCGCGTGTTAAGCATTGAATTTGGGAGTAGTTTGTTTACACAGCCTTCAGTGACAGGAATGCTCTGAAAGATTCACCCCTTCATTTCCTCCCCAGTCTTACTCACTGGCTACTTTGGGGCAGGAAGGACCCCCCCAAAGTTCCAAAGTCCACAATCCCTCATTGATGATTTACCCAATAGTCTCCTTGGTAACGGGTCCTGGTTACGGGGCAGAGTTGTTGGGAGGTGCTGCTCCTCCTGCGTCTGGTAGGAAACCTTTAAATTAAAATCAACACGTATCTGTAAAGCAGCTGGGATGTTGGCGGCACTCTGGGCAACTCAGAGAGACACACAATGCCTTTTATTTGAAGAGTATTAACCAAGCACTCCAACCTATCGAAACTCCTTTCACCTGTGACAACCATTAAAGGCAGATGGGCAGGCACGGTGCCTTGCGTTATAGAACAGTAAACTACATAAGACCACACTGATAGAAGAGGCAGAGCCAGAGCTGGAAGCCAGGTCACCTGGCTACCTGTCCACTGGCCTCCCTCATACTGCCCCCTATCATCCCCAAACCATCCTGGGTAGCAGTTTGGGGCAGGGTCAGGCCCGTTTTCCCAGGTAGAAGGAACAGAGAATTGGGGAGGAGAAACTGACCACGGGCGGTATGTGTCATAATTATGGGCTCTGAAGTCACCTTCCTAGGTTTAGGTGTGGCTCTGCCCTTAGTTGTAATAACTTGGCAGTTACTTACTTTGCTGAGCCCGAGTCTGCATCTGCAGAGGGCGTCACCACTGCAGAGAATCATTGTGCCTCCAGGGGGAGGGGCGGGTTTTTGTGGTTGCCTTGAATGATAGAGCGCGGTGGAGGTGACCCTCGGTAATTCAGGAAGCTAGATCACAAAATGCAAGCTCTCTTGTCTTGCTCTCCATGAAGGGGTCTGATCCCCCCGTCCCCCCTCCCCCGCTGCCATGCTGTGAGGAAGCCCAACTAGCCCACATGGGGAAGCCACATGGGGAGGCCCCGAGGCCACATGAAGAGGAAGGATGCCTGCCCAGCCCCCAGCTGCCTCAGCTCCAGGCGGTTCCAGCACCATCCACTATGGGACTGCAACTGAATGAAAGTCTAGGAGCCAGAACCGCCCAGCCGAGCCTTTCTCAAACTCTCCACCCAAAGAAACCATGAGAGATAAGAAAGCGGTGATTGCTATTTGAAGTCACTAAGTTTTGGGTCCTTTGTTGCACAGTGATAGACAACCGGAACAAATTGTTTGGGGAGGTTCGTGCATCGAATATTGTGTCCCCCCCCGCCCCCCAAAAAAGATATGTTCGCCTGGAATCTCAGAATACGACCTTTGAGAATAAGCGTCTTTGCAGATGTAATTAAGATAAGGACCTTGAGATGAGACCATCCTGGATTAAGGTGGCTCTACATCCAATGACGAGTATCCTTATGAGAGAGAGAAGACACAGAGACAACAGAGGAAAAGGCCATGTGACGGTGACAGAGGCAGAGATGGAGAGATGTGATCACGAGCCGAGGCATGGACTCTCTGCCAGGGAGTTCAGAGGGAGCATGACCCAGCCGTCACCTTGATTTAGCCTCCCAAACTCAGAGAGAGTAAATTTCTACCAATTTAAGCCACCAAGTTTGTAGCAGCCCCAGGAAACTAAAACGGGGCTGAAGGCAGCTCAGGACCAGTTGCTATCATGACGGTGACTGTATCTTATGGCTCCAGAATCAGATGCAGAACCAACAAACAGAAGTACGTCTCAGGTCTACGGCCACGCCACCCTGAACGAGCCCGATCCCGTCTGATCTCGGAAGCTAAGCAGGGTCGGGCCTGGTTAGTACTTGGATGGGAGACCCCCTAGGAAGACTAGGTGCTGTAGGCGTTTTTTAAAAAAAAAAGTATTCTTCAAGGGAACAAGAGGACAGAAGTTTTTTGATCGGGACTTCTTGGAGGATGAACAATGCCCGTCTGCCATAGCTAGAGCAAGGCCCGGCACAGACAGAAGGACCAGGGCTAGAAGCGGAGGGGAAGGACTAGCCACCAGCTGTCTCTCTGTCCCTTGTAGTTCCTTACGTGAACAGAAAAGTTCACATCAAACAAAAATAAGCAAACACATAAACGACAAAAAATAGGTCGGGGCTTTCAGTTTCTGGATCCTAGATTTCAGGTTACCACCCTCTATTCCTCTTACTTCCACTGTTTTGGAGAGTGTGGCCAAAAATCCTGTGGGGAGTGTGGCCCAAAACCTGGTGTGGAACTCAATCGGCATCCAGCTGGCATAACCGAAATACGACGCTTCACACAAGCATGGACACCTGGTGGACCCGGAACTGCCACATATTTTAGATAACATATGACTTTTAAACTCTAGCCATCAACTCAAATGGAAAACATGGGGTGGGTAAGACATGTCTGCAGGCTGAACTGGGCCTGCGAGCTGTCTGTGACATCGACATTTGTGCCCGTCTCCCTCAGCCTGGCACTACAGATGGCTCCCATGTCTCTCCTCGCACCCTTCGCAGTGGTTCAGCCATGGCTTCTAGAGGTTCCCACCCCGCCTTAGAAAAGGCTTTGCATCTGACTCTCTTCTCCGCCCTCACTGCCCAGAGCTCCCTGTCCTCTTTCGTCTGGACCACCAACCCCGGATCCCACGAGGCGACCCCTTGAGGGGCCAGGTCGGGGCCTCTGCGGCCTTGTCCCCTTGTCACCAGCCTCCACGCCTCCCGTCTCCCTCCACTGGTCCCTTGCAGAAGCCATATTGGGTTACTCATCGCTTTCTGCACCCGAGACTCCACAGCCCCCACGTCTCCCTCCATGCCCTTCCCTCGCTCGGAATCCCTCCCCCTCCCCCCTCTGAATTCCTGTCCACTGCTCCTGGCCCAGCTCGGACCTCACTCTTTTCTCCCCCTCTTCTGGATCCTCCCACCCCCATCCCCAGCTCACACGGAGTCCCTTATCTTTGTTCCATGGCACCTTGTGTACTTCTTTTATAAATGCTATCACCCCGAATCTCAGTGACTAGTTGACATTCATCTCGCTGATTAGATTGTGGGTGTCTGGGGCAGGGGCCATGAGCCAGTTTCCTTCATACCTCGTACCTGGCACGTTGGGAGTACTCGGTAAGGATCTGAGGAGGCGGACCCGACAGATGCAGAAGCCAAGGTGGGAAGGGACGAAGGAACTTGCTGGAGGTCACTCAGCTCATTGAAGGCAGAGCTGGGACCGGAAACTACCTCCTGAAGGCATGTCTTGGGCACGCACGGCCGAGTGGCTGGCTTGGCTGAGGAGCCAGCGGGCGCCAGGAACAAGGGAGGCTGAGCGGTGTGTCCCGGAGGGGCACTAGGACTCTGCCAAGGGACAACTCACAGAGCAATGGTGGCTTCAGAACACTGGGGGACGCTTGGGGCAGCCAGTGAGACCGTTCTGCAGCAGAGTCAGCCTCGGGGCCAGGGCTTGTCCAGGGAGGAATCTGATAGGAACGAATTCTGTGGCCGGAATCCAGAATCTACTGGAAACCATGAGGAAGTGGAAGACAGCGAGCCGCCTGGGCTTGGGGAGACAGCCAAGACATCAAGGACTTACAGTGACTTAAAGAACAGAGCTGCCATCAGCGATGACAATGGCATCGACCGGGCTGGCCATTCTGACCATTGGGCCCCACGACTTCTGCCGGCACTGCATGGGTCCCCAAGTTACTCCAGCCTCTCTGAGTTTCCTCATGAAATGTAGCTTACAGACGGCTGGAGGAGCAAAGGACTCGATACATAAAATACATAACCGTCCCCGGCACATAGTAAATGTTAGTTACTGTTATTCCATGGGTGGGGAAACAGCTCGGGAGAGGCGAAGGGGCGTCTCCAAGGCTACACAGCTAATTACTCCACAGTCGAGCTGACCTAACTGGCTCCGCACGGTGCTCCTGATCTAACGGAATGACGTCACTTCTGTCGCCCCCTTCACATGCACACACAGTGCCCCCCACCCCCAGCCGGGGCCCACGCAGCAGGCCTTACTGGTGGCACCGCGCTGTCGACAGCTGGCTGCGCACACTGTGCCGGGGGCGGTGGCGACAGCCAGTCACCGTGACCCTAGCCCTGGGGAGAGAAGCCCTCAGCCCCTGTAGGATGGGCGTTAAGACAGGCATGAAGGACAGGCTGCAGCAGACCGGGCACGCCCTGAGGGGGCTTTTTGGGATCACATCTCGTCGCCCGAGCGGGTCAAGGACAGGGAACGAGCCAGGCCAGGAGAGCAGAACAACTGTTTTGAAATGTAATACGGCGCTGGCCCGAAAGGGTTGCCAGGAGGAAATCTCTACTGCAGGGGCTCCTTTTGTTCAAGCGGATCAGCATGACCTTGGACAAGCAGAGGCCCAGGGCCCACTCCCCTCTCTCCGCTCCGAGTCTGTGGCTCTGGCCCCACATTTGGAAGCAGCAGTGAGCGGGGAATGGTCACACTGAGTCAGGCGATGGAAAAAAAGCACAAGTAAGAAAAGGCGGTAGCATTTGAATTTTACCTGTGAATGAGCAATATCACCTATGAAAATTGGATGCAAAGAACCCGCAGGTGTGCTAGTCGCTTTCTCATGATGCCTCGCGCCAAGTGTGTGGCCCTTGTAAAACACCAGGGAAGGTTACTGGGTGTGGTTTTTTCCTAAGCTGTCACTAAAGAGTGGCAGCACATGCCATCCCAAAATATGCCTCTTTAGCATAAGGACGATTTTGAGCTGATTATTTTGAGAAACAGCCTACTCAGGAGAAGCTCTGAAGACAGTCAATTCTTCTTTAGTAAGGGAAATTTACATTTATAAAGGAAACTTCCCGTTTGTAAGGTCTCTCTGTACAAGAATCTTATCTAAGATACACTGACGTATATTTGCATAACAAATCTTACTCTTATTTACCATACTTTCCCCGGTCACCTCCCTAGTACTGGCCTCTCCCACACCTTTCTTCCTGTTGTCTTTAGCCGAAGGTGGTATTTAGGTCTGAATTCTAAGCCACCTCTTGGAATTACTCATTTTCCCCTGGGTTTCTTGTGTATACACGGGGTATACATGTTAACAAACACGTTTTCCTCTTATTAATATGTCTTTTGTTACAGACCCCACCAGAAAAGTTAGAAGGGTAGAGGAAAAATTATCCCTCTGCCCTCCATCCATTTGACCTAGGCCTCGTTCCAGTATCCGAGGCCCGCACACCACGAGCTTTTCCTCTAGCAGTCTAGAAAGAGGAGTTTGGGAAATAATTCAGCGGCTTCCTCTGACCCCCATCCTTCTTGCACGGGGGTCAGCTTCAGAAAACTGTTTCGGAAGGCTTGTCTTTGGGGCTGGCTCACACTTTCTTCTGAACTCCGCCCCTTCCCTCTTCCTGGGAACCTCGCCTTCCATTGTAACGGGCGCGAAGCCCCAGCCTTCAAACCATGTGAGTCCAGCCAGTGCTTCTCACTGTGAGACTGCCATCACCCGGCCCTGCCAAGGACTCCATGCTCTAACTTACTCACCTACTTGTCGCCCCATCAAAACCCATTTCCGGGAGTGCCGTCCATTTAATCGGACCGACCACACACCCTCCAGTCAACTCCAGTTCCTCAGTCCACAGTTCTGCCCATCACTTTAGCCTCTTGTGAAGCGTCTGTTTGTATATATCACAAGAGGTTCGGATTACAGCATCAGACGCCACTACCACCGAGAGGGCTTGTCCGACCACAGCATCTGGATGGGCGCAGAAATCTACAGTGACAATAATGAACTCCCGGCAACTGTGACAATGGTTAGCCTGGAACTCCGAGGAACCTTGCCCTAAAATGGGATGATTTCAGACAGGGCTGGAAAATACCTGGGCAAGGGGCAGGAGGACGAGACCAAGGGGAGAAGCCTGAGAGTCACTTCCTATGATCCCTTCAACACGGGGGTGGGGCGGGTGGGGGAGGAACAGAGAAAGCTGCTCCTGGTTCCTGCATGATCCCTTCAACACGGGGGTGGGGGTGGGGTGGGGGGAGGAGGGACAGAGAAAGCTGCTCCTGGTTCCTGCGACACTTCCTTCGTGTGAGTCTGCTCGCTCTGGCTCCACCCTTGAGCCCATCCTCCAAAGCCCATCATTCCTGGAGAAGCAGGGAACCCGCCCACTAGCCGGGACGACAGAACCCTTCCTGGCGCATCCATGTCCTCTGTGTGTTGCTTCTTCCTTTCCTCGTCGTTGACTCAGACAATTCTCCGTTTCGCCTTGTCTCGCTGGTTCTCGAGGTCAGCGTGCATTCTTCGTCGCATTGGTGGTGGGGTGGGGGTGGAGAGGTATGTGGATTCCATGAAACAGACCATTAGGCTTCTCGGCTAGAGACACATCAATCTCTTTTTTTAAACGAACAGCACAACCCATTCCGAAGCTGTGCACCGAGTATGAGAAGCCTGACAGAGCACCAGCTTCTCCATCCTTTTTGCAAGTTGCTTTGTCCCTACACAGATCGGGCAGCGGAGGGAGATGAGCCTGGGGCCACACGGTCCCCAATCACTGGGCACTCTGGCCAGGGGCTCTCGGATCTAATGGTTTCACGTAATCTCTACAACAACCAAGCAAGGCTCGATTACTACCCCATTTTACAGATGAACAAGTTCTGTGCTCCTTGGACAAAGGCGGCTCCTCCCAGCTCTAAAACTATAGGAAGTCAGAAGAGCAGGCTAAACCCTTATGTCCATCTGTGACCTTCCATAGGCTCTCTTCCCATCCTGGCCTCGTTCCCACACGAAGATAGTAAAGCCAGCCCCATCATCCGGGTAACCCCAGCTGAGGGCCATCCAGAATCAGGCTAACCATGGGGTTTAACTTTGTTGTAAGGCGGATTTGATTATGACTCTAATCTTTTGTCACCTAAACTCAGCCTTGACACTTTATTGCTTACATTGCAGAATCAGGTCATGCAGTCTCAATTTCAAAAGAAAGAAAAAAAGCTCCCAGAGGACGGACAGCCCAGGATTTTCCTGGAGGGACTGTGCTGGAATGCCACGAATGGGTTAATGTAGCAGGGTGAGGATGAGGACAACTGTAAGACCAGGGGGAAATGACTATGGGCCACATGAGTGACAGCGAGAATGAAGGCTATTGCATCAGAGGCTGAAGTATATAGACTGTTTATGGCCAGGTCCCACTTTAGCATAACCACAGCTGCCATTAAGACCCTCAGATACACCATCAGCGGTTCTGAACTTTGCATAATGACTGAACTCTGCCTTATCATCAGAGGGGAGAAGAACAGCGTGGAAACCAAACTGAAATTTCAGCTGCTGCCAGGCGTCCCGGAGCTCAGCACACTCCCAGAATAGCACAGCCAGGTTCCCGGCAGCCTTGGGCTGCTCCACAGCTGGGCTTCCGGAGAGGGAGCAGAGTCAAGCCCCAAGCAACGCAGGCAACAGCTGGGAGGGGACACTGCCCAGAAGCCAGCTGGGTGGCCCTGCCCTGCTGGAGGCGCCATCTCTGGTGAGTGCGGGCACGTCTGGCTCTCCTGTGGCACCCTGGCTCTGCCCCCATCACCTGGGCGTCCAGGCTGAGTTGGAGAGTCAGGGGCACCCTCAAATCCCAGGAAAGGTGGTGGGTCTTCTGAATGCTGTTGAGTGAACTATGTTGGTGGCTGGCAAGGGTGGCGAAGAGCCGAGGGGTCCTGAAGGCAGGGCAGGCTGCAGTGTGCAGAGAGGACGCGACCTTAGGGGCCAGAGGCCACCAGAACTGGACTGGAGAAGGAAGAAGGGGCAGAGAGAGAGACACACAGCCCTGCCAATCAAGACACGCGGTGCTGTCTTGGGGCTGGCTTCTGAAGCTGGGAGCAGGGAGGGTAGCTGAGAAGGGAGGCCGCCTGCTTGACGTCGGGTCTGCCCCTTGCCAACGTCCTCTTGCTCAGGTGTGTGCAGGTCCTTCATCTGTTTACTCCCTTGCAAATATTTACTGAGGCCCTACTATGGGCACGTCCCCGAGGGAACGCAAAGATGGGTCAGGCAGACATCTTTCCCTCAAAGAGCTTACGCTCTGGTCGGGGACATAAACAAACAGAAGGGGGCATCCTGGATTGAGTGGAGGCAACATGAGTAAAGCCGCAGGAAGGCACCTGTGGTGACCTGACTCGGAGGTGACCGCTCAGGCTGGACTGGCCACTTCCTGTGGGAAGAGGAGGGAGGCGAGGCTGGAGCCCAGGTTGGGTGTGGGCTGCAGAGGCCCTGAACGCTGGCCCGGGGGAGTTTGGTCTTTTCACTTCAAGGGAGCAGGAGCCAGGGAAGATGCTGTGAGCAGAGTGCCGGGCGAAGGCAGGGAATGTCCCACAATGCCTGAGGGTTTCGGGGTGACTGGAGGTGTTGCGGAGTGGTAGGAAGCCTGCAAGCAGGGGTTAACAAACAGTTGGGGAGCGTGTAGGTGCTGGGGTGAGGTAGAAGGTACACCCGCCCCTGAAATGTTCTCCACTCTGGGGTGAGACTTTACCTGAGGGTAAGAGGGGACTGAAATATAGCAGTTTTGCACATTCCCTTTTTGCTTTTGGAAGGGAAGGGTGGGTCGAGGGGGCCTGAATCCTGGACCCTGAACTTTGACCCTGATTCCTAGATTCGATCGGTCTGTTGGTGGAGGCTGTCCAGTCCTGGGCAGCTCATAAATCCAGTGCTTTTCTTCCTCAGGGGCTTGGTCAGTGGCCACCAAACCATGCATAGGGAGGGGGAGGACAGGCAGAGGCAGATTTTATGACCACGGTGGAGGGCTCCGCATCAGGTGGCATTCCAGCAGGCTCTGCTCCAGGCCACTTCCGGGTACATTTCCAAAGGGATCATCCATGGGCAGCCAGTTGCAGTGGTTGAGTGTTTAACTAGCCTGTGCCCCGCTGCCGGCTTCCTGCTTCTTAAGGGGCCATGTTGGTGCCTGGCTCCTCTCAGAAAACCAGGTGGCACCTGCCGCTTCAAGCAGGCAATTGTATGAGCCCAAGAGAAAGGACGCAGAGCCAGACACAGCAGCCCGGCAGTAACCAGTTAACACAGAGGCCGGGGGCAAGCAGAGGGCAAATGCAAAATCTGTTTACCAGCGGATGGTGGGGCACCCGGGCAGCCAGTCCAAGATTCCAGGTACCTCCCTATCAGGGAGCCAAGAGCCCCACCCTCAGCTCAGCAAGGAACTATTCTCGCTCCACTGGGGCCAGACCTCAAAACCAGGGGCTCTCCACCCCCTGGGAAAGGGGTAGTCAGCCTCCCCCTCCCCGGAGGAGGAAATGGCTCTTGAAAGAGATTCTTCAAGCTGAAACTCTGGCACTCCGGAGCCCCAAGCATAGGCCCCACCTGGGCTCCGAACGCAGGGCTCTGCTGGCCCAGGGCGGGGAGCTTCTCCAGCAGACACTGGGCCTTGCCTGCTCCCATGGAAGGCCTGGCACCCACAGGCAGGGTTTACAAGGCCCCTGGTGCAGGAGGGAGGTCGGCCGTGGGCCATCCTCCAGGGGCTGAATCTCAATTCTCGCTGCCACTGTTCAGACCATAGAATAATGGATTTGCCACGTGTCGAGCTCTGGGCCAGATGCCAGGGAGTCCAAATTGTGAGGCACGGCCCTGCTCTTGAGAAGGACACAGTCTGATTGGGGAGGCAACAATTTAGAAAGCTGATTGAGGTACACCAGGATTGATGATAAACAAACAAATGCGTAACAGGCCATGGGCAAACAGGACAGGTCACATGGTTCTTCCTGGGGGAGGCAGGAAAACTCTGCAGAGGAGATACGCTGGAGCTGAGCTGTGAAGCAGGGCAGAGTTTAAGTTTTGGTCTGAAAAAGGGAGATGGGACAGAAAGGATGTTGGAAGTAGAAGAAACGGCCCAGAAGATGATGTGCCAAGGCCATTCTGATAAATAGTAAGACAGAATCCAAAGAATGTTGGAGAAGCAGCTTCTACGAGTTTGGGTTAAAAACTGTCAGGTGTTTTTTTAAATGACAGGACTGAGGCTCAGAGAGGAAGGTCTAGGAAGGGAGAGGCTCGCCACTGAGCATCTGGGAGTGCCAGGCTCGCTCGAGGAACGTTCTAGACGCGGCTTCATCTGGATGTGGAACTGGAGTTCTACCGGCTTTACAGCAGAGAAAAGCGGGGCTCAGAGAGATGGAGTCACTTGCCTTAGGTCACACAGCTGGCAGGTGGCAGAGCTGCTCTTGACACCAAGGTCTTGGCAGTACCCTTAGACTCTTGCAGCTCAAAGAAGGAAGAATTCCGGTGAATGAAGGTAGTTTCAGTGGCGGGCAGAAGCTCAAGCACCACGTTTTGGGAGGGAGCGGGGAGGGAGGGGGAGGAAGGGAGGAGGGAGAGAGCCAGCCTCTCCTCTACAATTTATTAACCGGAAATCTCTCCGAACAGTGGGTGGGCAGTACCCATATGGGACCACTTCTCCAAGAGTTGTTAGTTGAAAGTGACCGTTCATAAAGGCTTATATGCCTATGGGTTGATAAACAGGGTGAAGGGCATTTGGAGGTGAAGATGCCACTGTCGTTGAAGGCTTAGAAAGCCACAGCACCTCTCACAGAACTTCCTTGCTGGCCAAGCTAGGCCCGCTGTGACCGGCAGCCCCCGTGGCCACCTGGCTCACGGGGTGAGGCTCACCATCTCCACCTCTAATCTCCTCACCTCTCCCTGCGCACAGGCCCCAGGGGAATAAAGCAGAGGGCACCAGGCATCCTGCAGACCTGGAGGCCCATTGCCCCGAGGGCCTGGCTTGGTTTCGAAGGCAGATCCTGTTCCAGAGTGAGATGGGGAGGAAAAGGAACCAGCAAACAGCTCTCAGAAAAACGCCCTCCATTTCTACTGCTACCTGCCGCACAGGGGTGGCTGCAGGGTCCGTGCAAATGACTCCCAGTGGGTGGCCAGACACTGGATACCCCAACCTTCCCGCTTCCTGGCCCAGGGCAAGACTTGCCTCCTGCGAGAGGTGATGGGGCTCCCAAACTTGAAAGCAAATTGAGACAGACCCACAATGCAACTGTCTCCACAGCCCTCAGACCATTCCCTCCCCTCCCGCTGCCCCTCGGAACTGGCTGTCACCTACGTCCCTGAGCGACTCCTCCCAGCAAACTGATTTCAGCGTTAGTATTGGCCTCGTGTTCACGAGGCCAGAGGACTTATCCATCTCATTTAGGTCCAGCCGATCGCTCACCCTTTCATGGTGAGCACCCAGCTGCCGGGACCTTACTAGGGTGTCGGGTGTCTGCACACCCTCGCACGAGGGGGCCCTGAGTCGTGGGGTGGGGGCTGCTGTTAGGGGAGGGAGGCCGACGGCACAACTCTGCAGAAGAAACGCGCTCTTCCTCCTCACGTTTGAAAGAACTGAAACAACCCAGTCCTCGCCACATTTCCCAGACCAGCCAGCAAGGGCAAGGCACAGAAAGGGCGACAGGGTTCTAGAAAACGCGGGCCCCACCGCCAGCTCCAGCCGCTAAGCGAACACTCCCTCCAGGAGTCCGAGAAGCCGGTGTGCCGGGGGAGGAGACGCCCGAGGTGTATCGTTCCAGCAGCTCGGGGTGATTCATGGGGTTACACTCCTGGTGGTCAGAGATTGAGGCTTGCAAACAAACCGCCAGGGAGGTACCCCTCCCCCCACCCTGCCACCCCCTAGCCCGAGACCAGCTGCCTCCCCTCCTCCCTCCGCTGCCCCCGCCCCCCGGCGCTCCAGGCAGAGCAAACACGCCCCGCCACCGGCTGGCTCCGACCGCGCGCCGCTGGCGATCCCCCAGGCAACTCGGCGTCACGAGAACCAGCACCCCGGAGACCCGGCGCCTTGCCCCTCCCTCCGCTTCCCCTGGGCCGCGGCCAGGCTCAACAACTTCTCCCCGGCCGCTGCGCCGCGGTCCCGCCGGGCCTCCTGCGCGCGCTAACTAGGCCCCGCTGGGCTCCCGGGACAGCGCACCCCGCCTCGCGCGGAGCCCGCAGCCCCGGGGGAAGGCGGCCGGAGTATCTCTTGTTTACTGGGCGGGGGAAAGTCCCAGCCAGATCCGCTTCCCCATTTCTGCGGTTCCCTTTCTGCCGATTCCTGGGGCCGGACGGGAAAGGGTGGCGGCCACCCGCTGATCCACTCCCGGGGCAGGGAGGGGTGGGGCGTGGAGAGGTCCTGGGTCCCCGAACTCGTGGAAAAGTCCCCGGGCGGTGAGACGGGCAGGACTCGGAGTCAGAGACCGCGGGGGCCGGGTTCAACACTGTGCCTCGGGGAACAGAAGCGTGAAGGCTAATTAGGACAAGTCGGAGCAAGGAACGGGAGCGCGCGCTGAGTCGGGCCAACTCTGGGGCGGTCACAGGAAACCCAGGCGCGGGGTAGTCGGCCCGGGGCGACGTGTGCCCACGGTTCCGAGTGGTTCTAGGCTCGGCCCACCGCATTAGGGGCACGCACAGTGGTATTCCCACGCACACTTGGTGGTCTGGGTGCTGGGGAAGGACCGTGCGTGCAAGAGGCGGGCACGCGGTGTGTGGTGTGTCCACGTGTGCACGCTCGGGGAGGAGAGGGGGCGCCGCAGGAGTGACAAAGGCGGACTTTGTGTCTGAGGAGTGTGCCTCGCTCCAGCACAGAGTAGCGAACTGTGTGTGTCCGGCGTGTGTCTCACGGGAGAGCCAGGACGAAGGTGACAAAGGCTAGGTGTCCTCCACGCACCAAGAGACGCACCAAGGCGGCCCCCGCGCGCACGCGCTGGGACGTGCGGGGAGGAAGAGCCGGCCTGCGGGGTGCGCTGTGCTGAACCCCAAAGCGCTTTCCGGAGAGAAAGCCGAGTCCAGAAAGTGAGCGCGCGTGAGTGTGCGCGCGCCCGCGTGCGGGGGCGTGGCAGTGAACGGCAACAACCCACCCGCCGGCTCCACCAGAAACTCCGATCTTCCTCCCCGGCCGGAAAGTGCGACTCGCCGGAGCCTGGAGGTGAGGTGGAGGGGGAGGAGGGCGGGGCGGGCTTTGTTACAGTGTAAACCGATTGCACATACCTGGAGCTGCGGTCGCCCGATAAGCGCCTGAATGGAGGTGATGTCACGGTGATGCAGGCACCGGCCCACCCTGGCCGAGAGGGGAGTCGAGCGTGGGGAGAGGCGGGTGCGAGAGCGAGCAGCGAGCGAGCTCGGCCCGCTCAGCCCCGGCCCGGGAGAGGCAGAGCCCGCTCCCCTGGCCCCCGCCGCAGCGCCGCCATCCTACCCCAGGCCAGGGCTGGGCCTGGCCCCGGCCCCGCGCCCGGCTCCGAGTCCCTCCCACCTCCGCCCGCGCCTCGCCTGGGGCTGGAGTTGGCCCCAAACGCGGCGCCGGAGCCCGGCCGGCGGCGCGTCCCAGGTAAAGGCTGCTGCCTTCCGTCTCCGTCCTCCCCTCCGCCTCTTCTGAGTCGGGTCGGGCTGGCGGGGAGTGGACGAGGGTGGCGAACCGGGGAGGTGGACAGCGCGCCAACTCCGCTCGGTCGCAGAAACTTTCCAAACCAGACTCTGCTGGGGATTGGGGCGGGAGGGGGGGGGTCCGGCGCGGCGCGGGGTGGGAACTCCACCAGCAGGGTCTCCAAGGGGTGCCGCCTTCAACCCCGTTACCTCTCTTTGAAGGTGCCAGTCCGCCGTCAGTAGTGACTTTTGGGCCGTCGTCCTCTCCGCTGCCGGCCACCGTGGCTGGGGAGGGCAGGTTTCTGTGGCCAGAGGGAGTGGAGAGAGGCTGGCCGCCCTGCACCTTCTGTTCGCAGTCCGGGGGAGCGTCGGCGTAGACCCGGGTGGGGGCGGGTGGAGAGAGGAGCGCTCGGAATCTTTGCGCGGAGTTTGGGATTTCGGACAACCAAAGAGCCTCTACTTCTGGCAGCGTGGTTTCTAGATCCCTACCCCCACCCCCAAATGTCTTCCTGAGCCTTTTAGAAAACCAGCCTCAGAGGTTGAGTAGCGCCCCTCCACCCCCAGGCGCTCCGGATTACACCCGGGAAAACGCAGCCTCTTAAGAACGCCACAATCTCGATCCTAAAGCACAGGGACCAGAATATGTGGAAATAAGGTTTTATGCTCCTGGAGCGCCTCCTCCCGCCCCCCATACACACACATCCATGAGCTTTAATGTGTGGATGGCGGGAGGGAGTGCTTTTGGGGGTAGGGGGTAGGGGTGCATTCCAGAGTGGCATTCCAGGGCAGACCCTTGGATTGAGGGGGCTGCTCCAAGTTTCAGAACGCTCAGAGCGTTCTGGCCCAAACGCCCACCCTCGGTGTGGAGGTCCAGGCCCGGGTTCCAGGATGCCTCCCTGCCCTGCAACCTGAGCAGTGAGGTAGCTCCTTGCAGGCACAGGCATCTCAGGTCTGAGAGGGAGGAGGTGGTTGGGACAAGGGGAGGAGGTGGGAAGGTCGGCAGTGGGTCCATTGCCTCTCCTGACAGGGTGCTGAGTGGTGGCAGACCCGTAGGAAGGAGGATGCTCTGGCAATCCTGGGCTAGCATAGGTGCCTTAAGAGTCATGGTACCCTGGGAGGTAACCTCTGGCTGTGGTCTGTGTCTTACTTGCCCCAGAGCCCGGGAGACTGGCCCCGGGCGGCAGTGTGAAGCCCAGGGTGCTCTTCGGTGGGTGGTGCTGGTAGTTGGCTGCTCTGGAAAAGAAAGAGGGGGCCTGGCTGTCCTCATCCTTGCCGGGTGAAGCCAGTCGGGGCTGGCTGGGCGTTGAATCCACGGGCACTCCTGAGGCTTCTCTGCTCCCCCAGAGAGGAAGAGGGCGGAAGGGGATTCTGGAACTGGATTGGGCTGAGTGGCTGAGCTTGGGGAAAGGCGGGTTTCAAAAGTGATTAAAATCGGTTGTATCGCTAATTCTAGGGAGGTGAGGCAAAAGGGCCCTTTTGTCCAGAAAATAATCTAAAGCTGGGGCTGGATCGCAGCCATGGTGTCGGGGACACTGGCGGGGCAGAAGGAGGGCCTTCTCCCACTCCCCTCCTCGGTCCCACTGAGGACCTTGAAGCAGATGTGACTCCCAGCACTGGGCTGGGGAGAAGTGGGCATCGAGTCCGTTCGGTCCATGATTTTCAGACGCCCGCTGTGTTCAAGGCAAGGCGCTGGGCGCTGAGCGCTGCAGAGCATGCGTTTCGTTGGCTGCCCTCAGACCTTAGGGTTGCGTAGGGGAGACAAGTCTACACACGATTCTAGAGTTCAAGCCTCAGGAGATTCAGCCTGGAAATGCAGGGTCTAAGGATGCACGGGACGGAGAGTCTCCAGGCAGAGCTGGGTCTATTTTGTTGAAGTCCTTTCCCCCTTTACCATCTTTAAAAAGTGGCGTCAACTAACTGGCTGAATCTGGACTCCTGGAGGTTAAACTCCCCTGAGTTTCCTTCACTAAGTCTGCTGACTCCGAGGAGTCGTTGTCCTGGGAAGTGAACAAGAGCCAAGTTCAACCGGCCCAATTTCCTCACCCGAGTCTGTGTGTCCTCGTTTCCCCACTGGCCCTTCCATTTACTGGGGAATCAGAGAAGTGAGACCTAGGATGGGAATGGTGTTTCATCGGGCTGGCACGTTTCAGGACAGCTGGGCAAGCATGGTGCCTGGATGGGGGAGGAGGGGCAGGCTCCTCTTTCCTTCCTTGGAAGTTCCCGTGTCAGTGGCCAGCAGAGGTGAGACTTGAAGGGTACGGTCCAGGACTAACAGCAAAGGGAGGAGGAGACCGGGGTGAGAGCCGTGAAGCTTCTCTGGCCCTGGCCCAAGTGCCTGTTCTGGGGGGCACAGATGGGTGTGGGTCTAAGAGCAAGGCGGATCAAGGGGAAGTGACATATAGTTGCAGGGCTAAATGGGACCTGGTATAGGGATCCAGAACAAGTCACCCCCAGGTGTGCCTCTGTGGTATGCAGATTGTTTTGGGCTAAAGGTAACTTTAGCAGCGGGCTTAGGAGACACCTCCCCCACCCCAACTACCTAGAAGAATTTGAATTAGCGTCCTTGCCCATAAGAGATTATCAGAAATAAAACTTTTGACCTATCTATAAGGCAGGGCAAACTTCTGCTAACTAAAGGTCTGCTTTTTTTTTTTAATCACCATCCTGCAATGACCTTTTGAAGCCCCCAAAGCACCTTACCTCATCCTTAGCTCAGAGTTTCTATCTCTGAAACTCATATGCGAGTGGGGTCTGATTCTCTCATGTATGCAAGGTTCCCATACATGTGTATGTGTGAAATTTGGTTATTTTCTCTTGCTAATCTGATCATGTCTATTTGATTATTGGACCGACTGGAAGAACCTTGAGGGGAGAGGAAAGTTCGTTCCTTCCCCACTCTGGCCTGGTGTTTTGTAAAGACAGGGCCGTTATCAAGATTTGAACCGATATCATGGGTTTACCCCTCCTTAGATCTTATTTTGGAAAGGATCGCTCGCATCTGCCCCTTATGGCTGGCTTACCTTTTGTCTCTATCTTTAAACCGATGAATGTGTCCTCAACAAATCCATTGCCTGTGCTTTGTGCCAGACTCAGATCTTACTTGAAGCACAACCCTGCTTATGCCCCCATCATGTGAAAAACAGCCCTC
>NW_006436283.1:5403208-5417178 GCF_000325575.1 Pteropus alecto | reverse complement strand
TTTCTAATCCGACAGCCAGCGACTCAGTTCATACTTGGCGAACTCAATGGAAAGTCCTCCATTCTTCTTCTCTGACCCCTTCACCTGGAAGAGCTTCCTCTGGATTCCCTTTCTTTCCCCCGGAGGTAAATTCTGATATGTGGCCTTTACCTTACTCTTGTGTAGTTTTCTTAGAGACTCAGCTTGTCCCTACTTGCTGTTAGCTGTTAACTACCGTCAAGTCAGGGACTGCGTTTGTTCCTCTGTATTTTCCCAAGCTCTGAGAACAACTGGGCCTTGTCCCGCTAGGTGCACGGTAAATATTTGCAGATTTGGAATAATCGCCTGTTCTACACCGGGGCCTGGAAGAGGGAGGTGGGATGAGAAGCATTTGAAGTTGTGCAGATCCCCAGAGGCTAAGTCTTGGGTGGCCGTTCCCAGCGTTCGTGGCACAGCTCCCAGTGTCAAGTTCTGACTGTTTTACTGTGAGCCAGAGACGCCCAAGATGGGGTTGAGCGCTTAGGATCCCGTGGCGTGTTGCGTGTGAATTACCTCCTGCAGCCCTTCACTCTTCCTCCTGATCCATTCATAAGCCCTTCCCAACCACCCCCCCTCTTTCCAGCACTTGTAAATACAGTGTGTGCTTTATAGATTTACGACTACGCGGGAGCCCCCCGCAAAAGCTTCTTGACATCATGGATATAGGGGAAACATACGCTTTTTGCCTTTGCGTTGGAAGTCGAGACAAATAGCTCCGTTACAGCGCCAGTTATTAGGGAAAAACAATGGCAAAATTCACATAAAGGTGTTAATTTATTAAGTGTTAAGGGGTGATTACCTCGTAAGTTGTATAATAATCACAGTTAGAGAATCACTGTGTCAAATACCGGAAACTAACACTATTCTGTGTCAAGTGTAATTGAAAAAATAATTTAGTGAAAAAAAGTTAATGGGAAAAACAAGCTTCATTGAAAGATGAGGAGGCAGCTGACAAGAAAGAGACACCTAACCTATTTTCGAGGGGCAGGTAAGATATCTTAAAGGACGCTGAAAATTGTTGACCTTTTCTAAGGTCAGTTTTATTATTAGTTTTATTTTCCCTCACTTAATAGCAGTGACCTTCCACTCATCCATTATGGAGAGACGATTTGTATCAGTTGAGATTTAGGATTTTTGTTTGCCTATTCGAAATTAAGTAACGCGGAAAGCGGAAAGCGGTAAGGGCATAACCTGCAAATCCCATCCCCCTGCCCCCACCTCCCCAAATGAAGAAGAGAGGTAGTAGGAAGGACTTGAATCATGCCATTCCCCTGCCAACCACTAGTGGTCACTGTCGGCCCAGGAAAGCTTGGTTGCCGTCTTTCTGGAGAGTTCCTGGGCCCAAGAGGTGAGAGGAAGAGGCTGGGTTATAACTCGTTATTTGAACATATGGGGTGCTTTAAATGTGAAGTACCTGCATTTCATAGAATTTTGGAATTTATAACTTGAATTTTAAAGCGTTTAAATTTTCTTCAAGTAAATGTAAAGCTTTTGATTGGAAAACTCACTGATTTGGTCTTTCTTATCTTAACTTGCCATATTCTACCTCTACTTCATGCAGGAAAAATCCAGTTGGTATGGAGAGCAGGGGTTCCGTTTCTTTCGGTAAAGCTTCTGTCCAGGACTGATTGAATGAGTAGATGGAGTAGTAAGTTAGCTTCCTGGTGTGAATAAAAGACGTCTTTCTCGCTTTCTAGCTACAGTCTTTAAAGTCTTCTATTACGGATTCATTCCTTTGGGTTTTGCATTGCCCTTGCCTGGTTCTTGCTTTTAAACTGCTAATGCCTCATAGGAGAATTTTTGCATTAAGTCATTCACTCTCTAGCGGGAAAATTATTTTATCCCGAGACTTTAGCACCTGAGCTAGACAACGAACTCTGGATTCTGAAGAGTGGGAAAACGCAGGGC
This sequence comes from Pteropus alecto, assembly GCF_000325575.1. NCBI lineage: Eukaryota > Metazoa > Chordata > Mammalia > Chiroptera > Pteropodidae > Pteropus > Pteropus alecto. The sequence goes on along the minus strand of NW_006436283.1, from coordinate 5,415,252 downwards.
AGGAAGGTGAATCGGTAGGGAGGAATCAGGGGACGGTGCTAGTAAATGCAGCTTTTCAACTGTCTTCGCTTTTTTCTGGCTGCAGGTTATGCCTGTCATGGTGCTTGTTAAATATTTGAACGAATGAATGAATGGTGGAATGAATGAACACGGCTGTTTCACTGTGGACTTGGGCATCCCAAGGACAGAGTTTAGGGACATGGTATCTGGCCTCTGGAACTCTGGAAGTCCCAGGGCAAGAGAGGAAGTGCTGAATGGGTGTCATGCTTAGGTTTGACTTGCTTATAAATTCCCTCACCCCACCCCTCCCCCTGGTTTGGGGAGTGTTCGAACCCAGGTTATGGTCGGTGGAGGGACCCGAACATTCAGTGACAGCTTCCTCTTCCGTGACTAGAAATAGAGATGAGAAATGGGCTTCATCTCATTTGCCTCTCTGGTCAGTCAATAAGCCTCCCTGGAGTTCTGTGTCAAGAAGCGTTCTAAAGTCCCGAGGGACAAGCTTATGGTCAACATGCAGTGTCTGCCCGGGTTCAGGATGGGGAAGCAGCACCTCGTATATCAGAGTCTGACTTTGGAGGACTGATTTTGCCTTTTCTCCCTCTGTCTTTAGGGGCCCAGTGGGAGCCTGGCCTGGGAGCCAGGATGGCCCTCCGCAAAGCCTTGCTGACATGCCTGGGACTGTCTCTCTTCCTGTTGCCAGGGGCCCAGGCCCAGAACCATGCCCCACCTGGCTGCAGCCCGGACCTCAACCCCCTGTACTACAACCTGTGTGACCGCTCTGGGGCTTGGGGCATCGTCTTGGAGGCACTGGCTGGAGCGGGTATCGTCACCACATTTGTCCTCACCATCATCCTTGTGGCCAGCCTGCCTTTTGTGCAGGACACCAAGAAACGGAGCCTCCTGGGGACCCAGGTGTTTTTCCTGCTGGGAACCCTGGGCCTCTTCTGCCTCGTGTTTGCCTGCGTGGTGAAGCCTGACTTCTCCACCTGTGCCTCTCGGCGGTTCCTCTTTGGGGTCCTGTTCGCCATCTGTTTTTCCTGCCTGGTGGCCCACGCCTTCGCCCTCAACTTCCTGGCCCGGAAGAACCACGGGCCCCGGGGCTGGGTGCTCTTCTTCATGGCTCTGCTGCTGACCCTGGTGGAGGTGATCATCAACACGGAGTGGCTGATCATCACGCTGGTCCGGGGAGGAGGCGAGGACAGCCCTCTGGGCAACAGCAGTGCCAGCAGGGTGGCCGCGTCCCCGTGCGCCATCGCCAACATGGACTTCGTCATGGCGCTCATCTACGTCATGCTGCTGCTGCTGGGCGCCTTCACGGGGGCCTGGCCCATCCTGTGTGGCCGCTTCAAGCGCTGGCGTAAACACGGGGTCTTTGTGCTGCTCACCACGACCACCTCCATCGCCATCTGGGTGGTGTGGATTGTCATGTACACCTACGGCAACCAGCAGCACAACAGCCCCACCTGGGACGACCCCACGCTGGCCATTGCCCTCGCCGCCAATGCCTGGGCCTTTGTCCTCTTCTATGTCATCCCTGAGGTATCCCAGGTGACCAAGGCCAGCCCGGAGCAAAGCTACCAGGGGGACCTGTACCCCACCCGAGGCGTGGGCTACGAGACCATCTTGAAAGAGCAGAAGGGCCAGAGCATGTTTGTGGAGAACAAGGCATTTTCCATGGACGAGCCAGCCTCAGGTCGGTGCCCCACCCCCCACGCCCCTTCTTTTATTCTGCATCGTATAATGTAGGACGGGGGGCTGGTCTCCAGCAAAATGGGCCGATCTGGAGATTTATCGACAGCGTTCTGCCTTAAAAGCCTCTCCATTCCATTTTTTTTTTTTTAAAGATGTTTTTCTCTACCCGTGTAATTCATGAATGCATTTCACTGTAACGTGTCAAACGTTACAGAGAAAACAAAATTTCTCCCGTTTCCCCGATTCTACCCCGTTTTTTCCTGTTCACCCCTAGAACTGGCCACTGTTGATTGCCATTTTACCTCTACGTGCCTCAGCGCCCTCATTTGTAAAATGGGGTAATAACAGATCCTGCTCCGTAGGGTTCAGGTGGAGATTAGTTAGTGCATGTGCCTGGCACTTGGAAGCTGCTCTGGAATTGTTAGCTATTCGCTGTGTGTGATACTGTTATTTTACTGTTATTATCATTATCTTTCCAGAACTCGTTTTTCTATTAACATACATGTCCATAGTTGTCTTTAAAAATCTTCTCAGTTAATTTTTTTTCCTTTTCAATGAAAGCACTCATGCCGTATACTGATCTAACAAGCAGCACCCACTATCCAGGTGGCTTGTCCTCAGGCCCCTGCCCCGGCTCTTTGTTAATGGGACAGGCTTTCTTGGCAGAGCCCAGCATTCAGGGGTCCGGCTAGGGGTGTCCTAAGGATGGAAGAAGAGGGAAGGTGAGCGAAGCCTTTGCAGGCTGTGCCAAGCCCCACTTGGGAGCAGCTTGGGAGACAGGGGTGGCTGTTCTTCTAGAGACTTGGCCAGACAAGCTCCCAGCTCCCAAAGGAAGGAGTATATCCTCGCATTTGCAACCTGTGAGGACCACTAGCATTTATTGAGCACCTGCTGTGTGCCAGGCACCGTGCCTTTCCTGATGTGTTCTGTTGCACGTGTCTCGTTCTTAGCAGGCTGGCTGCAGCCCCTCTACCTAAAATCCAGGGGTGCAGACTCAGAACGCTGCCCCTGACCCCAGACTGCTGATAGGGATGTTTGGGGGCCTAGGACTTTACCTGCTTGATGTCAGGTTCTAGCCCTGGGTCCTCTGCCAGAGGTCAGAGTTAGAGGCAAGGAACGTTCCAGAATCAGAGAACTATCTCCCTTTCTCTTGTACAAACTGGGATCCTCATCTCACCTTTGAGGAGAGCAGTGACCCTTGTCCTGCCAGGCACTGGGTCTTTGATCTGCTCCCCAGGGTGGCCTCTGGCTTGCACAGAGTGGGGCCAGTGGGTGGACGTGGAGAGAGCGGGGCTTGCGGACCGTGCTGGGAGGAGCTTAGCTGCCCCCACCGCTGCTGGTCCCCGTGCATGTTTGTCAGGGCCACACAGTTCCCAGCCTTTGTCCTCTCCAGGCAAACACTTCTGGGGCTGTGAGGGTTTTTTTTTTTTTCCCTTAAATTTTTTTTTTTTTTCCAAATGGAAAAATCAATCCTGTGAGCCCGGTACTTAGAAGAAGCCCGATATAGTTGTGGTCCCTCAAGCCGCGGGGCCATCATCAGCCTGCAGGAGACAGACATTGGATGCGCCTGCGCGCTCCACGCCCTGGGGCCGGTCAGCCGCTTTGCTCCCTCGCCCTAGGAGCACTGGGGAGCAGGGCGGGGGCGGGGCGGATGGGGGGACTGCATCGGGAAACCGACCCACTCAAGTTCCTGGAGCTGAAAATAGTTTTGGAGACTTGCCCGGGGACTGCGGGACAGGATGTGCGGTGGGTGCCCCTGGGAAGCTCGGGTTGTAGGTGCTGGGGAGTCAGCACCCAGCTGTGTCCCCAAAGTCGTGAAGAGTCTTGGGCTGTGGGGTCTCTGCTGTTTCACCCCAGCACTTGGCGGCTGGCCTGCAGTGCCAGAGACCAGAGCTGGATGCTGGACATCTTGGAAGGCGGCCAAAGGCCCATGTGCCCCTCGTGGCCTCTGGCCCTGGAGGGCGGATGAGGATGTGAAGCTTGCTGACAGGAGCGTTTTTCTGAGCTGGCTGGGGGGTGGGGTGGGGGGGGCAGTCTAGGCTGCAAGAAAGCCCGAGGCAAAGACAAGCAGTGTGGTGCCCCCCGTGCATCTGAGCAAAGGGGTGCTGGGTTCTGGAGGGGCCCCTACACCTACAGCCTTGCCCCCGAGCCAGCCACCCTTGGCCAGGCTCTCTCCCTGGGCGGCCTCAGCCCCTCTTGCTTCTCCCTGCTCCCTGGGGCGCCTCACTTGAGCTCTGGGAAAGGGAGCTGAGAGCCCAGCTCTCAAACTGTTCCTGTGTTTCCTTGCAGCCAAGAGGCCGGTGTCACCGTACAGTGGGTACAATGGGCAGCTGCTGACCAGTGTGTACCAGCCCACGGAGATGGCCCTGATGCACAAAGGCCCGGTACGTGGGGTCCTCGGGCCCCCATGACCCTGCTGGGGCCACAGAGCCCAGCCTCAGTGGACGGGTGGAGAGGGTGGCAGAGCCAGTGCTCGGTGAGGTGGAGGGGGTAGGCAGAAAGCAGGTGTCTCCACGTGGGGCATCAGCCTCGGGGAGCCCAGAGCCACCACTCCTGATGCCCTTTTCCGGGAGTTGATGTATCCAGTGCCTTTAGTTTTACTGCGGTGGGACCTGCCTGCCCCATGTGACACCATGGGGTGTCACACTGACTGGGCTGCATGCTGTGGTGAATGCAGAACGGGCCCTTTGAGTTGGTGGCAGCTGCCAGCTTCACTCAGCAGACTAGGAAGGGACAGAGGAGGGCCTCAGCCAGGTAGGTGTCATTCTTTGTGGCCAAGGGGGACAGAGGACCAAGTGCCAGGTCTGGGTAGGTATTTACTCTTCAGCCACAGCTGCCCTGACAGGGCCTCGGCTCCCTGCCCCTGCCAGCAGAGAGCGGCTCTGGACCTCGCATTTCCCCTGGGCTCTGGGAAACAGACGCTCCATTAACCAAGGGAGGGGGTGGGAACGGGAGGACGATAGGTTAGATTCACTCACTCCATATATGTCCCTCCCTCCTCCCGGGCTGGCAGGCTCTGGGGAGAGAGGTCTGTGACCTGCCTTGGCAGGATGCTGGGAACAGGATGCAGGGAGGTCAGCAGGGTGGCGTTCTCATCCCCCTCCTCCCGTGAGCCACTAGGGCAGCGTGAAGCCAATGTCTCTGAAACTTCCAACCTCAGCCCTTCAGGCACCCTGAACCTGAACTTGAACCTGAACCTGCACCTGCACCTGCTACTGGCTGGCTTGTCGCAGGGAGGCAGGAAGGGCAAAGGAGTCTTTGAAACATGAGCAGAGTCCACCAGTCCCCAGCCACCTAGAGTGCCCCACCCTTGCTACCTCTCACTCGCTGGGATGGGGGGCGGGGGACGCTGGATTAAGGGGTACGTTATCAGTGGTTCTCAAAACGCCATCCCTAGACCTTCAGCATTACCGTCACCTGGGGTCTTGCTAACAATCCAGATCGGTGGGGCCAGTGGCATGATGGAGCCTGTCATCAGCATCTCTTGAGTGACATCATCTTACTACTTAGAATCTGCCATGATGGGTGTAACCACCTGCAAAAACCCGCAAATGCCATAGATCGGGGCTCCCTCCCCACCCAAGTTGTTAAACATTTACCTGCCACCCACTGGGGGTGGGTACAGCTTAACAAATAGTCCCCGAGACTCATGCACGTCACCCAGGTTTGAGAATGCCTGGCTAGACGGTCCAGGAGCTGCAGGGGGAGGGGCAGTCAGTCGGAAACCCCCGGGTCTGTAGGACCAAAGGCGGCTTGGGGCCCTGGAGCTGCAGGGGTTGATGGCAGCTTTCCTCAGGATAAGGCAGGTGGGGCCAGGAGGTCACCTTCCCTCCAGGGTGGGAGCTGGGACGGGAGCCTCGGGACCTTCTGCACCCCAGGACCTTCTGCACTCTGCAGCCATGTCTCCCCCACACAAGAACGGGATTGCTGCAGCTCTAACCTGGTTCCAGGAAGGGAGTTTGGGTTTTAAGTCTCCAAAACTTATCCTCACACCCAGAACCATTTGGATTTTAAGTCACAAATTAGTCGGACCAGCCAGCCTCCAGAATGAGAAGTGTGGGCACGTCCAGGGCCTGAGAGGAGCGTGTCCTCGGCCAGGCACACAGGCAGCTACTGTGGGTCTTGTGGTGGCTAGGTGTCTTGGAGGAAGGGAGCTTGGGAGCTCGGGACAGATGACCGCTCAGTGTGGCTCCCCTTCCGTTGGACTCCGAGGTCTGAGGAGCGGGAGGGGGCTGGAGAAGAGGCTCCATCTCCAAAGGCCAGGCTCTGAGTGAAGCCCCAGGATTGGCCTCATTTGCATGCCCAGAGGTCTGGCCCTCTGCTGGGTGAGATAAGGGGCTTGAGATCAGAGGTCAGCCCCTCCATTTCCAAGGGTGGCTGTCATCCATCCCAGCCTGACACTGGGGCCTGGCTGGGGTGGGGGAGGTGTGGGAGGACGGGGAAGGGGGAGCTGGCAGGCACAGCCCTGCAGGAAGCAGTGTGTTTGTGCATCCGCCCTGGCGGAACCTGGCTGTGAGACCGCCTGTTCTTTCTTCCAGTCCGAAGGAGCTTACGACGTCATCCTCCCACGGGCCACCGCCAACAGCCAGGTGATGGGCAGTGCCAACTCGACCCTGCGGGCTGAAGACATATATGCAGCCCAGAGCCACCAGGCGCCCACACCGCCGAAAGATGACAAGAATTCTCAGGTCTTTAGAAACCCCTACGTGTGGGACTGAGTCAGCGCCAGGAGGCGGCGGGCAGATGTGAGGAGGGCCCTCGGGACCTGGCCTGGGCGACGGGCCGCTCCCGTCTCCCCTCGCTGGCTCAGAGCGGCGTGCACCTCGGCTGCGAAGCCTTCTCTGTCAGCCAGTGTTGGGGTGGGTGACCCGGCTGCCCCCATCCACTCCTCAGTGTTTGTGGAGTCGGGGGACCAACCCCGGCTTCATGCCAGAGTCGCCTGCAGTGGTCACGCTCCAGCCAAATAGTGTTCTCCTTGGGGTGGTGGCCTTGTCAGTGCCGACGTCCTCCGGAGTCTTTGGGGAGAGATTCCCGAAACCTCGAGGTATTTCGCAGGCGCTTTCTGTCTTGGGTCCTGCTCCTCCGTGAGGAACAAGGTGCCTAATAAACACGTTTCTGCTTTATTAACTTCCTCTGGGAATGTCGTTTCTGAGCCGGGCTCCTGGGTTCCGATGATCGGCTCCTCCTTGGCCTGTGGGTGGTCCCATCCCCCTCCTCCCTCCACATCCAGCTCACACGAAAGCTGCTGAGGATTTTCCTTCCGTGCAGCGCCGTGGCTGACGCTTTACCCAGTGACGGAGTCTTCGGCTGAGCCTCTGTGTCCTTGTCATGCGTGATCAGAATACACTTCTGAGCCGGCTTCTGCCTAGGGTCTAGTCCAGAGTCTGAGCTTGTCTGAAACCAGGCAGCTTTCCTCTGGGACCCCCTCCACCGGCCATCTGTGGGGACAGAGCAGGACAGGCAGGCCCGCCAGCTGGCAGTTCAGCGGAAGGCGAGTGTTAAGAGAAGCTGGGGTAACTTCAACCCTTCTCAGTGGGAAGCGTGGTTCAGGGCAGGGGTCCCCAAACCCCGGGGCCACGGACCAGTACCCGTCCATGGCCTGTTAGGAACCGAGCTGCCCAGGGGAGGTGAGTGGCGGGCCAGAGAGTGAAGCTTCATCTGTGTTCGCAGCCGCTCCCCAGCGCCAGCATCACCGCCTCAGCTCCGCCTCAGATCCTCAGGCATGAGATTCTCAAAGGAGCACCGGTCCCTGGTGCCACAAAGGTTGGGGACCACGGCTTTAGGGGACGAGGTGGCCGATCACTCTGCTGCTCTTAGATCACTTTATGACCCGGGTTTACACAGGCAGAAAGGATCAGGCCAGGTTCGGGTTGGTTTCACTCTTGGGCGGGGGTTAAAATGCCCCTTTGCTCAAGGTAAAGCCTTTCCACAATAGGTCATGGTCATCCTCCTGGCTGCCCCAAAGGGTGGACAGGACAGTATTCTCCTTCCCAGATTCCAGGATCTCACAACCATACCGTTTTTAGTGTTAGATGGGTCTTTGGGGAAAGTTAGGGGTGTAGCTTTGCCACCCCCTCTTCTGGGTCAGCAAACTGGCCCAGAGAGCCCACGGAGCTTTTAGAAGTGGCCACACCAAGACTGGCCGGGTTTTCTCGAGACCCTGATTGCCAGTGGCCCTGGGACAACCAGCGGGCCCCAGTGGCCTGGGCATGGACGAGCAGCAGTATCCTGACCCTTGGACACTGGCTCGAGGCTTCGTGACGGGGCTGCCAAGCCTGCCCCTCCCAAGCTTGGGAATACTTCTCCCCCGCTGGCCAGAAGCTATTTTCTGACACCGGTTGTAGGACAGAAATATTTCTGTTGGAAGGGAAAGGTTGCTGGGAGGAAAAAATCAAACTTGGCCCAGACTTTTCCTTCTGCGTCACAGTGTACCCCCCTGGGGGAATCCAACACTTGTTTTAGAATGAACTAGAACTTGGGCCCTGAGCGGTAGGGTCTTCTTTGACTCTTGTTCTTTCTGGTTACTTTAGGCTCAGTCCCCACAAAATAAAACGAGATGGTAGACACCCTGTTCCCGGGAAAGCATGTCGTCCTGATGTCCTCTGTGTCCGGGCTGGGCAGGCCCCAGCACCTTTCCCGTCCTTGTCACTGGAGTTGGGAGGGCCCGGAGGCCACCGACCTGGAGCAGTGGACCGAGTGGGGGGGTCCTATGAAACCCCGAAGTGCACGGCTGGGGCTCTAGGGCCCCCCCTTCCTGCCCTGTTCAGCCTGTCCTGGTCCCCAAGTGACTGAGGCTACAAGGAACTGTCTGCGTACCAGCCTGCCTCCGTCCCCCCCGTCACAGCCCCTGTGTCCTCATGCTGTGGCTTTCCAGATGGCCATCCTCAGACGCTTGTGTCGTCACCTCTGTTTGGTGTCCAGCATCAGCTCGCCCTGCTCTGCACCTACGTGAATCAAGGTGAATCTCCTCCAGGAGTCTGGAGCCATGCTGTGGCAGAAGGTGGCCCTTGCCTTTCTCCCCTGGGCCTTCTGCCACCACCTGGACTGTGGAAGGCCACTGAGCCGGGGCAGAGCTCACTGGAGGCCCCGACACACACCACTCCTCGGGGCCAGGATCTGAGTCCCTTTGCGCCATGACCCCATGCCTTCCCTACCTTCGATGAACTGGGTCCCATCAAGACCCACAGTGGGGCTTGGGGCTGCATCCTCAGGGACCAGTTGAGAGTCCGGGACCACGTGGACTGGGGTCTAGGCCTCTTCCAGGACTGTCCTGTGGGACTTAGGGAGGCCCCTTAGATAAGTGACATCCAGGACTGAGCATCGTGTCATTTCCGGATGGACAGATGGATAGGCTTCTACCTCACCTTGGGCATCTCGATGTGCTGGCACTGCTCTGCTCACCCAGGCCATGGTCCAAGAGGGTCTTGCCGGCACCAAGGACACGGGGGACATCCGCGGGACCTGCGTGTTGCCGGCACCAAGGACGGAGGTGCACAACTCCAGACTTGTGGGAACATCTGTAGATTTGTCTCCCTGGCTTTGTTCTGCCCACTGGTACCAGACAGAGCTGGCTCATCTGAGGCGGGGGCCTCCCCAGGTGTGACCCTGGAGCTCGGTTCTCAGCCCAGCATCACCGTCACCTCTGGGTGCCAAGGTGAGGGCGAGGACCAGGGCAGTGGAGGTGAGTTAGGTTATGCCCAGCCTCACCCTATAGTCCCACAGCTCCAATGCCACCCTTCTGCCCCCAACAGCCTGTGCCTTTGTCACTGGAGTATTTCTCCAGAGCTAAATGGGTGACAGGCTTTGTGGACGGGATAAGGGCTGTACGCTCCCGCCCGCACTGTTACCCATCTGTCATGCCGGGCTGCTCGGTTCCCTCTGATGGAAGGGAGGGGGAGCTCTGTGCACCTCAGACTCTCTCGATCCAGGTTAGTGGCCCCAGGATCCCTTACGGTGAGTAAAGGCAGGCGCTCTCCTGCCTTTCGAGGTGCAAGTCCCATGTGAGTCCTTGCAGTGCCCAGTGGCCGTAGGAGCAGCCTGAGTGAATGTGGGTTTGTTCACAGTCCGGTCCTCGGGGGGCCTGCGGGTGAGGCTGGGGGAAGGGTGGGCTCCTAACAGGCGCAGGCCGGCCCGGGTTCTAGTGCACCCCACACCCCTCAGTCCTTGGCCAGGTCGAGACGGTAGAGAAGTGCCCCGGCTGGATCACAAACAAGCCGTGAATGGAAGAAAAGCAGAATAGGTCAGGACCTGTTGCAGGTAACACCTGGGTACATTCCACACCCGCTCTGTGAAACCATTGCTCAAAGCAGAGAAGTTTGGACTTGGCGACTGCTCGGCATTAAATGGCTTTTTCCTCCGTTTGTGAGGAATACCTGCCACGGATTCCCTGTGTGCTCATTAAGGATTTTTCTGGGCGTTATTAATAATATGTATTTTTAATTCTTACTCCTTGGCCTTCTAGACCAGGAAAGGCTGTTCGATTCCAGGTAACCTTTTTCTTGGTTGGGATTTATTCTAGGAGGGGAAACCAGGCCTCCTAAACCAGCCAAGCCCCAGACCAGTGCCCCTCCCCCCTTCAATACACAAGGCCTGGGGGCAAGCTGGAGGTGGGGCAGGAGGCAGGAGGCAGGGGACAGCCCTTACAGTCCTGTTGCTACCTGGCATGTTGGGGGCACCGTTGGGCGAAATACTGGGCTCGTGGGAAGATGTGCTGGGGCCAGAGGATGGTCAGTACCCCCCTGGGGCAGGAGGACCTGCCAAGTGACACACGCAGCATTTGGTTTATACGTGTGGCTGCCACACCACCCATTTAGGGCCCCTCGCAGCTCATATGGGAACAAGAGAGCTGGGAACAAGAGAAGGGTTAAGTGATTCGATTAAGTGATTCGGGTTAAGTGATTCGCTCATGGTCATGCAGCTGCTAAGAATCTGTCACCTCTGCAACCCATTCTCACCAAGCCTAGAACTTTCCTTAGCCCCAGGGCGGGGCATTTGTGGTCAGGCGAGGTGCTGGTGACCAGACTTTGTTTCCTGTCTGCTGCGTGAGTGCATCTGGGCTTTCCCGGAAGCTGCAGCCCCTACTCACAGCAGCCCATGAATTATTGAGCATCTGCACCAGCCCGGTAATGCTCTGACCTCATCCTCCGGCTCAGGGTGCGGCTCTGACCTTGATCTTGAAAGGATGCTGATGTAAGGATGCCGGGGCGGTGGGTTCCTCTGTGGGGTGCGGGTGGTTGAGGGAGGGGACACCACTACCTTCTGGAGGAGGTGGGGGCCAGACACCAACTGCCCTGGTGTCTGGAGGCAGGTCTGCAGAGGAGAGAACATGACCCAGAAGTCAGACAGCCACCGGGGCAGGTCTCGGCTCTTGCTTCCCATCTCTGTGACCTTGTGCAGCTCTCCTGGCCAGTCCTCAGTTTCCTCGTCTGCGAAATGGAAGTACCAACACCCCAAGTCCATATTTAGTGTTCTATCCCCTCAAGGTCACTCCTGAAAGTCATGGCCAAGGCGGAGCGTCCAGGAGCTGGCTGCTCTGTGTTCCCCGTGCAGACAGGCTGGTCTCTAGGCCAGCTCTCACCAGTTGCTTGCTTTCTGGAGGTGTCGCATCTTCCCGTTCCTCAGCTGTCCCTCATGAATCAGGTCCCCAGAGCGGGTGACGGGGCAGATTGCCGGGATTGGAGGAGGATGCTAAGAAGAGGGACGGCCCCTTGGCAGTGCCTTGACTGGTAGGGATTAACAGGGTAGGGTCCCCTGGGACACAGGAAGTCAAGAAACCAAGTTGAAGAGCTATGATTGAACTGCTTTTGGTCAGCAAATGCCGACTGAGTGCCCACTCTGGGTACATGATGAGCAAGAGCTGGTCTCTGACCTCTAGGGCTCACAGCCTAGCTCCTCCTCTGCCAGGTCAGGCCCCAAGCATCTCGGACCCGTGTCAGCATCAGGCAGGCAGATCCTGCTTCCAGCAGGCTCTCCTTCCCAGGTGCCACCTTTGCTATCAACAGGGATCCTCCGGTGGGACCTGGTTCTTCCCAGCTCGCTGACCTTGGGCAGCGCCCTGACGCTCCCTCTGTTTCCTCGTCTGCGAAATGGACCTCAAGCTTCCAGCTCCGCCTAAGCCCTGGAGTTGGGGCCCCTAGTAGTGGAGAGGGACCCCAAACTACAGGGCTGTTCTATGGGACCCCAAAGCACAGGGCTCCCCAGCGGTCTGACTCAAGGTCTGGAGCTGAGCTGGGCGGACGCAGCGCCACAGCCTGGCTGTGCCTGGGACGGACGCAGGGGCCCGGTGAGCACGGGGCCGGATCCAAGGCCTCTCGGCTCGCTTCTCCAGGCGTCTCCGAGCCGGAGGGGGATGG
>NW_006436283.1:5399122-5403165 GCF_000325575.1 Pteropus alecto | reverse complement strand
GGGCGCGGGCGCCCTCTGCTGACTCGGAGCCCGGAGCGGGCGCACTAAGGCGACAGCTGCTCCTTCACCATGCGAAGGCACCAGAAGGCTTCATGGTTCTTTGACCCGAGCGTCCCAGCCGCGGCCCGGCCCTGAGCGGGTTGGGGGAGGGCGCAGGCTCCCATATCCCTTTGGCTGCACCCGTAAACACCCAACTCCTCCCCAAGCACCTGGCTTGGTGGCAGGTGGGGGCGGGGACCCAGCCTCAGGCGCTCGGACGTCACTCTCCTGTGAGGGCCTGCCCCCGACCCCAGCCAACCCGAGGCCGCCTCCTGTTCCCCACCCCCAAGCCCCGCCCAACACCCCCGCAACTGGATCCCTGCCGCCCCGGTGAGCCGGCGGGGACCGGCTGTCCGCTCCCGTCGCCAGCCGTGGGGCACGCCGTGCCCCCCACTCCCGCCGAGAGAAGCCAGGTCGCGGTGCCCGCTTCTCGACCCCAAGACCCGGTCCTTCCACTCAGCCTCCCCTCCCGGATTGCAGTCTTTGTGACCTTTTTTCTGTCCCCTCCCAAGCTGAGAGCCCCCAGACCCGGCCCGCACCTACAACTTTGGTCCCTGCCTGTCTGGGCGCAGCATATAACAGGTCCCAGTTCCCAAGAGGGCGAAATCTCCCGGGAGGCCCGCTGGGCTTATTACGTTACTGGGGTGGATGCCATGGGTCCCAGTGCCCAGGGAGCCCCACTGCTGCCTTGGGTCTGGCTCGAGGTCGGGGTTCTCAGCCTCGCGCACCCGTTGACTTTGGGGCGCGATCATTCTTTGTGGGGTGGGGGACTGTCCTGTGCATTTTAAGTGCTGAGCAGCATCCTGGCCACTCTCCTAGTTGCAACAACCAAAAATGTCCCAGACACTGCCCAGTGTTTCCTGGGGGCAAACTCTCCTGGTTGAGAACCACTCTTCCGGGGTGTTCTGGTGGGTGCTGAGCCAGCCCACACAGGGCCCTGGATCTGGAGCCAAAGCCTCCACCATCCCAAGAGCTAGGAGAGTATTTCTGGGCTCCTCTCTCCAGGCTGGTTTACAGACATCTCAGTTCAGCTTGGGGACTGTGACCCTTAGCCTGACAACATTTGGGCAGCATGTGACCAGCCAGCTCCGCTCACTGTATAAACACCTCCTCAGCTCCTGCCCTAATGTGGGCACTGAGTGGGCCCTGGGACACGGATGGAGGAGACTCAGGTGTTTCCTTGTCCCTAGCAGTCTGAGTAGTTGGGGCACCAGAAAGAGACTCACACGGTGTGAGTCCATCAGGCAGCCCTGGGGTTCAGGGGAGAAGCTGGGGGACGGGGCACAGTGGGGAGCATCCAGGTCAGCAGGGGCTCAGCTGTGGACCCCAGTCCTTGGAGTTGCCCAGACGTGGCAGGGCTCAGCCACTGTTGTCTCTTTCAATAGGAAAGGCAAAGGTCAGTAACCTCTTACACACACACACACACACACACACACACACACACACACGAGTGCACACATGCACACACATGCACACACACACGAAGGTAAGGAGTGAGGGGGTGGGGTCTTGGAGAAGGACAGAAAACGAATCAGTTCCAGCTGGGGAAGATTCCGTGCAGTCCCTGAACCAGGCTCAAGTCGGGGGATGGTCATCACAGCCAAGCGCAGGGCACAGAAAAGGTTGGGGGCAGGATATTGGTGGCACCAGCCTCCCTACTCCATCCCCCACTCCACATGCAAAGTAGAATTTTCAAAAGGATCCACTCCCATACTTCCAGGGAAGTTTTTAATAGTCCCCCCTCCCCCCAAGCTCATATCGTATTTGCATAAAGAGTCAGAAGAAACAGTCACAGGTTAAAGTGGAGGGGGAGGGTCGCTGGGACCTGGCAGATAAGGACAGGAAGACTTCTTACTTTTTTTTCCTCTGTCCCTCCCTTCCTTCCTTCCTTCCTTCCTTCCTTCCTTCCTTCCTTCCTTCCTTCCTTCCTTCCTTCCTTCCTTCCTTCCTTCCTTCCTCCCTCCCTCCCTCCCTCTCTTTCTCCCTCTCTTTCTTTCCTCCTCCATGAAAACAAACTATATATTTTTGAAAAATTGATCTGAAAGAAAGAAACAAAGTCCCGAAGTTCACTCGAGCAGCACCGCAGCCTTCACCAGGCGACAGTCCTCAGCCACACTTCCCACTCCTCCGAGGCAGACGGGTGGCTTGCACCCTGCCTAGTGTTCCCAGTGCATTCTCTCATGGGGGGAGGGGGGATTTGCGGGGAGGATGAGGATGGGGAGGCTGGGGAAGGCAGAGTGTGTTCCTTGCCTGTGGGTGCGTGAGACGCCCATGCGCACCTCCACCCCGACCTTGTCAAATCGCCATTTTGAGAAGACTGAATTAGATTGACATTCATGGAACAGATTGGTCATTTGCCATTTCTCTGTGTGTGTAGCTCATTATTATAAAACATGCCGTGTCCCGCAGGGCAGACAATACAGACATGGGAATAGCATTTGGCTCATTCATTCATTCATTCATCAGTCCTTCATCCATATTTATTAAAGGCTGTTTCCTGCCATCATTCTAATTGACATCAATTCCCACACTGAGCTCTCTCCTAGCACCCAAGTCTATCATACAATTCTATGCCCTTGAATTGGTGAACTCCATCTCCCACCCCCCAATCACTTCAGATGTCTCTGGGAGGAGCCACCTGCCCTACCATCTGTGTGAATTCTACAGCTGCTTTGCCATATCAATAAGGTGCTGTCATACAGGCTGCTAGGACAAAGCCACCCCCTGTGTGTGCATGTGTCCATGGACCCGTGTTGGGAGATAATGTCTCAGATTGGAAAGTGAAGCCAAAGGGGACAAGCCTGACCTAGGATGGAGAGCCTCTTGGTCATAACCATGAAGGTCAAGACGAGCGAGTCAGGACCTGGTGTATTCATCTGTTAGGGCTGCCTGACCAAGGGGACCTAACGCTCCCCATGACTAAGGCTCCACTTGGGGTCAGGCCAGAAATCTTTCTGAAATTTTCAAGGGCTCTGTCTATCCTCCCAAAATTCTGGGTGGAGATCATGTGAGATGAGATGGGTGGGGGTGGGGTGGGGGTGCGGGCAGGGCTGAGGCCCATGACCCTGGGCCACTTGTCTGCACCGTTTCCTGTCCCATAAAGGGAAGAGGCCCTCTTTCGCCCAGGCCCCTGGGATTTTTGCCCTGATTTCAATACCACTTCTACCTTTTAAGGTAACGCTCTGTTTTCCCGTCTTTGTTTTTACATGTTTCCCACTAAACCACAAAGTTCTGGAAAGGAAAGTTGTTTTATTTTTAATCTTTATGTCTTCATCTTTGGGTCCCAGGGCTTGGCACAACATAGGCAAATATTGGTCAAATGAACCAATAAACGGTGCCCGGGCATAGAGTGCCCCCTGGTGGAGATAGAGAGTATGGCAGTGTCTTAGATCTTGATTGCAACAGTCAACTTGGAGGGAGGTGTCCTGGCCCTCTTGTCCTGCCCAGCTGGTTGAAGTGTGAGGTCCCGTGGGGCTGCGGTAGGCATACGGAGTCCCTGGACAAAGTCTTGTGGGGAGGGGCATGCTGGGCCTTTGAAAGATGTGGCTCTCCTACGATAATAAGAGCCGCCCAGAGCAGGGGAGAAAGGAGGGAAGAGGGAAAGGAAGTCCGAGCCGGCACGCAGGAGAGGGAGGACTGGGATTCAGAGCCAGGCAGTGAGACCCGGAGTCCACGCTCACGATCACTGTCCGCATTCGTTCGTCCATTCATTCATTTTCAGAGCCGGCTTCATTGGTCTGACCCTGTAGGAGGGTTGGGGCCTGGACACCAGGTCCCACAGCACCGGCTTTGTCCTCCGGTCAAGTACCCCTGGAGGAGCCTCCTCCTTTCTCTGGGGAGAACTTTGTCCAGGGGTTGGACGGTGGGTCCCCCGCTGACTTCCGCGCTTCCTCTACAGGCTCCCCGGCGTGTCCAGGGCTGTCTGAAGCTTCTTGTCTGCCTCCTGCGGCATCTTCACCCTCGCTTTTCCCCAGGCCGTGGGTGCCCTGCCAGGACCCCACACA
>NW_006436283.1:5393308-5399082 GCF_000325575.1 Pteropus alecto | reverse complement strand
GGAAAGGAGAGAGAGTTGGGTCAGGCATGGGTATTTATTAAAAGGCTCCCCAGGAGAGTCTAATAGCATGCAGGGTGGGACAGCTGGCCGTTTCTGTGTAGGCAAAGGTGGCCAGCGGGACAGGGCAGCGTGGCAGGACCGTGGCCCCGTGCTTCACCCTGCCGGTCCCGGCAATGCCATGCCAGGCCTCACGCCTGACCCTGCGACTGCCCGCGACAAAGCTGAGCTTCCTCTTCCTGAGAGCTGGAAACCTCCCTAACGCTTGAGTTCTCATCCTTGGGTCCCTTCCCCTGTGGCCAAAACACAAGGTCAAAAAGGAGTTCCTCTCAGCAGGGAGCTTTGGGTTGGCGCCACCTCCAGCCCAGAGCCTTCCTGTGAAGAATTCAACCAGGGGGGCAGGGCAGGGAGGAGTGAGACCACTTCCTGGTCGGCCATCTCCGTCCCCAAGCCGAGGCTGCTGCCCTCCCTCCCCCACCTGCAGCTTCAGCCCCGCCCCTCTCCTACACAGTCCAGGGAGGCAGGAAGTGGAACGGGGCCTCCCGCTCACCCCAATGCGGCAGCTGGGCAGCTGAGCAGTTCTAGGCTGGTCTCTGGGTAGAGGTCCAGTTGGCTGGCCAAGCGCTCACTGGGTCTCATTGACTTCGAATCAGGAGCCCAAGAGACCCCAGAGCTGAGCTCCAGTGTCCCCCGTCCCTCCTGGGTCGCCTGGTCTGAGGGCTGGGCGCTGTCCTATTTCCTTCTCCATCACTTGTACCCCATTTTCCACCTGCTCCTCCTTCACCACAGAGAGCCGGCCGGCCTCTCTGAAGCCCCCAGGCCGCCTTTCCTTTCCCTTGTTCCAGGCCTACTGGCTGGGGAACTTGGAAGGATCAGCGCCACAACTGGATACTTGTTCAGAAGCCTCTCCACTTCCCGACTTGCCGAGGTGGGAGCATGCTTCCCGCCCGAGAAGGCCTGCAGTTCTGGAAACTACCAACGGAGGGTGTTGGGCTGCTTCTGGCTGAATGTCCCTGGGTTCCAAGAGAGCCGCTTCTCCATAAGATGCAAGCTCCACGGCTTCTCGGCCGCTGGGTCCCACTGCCTGATTTGTGCTCCTTGGCTCTGGCCACCTTGGGAATTAGGACCAGGAAATGTTAGGACTCTCAGTACTGCCTCACGACCCGTCTGCTGCAGGGCTAGGTCTGGCCATCTGGTCCACCCCGGCTCCACTGTCCAGTCCCTCCTTACTCCCTTCCCACCACTTGGAGTCTTTGGGCTCCTATATGTCCCCTTAGGGCCAACCAGAGATGGGACAGACAAGCAGGGATGGGCTGGAATGGGGCCAAGGTGGAACCAGGCATCTGGAACTAGGGAGGAAGTTGGGAGTTCGAGCATGGAAGGGGCTGGAATTCAGAGCACAGTGGAGCTGGGCAGGAGTGAGTTGAGAACACCGGAGTCCAGGCCAAGGCAGTAAGTAGACCTTGCCTTCAGCTCTACTGGCCTGGAGCATCTACGACACTGCACTGGTTCCTCCTGCCGAGCGAGAGGTGGAGGCACCCAGGCCTCCGTCAGGGCTTCCTAACTACGTACTTTGGTTCTTAGTTTGTTGATGGCCTTCCCTGCTTCCTCTCCCTTGGCAGGAAGGGGGAATCGGCTCTTCAACGTACTAACATTCGCTCATGCCAGGAGAGGCCGGGGGGAGTGGGGAGCAGAAGAGGGGTCGAAGCACCGGGAGAAAGGCGTGTGGGGTCGAGATGATGGGTGGGGTAGGATGGGGAGCGGTGTCTTCTGGCTCGTAGTCGCGATGGGCTTCAAATGTGCTTTAAAAGTTTTTACGTATAACTTAAGTACTGTGAAATTAATTCATTTTAAATGTATAATTCGATATTTTAAAAAATGAATTTTGAGCCGTACGACCGTCGTCAGAACCCAGTTTTGGAACATTTCCTCAAACTTCGTCTTGCCATTAGGTGGATTTCTCCTCAAAGTCTCAGAGTTTACGGGAAAGAGACACGGTACCTTTCCCACAGCTCTACCTGGATCCTATTACCAGCCCACAATGTGAATTCCTATTTTTATAGGAATTGTCTAAAGAAGAGTCCAATTTCCTGTCCTGTGTGTGTGCTGCATGTTAAAAACCTTGATTTTTGTTAAACGTCCTGATGTTCATTGACCCTCTTGTAGAGTCTCTTCATTCCGTAGTATTCTAGGAGACTAGGAAAACAGAAGTAGGCGGGGCTTCTCCGCGTGTCCGAGAACACAGCAGACTCAGGCAAGCCCAGCGACACCTCTGGCTTCACCTGCCACGTTGGAGCAGGGAGGGAGACGCGGCCGCGTCTAGTTAGCGCTCACCTCTTACAAAGCATGACCGCCTCTCGGCTTGCCTCAAGTAGCCCTTGGAGACGCACATACTTTCCCGGCTTCTGGAAGTGTCTGTGGGAAGATCGCCCTGGTGCTGGGACAGAGGGGCAGTGGGCTCAAGATGATGGCAGAGTTGTGCGTGGGGGATGGGTGAGGAGGAAGCATCTGACCTCGCTGAGGCCTGGGGATTTGGGATCATCCCCAGAAAGTCAGAAAGACACGTATTCAAGCTCAAGGGCAAGCGTGCCTCCTGAAGCCAAGTGCTGGAGGTTTTTGAATGGACTGGACTGCTTGCTGGCTCACCGCACTCGGCCACCAGGACAGCGGCGAGGGCCCAGGAGTTGTGTTTTGCATTCCTTGGGCGGGCGCCATCCCCTGGGCGAGGAAGGAGGAAGAAGCGAGAAGCGCAGGTGGTGGGTGGGTGAGGAAGTGGGGGCTCCCTGGCAAGCCCATCAGTTGAGGTTCTATGGCCCCAATTGCCCAACTTCCTCAGCAGATTGAGCGCCTTCCACTGCGGGGTGCAATCGTCCCCTTAGAGAGCAATGTCGTGGTGGTGGAAGCTTGGGGTTTAATACAGACACACGTATGAAATGTGATTTGTGGGTAAGTTATCTCATCTCTCTGAATTGTGAAGTATTTGAGGTTGACACATGTACATGGCGGGAGTTCAGTAAATCACAGCTTAAGTGAGTGACATGTCAGTCAATTCATGTTCTCAGAGTGAGCGTCTCGTGAAGTGGGCAGGGTGAGCTCAGTATTCCCATTTTGCAGAAGGGGGAACGGACCGACAAGGATGCACAAGCAGCGAGCAGCTAGAATGCAGCTCAAGGCCAGCACACAAGGCCAGATCTCCTCCCGCCTTCTAGGTGTGCAGATCGCTGGCCTCTGCTGGAACCTGGTTTCTGGCCACGGACTGTGGATGCACTGGAATGTGGGTTTTTCAAGCTGCCTCAGCAGATCCGGCCACCATAGGGTAGCTTCCCCAGAGGTGGGCAGGAGGGTGCAATGTGGGCAGTTCCCAGGAGTCCAGCAGAGTGGCAGGGCCATCAATGCTGGTCTCACCCAGGCTCCTGGGGAAAGGAAACTAGGAAGCCCCCAAGTACCCTGTCCCCCGTTTCTGCTGTTTCCCATTCAATTGGTCTGTTTGGCTAATTTTTTAAACCCCACGTTATGTCCGTTCAACCACGACCAGAGCACCTGGCGTGTGGTGGTGGTCAGTGGCTCTCCGTCCCCTCCCCACCCCCTCTCGGCACCAGCTCATCCAAATATGAAACTCTTCTTCCTACTGCAGCCAACTCATGTGGCCACTTCTGCTCTGTTGCTGGGGTGGAGCCTGGTCTCTAGGCCACACGTGAACCCCTTGGCCACCTCCAGCTGACTTTGAGCTTGGGGATGAAGAGGCAGAGGGAATGGGGAACAGCTGACCGTCACGGGAAGAGGGAGGCCTCTGAGATTGTGCCACCTTGCAGAGGGGAGTTCTGCTGAGAAGTCCCATAAGTCAGTCACCCCCAAGTCTTTTCTGGGCCCCCTACAGTTGGCAGGACTCAGTGCTGCTGCTGCAAGTCTGCCTGGAGGGCACCCACCCAGCACCACCAACGCCCTCCCCACCAGCCCCCGAGCCCATGCGTCTACGCTGGGAAGAGGCTCTCGACTCAGCGAGAGGCCTTGTGGTTGCAGGGTCCTGCCTAGGAAAGGGAGCTCAGGCCTGAGAGCCCCAGGGTTTGTCCCTCCTACATCATGTCTGATAATGCTTAGTAGGGAGCAGTGAGAAAGAGCCGCTTCCTTAATTTTCTGACATCAAGTGATAATTTTCTGTCATTTTGCTTCTTCCTTGGAGTTTGTGGTCAGGCTGCGGGGAGCAAGATGGGTGGGGCGAGGATCAAGATGGGTGGGGCGGGGATCAAGATGGGTGGGGCGGGGATCAGTTCCTCTGGTCCTTCGCTCTTCACCATAGTTCAGGTGTTTCTCTGTGTTCCTAAGGAAAATCAGGCCCTGTTGATTTTCTGAAGCATATTTCTTTCTATCGAATCCTATTTTCCTATTACTTTTCATTAAAGATGTATTCCCTTGGGGCGGGGAAGTGGCTTAAGGATATTATTACATCACATTTGAGTATTTTCATAATGACTGTATTATCTATTTCTACCGATTAGCTATGATTATTGACATTCTATGCGAGCCATGAGTTTTGTTCAAGATCACGCCAGTGATAAGTGGACAAGTCGCATGAGAACCCAGCCTCCTGCTTCTCAGTCTGATGCATCTCCCAGTTGACATTGACATTCAAGACCATGGCCATGCCTTTTGGTGGTTGAATGAGAAAATACACATTTCTGGGGGAACTTTACAAGTATCTGACAAGTGAACTGCCAAATGTGATGTCTCATCTACATTTTCCTTTCAGCTCAAGATCTTGGTCTTGATCTTCACCAGAGTTGGTTAATGTATGACTACATTGTTATGGAAACTCTCCCAATGCCTACCAAACTCTATCCTTAGAACCTTCCAGAAAAAGAACCAGCAAGTCTCCTCCATTCCCTCGTATTCTCCTGGGGAAGGTGCTCCTGTGGTCAAAAGGGCTCGCTGAGTCCCCGCTCTGTGTCCAGCCCTGAGCAGGGTCCCGTGGGGACTGCACAGGAAGGAAGGTCACAGTCTGGGGAACTTTGGGCCAAGTTCAGGACACCTTTCCTGAACTAGGAGCCATTCAGGTTCTCTGGAGTCATTAGGCCCAGGTGAGCTGGGGGCTCATGGAAAGAGAGCGGCCGCACTGGGGGTGCCATGCGGAGCGGGAGGAGGACTCTGGCCCCTGCTCCTCCCCAGGGGCTGCTAGCCCGGGCCACCGAAGGTCATGGGAGGGGTGGGGGAGGAGTGGCTGTGGTTTTGGAGGTGTGACTGGGGGCAGGTGCAGGTCTGTGAGCTGTGGGGGGAGAGGGGTGTTTTCTCACTGAAAATACACACAGAACCTGCAACTCAGCTGGGATTAAGTAGAAGACCGGACGCGCTCCAGGAGCCTCGCCAGCCGGCTGGCCCACTTTGTTCCCTCAGCGTCCTCCATTTTCCGACCAGTTCCCTGAACGGAACAAAGAAAGGAGTTGAACAAGGAAGAGGCTGGCTCACTGAAAAGCAGAAGTAGGAGGCTTGGGGACTTGGTCCTCCCCTTTACATAAGACTGAAGCCGCGGGTCCAGCCGGAGCCAGATGCTGATGTGGGGAACCTCAGTGCTGGAGAGATGAGCCAGCAGGACGGCGCATCATGGCTGCCTTCAGCTCTGCTGCTTCTCTGGGTCCCAGGTGAGGAGCTGCCTCGTGTGGGTCAGCGGGAGGAAAGGAGGGCGTCAGAGGCAGGGCTGCCGAGAGGTGCTCCGTGAAGCGCCCCGAGTCTGGACTCAGCACTGAACTCAGAATAGGGCGCATTCTGTCCCCTATAAGATGGAC
>NW_006436283.1:5375669-5393278 GCF_000325575.1 Pteropus alecto | reverse complement strand
AACCGCTGCCCCGGGATGGAAAGGGGCAACGGTCTGTCTCTCCTTCGGCATCCACCGGCCTTAGCCACAGTAGGGCGTGGGGCAAAGGGCGAGCACAGAGGCAGGGCTTTGCGGGAGATTTTCAAATGAATTATTACAGGAAAGAGGGTAAGAGGCAGGGCACAGCAGAGTGGGTGGGAGGGTGGCCGCCCTGAGCCCACTTGCCCCCAAAGGGCTGTGTTTTGTCAGGAGGGGGTCCCTCTTGCATCACTGGTTCTGGGGTGTGGAGAAAGCACTGGGCTGGGTGGGGGCAGGCCATGGTCCCAGGGACATGGCGGTGTGTAGCCAGGGCCCCTCAAGGGCTGGAGCCTGAGGGCCAGGGGCGAGATGGGGACAGAGAGGACAGAGAAGGCGGTGGGAGGAGGGGGAGGGCAGAGAAACTATGGGAAGGGAAGTGGGGAGACTCCCTTCCTGTGCCTCTCAGGGGTTTTCACCTCTCCTCACACAGTCTGCAGTCTGCTCGGGTTTATTCCTGGGGTATTTACAGCCTTTTTGGTTGTTTTGCTTATACATGGCGATTCTATTTGCTAACGAGCTGTCTGTCGCGAAGCCGTGACTTTTCGTGAATGCATTTGGAAACGGGCATCTTCTTAACTCTGCTTTATCTACTGACCTCCTCAGTGCTGTGTCTTCACGACCCACCTGCATCAGGAGCCGGCGCCTCCTTCCTGATCTGTTTGTCTAGGTTCTTTCTCTCACGGATCATGGGCTGGTGCGGGCAGAATGGTGCCCAGGACTGAGGTGGCACGGTCATCCGTGCCTTGTCCCTGACTAGGGCAGGTGTCTCGCATTTATCGTTAAGTGTGAAGAAGGTGTTTGTTTGCTGGTATCTATTTACGAAAGGTTTTTGAAAACAACAGCAATAAGCTCTTTTTCAATTATCTATGAAGATAATTATATTTTTCTCCTTTGAACTATTAAGGTGGTAAATTATAGTAAGACATGAGGGCAGATTTTAGTCTCAATATACGTATTAATGCTGACTTCACGAAAAGAATTTCCTGTTTCTGTGTTGTCTGCGAAAGCTTAAATGCAGTTAGAATTGTCTATTCTTCGAAGGTTTAAGAGAACTAACTTGTGAAACTGTCTGGATTTTAGGCCTTATTTTTTTTGGAAAGGAAAGAACTTTTCTCTTTCCTTTTTTTTTCTGTTTACACTCCCCCCTCCAGCTTCATCGAGCTATAATTAACAAATAAAAATTGCCTTTTTTTTTTTTTTTTACGGTGTACATGTGATGTTTTGCTACCTGGGTGCAGAGTGAAATGATCACCACCTCGCTTCCCATAGTTATCATTGTAAAGAGCTCCATGGTAAAAGTCATCATCATTGGTCTACATGAAAAAACATGGATTTCTGGGTTAATATTGGTAATTTATGGGGTTTTTTTTAGAAAAATCATCAGTTTCATCCGAGTTTACCGCCGTATTTGTCGAGACTTACGAAGCGCCCTGGTTATTTTTGTCTCTAGTCATGTCCGTGCATCTTCTCCTTTCCCCCTGATCTGGCTGCCCACGTAGAGAGAGTAACAGAGAGCAAACGTCTGTGTTATTGTTTGTCTCCTCTGAAAGAAAAAAAAATCTGTTTTTCAATGTGTACACTAATTCCACTGTTTTTCTGTTTCCTCATTTACTGATTTCTGCTCTGACTTTAGTCTTTCTTTCCTCCCAGGCTGGGCGCGTTTGTGTGTGTTCGTCTCCTGACATTCTGAGTTGGAGGATTCACTCATTTCTCTGAGATTTAGGACGACAGAGGAATATTCTGGTGGAAGGGTATCGGTGAGCACTCAGGTCCCGGAGTAGTCTCCAGTCTCCTGTGTCCCTGGTCAGCGGCAAGGGGGTGGTGATAAGGATCGAACAGGTCAAGGCATTGAGAAGCCAAACTGGGAGGATTGTGCATAAGTGTCATTGTCCCAGCTAAGTGGGGATGTAACAGAATGCAGGTTTTCTGACACCTCCCTATCTCTAAGTTATAACAACTCCTTCACAGGGGTGAAAACTTTTGAGAGAAGTGATGACATTTTCTCACCTAAGATTTCAGATGTGGGATGTCCTAAGAAAGGTGGTTTCCTTTTGTCTCAGAAAGAGAGACAGACAGACAGACAGACAGACAGAGACAGAGACAGAAAGACGGAGAGAGACAGATTAAGGTTCTGGTGGGGATCTTTCTTCCTGTGTCCTCACATGATCTTTTCTCTGGAGAAGAGATAGATGAGAGAGAGAGACAGACAGACAGACAGACAGACAGACAGACAGAGGCAGAGAGAGGCAGACAGAGGCAGAGAGAGGCAGAGAGAGACAGAGACAGAGAGAGGCAGAGAGAGAAATCTTGGGTGAAGGAGGCTGAAACACACACTGGTTTTTTAAGCACCGGTCTGTGTCAGTTTTAGTGATTTGTTTTTCTAGATCACAGCTTCATGCAGATTCACACGCTTATCTGTAGGGAATTTCTGCAAAGTGCCATCTTGATTCCTTTAACTTTTTCTGTGTCTGTGGTTATTTTCTCTTTTCCTTTCGTAATTCGTCTAGAAAAAGGATTATCTATTTTTATTAGACCGAAGCATATGAAATTCTTGGTTTCTTGGTCCAAACCAGTTGGATATCAGCAGTTTCTTATGGTTCAACCCGATATTATTTGCCAGGCATTTTACACCCTTGATCTCACTCAGTGTCCCCGAACGCCACATGAGGCCTACCAACTGTCACCACTTGACAGGTGAAATACTCGAGACTCAGAGAGGTTAAGTAACCTGCCCCAGAACACACAGCTGCTACATCCTAGAGCAGAGACTTAAACCCAGGTTCCTCTGATGCTCTTGCTCATCTCCTTGACTGTCACTGAGCATCTAAATAAACGCCGGATGTGTGAGGTCAGGGCTTGAGAAAGCCTCCTCTGCGGGACATCTGCTCACCCAGCCAGGAGTGGAAGTCCAGATGGGCCCCCTGCGGATAGACTGATGGGAGCTTGCGGTCAGCTTTGGGCCTAGAGCTGGGGTGGGGAAGGGACTCACGCTGAAGTATTTCTTGAGGGCCTACTATGCACCAGGCACGTGAAGACACCGAAGAGGGAGGGAGGCCCCCGTCCTCCCAGAGCTTGCATCTGAGTCTCCCACAGTCTTCAAGTGAGTGCATTTAAGAACCGGATAAAGCAAGTCAAATTAAGAATTTCGAACTCTAGGAAAAGAGAGTCAACTCCCTCCCCCCCCCCACCCCCCGGTTTGGGGGCCTGGTCACAGAATTACAAGGGTGGTGAGCAGCTGAGCACACAAGTGCCCACGGCAGGGGATGCCTCCTCTGTGTGGTGGCCAGCGTCAGGGTCGCACACAGCCCTTCGCTCTCCCAGCTGTGTCTCTGAGAACTGTTTGGGAAAATGCGGACATAAATCTTGGAAACAAAAGAAGAGCTTCCTTGCAAATAAAGTCTACAGGAGCCGGGCAAACTGAAGTAAGATAGGATGAAATGAAGGTCTTCATCAGGAACCTTTGTGTGAGTGTGGATGATTTTTACCCACACAATTCACCAGGCGTGGCCACTGTTTCTGAGAACCGTTCTTGCAGCCTTCTCGCTGCCCTCATATTCCCTTGGTGGGAACGGCCCGGTATGTGAGCAGTTCTTCAAGTCCCTGAGATGCTCGGGGGGCGGGGCGCTCTGGGGAGAGCAGGATGCTTGGGGGGAAGTCCTTCTGGTCCTGAAGGTTTAGGGAGGCCCCTGGTTTGTGAGGGGTGGGAAGGGCGGCAGGGAAGGAGGTTGGAGTCTGGAGCAAAGGGCTCCTGTGATCAAAATCTCAGGGCGACAGAGAGGGAGGGGAGGACACTCCAATGCGACCTGGCCGATGGGGGGAAACTGGTGAGAAATGGAGGGAATTTACGGGGTGGGGATCTCCAAGGCACCCCCAGCCTGGGCCCATCTAGTGAGGAGCTGGAACTCGGCTGTGTCTTCCAGGTTCTTTGTCTCTGAGTGGCCCCAGCACCGTGGAGGGCACCGTGGGGGCGTCCCTGACCGTGCAGTGTCGCTACGAAAAGAAGTTCACAGAAAATATCAAATACTGGAGAAAAGAGAAATATTGGATCTTCTGGGATACTGTGCTGACCACAGAGTCAGAGAGGAAAGGCCACGTGTCCATCAGGGACCATCCGGCGAACCTCACCTTCACTGTGACCTTGGAGAACCTCGCAAAGGATGATGAAGGCACATACGAGTGTGGGATCGATGTACCACTGGCTCAGGACCCCACCTCCAAGGTCGTGGTGTCTGTGTTTCCAGGTGAGCTGTGTTTCCAGCCTTGTACTAGATCCAGGCTGCCTGACGAGTCTGAGGTCAGAGTAGCCGAGGCAGGAGCAGGAATCAGATCAGTGTGTGTGTGTGCGTGCGCGTGTGTGTGCGTGCGTGCGTGCGTGCGTGTGTGTGTGAGAGAGAGAGAGAGAGAGAGTGCGCGCCAGTCCGGGAGGCTTTTCGAAGTAAGAGGACAGAGTTTTTTGAATAGTGTGTGTGGGCGAGAGCGCGTGTGTGTGCGTGCGTGCGTGCGTGCGTGTGTGTGTGAGAGAGAGAGAGAGAGAGAGTGCGCGCCAGTCCGGGAGGCTTCCTGGAGGAGCTGGCTCCTCTGCTCAGTCTTCAGGGATAAGAAGGTGCTTGTCAGGTGAAGGTGAGGCCAACATAGCGGAGCGCACAAGGAGAGGGAGGAGAGGAGATGCCGTGGGTCAGCCCCACACAAGCCCGAGCCGCGTCGGGGAGGGCTGGGAGCTGAACCGAGGCGGCCTTAAGTGGGAGCTCTAACGAGCGATGCGTCAGATTTGCAGTGAAGCAGACATCTCTGACAGGCAGCATGTGGCTGTTAGTTGGAAGGGGACAAGACGGGGTGTGGAGGTGACTTACGGCAGCGGTCCCCCAACCTTCGTGGCACCAGGGACCAGTGCTCCTATGAGCATCTAACGCCTGATGAGCTGAGGCGGAGCTGAGGCGGTGATGCTGGCGCTGGGGAGCGGCTGCAAATCCAGGTGAAGCTTCGCTCGTTTGCCCACCGCTCACCTCCTGCTGTGCAGCCTGGTCCCCAACAGGCCACAGACTAGTACCGGTCGGTGGCCCGGGTGTTGGGGACCCTGACTTTGGGGCTCCCCGGAGGGCTATGACTCTCCTTGGCAGAGTGGAATCAGAACTGTGCGGGGGGGTGTACCTGCATCCTGTTAGGAAATCCTCTCTCGGCCTCGGGGAGACTTCGGCCCCAGGCTCCTCCGTCCTGCCCACATCTTGACTGAGGATTTTGTGTGAAATCAAACCAAAAAGGTATGGGCGAGTAGTGGGAGAGTCAGAAGAGAGATCACCGGTCTGATTTGCGTGTCTACAGCAGCACCAGCATCTACCACCTACAAGTCACCTACGACTGTCACCAGTGCCAAGACCTCCGCAGTCACAACTGAAATTCCAACTGAGCCCACAGCTTTGCCTGTAGTGAACGTCACCTACACCGCAAACAGCCAGAAGGACCTCCAGCAGAACCAGGACTGGAGGTAAGGTTCCCTAGTCCCCGCGTCCTGGATGTGGCCCTTCTCCTTAGAGGAGCTTGAGGGACCTCCCTCCACCCCCAGCTGTGTGGGCCTGTGGGGGGTGGGAGTCACACTCCTTTGCACCAGGCCCAGGCCAGAATCCTCAGCCTGCATCTCCTAGCTTGATCTGTTAAGGCCACGCTGGACCTGCCCTGGGCTCCATGAGAACGTTCTTGGAGAGAAGCTGGGGAGTAAATAGAAGGAAAGTAACATTTAACAAGAAGTGATGACATCCCACTAAATGACTTATGTGAGTGTCCTCATAAGCCCTCACTACAACCTCTACCGTTATCACTCTCCTGTACAGATGAGTAAACTGAGGCTCGGAGAAGTTAAATCGATTAATGCCAGGTCACGTAGCTACAAGAAGCAGGCTGGGCTTCCCACCCAGGGTTACGCAATTCCAAAATCTTAGGTTCTTCCCGCTAAATAGTTATTCTTGACCTTTCTGGGGGTCTCAAATCCCAGGAGAATCTGGCAGCGTTTATAGAATGTCTCCCTAGAAAGACGCATGGTGTCCTGAACCGTTCCCGGGGTTCCTGACTCCCCATTCTGACACCGCCTGGCGTATCGCAATTCATTTCCAGCACTGACACCTGCAGGTAGCACAGACCCCACGGGTTACGGGCTCAGTCCCATAAAACCACATGACTTTGCATTTCAGAGCCTTTGGGGATACCCAGGCAAGGGCATTGTGCTTCTGACCAACTAGGTCCAAATCTGGAGGCTCCTATAAGCCCCTTGGGTTTGATAATTGGTTAGGTCGCTGATAGAAAGAAGGCAAGAAAAGGCTGAAGTGCTATTCTTATGATTACAGTTTTAGAACAAAGAACCAACAAGTGAAGAGACACGTAGGATGGAGTCTGGGAGGGTCCTGAAGGCAAAACTTTCAAGCCCTCTCTCAGCGGGCTTGGGTTCAGGGATCATCAGTCTCCTGGGACGGTGATGTATTCACCTACCGCGAAGCTCTTCCAAGCTTCGGTGTCCAGAGTTTTTATTTGGGTTTCATTACATAGACACGATTGGTTGAATCACTGGTCATATGATTGAACTCAATTCCCAGCCCTGCGCCACTCCCTGAAGGACAGGCTGGTTCGGAGCCCTAATCACGTGGTTGGTCCCCTGGTGACCAGCCCCCATCCTGAGTCACCTCCTCTCTTAGCATAATCTTGTGTGTGATGCAAGGGGCTCATAATAACAAGGAGAATCGCAAGTGTTTAGGGTACATATATCTTTCCAAGTAAGAGTCTCCCAGGAGCCAGGGGGCGAAGGGCAGTCAGATTCTTCACTCCACAACGACCCTTCCACAGGCTTCCTTTTAACCCACGTGACAATCTTCATATCAGACGATGTCAAATGCAGGCCCCGAACACATCACTTCCAGAAAGCGACTCTGCAGATACACACATGGCGAGCAGAGCTAGGTTCTGTGGGGCCTTAAGCCTGTACCGTTTTGTGGGGAGAGGAGGTGCACCTTTAAAAGATGAGAACATTAGAATGCAAGGTAGGCATGAAAGAAGCACGTGAGGGCCCCAACCCTAACTCATGTCGGCTTCCCATAAGTCGGCTGCTGCTCAGCCACAGGTGCAGCGGTGGAGGTACAAGGTGACTCTTTGCGATTGTGTTTTTTTTAGTGTTTGTCATTGTAAAAGACTTGGGGAAATGCCCATTAAAAAAAAAAAAGAGTTCGATAAATAATGGTCCGTCCATGCTGTGGAATACTATGCAGCTATAGAAAAGAGCGAGGGACTTCTATATGCTGACATGGAAAGCTCTCCAAGAGGTACCGTTAAGCAAAAAGCTAGTATTTATCCTTTGCCTCCTTTGCGTGATAACGGGAGGGAAATAATGTGAACTCGTATTTTCTCATATCCGAATAAAGAGTCTCTGGAAGGTTCTTAAGGATAATATGTGTTGGGGCGGGGAAAAGTGGATAGGTGGGGATTGTGTAGAAAGGAGATTTTATCCTGTTTCTTTTTAATTAAAGTTATTGGGATAACATCGTTTATTAACATTATATATAAATTTCAGGTGTACGACTTCATGATATCTGCAGACTTTATTGTGTGCTCACCACCCAAAGTCTATTCTCTTTCCGTCACCATGTTTTGATCCCCTTTATCCTCCCAAATCTCCCCACCTCCCTAACCTCTGCTAACCACCATTCTGTATCTGCGAGTTTGGTTTTTGTTTGCTTGTGTGTTCGATTTTGTTCGTCGCTTCCTGTTTTGTATCCCACATGAGTGAAATCCTATGGCGCCTGTCCGTTTCCGTCTGAATTATTTCCCTTAGCAGAATACTCTCAAGGTCCAACCATGTTGTCTCAAATGGCAATATTCTATCGTTCGTTTATGGCTAGATAGTATTACACTGTATATATGTGCTACATCTTTTCTTTACTCAGTCATCTGTCAAAGGACCTTTGGGTTATTTCCATGTCTTAGCTATTGTGAATAATACTGCAATGAACGTGGGGGTACCTATATCTTTACAAATAAGAGTCTTCAATTTGGGGAGGTAGCCACCCAGAAGAGGAATTGCTGGGTCATATGGTAGCTCTATTCTTAAATTTTTGAGGAAACGACATGGTTTCCGTTTTCTGCAGTGGCTACGCCAATGTCCATTTCCCACCAAGGGTGCACAAGAGTTCCCTTTTCTTCACGTCCTTGCCAGCTCTTGCTATGTCTTGTCTTATTGATGATAAATAGCCATTCTAACAGGTGCGAGGTGGTGCCTCGTCCTGGTTTTGATTTGCATTTCTCTTGTAACTAGTGATATTCGGCACCTTTTCATATATCTGTTGGCCAGTTGTATATCTTCCTTGGAATTTTTTTTTAAATGTGACCTTATCTATCTATTGAAACAAAGGAGGTGAGGCAGGTCCCCTGTTCCACCTGCCCTATCCTGTGTCCGTCCTCCAGGCTCTATGTGCTGCTCTCGTTGTTAGCAATTCTGCTGCTTCTGTTGGGGGGCACCTCACTGCTGGCCTGGAGCAGGAGATGGACCAGAGGTGAGTTTGATCGGGGTGGGCGGGCCCTGACCACATCCTGTCACTTTCAAAGCTCTGTGTCCTTGCCCCCAAAATGAATATCAAATGTATGTCCTCAGACTGCAGATCGGATGATTCTAGGGGCCAGACCCTGAGCGGTGACCCCAGTATGGTAGGGACAGATTGTGGGAGGCAGCTCTCTGGAAGGTGGCCTTTCCCACGGTGGGGCCCCGTGAAGCAGTGTGCCCCATCTGTTTAAAACCCTTCCATGACCTCCCACATCCTCAAAAGTCCAGGCCCCTACAGGACAGTCACGGCCCTGAACAGTCTGGCCTGGCCCACCCCTCCCCCCACCCTCGCGCCCTGAAAGACAGCTGTTCCCACCTTCTTGTCACTTGCGGAGAGCCATGACCTAGGCGAGTCTCACCTTCTGTGTTCTCTCTGGGCACCTGGAGCGCTTCCCGTACCTCTCCCTGACTCACTCCTGGTGGGCCCAAAAGGCTGCCATCAGAATTCCTTTCCTCTTTAGGGGACCTTTTCCTGGCCCCCAAAGACTGGATTGGGGGCCCCTCCTGGGCGTACTTCTGAACCTCTGCCATCGTAGCCCTTTCTGCCCCAGATGGGTACCACCTTCTTCCCGGCCTGCCGCCCGCCAGCCCGTGCAACTCCTTAGCATCGGGACCGTGGCTCGAGAAGGCACACGATCCGTGCTCGTTAAATTAATATCTCCAGCTGCAACAGCCCCCCCAGGAAGCTGCTGTGGTCCAGCTGCTCTCCTGTGAGCTCAGATTAAAAGTGAGAACATGTAGGGGGCACCCAGCACCCGGTCTGGCACCAATAAACACTTGACATGTGAATTAAGTAAATAGAAGAGCAGAGAACAGATGATGCCATGACTTTCTTGTTGCTGGCTGGAGGCCAACGGACACCTGTAGGAGCGTGGATTTCTGCAGGAGATGGAGCGTGAGCCCGATGTTCCCTTCCTGGGCCAAGAGATCTTGATTCCCCGAGCAGCGGGTTCTCCAAGGAATTTTTGTCTAGACTTTTAAAGTGAGATTGGGGTGAGCAAAGAGGAGGTTACCCTCTTCACAGCTGCAGGGTTTATTGGGAGCCGGTTCATGCTGGGGGCCGGGACAGTGTGTGGGGAGGACTTCTGCCTCATGCCCTCACCGCCAGCCCCCCCAACACCCCCGACCCCTCCCTGGGGCCCAGCCTGCCTATCACGGCTCAGGCCGTTAGGAAAGGGATCAGGTATCTGCACGTCTGAGCTCGATGTATGTAAAGAAAATCATATCCTTTTCCTCATCTGCCGCTCCCACATCACTTGACGCCTTTCCAACGTCAGCAGACACTTGAGCGCTGCCTACCTCATGGGGATTTCCCAGCCTGGGTTCTTGCAAAATCTGTGGGTCTCAGTGATTTCATCCAGAAAGCTTCCCTCTTAAAAAAGAGAAATGAGATTGTTGTAGAAAATTCAAAAGTAAATAAAAGCACAAAGGAGGAAATAAACCCCCATAATACATGAAAACTTAAAGCTCGCACCACCCGGAGGAGACCAGCCACTGCCGTTTGAGGTATGTCCTTCTGCCTCTTTTCGATGCCGATTTATGCACATGTGATTTCTTAAAATGTTTGCTTCATACCATTATTTCTCTTTGAAACCTATTTTTCTTGCACTTACCATATTATATCATCTACCCTGCTAGTAAATGTTCTTCTGAAAATCCCTGACTGTGAGCTCACCGGCAGGCGGGTGGACTACGCCGTCTGAACTGCTCCTCTGAGGGGACAGGCTTTCTGCCGGAATATTCTGCCTCTTCCTCCCCTGGCTTTCAAATCTCAGCTTCTGTCTCCCGACCAAGTCTGGGCTCTCTTCCCATCCATCGTCCCTCAGCCCACGCTCATTCATTCATTCGTGTGTTCGGAGCAGCTACTGTGCGCCAGGCCCTGTGCTGGACGCTGGGGGACCCTGTCGTAGACCGAGGTCCACCATCCAGCTGGCTACCGCCGAACTTTCTCCAGGCCACTGCCTTCCCCGGCGATGCGCTGCCATCTCTTCCCGGCCACCCCTGCCGTCCTCCCCACCAGAACCCCCGTCCCAGCCGAGGGGGAGGGTGGCATGGAGCCCGCACGCGGCATCCGACACAGGACGCGTTCACACCCCAGAGCACCTGGACTGAGCGGGCTCAGCAAACACTTCTCGTGATCTCGTGTCTCCGACTGTGGGTGTCTCACCTTGGACTTTGGGGATCCCTGAGGGCCCACAGTGTCTCTCCCTGTGACAGCGGGCTCTGGGCATCCTGGCTGTGTGTGCATCACCCGATGCCCATCAGCTCCTGGGGCCCGGGTTGGCAGGGCCAGGGGGCCCTGAACTGTGATCCCTCTGAGCCACTGGGCCTTCTGCGTGTGAGGGACAGACCCTCAGGCCAGGGGTCAGAGCAGATGGGACCCCAGTGACTTTTCACGACTTTTGATGCAGTTCTAGGTCTTTGCAAGGACAGTTTCTTTTCTTTCGTTTTTTTTTTAATTAAAAACTTTTTTAGGGCTTGTTAAAACACAGATGGCTGAACCACGTCTCCAGCGTTTCTGATTCAGTATGTCTGGGGTGGAGGCCTGCGGATCTGCATGTGTGTGTGTCGGGGGCGGGGTGGGTATAAAAGCACATGACGTAACATTTGCCTTCCTAACCATTTTTGAGTTTACAGGGCGGTAGTGTTCAGCGTCCTCACCGTGCTGTGAAAAAGGTCTCGCGTCTCTTGCATCTTGCCAACAGGTCCTCTCCGACAGGCGTTCTGTCTCTCCTGCTTTCTCCCACTTGGGACTATTCTCCACGAGTGACCGTTTTGAGAACTAGCTTTGTCTGCCACTCCCCCCAAGCCGAGCCCACTAGTTCATTTGTTCACTTATTCACTCACTCACTCACGCATTCATTCATTGTGTCATTTACTAATTCACTCAGTCAACAACCCCTTGAGTTCCGGCTGCACTGCAGACCTGAGGTGATAGGTCCCCAAGGCTGACGTCTCTAGGGAAAGGCCTTGGTCCAGGTGGACGGCAGGGAGCCCCATCCCTGCCCTGTCCTGGGATTCAGCCTCCTCACTGTCCTCTTGTCTCCTTAGCTGGTGGGAATCCAGAGCCACCGCAGAATCCCAGGCAGGTAAGAAAAGGAGGAGTGTCAGGTGGCCGGGTGGGGACACAGGGACGTTGGGGGCTGCACGACAATGTACCGGCTGCCGAGGGCTCGGGTGGATCACAGATGGGTGGAGCAGGGTGCTCGCCCGAAGCAGGAAGAATGTGTCTGGGAGAGCTGGTCACTGGGTCTTGTCTCGAGCTCTGGCCAGTTCGTCCCCTCCGCCCAGGGAAAGTGGAACGAGGGAGGGTCCTCCCAGCTCCGTCACCCAGAGAGACCTGAGGGTCGGGCGGGAGGGGAGCAGGGCGGGAAAGCTGGGGCTGGAGCACCCAGAGCACGACAGGAAGGGGAGGCGTCTGCAGAGAAGCGGAGACAGAGGCGGGTGTGGGCTGGACCACGGAGAGGCCCCGTGGACAGCCAGCCAAACCCGCCCTCCGGCCCACCGCAGGGTCCCCAGCAGACCGAGCCCTGCTATGCCAACCTGGAGCTGCAGACACAGCGTCTGTGGGCCGAGCCTGAGTGGCCCAGGCAGGCGGAGGCGGAGTACAGCACAGTGGTGAGTGTCGGGGCCGGTTCCCGGCGTGGGGACACCGGGCCGTGCCAGGTGCGTCACCTTAGGGGGTGGTGCTTTGGTGATTTCGTGTCTCTCCAGGACAGCACCGCACAGAAAATGAGACAGGTGCCGATTTTGCCAGCACATGGCGTCATTGTGACTGGGGGTTGGGAGTGGACGGGGGGAGGTGGAGGGGCTATTGGAATAGCCAGTGAACATGGCCTTGATAGCCAATAAAGTAAAGCTTTTGTTACGCACCTACTGTGTGCCATAGACCCAGTGTTAAAACCTGTGATTTCTCACTGTGCTGGTCCCAGCATCTCTGTGGTATCGAGGCTGCTTTTCCGTTTTTTATCAATGACCTGCTACAGGCAGAGCCACTGTTAAGTGGAATAATGGGAGAGACTGCACAGGGTCGTGACCCACCCGTGAGTGGAGTTCAGGCAGGGGCGGGGCCCACTGGGCGGAGAAGATGGGCCTGAGCCAAGGCCCGGGGCTCTGTGCCATGGCCGACCAGGTGGGGTGGAGGCAGGCGGGCAGGATTTCGGGGCCCAGTCCTCACGGGAGAAGGAGGCCAGGACAGTGGGGAAGGCTGCGGTGCTCCCTGGGGAGCCTCCCCAGGGCCCCCTGGGTGTCCCCCCATCCTAAGCTGGGGTGTGCTTCCCTCCCTTCTCCCTGAGTCCCGGGTCTCTCTCTCTGCAGGGCGCCCCCAGGGAAGAGCTTCACTACAGCTCGATAGTAGTCAACAACCAGAGTCAGGATTCTAAGGACACAGTTCCCCACCAGAGGCCCCCGCCGCAGAATCCAGTATACAGCGTGATCAGGAGGACATAGGCTGTGCCTCTGGCCTTGCCACCTGGAAGCCTCCATGGGCCACAGGAAGCCCAAGGCTGGCCCCCCTCACCCTCACCCACTCTCCCCTCAGCCCATTCCCCTCAGCGGCAACCGGCAAGGCAGCTGGGCACCTGCGGCTTGTGCCTCTGGCCCCGTCAGCCCCTCTGGCTTCACTGGGGACAAGCGGGGATGGGGTGCTGGTGCAGACCTGCAGGAATCGCTCCCACCCTGCTGGCCCTCGTCACATCTTCCGTCTTTCTGCTTCATTCTGGCTCTGTGTGGAGGGCGGGACCTCAGTCCTATGGGACCCCAGGAACAGACGTGGCTTATGTGGGATGTTGCCTCCGAAAAGCTTTGTGCATCGAGACCCTGTGGAGGTGTCTGGGGTTCCTGGCGGGGGCGGGGGGTCGGGGGGGCAGGAGAACTGGCAGAGAGCCAGGAAAATGCAAAGGCACGGAGATTGGGCCCCCTCAGCTCAGACAAAGGGACTGAGGCTGGAGAGAGGCGAGGCTTGCCCGCGGCGCCAGGACCAGCTGTGGGCAGCTGGTTCTGGACTCGTAGACAGGTTTATTTTTGATATATGAAACATCAATAAAGTTTGAAATATCCTAAGAGAGAAGAAAATTACTTAAACAATGCCTGCGAGGTGTCTGCCATCCTGTATTAAAGCGATCTCTTGGCTTTGATCCCAAATGAACACACAGACGTTGGGAGGGCCTAGTGGGGTTGGGGACAACGTGAGGACGTCATCATTGAGTGACAGAGGACCAATCACAGCTGATTCTCTCTGTACCGGAGGACTCGGCAGGGATTTCTGTCGAGGGGACCCCGATTTCAGTTCCTTTAGGAATACACCCAGGAGTGAAATTGCTGGATCATATGGTCCAATTTTTAATTTTTTTAAGGAACTGCTATACTGTTTTCTACTGCAGCTGTCGCGTTTCACATTCTCACCAACTGTAAAACGAGATTTCATGTTTCTTCACGCCCTCACCAACATTTATTTCCTGTTGTGGTTTTTTGTTTGTTTGTTTGTTTTGATCTTTCATAGTAGCCATCCTAATGGTTACGAGGTGGTATCTAATTATAGCTTTGATTTTCATTTCCCCAATAATTGGTGAGGTTGAGCACCTTTTCATATGCTTATTGGCCATTTGTATGTCTTCTTTGAGGAGCTGTCTAGTCAAGTCCTTTGCCCATTTTTGAATCAGATTTTTTTTTATTATTATTATGTTTTAGAAATTCTCTATTTATTCTGGATATTGATCCCTTATCAGGTATATGATTTGCAAATATTTTTTCTGATTTCGTGGGTTGCTTTTTTCTCTCATTTTGTGGGTTGCTTGATACTCTGAAAATTTTTAATGTACTTAAAAATTTCCACGAAGTCCAATTCGTCTATTTTTTCTTCTGTTGCCCACGCCTTTGGCATCATTACCAAGAAATCATTGCCAAATTCAATGCTAAGCTTTGCCCTATGTATTCTTCAAAGAGTTTTATAGCTTTAGGTTTACATTTAGGTCATTCTGAGCTAATTTTTGTATGTATTGTTAGGTAAGAGAACGGTTTAATTCCTTTGCATGTGAATATTCAGTTTTTCTAGTGCCATTTGTTAAAAAGATTATCTTTTCCCCCATTGAATGGTCTTAACTCCTTTATAGAAAATTATTTGACCGTATATATTCCTGAACTCTATTTTAGTCCATTGGTCTATATGTCTTTTATGCCAGTATCATTCTCTTATATTTACTCTAGTTAGTAAGTTTTGAAATCAGGAAGTGTGAGTCCTCCAGCTTTGTTCTTCTTTTTCAAGATTATTTTGACTACACAGGGTCCCACGAGATTCCACATGAATTTTACAATGGGTTTTTCTATTTCTGGGAAAAAAAATGTCATTGCAGTTTTGATAGGATTTCACTGAATCTGCAGATTGCTTTGGGTACTATTGACATTTTAACGGTCTTAATTCTTCCAATCCATGAACATGGGATGTGTTTCCATGTTCGATATACAAATGTACAAATCGTACAAATCTTTCACCTCCTTGGTTAAGTTCATTTCTAAGTATTTTATTATTTTTGATGCTATTGCTAGCAAGATAGTTTTCATGATTTCCTTTTCAGATTGATCATTATTAGTGCATAGAAATGCAACTGATTTTTGAGTGCTGGTTTTTTTTTTTTCCTGCTATTTTACTAAATTCATTTGTTCTGTTATTTCTGTTAATTTTTCTAAGTTTGGTAATTTCAGCCTTCTCTCTTTTTCTCCTAGGAAAAGGTTTGTCAGTTTTGTTGATCTTTTCAAAGAACCAGCTTTTTTTTTTCCCCTGTTCATTTTCATTTATTTATTTTTTTTCTATTCTCTATTTTGTTTCTGTAATTTTTATTATCTCCTTCCTTATGCTAGCTTTCGGCTTATTTTATTCTCCTTTGTCTAGTGCCATAAATTACAAAGTTAAGTTTCAATCTGAGACCTTTCACATTTTTAAAGTAAAGCATTTGCAACTATAAATTCCCCCCTTAGCACTGCTTTTGATATGTTGTGTGTTTGTTTTTATCCACTCTAAGTATTTTCTAATTCGCTTTATGATTCTTCTTTGACCCACTGGGTGTCTGTCTAAGAGTGTGTCGTTAGTGCATTTTCCAGTTTTACTTTCGTTATTGATGTCTAGCTTCATTCTTTTGCGGTCAGAGAGGATACTTTGTATGATATCTGTCTTTTTAAAATCTATCGAGGCTTAGTCGTGGCCTCCCATATGGTCTGTCTTGGAAAATGTCCCCTGTGCATTATTAAGAAGACTGTGTACACTGCTGTTGTTGGGTAACGTTCTGTATCTGTCTGTTAAATCTGGTTGATTTATTGTGTTGTTTAAGTCCTCTATGTCCTTCCCTTATCTCTCTCTGGTTGTTTTATCCATTATTAAGAGTAGGATATTGAAGTCTCCGACTATTACTATAGAACGGTCTATTTCTCCCTTCAATTCTGGAGCGTTTTGTTTCCATATATGTTGACGGTCGATTGTTAGGTGTGTAAATACCTATCATTGTTATAACTTCCTGCTGTTACGACCTCCTCCAGGTTCATGTTATAGGAGACAAATAACCCTAAACCTCATTAAGTCACCGTTCGCTGGGATTTCTTCTATTTACATTCTACACTGAGTGTAGATTCCATTCTAAACTGAGGTAGTGGCCTAACCCGGCATCTTTTCCTGTTTGGTTAGAGATGTTCGCTAAAGCGCCGCAGCCCACCCACGTGGAGGAAACATTGGTTCCAGAATGTTCTAATCAAGGTAGTTTCCATTTACTCACTCATCCATGTAGTCGTTGGTTCAACAGAAATGATTTGGGTTCTGCTAAAGGCAGCAGTGAAAATACAGCAGCAAAGATGGTGACAAGGAAGCACCATCCCTGTCCTCAAGGGCGATGATACGAAATTATGAGATTCCTGGAGGAATAATAGCAGGACAGCCTCACACAGCCGTGAAGCCCAAGCACGGCGCAACTCAAGGTGGCGTCTGTCACGCAGAACACGGGGCTGCCTGGTGCTGCCTGGAGCTGAGCCGTTTGAAGTCCTGACGATGAGACCTTGGAAGGTGAATGTAAAGAGTATCGTAGAACCTTATGATGTGGACAGAGCTTAGTCGTGTACAGTGGTCCCCTCTTTCTCCACGGTTTTGCTTTCCGGGGTTTCGCTTACCTACAGTCAAATGCCGTCTGGAAATTTTAAATGGAAAATTCTAAAATAAAAAATTCGGAAGTTTTAAATTGCATGCTACTCTGAGATAAAATCTCTCACCCTTCTGCTTCATCCCGCCGGGAATGTGAATCATTTCTTTACCCAGCTTATCTGCGCTGGATACACTACCGCTCATCAGTGGCTTAGTAGCTGTCTTGGTGATCAGATCGACCTTGTGTTATCACAGTGCTTGTGTTCAAGGAACGCTTGTCTCACTTAATAATGGCCCAAAGAGAAAGAGTAGTGATGCTGGTGATTCAGATCTGCCAAAGAGAAGCCGTAAAGAGCTTCCTTTAAGTGAAAATGTATGCATGTATAGGGGAAAACATAATACATATAGGATTTGGTACTATCCACAGCTTCGGACATCCACTGGGGTCTTGGAACGTATCCACTGGGGTCTATCCACAGCTTCAGACATCCACTGGATAAGGCGGGACCACTGTAACTTGGTGCGGATAAGCACTCAAAAATATCTGTTGCCATAGATTCAACCCAGTCACATTCCGGGCCTGACCTAAAGTGGCTCTTACAGGTATCCCATTTCCAATCGGAGAGTGACCTCTGCAGGGTGATCTAAAACTCAAAGGGACATGGTAGAAGATAGAATCTAAGATCTAAAGAGTTATCTGAAGGACTCTTCCAATGGCATGAAGTTGAAATCTTTATGTAGTCTG
Source organism: Pteropus alecto (assembly GCF_000325575.1). Lineage (NCBI taxonomy): Eukaryota > Metazoa > Chordata > Mammalia > Chiroptera > Pteropodidae > Pteropus > Pteropus alecto. The sequence goes on along the minus strand of NW_006436283.1, from coordinate 5,375,782 downwards.
AATTTCCACCAATTAGAGAGAAAGATTCTGTAAAATGCAAATATCTAGAGTGTTCGTCACGGTAGCCGATACTAGCTGCTGTAACAGCCATGACCACGATGACGGAACTGGCT
>NW_006436283.1:5375245-5375590 GCF_000325575.1 Pteropus alecto | reverse complement strand
GGGCTACGTTTCCCAGTGTAGGCCACCTGACATGGCGACTACCCTGTGGATGTCCTTAATATCACTTCGCAAGGGTGAGTCTCAGTTGAGACCATCCCAGTACTCCAGAGAAGGTCTGACCCCATGAGAGAGTGGGCTGGTTCTCCATCTTCTTTTCCCAGAAGTCTTGTTGCCTTAATCGCCACAGATTTACCCGACTCCCTTTCAGGAATCTCTCTGTACAAAGGACACTGAGAAGGGAGATTTTTGTCAAGCCAGGTTTTTTGTTTTGTTTTGTTTTTGAAAAGTTCCCGGTGGATGCACATCTTAAAATTGCATAAAGAAGGGTGGCAAACAGGTGACTCT
>NW_006436283.1:5368460-5375210 GCF_000325575.1 Pteropus alecto | reverse complement strand
AATGCTGCAACTTACATTTTACTTGATTTTAAGTTTTTTATTTTATTTTATTTTATTTATTAATAAGTAGGCAACATGCTGCCTGATTTAAAACTCAAAATATACAGTGAAAAGTCAGTCTCCTTATTATTTCTGCTCCCAGTCATGCAGAGATAACTAATGTTAATAGTTTCTTATGTCTCTTCCTTGAAATATTTAATCACATAGCGTAATCTATACAATGTATTTAATCACATAGCGTATATCTATACAATGTATTTCTTTACCACATGTAAGTATGTATATACAGCACATATCTCTGTATCTCTCTATTATATATACAGAGATATGTATATATCCCTATTCCTACATATACCCTCCTCATTCCCAATGTCCCTGAATCTTAGTATTTTCATGGAATGACAATCTTGGAGGTTGTTTCACGTCCTCTTTAAACGACGCAGAGTATCCCATAATATTCCACTGTTTGGATGGGCCATGAGATACACAAGCCATTTTGTGTATTTTCACATAGAGCTGACAAGTAAAATCCAAGTACAGGGTCTGCGTGCTTGCCATTTTGAGAGCTATTGCCAAATGAACGTCAGCTTTGACATAGCACTTTAAAGATGCCTTTCTAGTTAGTGCTCCATACGTAAAAGTAATGTATTAACTTCACCAAGACTATATAAGGCCTCTACAGAGAAAACAAAATTTTAATAAAGGTCATTTAGGCACTCGTTTTGGATGACTTAAAAGTATAAAGATGGCAGTTCTTACCAAATGAATCAATAGATTCAATGCAATGCCAATAAAAATTCCAGCTAGATTTTTTTTGAAGAATTTAATAAACGTATTTCAAAATTTATATAGCAAAACAAAGGCCTTTCAGTAGCTAATTCCACATTTCAAAGAGATATACCAGAAAGCCAGAGTAATAAACATGGTATGGAGTAATTGTCACACCATCAAATGGACACATCAGTGGAAACACAGAAAGACCAAGGATGCACCATGGCATATATGGGAAAACAAGTGTGACGATAAAGGTGACCCACAGGTCTCTGGGTAGAGGATGAAGCTGGGAAAACCGGCTCCCTATATGGAGAAAAACAAACCTGGGTTTCTGCCTAATCCCACGTACGGAGAGAGATCCTAGATGATTAAACTTAAATATGAAAGTCAAAATTATCCGTGCGGTCACATGGGCGAGAGGCATGGGACTTTCTAAAAATGACAAATCGTGTGTACGGTGTCCGCTTATGGAGATGAGCACACGAAATAAATGAGTGAAGTGGCCCCACGTGGTTTTTTGCTGTTTTCTAAAAGCGTGCTGCGTGTTTGTGTGTCTAAGTCAAGACAGGAAGCCCGGATCGACACTGTGGTAGATAAGACTGGGCATTCCAAGACGGATGGGGTCAGCCACATCTGCAGCCCTATTTCTTTGCCAAGTGGGGAGAAGCCTTTTCTTTGGTTTCTTAGGAAGCACCCTTGGGTCTGAGCTCCATTCTACCTTTTATAAATTAAATGAAAAATAAGGCAAGTCACAGATTGCCTGAGCTTTAGTCTTCCCATCTGGAAAATGGAAAAATAACCCTCTAATGCTTTCTGCGTTTGTGGCAAGGATAAAACAATATAGTGGGGTATTTAAGTCACATATCACAATAGTAACAAATGCAGCAGATGTAAGGTCCTACCTCTGCCAGCAGAGACTCTGCAGTCTGTCCCCTGTTGCCCTTTCCTCCCCAGTCCGCCGAGCCAAACTGTCATACCCTAAACCGACTTCTGCTAATTCTCTTTATAGTCCAGCAAGTGATGCTGGGGATGCTGAAGGATCAAAGCCTTGACCTGGAAAGAGAAATCTGTGAACCCTGAATTATCGCCTCCTGGGAGAATGGAGGAATTGGGGGGTGGGGTGGGAATTCTTCTACTAGGGAGCTGTCCACTGCTCTCCTACCCACCAGCCCCGCAACACACACACTCACACACACACACACACACACACACACGGAAAACAAAATTAAAAAGTGAATAAATGAGATATGTGGAGATGGGAGAAACCAGATTTCTATAAATAAATAAGTTAAGGAATTTAAAAATTGTGTCCACCGCTCTTTTATGTAGTACAAAGGAAATGTGCTGATTTATAAATGCTATTATAAAGTATGTGTATATTTATTTTCAGTATAGCATGACTATATGTAATTCCAATAAATGGTCCCAGTCCACAGATTGGTGGGAATCTAGCCTCAGACCAGGAAAGATTGGCCGGGATGGGGGAGGTGGGGACATTGGCAGGTCTGGGACTAGAGAACCAGCACAGACCTGCTCCAGCCACTCACCCCGGGTGGCGTTAGCTCTTGAAATGTGCTGGTCTCAGTTGAGAGGGGCTGTGAGGCTAAGGGGACTGGCATAAATAAGGAGCGTAATTATCTCACTGATACGTTAACACGATGATTATGTGTAGAAATGATAATATTCTGGATAGATGGGGGTAAGTAAAATGTATTATTCAAATCAATTTCATTGTTCCTTTTCCTTCTCTGTTCTTTTTTTCTTCTTAGGGCAATGGGTGAGATGAGGTTTCTTCATCCAGTGGACTACTTTACAGGAGTGAAAACAGGTGGCCATCTTTATCTTACAGAAGAAGAGCCGTGGGCCAGAGAGATGACCTAAAATGACAAGTGCCGCTCAGGTGGGTAACGGAAAATCCGAATCTCGCATCCGGGACTCCTGGACCTTAGTGTTTTATAAAACTCTTTATTTGGAAACAAATTTCAAAGTTACAGAAAAATTTTGAAAACGGTACGAAGAATTCCCATTTTTCCTTTATCCAGATTCACCTACGTTGTAACATTTGGCCGCATTAATTTTGATGTTTCGTTTCCACCCGTACTTGACTTTTTCCTGGACTGTCTGTGCGTGGGTTGCTTCCACGATTTCTGTTGGAATAAGCCTGATACGCCCCAGTGCTACGTGCCCTGGCACGTGTGCCAGTGGTGTCCGATGAAGTCCTCCTGAATTGTGTCTTGCCTTTGTTTACAACCCAGATTCCGCTTCAAAATACAGCCCTCTGTGTGGCCCAGGGTGCCGATATAACAGATAGTTGCAGGATTCAATGTTAGATTAATTGTCAGTATATTCACAACTGGTCCGAGGGGGTGGAAGATGTTTCTAAAGTAACCAGAGTCCTTTAGAAAAAGGACCCAGGACTGTATTTATTTGTTTTTAAATTTTATATCCCAGCAAGTCTTCTGTTTGGGTAACGATATGGCTCAGGCTTGGAGTAAGACATAGGGATGGGACAATCATGTGGCGCCACCTTGTGGCCACATCTGAAATCGCACATCCTGGACTCCAGGCCGTGTTTGCTTCAGCTTGTCAGACAAGGCAGGAGAAATTCTGTTATTTTCCAAAGTCCATGCGGCGGAGGAAGGAAAGGACCTGACGGAGTGGAGAGGAGGAGAGAATCCCCCCCTCAGCTTTGCAGCTCCCCGACCCACCCACTGCTTGGATGTCCCTGTGCTGAGAAAACACTCAATTCCTCCCTAAACTTGAGCTCTCTTTTTTGGTGCCTGTCTCTTCCCGATGCCTAGAGTGTGCCACCCTCTCCTCAGAGTGTCGAAGGGAAGGGCAGTCACCCTACCTGTGTTTGGCGTCATGGACGTGAGGTCAGACAGAGTAGGTTTTAAATCTCACCTCTGCCCTCCGCTGCTCCAGGGGCTGAAACCATCATTCGAGGCCACCTGAGGCTTGGTTTCTCCCTCCATTACCCGTGGCCCAGGGGCCCTTCAATGCTTCCTCCCTCTCCAGGCTCAGGAAAGGCTCTTGCCCCGCCCCCACCCTTCCTGCTGCTTTATTGCCTCTGAGACTCTTTCCAGGCATCTACAAACTCTTCGATTTATCGTTCTTCCCAGATCTTTTAAATTTGACCCTTTGGCCTCTCCCCTTTGCCCGACATGCTGCAAATCTGGGCCACTCCTGGCAAAAACCCACTGACACATTCCTAATACCCTGGCCAAGGGCAAACCCCAAGGGTGCATACCTAGTCACCCTCAGCACACATTGGCTGATTGCAGAGAGATGAGGTGACAGAGGTGACCTCGGCTGCTTTGAGCAGGCTGTGACAGCCAGCGTTTCATTGTAACTTACAGACACAGAACGGTTCAGGAAGTAGGGCGTGATGTTGGCATCCATTCGTTACTGTATACAGGCGGATGAATCAGGACGGGGGGCGAACGGAAGGGATCCCGGGTTAGAGAAAGGAAGCTTTGATTGACAAAGATTTACGATCGCCTAGCACTCAATAAACTGAGTGCAAGATCAAAGTGGCCTGCGGAACATCGGTTGGCCAAGCTGCTCTCTACTTCCACGGGAGCGGACCTGTCCTCACAGTGTCCACTCGTCGGTCAGCCAGAGGGTCAGACATGTCCCGGACTTGTCGGGTTAGCCATCGTGGGCCATCAGCTAATCAAAAGGGAATGGGGTCGGGATCAGCTGCGGTGGGGAGAGGGCCCTCTGGGCTTAAGTGGACTTCATAGATTTCCTCTTGGTAAGACATAGGACTCGTTTTTCTTTTTATGGTGACACTGTTTAACAAAATCTAATAAGTTTCATCTGTACACTTTAACAGTAAGGCATATGTATATATTTACACTGTGTGTTCACCCCCATAGTTAGATGTCTTCCTGTCACCACATATTTGACCCCCTCTACCCCGTCTTCCTCCCCTTTTCCCCCTCGCCCTGCCCTCCGGTAACCACTAGTCTATAAGACATAGGGCTTTTAAATCTCTTGTCTGTGCTAATGCAGCCAGAGGTGGGATTGGAGGGGAAAGGCTCTGGCGGAGAACGGGGTCCAGGCAGCAGCCTAGGATTCTCCCAAAATCCTGGAGAAGGAGGGGGTGCAGGAACCCAGAATCTTCCAGCCCCAGAACCGGGAGACACCCCCACTTTGACCTGGACCCCAGGGCAGTGCTAATCCACATTAGTACACGTCGGTAACCCCCACGGTCACTGTGACTGTGCAGTCCCCTGCAGTCCCTGAGGGCACTGATCCTGTGGCCTGAGCCGCATTTCAGCTAACATCCCAGGCTGTTCCTGACACCCCCGCTGCCCGGAAGTGTCCCAGCTGGTTACAGTAACACTGCTCAGCCCACGGAATCCCATCCATTAATGGCAGGGGCTCCCTGCCCACAAGCAGAGATGCTCAGTGCTTGGAACCTGGATGAGAAACGGCCCCGAAGAACATGAGCTAGGGGTGCAGCCACTTCCCACCCTGCCCCAAGGCCGCAGGCCCAGCAGAGTCCTCGTGCCTGAGGGAGCAGTCCACAGACATGGGGATGCTCGGTGAAATCTGGTCCAGAAGGTGTGTAAACGGCAGGACTTCCGGCCTTCCTGAGGCTCTGCCCCCACCCTGGTCATTATAAACTCCTTTCTTCCTGGGGACAGAGCTTTAGGGCGTTGACTTCGGAAGGAGCCGCTCTACCTATAGATATTTGAGGCAACGAGTCCTCCAATATCAAATTCTCTGCTGTCTGAGGCAGCACAGCCTGGTGCATGTTTACAGAGGCCTGGGAACAGGAAACAGGCACCCTGTGCTGGCTCAGGGCCATGGAACGTCGGGCTGGAAGGGACAGAGGAGGTCTTGCATCGTCCACGTTACGGATGTAAAGATGGGCTCAGGGAGGTGAGGGTGTGCGCCCATGTCCACGCTGTTAACACAGAGCCAGGATTCTGGACCAGGCCGTAAACAGACGCGAGTCACCTTCTCTGAGGCTGGCCTTGTCTACCAGCCGGAGCTACCGGGGAGGATGGCGGGACGGCCGTTTTGAAGGCGGGGCGCAAGCTGCCGAAGTGTGGGATGAACGGGCATTACGCAATGTCGCCGTCGGTCACACTGTGAGGTAAGTTCCCTTCCCTTCCTGGACAGCCCACCGCAGTGAGGTTTTCTGACCTCTGACCTCCCTCTTGCGAGCTTTTCTCCTTTCTGGCGAATTCTAGGCTCAGCACAGCGACTTCATGGGGTCGTGTGGGGGCCACGCTGCGGTGTGGGTGAAGGAGAACCTGTGCAAGCAGCCTGAGGGTTTGGGACCCAGCAGATGCTCGGGTGTGCCTGTCCCCTCGGTGGGCCATGGGGACCCTTGTTTCGTCTGATTGGACCCATCCCCCCAGAGCTTCCGAGGCTGATGAGGCGGAGGCATCGTTAAGAGGTCTGCTCACGGGACATCCCTTCGGAGAATTCACCCAGGCCTGAACTCCACGCAGACAAGCAGAGATGCGCAGACTCTACAGATACTCAAGTGATTTATTTGGGGGACATCCCTTTCCAGGGACCTGAATGCCTGTGACCCACGTCCCAGCGTGCTTCGGTGTCCCTCTGCAGTTGTCTGATGGGAGGCCACCTGAGCCGGCTCGGGAGCACGGACCGGAGCTGGCGTCTGTGTACCGGGGGCATCTCCTGCAGCCAGACTGGCCTCTAATGGCCCACCTCGCCTCGATTTTGGGGTTCCACCAGCAAATATTCTGCCGTTGGCGTCACGTTCTTCGTTCAAAACAAATGTCTGCAGCGTGGGTGGGTTTGCGTTTTTTTAAGTGATTTTTTTTTTTTAAAAAGAGACATCTTATATACTATAAAAATTGCCCTTTTAAAGTGCACAATTCAATGTGGTCCTTAGAACTTTGGCCAAGTTGTGCAACCACCACTATCTAATTCCAGAAGACCTTTGTTATTCCAGCCCCCCCGCCCCCCAGAAGTCCCCTCCCCAGCCCC
>NW_006436283.1:5360303-5368450 GCF_000325575.1 Pteropus alecto | reverse complement strand
CCGGTCTCTGCAGACTGACCTGCTCTGGACACACTATATAGATGGACTCATATGGTGTGTGGCCTTTGGAGCCTGACTTCTTTCCCGTAGCCTCACGTTTTCGAGGTCGATTCATGGTGTCACATGTGCCACTACTTTGTTCCTTTCTGAATGATATTCCCTCGTCTGGATGCGCCATATTTTGTTTATTCATTTATCGGTTGGTGGGCATTGGGGCTGTTTCCACCTTCTGGCTGATGTGAAGGATACCGCCACGGACATTCGTGCATAAACTTATTTCGTCACCTCTCTCGTGCACACTCCCAGCATGATCACCGGCTCATAAGGTAACTCTACATTTGATTTTGTGTAACTAGACATTTTGGGTGAGATCATTCTTTGCTGTGGAGAATGTCCAGTGCATTGAAGAACGTTTAGCAGAAGCCCTGGCCACTACCGAGTAGGTGTCAGTGGTAACGCCACCCCCCCCCGCCCCCCCCCCCAAAAAAACACCAACTGTGACAACTAAAATTGTCTCAGATACTGTCAGCTGTTCCCTATGGGACAAAAATCACCCCTGGATGAGAACGTCTGGTTTAGAGGGTTTGTTTGGCTTATTAAAATCAAGTCAGTTCATGACTCTGGTCCTTGGGGCTTGGAAAACATTCTATGTGTCTTTCTAAACGTTAACTTAAATTAACCGTCCTTCTTGCAAGGTTAGGCCTCCACTCATACTCACAGCCCCCCCGTTTTCTGCCATTTCCTCATTTCCTGACTTAGTGTCTATTTGTAAACTGTCTGCTAGGTGCCAGGTGCCGTCTGTGCCCAGGGGATGGGGAAGTAAGCAAGATAAGCAAGGTTCCTGCTTCGCATGTTCCTCTTCCAGCCCTGGCTCTGTCACCCACAGAAACAAACAATCGTTGGAGCCTGCCACGCGGAGAGGGCTCCAGTGTTCCAGAAATTTAAAACGAAAAGTCTGTTAAGAAGACATGACGTCTGGGCCCTCGCTGTCCACCGGACAGTAGGCAGGACAGGAGCCAGGAAACCAGAGAGCAGAAGGTCACAGCTGCACGGGGACCGAAGCCACACGTCCCGATGCCACTGTGGTGCCTTTGGCTCTCATTATTCAGCGTTGGGTGTGTGTCTGTCTCGATATGATCGGCCCCAGGTTTTCTCACGGTGCCCTGTAAACCCAGTCCTATCAAACTATGCGAAAGGTCGTTGTGTGTCTATTTTAGTCTAAAATAGTTTATTCTCGAGTCTAAAAGGACTTGAGTAGGAAAGGACCCAGGAGAGAGAAGACGAGAGAAGTCGCACAGCTCCCATCCAGATTTCATCCTCAGAAGTTCTTGGCCTTCGGAGCATGGCCGCTGATGATCTGAACTATCTGACCCAAATCTGTTCCTCCAGCCTCGTGTCCCCTCCGCCTGCCATCCTGAGAAGCACCCCTCGCCCCACTTCCCCAAGCTCTTCCGTGTCTTTATGCTGTGTATCTGTTCCCCCTCTGTCTGGGGACCCCCTCCTTCCTTCTCCACCTGGGAGACACCTATCAGCCTTCTCAGGTGAAGCGTTACACCCTCCGCGAAGGCTTTGCTGCTCCGCCTGGAACGAGGTGGCCATCACTGGTGGCAACCACCTCCACAGCACCTGGTGTCTCACGCCCGTCTCGCACTTGTCCCTGAGGGGACAGGCGGCAGATGTGCGCACAGGACTGATATTTTGTTCACTGTTGCATCCTCAGGGCCCAGCTCAGGGCCTGGCACACAGGATCACTAGGTATGTGGGTGTAGGCGTGAGTTATTGTGTCATCGGATTCCCCCGACACCTCTCCACTCGGGGACAGGACAGGTCCTTCCTCTCCACTCCACCAGCTCCAGGAGGCTGGGAAGGAGCAGGGTTTGGGGCAGCCTCTGAATCCGCTCCCCGCCCCCCGCACCACCTGATGTATAAAAGGCAGCAAATCCCAACCCCGTGCGAACTCTCCCCAGCACTATCCAATAGGAATATAATGGAAGCCACGTGTGTAATATAAATTTTTCTAGTAGCCACCTAAAAGCACTTTATAAAGGTGAAATTAATTTTAGTAGCCTATCTGATTAAACTCAAAATATTTCAACGATATTAGAGAAATTTTAATTTCTTTTCGTATCAAGTCGCCGACACCTAGTGTGTATTTGACACTTACGGCACGCTCCGTGCAGACCGGCCATATCTCCGAGGGGCTGTGTGGCTTGTGGCGACCTTTACAGGGTGGGTCCTGGTCACCCAGCTCCCACATCTCCACCCCAGAGCTCCTGGGTATTTCTCATTCTTCGACCTTCTCCTCCTCCCTCTCCAGTTTGTGTCTTAATTTCAAGGGTTAGAAGAGACAATGGTGACAAAAATATCAGAGGAAGAAATACTGACAGAAAACTTTCAGAACCGGGTTGAGAGAGTGGTGGAAACTCGGCCGTGAGCTTTATCTTGGAGGTGTAACGAGCAGAAGGCCCGCGAAGCTCTCGCGTAAACGCTGTGGGATGTGGCAACCCCCCCATCACGCACCGTCACTTCCGACTCCCTGCCACAGCTCCCTCTTGTCCCTGGCCAGCTGCCGATCCTCTCCAAGGTCTCCCTGTTTTCTCTTTTGTGGTCAAGTCTTCGAGGTGAAGATTCTGCCCGTCTTTCCTGTTTGATAATTAAGGCACATTAACGAGTTTTTTGTTGTTTTTTTTCCCTTCCCATATTTGCTTCTTATCTTTGGAACGTCGATGTCATTGGATGGATGGTAGAGACACGAATGGTGCTAGGAGAGAGTCTGTGGCCGTGAGGTGCAGAGAGGCCGTCAGTTCCCTGTTACCCTGGTAACACCAGGGGACCAGGGCGGAGCATTTTTGTTTTCAATGCTGGGCGGTGTGGGTCCACAACAGGCACACATCACCAAACGAGACACCGGAAGACACATCCAAGTTCCTGCACAAACCTGAGAGTCAGGTGGCAGAGAGCATCTTGTGCTGCCTCTGGCCGCTCTGTGCACATAGCTGATCACTAACAGACAAGCGGTGACGGCTCTGAGGTTCAATGAGGCGTCTCTGTCAAAGGGTCGAAGTAGATTCTGCCATCACATGCAAAGGCCCTCCTGGCAGGGAACTCTGGGCTGCGTTTGCAGAATTTCTGCTTCCTCTTGCTCCCAGGCCTGTGCCAGCAGTGCTCCATCGTCCTTTGGCTGATGTCACCTGAGGATGTCCTCGGGTTAGGACATATTCTCCCTGGAACAGGGAGGAGAGCTGAGCTAAAGCCCATGAGCACTTGAGGGCCAATAAGTCTAGAAGATTTAGGAGAGTAATTAGCAGCTGAATCGAGTCTTAATCCTTTCCCCTCCCGCCTTCGCCTTCGGCCAGGGCCTCAGTCACCAGGGTTTATCCCTAGAACCTGGAGAGGGATGATTGCGTATGCAGGGCGTGGGCTGTGAGGAGCTTGGCCACAAAATAGACCCAACTCTCAGGTGCGATTCCATCACGTAATTCCTGGGCATTATCTCCTTATCCCTCAGGCGCCCTTCCCGGTCTGCGGAGCCCTCTGGGAGCCTCCCGCTCAGTGGAAGCTTCAGCTCCAGTGGTGAGTGGCACGTCAGGCACTGGCTCAGGTGGGAGGGCCACGCTCTTCTCCGGAGATGGCCTTGATATAGCCGACGAAGGCGGCACAGCTCTCTCTCTGGTGGTTGTTTCCAGCTGTAGCATGGGTACCAGGGCTCACCCGAAACCAGAGTTGGGGGCTGGAGGAGTTGCACTCACGGCTCCATGAGAGTTACTGAAGTCAAGGTCCCGAGGTTCAACCTGTGGAATGCGGTCACTAAGGAGACCATGATCCCCAGCTTTCTGGATGGCCTGGGTCAACGAACTTCTCGTGCTGCTTCATACAGACTCCTGTGTATGGCACATGCCGTGCGGGCACAGAAGGACTGTCCCAAGAGCTTCACGTTCCTAGAGTCAACGTGCAGCTTGTGATCCCGGCAGATAGGGCAGCGGTTCCCAGCAATTTTATTTTTATGAGTAGATATACCTTTCGAGTCCACTGTGGAGGTGACTCACCTTTGTGGTCGTGACGGTAGTCAGCCCTGACAGGGCGGGAACCGTAGCGGGTCTGGAATTCTTCTGGGTCCAGATATTTCCAGGGTTCATGCTTATGAGGGGAAATGGGAAGCGGGGACAAAGAATCTTCCTCGGGGGGGCGGGTGTTTCAGCGCAAAGAATCTGGAGGCCTCTCTTTAACGATGTTTTAAAACTCATCTCGGTAATTACAAACGTCTGAGGGGCACGATGCTGCGGCTTTCAAGCTCCTCACTCGCAGAAGGGACTCCATCGTCACCTCTGATTGGTGAAAGTCTAGGAAGGTGCCTTAGCATCACACTGAATATGGAGGCCACCACCTGGCCCCTTGGTATCTTTTTAACCTCGGGTCCCCCATAGTGTCCCCTACAGTGTTTTGTGCCTACTAGGTGCTCAATGCCACTTTGCAGAAGGAACAAGATAATTAACGAAGTAAAAGTCCAGATGAGCCAGAGGGAGATGGGGCTGAAGACTGAGGGAGGGAGGAGACATAGGAGGACAAGCTCTGGTGACCACATGTGGCTCCTAAGCTGTCCCCCGTTAGGCTTGGCTGGAATGAAGCCAGAGGAAGCAGGGGATGGCACCAGGCCTGGGGGAGGGTCGCAGGCTCGGCTTGCCAGGAGGAAGGCGTGCTTTGGCTCCCTCTGCTTTATTCTTCTGCAGCTGCCACCACTCAAGGTTGATGGTGGAGAAGCCCGAATTTGCCACAGAGGCTGTCTTCTTGTTCCATGCTTATTGCTGAGTGCAGAGGCAGATCGCGGGAAACTCTCAGTTCTCAGCTCTGAGTGTGGGCCCAGGTGGTTGGCCCTGGGTTGTCAACACTGAGCACTTTCGCCTGAGAAACTAGAAGCTTCCCTGTGACCTCAGCTTAGTCCTCACCCAGCTATGTCTGGTGAGTCATCCAAATCTTAAGGAGAAAGTGGCTTGTTCTTCAGAACTGGGGTGTAAACTAGGTAGGGGACTAATTCTCATGAGTCCAACTTTGTCTTGGGGACCAACTTAACTCATAAACATATTTTTTAATGCACCTTCTGTTTTACCTGGCAAGCCAGACAAACACCTTTCTGAGTCTGTGTTTTGAATGACCCCAGATCTTTCTGGTCAGTCTTCAGGTCATTCGATCTTAATTCGTGTCCTCTGCAAGAAGCTGTTGCCCCGAGGGAGTTGTCCCATTGCTCAGAACGTCTCCTTTCTCTCAGGAAGGGCTCTCAAGAGCCTGCGTGGTCCTGGCCTCACACAGACTTCATCGGGCACTTTCGAGGAGCGAACCGAGGTCTCTAATGCTTCACTGGCGGGGTCTTCTTTAATCGCTATGATCGCTCTATAAAACGGGCTCTATGATCATCGTCATTTTACAGGTAGGGACAGTGAGATGCGTGTGTAGCGTGTAGTGGTGTCCTATTATTGTTTCAATCCCAAGCCTTGCTGCCTAAATCATCTCCAATGGTGGCTGTCCCAGGGGAGCCTGTGACCTTCCCCTCAGCTGTGACCTTCCTCTTCGGTGATAAAAAGAGGCAGGGCGATGGGGGGGGGGGCGTGTTGAGAACAGGCTCTTGCTTTTCAAGACAAATGTATAGAAGGAGAGAGCAAGAGGCTCCCCTCGTTCATGCAATAGTCGGCGAGCACCAGGGGTGTGTTGAGAACAGGCTGTTGCTTTTCAAGCCTAATGTATAGAAGGAGAGAGCAAGAGGCTCCCCTCATTCATGCAATAGTCGGCGAGCACCCACCGGAACGGTGCCTGGACCTAGTAGGTATTTCACTAGTTACGTTTGTTGAATGAATGAATGAATGAATGAAGTGAGGTGATAAGGATCTGACCTGGCCTCAATCCCATGCTTTCAATGAATGAGTGAGTGAGTGAGTGAATGAATGAATGAAGTGAGGCGATAAGGATCTGACCTGGCCTCAATCCCGTGCTTTCACTAGGAACAGCAAGCCTCAGTCCTAATTCCCCAAAAGTTCATGCTTGGAGCGTTCCACTGAACAGGGGTCGCATCTGTTGGGGACTCACGCTGACCTCCATTCTCAGGACACCTCCTGTCCTGGCCATGCTGAGCTGGCCCCAGTCACCGAGCTGCACTCACACAGGGGGAGACATGAGCTTGCTTGGGGGCTGGCAGCAGGTAGCAGGGGCTTGGCCGTGGGTGTCAGGTTCCTGAGTTCAAAGCTCTGAGGAAAGGTGACCAGCAGATGACCAGCCGGGATGGAGATGATGCGGGGCGACAGATGACACCCTTCCAGCAAGGAGGTGGGACAGAGGAGCTCAGAGGGAGCCCCAGGCCCCTTCCCCGTTGGGAGGGGAGCCTAAGAGAGCCAACAGAGCTGCATCCGGACCCTAACTCTAGGTGGAGACTTGAGTGCTCCTAGACTCGCAGGAGGCAGGACCCTGCAGCACAGACAGAAGCCAGCTCAGCCATGAGGGTCTGGAAAGCCTGAGGCAGGTGGGTCAAGGCCAGGTAGATGAGACAGCCGTGGAGAGAGACGTTTCAGAGGATAGGTAAGGAACGTGCTAGAAACTTATTCCTTTAGCCCCATTGATTAAGAAAACATCAATCAGGACATACGCAGCATCAAGAAGAAAGAGCCCTACGTCCCAGATCCTTCTCCCTGCCCCGGCCCCCGCCCAGCTTCCCTCCGCCCTGGGCGAACTTCCTCTGTGGTCAGGCACTTGCTCAGAAGTAAAGGCCGGAGAGGAGGAACTCGCGGGCGAGGAGAAGTGCTTTCTGAAGGAGTGACCGGCGTCTGCCCTCCCCACTTCTCTACGTCTACCAAATTTGAGCTCCCACACACGCCAAGTGCAGCACACGAGGACCGTCCTAGGGTATAGCACCCCGAGGGCTTCTGCACCAGGCGCCTTTACGGAGACGTACTTGCTGGGAAAAGCTGTTCCAGATCTGGAGGCTAATTTAGTTATTGTCTGTTTCTGTCCCTACGCCAGGCTGTGGGCATATGATGCAAGTTTGGTTTGACAGTTTTCATCGGAACCTAAAGGCTAGTTCCCAGAAGTGTGTGTGAGTGTGTGTGAGTGTGTGAGTGTGTGTGAGTGTGTGTGTGTGTGTGTGTGTGGTGAGGGGACTGATTAGGATGGATAGACAACAGATGCCGACTCCAGTGGATTCTCTTTGATGATGTTATAAGAGTGACAACCCCACTACAGTTCTCTGCAAAGAAATCGGGAGGAGGGGCGTGGTCATCGAATATCAACAGTAATAAACGGTGGGAAAAACATCGGTGTTCGGCTGGCAACTGCCAGTGGCCCCGAGCCCATTGGGCCAGCTGGTGACAGCTGGGCGCTGGCTTTGCCTCCCGCAGAGCTGCTGGGTCACCTGAGTCTGGCAGGCTATTCAGGAGGCTGGATCCAGGGTAATATTCCCCGAGGCGGCCTCTGAAGCCAGTGGACTGTGGGCCTTGGTTCCCAACAAGGTGACTCGAAGGTCTTAGTCTGGCTCAAACTCTGTCCTTTCTGGACACTTTGGAATTTTCGGGCCTGTCACCGACCACAGTCCTAAACCGAGTGTAGAGTGGGAGAGACTTTGGCACTGGCTGAAGGGGAAAGAGAAGGGATTGTAGGGTCCCAGTGGGGAGGGAAGGCTCCAGCTGTCATGATGGCAGCTGGGAGATGTCCTCCTCCTTTACCCACCGCTGAGGCGTCTCCCGGTGGCCTCTTGAAGCCGAGAACCTCATCTATTAGGGCCGAGAACCTCACCTATTAGGACAAAGCGCAGGATGGACACATTCTCGCCGGCGTTCAAAGGGAAACATTCCGCATAGAACCAAGAGCTGGGGGCGTGGGGGGAAATGGGGAGACGTTGGCCAAAGGGCACGAACTTTCGGTTATGAATTCGGGGATCCAGCGTACAGCACGGCGACCGCCTTAGTACCGTGGTGTGTATCTGAAATGGGCCAAGGGGGTGAATCTTAAGCTTCTCACCACACCAAGAACAAAGACAGCGATGTAAAGTGACGGATGTGTTCGTGAACTTGGTCGCAGTTATTATTTCACCCTGTCTGTGTCCATCACATCGTCACGTTGTGCATCTTTAAATAAAAAATCACATTTGCACCATAAATCGATAGGATTTT
>NW_006436283.1:5340414-5360272 GCF_000325575.1 Pteropus alecto | reverse complement strand
GGAGTGACACATTCCAGTCGCGCGTCTCTACGGTCGTTTGTGTGCGTGTGTGTGGGGGGGGGCGGGGTGCTTCTCAAGTGGAGCTGTTTCTTCTTCATGGGAAGTGACGCTCCCTTTGGTGGGGGGACTCTGGACGCCTGAGGCACAAGGTGACTGAGCCCAAGGGTGTCCCTCTGGTGAGTGAGGAGCTTGAAAGCGGCAGCATCGTTCCCCTCGGACGTTTATAATTACCCAGACTATTTTTAAAACATCGTTAAAGAGAAGCCATATTATTTCCCTCAGACAGTTTTAAGTAACTTTATGTAAACAACATCGCTTAAAAGAGACGACAGCGTTTTCCTCAGTTTTCATGTCTGTCCGTCGGCCTTGACCTTGAGGTAGTTTCCGAGGCCCCGCAGCCCCCGCGGGAACTTGAGCACCTGTGCTGAAGGGAGAGGAGCAGGCCAGACTCCTAAGTCACGCCCAGAAGCCCCGGCTCCTCAGGGGTGGGGGGCAGGGGCTTGGGAGGGAGGGAGGAAGGGAGGGAGGAAGGGAAGGAGGGGGCCCCGGGCATGCGTCATCTCGTTTAAATCCTTCCACTGCTGTCCGAGGGACCGGACTGTCACCGCGCACCCCCACCTCCTTTAGGATGGGGTGGGGTGTATCGTTTGCTCCAGATCGCCTGGCTCATGACGGTCAGAGGTGGCCCATGTCCCTAAGCAGCTGGTGGCCTCCTCTCTCCCGTGGTCCACGTGAGGGGCCCCCAAAGACACCCCTCCGGACCAGGACAGCCATTGGCAGCTCAGCGCACAATGCAGAGCCTGAGGGCTGCACATCCCGCTAGGCGCACACAAACCGCATCTCCTGTGTTATGAAGATGTCCCGGGGGCCGTAAGGTGGCAGAGGAAGGAACGTCCAGAAACTCACGAGCTGCCAGACACCAGGGAGAGACCCCCAGACCTCCGGGGTCATGGCTGTGGGCCCAGAGCATGCTCCCAAGTGCTGTTGGGCCACGTTGGGGCCCCTCTTGAAAGGGGCGGGGAGGAGGGAGGGGAGGAGGGAGGGGAGGAGGGAGGGGAGGGCCAGCACGGGGCCCGGCCCAGCGAGGCTCCCATCCTCCCTCGGCCCCATGTACTCAGAGCGGTGTCCTCTCTGAGCAGAGGGCACGGCCAGCTTGTCGGTTCCCAGAACCAGGAACTCGCCACAGAATCATCCTCCTCGGTGTGTGTGCGTGTCTCTGTATGTGTGCGATTCCCATCAAAACCCGACTTGACCAGCTCGAAAATAAATGATTTAAAAAACTTATACATATCTCGGAAGCTCGGACCCGGAGCGTGTGAGCTGGTCTCAGGGATGACGGGAACCAGGCACTGGCCAGGGCCCCGTCTCTGTGTCTTTCTCTCACACTCCTGCTGCTTTTCTCTGTGCTTCTGTCGGTCCCCAGCTCTGCGCCCAGATGTCCTCCAACAGGGGGGACACCACCATCCTAACCCGGGCTCCAGCTCTGGCGGGGTGGGGTGGGCTGCTTTCTACCTGAAGGAGCGGGAGCATTTCAGGCAGCGCTGCCTCAGGAGGGTCATGTCCTCCAGTTGTGCGGAGCAGGGAGGATGCCCGGCCAGCCCCTGAGCTCCCAGCCGCAGTCACTGCATCCTGAGGCCTCAGAACTGTTCCTTCCACGCTCCGTGTCCCCTCCGGAAGTGGGGGCCAGGGTCGGAAGTGTCTTTTCATCTGTCTGTCTAAGGGATTGTATCTTTGGTCAAGTCGGAGGACAAGTTTTTATAGATAGGCTGTTCCAAGTGCTCTTTGGGGGTCACTCGGGGGCTCTTTCAACCAGAGGACAGCACCAACCAAGATGAGCAAGATGGGCACCTTCACGAACACCAGGAGCACGTAGTGGGTCCTGTGAGAGAGGATGGAGTGGTTAGGGCCCTGGGCCCCTCCAGGGCCTGCAGGTCACCCAGGACAGGCTGTTGGGTGCCTCGCTGTCCTCCCCACCCCACTAATGCCAGCTCCAGGTTGCCAAATCACCCTCGTGTTCAGTGGCACCTGACACCTTGCATTGTGGACCCACTAGGTCATCCGTGCTTTTCTCGTTGACGACCGAACAGGGTGATAACGCTTGCGGAGGCGTGTTCTGCAGAGGGGTTTTCTGGTGAAGGCTGGGGTTGGCCGGATGGCGGGTGAGGAGTGAGATGGAGCCGGGGCTTGGGCCTTGAGCCTGCCTCTGACAGGCTCCGGCATCAAGTGGCCACACAGGGGCAGAGGGGTTCCCAGACCCGGCTGCATCATGGGAGAGGCCTCAGGTGGGGGCAAGAGAGAGGGCCACAGCCACTCACCTGATGTGGGAGCCGGAAGAGGGGCCGGAAGACATGTTTCTGTGGCCGTTGGTTGTCCCAGACAGCAGGTTTTCCGCGGTGGGCAGAACTGTCCCCTCTAGACATGGGAAGATTCCACCACACGTGATTGGCACAGACTAAGGGTTGGCACGAGGCCACACTGCCACAGGAGCCCTGCCCGTCCTCACCACGAGACACGCCCCTCCCCTTCCCCTGGATTAGGGAGCTTCGTCTCTTTGGACGAGCCCCTCGGCCTCTCCCCTTTCTACTGAGTCATCCGAATCAAAACACAGTCATCGATTCTAGCATTTTCAAGTGCAGCAAGAAGAAATAAAAATTTAATAAGAGTAAACACTGTAGCTGATCCAGGGGAAAGGGGGCCACCTTGTCACAGTCTCTCCACTTCCTCCTCTAAGTGGGGCTGTTGGTTGGGAAAAATCATCCCTGGTCCTTTTGCTCAAGCAGGGCCTAAGCAGGGCTCAGGGACAGACGGTTCTGGAAATGGGGCGTCTGACTCATTATCGGGGTGGCGAGAGGGAGGAGCCCTCCGGAAGCCTCGTGGATACGAGGGCACATTCCGGTTAAATAGCGCACAGTGACTTTGAAGAATGAAACATCTTTATGAGAAACTATGGGACGGTTTATGGCGGGCAGCTCGGTCATGGATTGGCGCCGAGTGTCCGTGATCTGCCTTGCGTTTGAGTCATGGGCCTGGCAAACTCTGTCTTGCAAGGTCCCATCTTGGTCTGTGCTCCAGGTAAGTGCTGTCCTAACGGCCCCTCTGGAGGCTTCTGATCACCTTACAGGTTGGTCCCTCCCCGGGTGCCCCACCCAAGACCCTTAAACGCCTTCCTCTGTAAACTCCCATGGGGCACGTTTTAGCCTGTCTCGGTCCCTGCTCATGTGCTTTAATCAATCCCTTTTCTGTCCCTGCAGATCTTGGCTACCCCTACTGGACAGTCCTGGGACATTTTGCTCAACTGGTCCTCTCTGGACTTCACTTGGTGGCAGCCCCTGTCACTCCCTGGTTCCAAAGCTAACAATAAACAGGCTTGTTCTAAAGTCCGCGTTGTCTGTTTGCGCATCACCATCTGCCACTCCTGAGTGGACGCTGGGCTGAGGGACAACTGGCCACATGCGGGCTGGGTGGAAGAGGGGCTGTTTCTCAGGCGCCGGCCACAGCAGTAGAGCCGTGTGCCACCAGGAAGACCCCCAAATCCTTTGATGGCTTCAGGCCCAGGGAGACCCCAGGGCGGCCAAAGAGGTCCCTGATGTTGGCTTAATAGTCAAAACCTTCCTTTCTCCTTCAAGTGTCCACTGTTCCTTGAGCTCCTTGAGCTCATCTCTGGTTCCTCTTATGCAGCCACATAAAGGAAATGGGCCAGGCGGGGGGTAGGGGGTGGGTTTTGAGGTGGCGCTGGGGATGCAGAGAGGAGAGTTCTGGAAAAGGTCCAGGGCCACTCTGGGTTCAGTGTTGACACCCTCTGGGCTGCTCCAGGTGTCCCCTGCTTCTCTCCATGTAAGGACAGATTCAGAGCATGGCTACTGGAGACTGACCACTCCCTAGAGCGAGGCCTGAGACCCCCTGCAGGCGTTTGAGGCCCATCGGGGCTCCTATAAGAGGATGTGGAGCGCTGGGGCCGTCCGGTCCCTGGGAGAGCAGGGCTAGGCCGTGGGGTCCACAGCCACACCCCTACCCCAAACCATCCCATCCCCACTACCTTGGAGGGGGACCTCGGGGACTGTGACGGGAACGGGCGTGGGGCGGGCTGCCTCTCTGCCCCGGCATCTCTCACTCTCCTCCCCGGCTGTCTGTCATCTCTCACGCTGTCCACGACTGGTCCTCAGGGACTCGGTCGCTTCCCCTCTGCCCTGAAAGGAGGGCAGCCGGAGCCCCCAGACCTGAGCCTCACAGTAGGGACGGGAAAATTCTTACCTGGGACAATGATCACTTTAATGGACACCCCACGGTCCGTTCCAACCCTACTAATCCCACACCAGTAGGTGTCTTGGTCATCTCGCTTGAGCTCCTTCATGGTCACCGTGATCAAGCGGTCCTTCTGATTGTCCCTGATGGACACCCGGCCTTCATCCATCTCTTGCGCTGACTGTGTGGTCTGGACGAGGATCTGGCAGAGACTCCAGAACGGTCCCCGACACCACCACTTGCCGTTGGCCTCCCACCCTGGGTCATAGCGACATTGCACAGTCAGCGAGCCTCGTTCCAGGCCTCTCACGGACTCTGGGCCTCGGATGGACAAACAGCCTAGGAAACAGAACCCCGAGATATAGATGCTGCCCCCCTCCCTGAGTCAGGCCTGACCTGACCCCCCACCCCAGCTGGTGTTCAGCAGCTGGACCGGGGTCCCCGCCCAGGCTTCCCAGCCGCCCCTTAGCTGACTCTTCACATCTTCTCTCTCCTCTGTCCATCTTCCTCATATGCTCCCTCGATGGCAGAGCTCTGGCCTCTGTGGTCCTCATCTCCTTAGACGTGGTCACGGTGTGTGACGATCCGACCTTCGGACGCGTTCCCGACAGTCTTCTCAACGCCGTTGTCACCGGAAACGCTTCCTCTCTGACTACGCTGTCTCAGAGGCTCCCACCGGTTTCTCTTCCTCTCTCTTTAAATCTCAGCGTAACCCGGGAAGTGCGGGTACAAATTCGTCAGACGACGCATGTGGTGTCGCTGGACGCAGAAGTGGGAAGTGCTGTTCAGAATCGCTGAGCAGCCCCAGGTCACCACGGGCGGACCCAGGACCCCCTCTCCAGCCTCCTCGTCTCGCTCCACTCCAGTGCCCTGGAACGACTCTCCAGTGCCGTGGGTTTGGTTATTGCCTATATGCCGATGACTCCTACGTCCTTATTTGTAGCCCAAATTCTCTCCTTGGCTCCAGCCTACCGTTTACAAACACTCACTGGATATCTCTACCCCAGATGTGGTAGTTACAGAACTCAGTGCACCGCCTCTTCCCCCTTGAACTTAGTCTTCCTCGGACTTTCCACCCTCTAGTGGGGAGATCCCCGTGGACAGACTAGCAAAGGCCTGATGGGAGTGGAACAGGTTAGAGATGCGGATAAATTGAACAGGTATCTGCTGTTCTGTGGATCGACACCAGTTAAACGGACCGTGTTCAGATATGCTCCCTGCCCTTGGCAATGGCCACTTGTGTCTTGACCACCTGGAAATGAATAAGCACAGCGCAGCAGAGGAGCATGGCAGAAGCCTCTCTTGACCACTTCGCAGCTCCAGAGCCTCAGAGCCCCGCTGGGGAGTCGGGGGTGGGGCGTCTCTGCTAGCAACAGGAAGGCGCTACCTCCTCACACCTCTGACCTTCTCCCTGAAGCTATTTTAGTTTCATTGAGGTTTGCATTTGTGGTTGGCAGAATACTGCCCCCCAAAGATGTTCGCGCCCTAATCCCCAGAGTCTGCGCTCATGTCATCTTACATGGCAAAAGAAACTTTGCAGGTGTGAGTAAATTAAGGACCTTGAGATGGGGGACATTATCCTGGGTTAGCCAGGTGGGTCCGATGCCATCACAAGGGTCCTTATAAATGGAAGGGAGGTTAGCGTCAGAGTCAGAGAGATTTGCAGATGGAGAAAAGGGTCTCGAACCACGGTTTGGGGCGGCCTCTAGAGTCTGGGGAAGGAGAGAAAACATTCTTTCCTAGGGCCCCGAGAAGGAACGCGATCTGCCTACACTTGATCTTAGCTTGTAAGACCACTTTGGAATTGTAAGACAATAAACCTGTGTCAGAAAGTAACGTAGTATTAAACCAGCAGAACTGACCTCAGGCCCGTGAAACCAGCTGCATCAGCCTCTCTAGGGAACTTGGCGTCTCTGTCGATCTGTCCCCTCCTCTCTCCACAACCCACTGGTAACCGACGTAGTCAACTCTGCCTCCAAAATGCTTCTCAAAATGATTTTCTTCTTTCTTTCTCTGCTTTCGCAGTCCACAAGAACAGCGTGACACAGCAGAGAGAGAATGTGTTTTGGACACAGAAATACACGTCGACCACAAACTAGTTGGGAAATTTGATAAGGTACTGAACCTCTGAGTCTCGCTTCTTTAAAATGGCGATGCTGCTTTCTCCCTTGCGGGTTGTTTGTAAGACTTGGATACGTGTCAAACGGCAGACATTCGGGGGTCACTGCAACAGCCTGTCGACAGGTCGGGTGCTCATCTGGAGAGGTTTCCCCAGCTCCTGCTGCACCCCACCTCCACTCTCCTCTGCATATAGCTGCCAGAGGTGTGCGTTGAAATTGTCCCTACCTCGTCCTTATCTGCAGTTGCTGTGAGCACTTAAAAATCTCTCAGGACCTCTCCTGCTTCGGAACGACCTAAAATGCTTTGGTGTGGCATTCAAGTCTTTCTATGATCTAGATCCAAATTCCCTGTCTGTGCCACTTCCTGGCTCCCCACACCTCTCCCTCTGTGCTCTGACTCACTCCCATACTTCTCTTCCCCTGGCTCTGTCGTGTCCTCCCAGACAGCTCTATCATCGCCCACGTCCTTCTTCCTTCCGGAAACCCCTTCTCCAACCCCTGCCTGTCTACTGTAACCTTCGACGTCCCCTTCGAGGTTCAGCCTCCTTTGCAAAGTCTTATGCCCCATCCCAACCAGAACTGCTTCCTCCTATCGCTCCCGCAGCCCTGTAACGGAACCTGAATGCCACGTTGTTATTTTAGTACCCTTAGCAGCCTCTCTCTCTGCTGCCCCTGCTAAGATGCTCTCTCTGTCCCAAAGAGCAGAGATCTCATGTTTGTTTTTTCTCTCTCTCCTCCCACCCACATGCCCCATAGCTTGTGCAGTGTCTGGACTGAGTAGGTACCAATCAGATTCATGATTGTTTTTGAAAAGAAGCCGATCGGCGTGATCATAGACATACTCGTTTTGATTCTAGGATTAACTATAATCTCCATACCAACAGACAACGAGAATAAGCATGCTAATTGCAATACTGTTGCAACAGTAAAGGTTAGAAAGAGACTCAAATGCCATGAATGGGAGAATGGGCTAGTAAATTAGAGGCCATCTCTAACGTGCTTGAAAGGAAAAAAACTAATCACGGATAATGATGGGAAAGATGTCCCAGATATATTACGATTAGGTTTTAAAAAGTTGCTTAACAGAATGGTTATGATTCCATTCCTGTGGGTTTTGTTTTGTTTTGTTTTGTTTTATAGCCCACGAGTAGGAACAAAATCTGAAATATGTGTCCTAAATTTTTAAAAGTGGTTAGGGCTGAGATCGGTTTTTGTTGGGGGGGATTTTCACTTTCTAAATTAAATATTTCGATTCTATTAAATTGTTTACAATATCATTAACTAATAAAACCATAAAGATAATTTTTTAAAAAAAATAGAAAAGGAGTCAGTTAGGAGATAGCATTGATGTAAATTTAAAACGAATGCAAGAATCAGCAGATAGGGTCATTTTCTTTCTTAAAAAAAAAAATAACACAGCTACAGTAGCAAATAGAGGTGCGATCACAAACAGCAGAGAAGAGATGCTCTGCTTCTAGAAGCTTCGTCCATCCCGTTTAATCTGACAGTAAATCACTCATAATGTGATTGGGCTCATTGTTAAAAAACACGCAGAATGTTTTTCTAAATACAGATTATGATGAATGGAACTATTAATTAGGCCTATGTGAATTTTTGAGTTTGTTTGAAGGAAAAGAGAGGTAGAAATGTGGGACAGTAGTCAGCAGGCAGCAGAATTCCAGGGAACAAAGGTCGCTGGGCTTTAAAAGCATAAGGCCGTTTGAATTTCCATTTTTCGTTTTCATGAGTCTGAGATGTAACCCTCTTCCTGTGTGTCCATCCTTCAGGAAAGTTTGCCACGTCTGTGAAATCCTTGTGTGAATACTCTTATCTCAAAATTGAAAAATTTTGTTGAGCTCCTTGTCGGGGCTGATAGCAAGTGACAAATGGCACACAAAATGAGACAAAGGCAGCCACAGGAGAGCTCAGAGCAGGGGGCGCGTAATGGGATTGGCGCTCGTGTTATTTGCACGGATGGGTCGAGGTGTCTCTCTGCTGATGTCCCTGTGCTGTCATGCCAGCCCAAGTTCCGAAGAGTCATTTCTGGGGTGCAGGTCTGTGCCCCTGGCCATCTGTGCATCACTTTCCTCATTGGCAAAACAGACCTCTGGCCTTCCATCTGCAACCCTTACCGAGCACCCTCCCTCCCTCGCAGGGTGGTTGGGGGCTCACGTAACTGAGCAGAGAAGAGCACGTCTTACTGGAAGCCGGGTGATCCTGGCATCACCATATCCATTTTTTCTCCTTCCCTTCACAGAAGTAACCCCGCGGCAGCTAATGGTAGAGTCTACAGGTGAAAACTTGATGAGCTGGCTTTTCTTTCATCCTTGACGAAGTTCACCCCCTGCTCACGTTCACTCACAGAGTCGGAGTAAGGAGGGACGCCCCATGTTGTCTCTACATCTCCCCACCCTCCCCAAGCCACAGATCAGCCATGGCGGGTCTCAGCCTTCATCTGAGGGAGAAGAGTGTTTTGGGGGGGCGTGTACATGTGAGGGAGACTCTGAATGAGTATGTGCGTGAGAGTGCAGAGTGTGTGCAAGTCTGTGTGTCACTTGGTGTCCCTGTGAGTGAATACATGCATGTGTCTGTGACCCTGGATGAGTATGCGAATGTGACTGTATAGGAGTGTGTGAGAATAGAGCCATATACGGAGGTGGGACCGCACGTGGCCGTGTGGGTTTGACTCCTCTGTGTGTGTCGTGTGAGTGTGTGTGAGAAAGCGTGAGCTCAGGCACGGTTTACCCAAACCCTTCTCCTTGGCCTTCGGTGAGCTGGACATTGAGATCAAGAGCGGGAGCAGGTGGGGGAGTCTCTGAACTCGAATGCAAAGCTGGAGCCCAGGGGGAGAGGCAGACATTCTGAATTGCTGTCTTTGGGGAATTCTGGGCCATTTAGAGTCCTGCTTAAAGAACATGGCCATCCCAGAGAAGTTGCCCTCACAGCTGGTTGACAAGTATCATCATCAGTAAAATCAACAAGGGCAGCAAGAATTCGGGGAAAGCCCACGGCCCTCATCTATTGATATCTGATCTGAATAGTCGAGTCCGACATCATTAGGGCTCCAGAGACTTTCTGTTCCCATGAGAAGCCAGGTCTTGGAACTATGAGGGGCCCGCCCGTGTCATGCACCCCTGTCGGGCCCAGAACTCAAGTCTCCCAACTCCCCGACTGTGCAATTTCCTCTGGTCCCTCTGTGACCCGGTTTGTCTGTGGCAGATGGCCAGTCCCCAGACAGCCAGAGAGGGCTGTGTGACCCACACATATGGCATACGTTGTGCAAACTGCTCCGTAATGTCCTCTAAGTGTCTGTACTGGTATATTCCACAAAGAGAAGAGATACTTGCGCCCCTCCTGACTCCCACCTGGGTTCCTGAGCAATCTTCTCTTCGGAAGCCTGCGTTTCCAGGCGTGGTGTTTAAGGCCCCGCATAAGCTTGTCTTTTGCCTTTGCAACCTCACGTCCAGCCTCATGTCACCCTGCACACAGAGAGCTCCCTCCTTGTGTCCCGGAACCAGCAGTTGTTTATCCATATGTCTCACTCACCCACTGAGCCATTCAGGGTCCTCTTTGTAACAACCACTCCTGTTTCTCTTTTCCTTTCATGTCCTCAGGGCCTGCCGCATGCTTGGCATGAAGTAGGACCCCAATGAGCTTTTGCTGAATGAATTAACAAAGCCACCTCTCATTTCCCCAGATGTGACACTTCTCTTTGTACCTGGGACAGATGCTCCCTGCCCTGCCCTGCCCCTGGAGCGCCAAGTTCCCGAGGCCCCAGCTACACTCACCTGGGAGGCCAAGAAGCAGCAGAGCTGGGGACAGCCACATGGTCCTGTCTCTCCGACTCATCGCCCCTCTGACCCGCAACTGGAGAGCAAACTAGGATCCCAGCTGGTCACTTGAAGCTCTGCTTGAGGCCAGACTTGCCCTTCTGCTTATCCAGATCACCTTTGAGTTTTTTACTCATTCACTTCCTTTTATAGAGTGAGTATTTCCTGCTTTTAATTATTCAGCAAAAAGAGTGTCATTTCTTAGTAAGTTTGTGTCAGAGGACATGAGAGTCTCCACTAGGTACAAAAGAGGAAGCAAGGGTGCTGTGCAGGGTGAGGGGGAGTGGGGGCAGATGTGTCTGTGGAGGGGTCGAGAGGGTATCTGACCTATTGGGCCTTGGGTTCAAGGAGTACAACACTCTGCATGCCAACTCCAGAAATGGCTCTCCTCTACAATCATGGGTCCCCACCCCGTCAGGTGTGAAGTGCTTGGCATACCTCAAGATACTTCTGTTCAGGTGTTCCAGCCAAGTGTAAGGGTACAAGCTGTGGGATCAGACAGACCCGGGCTTTACCCCACAAGCACCACTTATAAGCTGTGCGACTGCGGACAACTTACTTAACCTTTCTGAGCCTCACTCTTTGCATCTGTAAGTTGGGTTCACGAGAGTTGTTTTCAGAATTAAATGAGAAAATGTATGTGCAGTTCTGAGGACAAAATCCTGGAATAGGGTTAGCACTCTGTATTATGATTTGTATCCAGGGCACATGAATAGTAGATAAAACAAGCCCGGGACGAGGGGCTGAGAGGAAGCTGGTGGACTGGGTTTCCTCACTAGTTACAAGACAAATTCTAACCTTAACCCGACAATTTAATTAGGATCCTGATATATAACCCAGTCACTAAAACTCTTGAAGAACAGCTTTGGGAAGCAGGTGAGGGTATTTCTTCCCAGGTGTCCAAAGCCAGCTGTGAGGGAAGAGCTCTCCCTGGAAGTCCTGTGGTCGTGGTGGCTCAGGACACATTCAGAAGGTCTGAGAGGAGCAAGAGGCTTAGTCATGTACCAGGGAAACAGCAAAGGGGTCTGAGATATGAGTCTTGCTCAGGTTTTCTCAGAGAGGACTAAGCCAGATTACTACTTCATCATTTTCATTTCTCTGGGGAACTGGAATAAGCTTGTTTTAGCATACAAATTTATATATCTATTCATCAAATTAATAGAGCAAAGGAGAGAAACCACATAATTATGCAAAGAGCTGTATGAAAAGCATTATGTAAAATCTATTACTTTTCATGACAAACTGGGAAGAGGAGGATATCTATAAGCAAACGTTAAAACCAATGGCAAGTCATGAAAAGTCTTTTCTTTAAAAGCAGAACAAGGTGATGCTCATAATCACCGCTTTGCTGGGACACTTTGATTAGCCTGAGCAATACGACGAGAAAAAGAAACAAAGGATATGAGAATAGAAAGGGAAGAAACAAAATTCTAAATAGTTATAGATGAATTGATTGTCTACCTATGAAGCTGAAAAGAATTATATTTTAATAGGCTTTACTCTATACAGAGAAGACTACATGTAAGATTAAAGAACTAATATAAGGTTAAAGTATTAAGAGTAACTTTAGCTACAATAATTTGTTCATGGATGCACGACATAGAAAGATGTAAATTGTGACATCAAAAACATAAAATGTGGAGGGGGAATGAAAAGTAGTCTTTTTGTATGTAACTGAAGTTAAGTTGTTGTCAACTTAAAATAGACTATTATATCTAAGGATGCTTTACATAAGCCTCATGGTAACCATAAGCAAAACCTACAGTAGATACACAAAAGATAAGGAAGAGAATCAAGACATACAACCGTAGAAAATCATCAATTCACAAAGGAAGACAGAAAGAGAGGAAGAAAGGAACAAGGCACCCACAAAACAGCCAGAAAATAACTAATAAGATGGCAAAATAAAGTTCTTACCTGTTAATAATCACTAAGCCTCATGGTAACCATAAGCAAAACCTACAGTAGATACACAAAAGATAAGGAAGAGAATCAAGACTTACAACCACAGAAAATCATCAATTCACAAAGGAAGACAGAAAGAGAGGAAGAAAGGAACAAGGCACCCACAAAACAGCCAGAAAATAACTAATAAGACGGCAAAATAAAGTTCTTACCTGTCAATAATTACTTTAAACGTAAATGGATTAAATTCTCCAATCAAAAGGCATAGAGGGGCTGGATGGATTTTAAAAAATTAATTAAAAAAATTAAATTAAATTAAATTAATTAAAATTAATTTAAAAAATTAATTAAAAAAAAAAAACAAGACCCAACCATATAGTACATAAAAGAAACTCACTTCAGCTTTAAAGACACACATGGGCTTAAAGTGAAGGGATGGAAAAAGATATTTTACATATATGAAAACCAAAAGAGAAGAGAGGTAGCTATACTTATATCGGACAAAATAGACTTTAAGTCAAAACTGTAACAAAGGACAAAGAATATCATTATATAATAATTGAAGGGTCAGCTCATCAAGAGGATATAACTATTGTAAATATATATCCACCCAATATCTGAGCACCTAAATGTATTAAGTAAATACCAACACGTCTGAAGGAAGAAATAGACAGCAATATAATAACCGTAGGGGAATTCATAGCATATGACCTGAAACCACTAAACTCCTACAAGAAAACAGGAGAAAAGTTCCTTGACATTGACCTTGGCAAGAATCGTTGGATATGACACCAAAAACACAAACAACAAAAGCAAACATTAATGAATAAGTAGGACTGTGTCAAATTTAAAACCTGGTGCATAGCAAAAGAAACAATAAAATGAAAAGAAACCCTACAAAATGAGAGAAAATATTTACAAATCATGTATCAGGTATGGGGTTAATATCCCGAATATATAAACAAACTCATATGATTCAATAACAAGACCAAAACCCAAACAATCGAATTTAAAAAGTGGGCCGAGGAAGTGAATATTTTTCCAAAAAAGATATGCAAACGGCCAAGAAGTACATGAAAAGGTGCTCAGCATCACTAATCATCAGGGAAATGCAAATCAAAACCACAGTGAGATAGCACCTTATGCTTGTGAGAATGGCCATCGCCCAAAAGATAAAACATAACAAGTGCTGGCAAGAATGTGGGGAGAAGGGAACCTTGTGCACTGTTGATGGAGATGAAAATTGATGCAAACAATATAGTGGTCTCCCCCCACCCCCCCAAAAAAAACACTACCATATGATCCCGCCATCCTACTTCTAGGCATATACCCAAAGGAAATGAAAACAAGATCTCACAGAGATAATTTTCATTGCAGCACCATTCACAATAGCCAAGCTATGGAAACAACCCTCTCAGGCCCAGGGTCAAGGACAGCCTGTGAGTCAGAGGAGCAAGTGCCCTAGTGGTCCTGTTCCCAGGGACAGCTGAGAGCGGTTTAGGAAGAGACATGGGGTCTCCTTCAAAGGAGACACAGCCTCGTGAGGACAGCAAGGCAGCATATCTCGAGTCGGGGTCATTCCCAATGCTGCCCTCCCCCAGGACAGCTTCAGGCCTGAGACTGTCAGGGCGAAGTACACAGAAAGGTCTAGAACGACCAGAGTTGTGCATATGCTTGTGTGTGTGCAGACAACATACCACACTCGTGCACGCGCACACACACACTGTGTCCTGACCACTGACACCCCGCCCCCCGGAGCTCTTTGATTCCACGTTTTTCCTGACAAACGGGTGACCAGGGACAGCTCAGGCAGCTTGGATCTGGTTCAAGGGGAGGCTGTGTGCGGCTCACCTGGGAACACAGACACCACGACCTAGAAGATGGGTCCCGAGCCCACGGCCTGCGGATCCCACACGCGCATGTGAGGCTCTCCAAGGTCACGGTGAAGGTGAGGTTTGCCGGATGGCCCCCGATGGACACACGGCCACTCCTCACTTCTCTCTCTGACCTTGCGGTCTCTGCAGTAGTCACCGTCTGTAGCAAACAGGGATATTTGTACCAAATTTTGCTATTTTCTGTGAACCCCTCCTCATATCGACACTGCGTGCTCAGGTATCCCCTGACAGTGCCCGTCACGGTGCTGGGGGCCACTCAGAGACAGAGAGCCTGGAAGACACAGCTGGTCTCAGCTCCCTGCCAGATGGCCTGGGCTAGGAGTGTCCCGGGATGTGGGCCCCTCAGGGCCCTCGGGGTCCAGAGGCCATGACAGGGACAGGCCTTCCCTCAGACCAGGCAAGAGGATAAGGGGCGAGTAGCTCCCTTGTCACAGAGGTGGCACAGGGGAGGGTGTCCATGGAGACAAGAGGAAGAGGCCGGATGAGTAAAAACTGTGGGCATGTGCACGTGTGTGTGTGTGTGTGTGTGTGTGAGAGAGAGAGAGAGAGAGAGAGACAGAGAGAGAGAGAGAGAGAGAGAGATGGATGTACCAAGACCTCATCTCTGACTGTGACAATTAAGATGACAATCACAGGCTCCCTCTCACCAAAGCTGCTCTGTCTGGCGCAATGGACGAGACTCACCTGCTCTGTGCTGAGGCAGGTGCGGGCCACTCGTGGAAGCTTCCCTACGTCCCCTCCTCCCTCCCAGGTCCTCCTTCCCCTCGGGGCACCCCTGCGCCCAGCCCTTCCTGTCTCCCACTCAGGGCAGAGCTTCCCGCCCAGGCACAGCCCTGGTCCCCAGGGCCCAGGAGAAGGAGCAGGGCTGCGGACAGCCATGCAGCCCCAACCCTCAGGGTCATTTCTGCAGCACAGACGTCCCCTGCAGCAACGCCAGGCCCTGGGTGTCGACAAGGTGGAGCCTCCCCCCAGAGGTCCAATTTCTGTGTCCCCACTTCTGCTTTTCTGGGCCTCTCTGCTTCCTTGTCCTGTCTGGTTTGGGGTCCAGCGTCGGAGCTGGTCGGCGTGCGGGATGCTTAGGGAGAGAAGGTGCCCTGGCTCTCGGTGCCCTTGGCTTCTCTCAGTCCCACTGACTGGACAGGGCCAGGTCCCTCGGACGGGGTTACTCCCCTTCCCCATGGGCCACAGCTGCTCCTCTCACTGTGTCACAAATGTCCCCACACAGCAGAACCAAGCGGGGACATCTCCTCTTCAGTGGGGCATCCCCACCTCTATGGAATGTCACTTCCTTGTGGTCAAAGTGTATAGTCCTGGGGGTGAAGGCCAGACCTTTGCGCCCTCTCTGGCTTTGGCGATGACCACAGAGATGCGATGCTCTCCCAGCCTTCAGCCTCAGGCATCCATGGGGAGCGCTGCCCCCATGGGACTCCCAACTCTGCTTCTTGCACAGGTTGGTGGCACCTCAGATGCCTTCGGAGGTCTCATCTTGCTTCTGGGGTCCCGTCCAGGTTGCAGCTCCCTCAGGCCGAGCCTCCTCTCCTCGTGTATCTTCCCGTGCCCCAGATACAGACATGGAGCAGCCGTATGCCAACCCTCTGCCCGCCTCACGCTTCACACTTCCTGCTTCTGAAAGTCACCTCCGCTGTGAGGTTCAGGACAGCGGACCGAGGACGGGCGAGGAGAAGTGTGAAGATGCTGAATGGGAAGCTAGGGGCTCTGGGAAGCTGAGGCCGCCCCGCTCCATCCAGGGGCACAGAGAGAGCGGCCGTAGGACCAGAGGGCCATCTGCCCAAAGGCACTGGCCACAGCGACGACCAGGGGCCTCTTTGAGGTGCAGAGATGGGGACGGTCTTTCCCAAGAGGTGGGGTCAGGTCTGTCCTAGCTCAGATAGGCTCGTTCTCATGACACGATGGCCTCAGGGTCAGTGTACCCTGGAACGGGAGGGAGGCCTATTTAATACCTCTCCCCGGTTATGCCAGCTTCTCGGTCTCGTCCCGCACAGCCCAGGCCCGTCGATTTCCCCCTAAATGCTCGCTCCCCAGATCTGCTCCCCTTCCACACTATTCCATCACGATCGAGGGCAAAATCTCCCCCACGTTGCTGGGACCCGAATCCCGTAGTCCGAGATCCCTCTCTCTGTCACTCCCCAGAAGTCCTTACTCTAACTCTCTCTCCTTGGCCCTATCCCCCCTGTCCCCCCAATATTGCAAGAGTCCCCTCTCCTTTCGATACCACGGTGACATCCCTTTTCCTCCTAATCCCCCTCACGCCCTCTCTCTTCTCATCAGCAAGAGAGCGCTTCAGCAGAAGTCCTTGGGGCTCAACATCACTCCTTGCCCCGTACCCCGCAAATAAAACCACTCTCCTTGCTTGGCCTGCGCACCCCAAGTGGACCCAACCCCTACCCCAGGGAGGCCCTACGTTCTCGCCACAGTGCTCCTCCCTCCCCAGGCCTGAGCACCTGCTGCCCCTCTCCCCGGTTCCCTTCCCCAGCTCTTCTCACTGCTTGCCTCTTCTTGTCCTTCAGCTTGCCCTTGGATGTCACCTCCTCAGAAAGGCCTCCCTGACCACCCTTCCCAGGGGTCACCCTGCCTGTCTCGATCGCTGATCCCTGTTTATTTCTCCTATAGTTCAGCAAACGTTGTTTTATTGTTGTTTTGGTGGTTTCTATCCATCTCCCCACTAGGATATAGCTTATATCAGAGTGGCATTTGGGGTCTGTTTTATTCATCCCGGAATGACCCAGTGCCCAATGCACGCAGCATGTGACAAATAGTCAGCTAATGATCAATATTTGCTGAACTTGGCTTTAAGTGAATGAGTGATTGAGGGAATGATTAGGGATTGAATTGGCTGCAGAGACTCTCCCTTAGGCAACTGTGGTCCCACTATATTAGATGTCGACCTCCAGATAACAAGTTCCCCCAAAAACGTAGTGGCTGAAAACAATTATTATCTCACACTTCCTGAGAGTCACGAATCGGAGAGCTGACCTGCGTGCGTGACCCAAGAGAGAGCAAGAGGCAATATATTTTGTGACCTATCCCTAGAATTCATACGCCATCGCTTCTGCCATAGCTGTGGATGGCACAGGGCCACCCTGATACAGTGTGGAAGGTGCCCACAGGAAGGCCCGAATATCTGATCTGGGTGGTGACAACAAAAAAATATTCACTTCCTAAAATTTTACTGAGCTGTATATTTATGACTTGTATAACTCTCTGTTTGTACATTATACTTCAATTAAAAAAATTTAAAAACCAAAACATGAAATGACACCTCTGAAAGTTTGCTTGATTTTTTTGTTTGCTTGTTTTGGTTATCGTTTATTGGTCCTTTTTCACATAACAAAGGGTTTATATATATATTAATCTCTTCTCCTCCCAATTACCTTGCCAACAGATCAGAGAGTAAACCAACTGGCCAGGAGCATATTGTAAGTGATGGTGTCAGGATCTGAACCCAGAATTCTCTGGCGTGACTGCTCAAGTGCCTTTCGCCATACCATGTTTCCAAAAGGCAGAAAGTGGCCAACAGACAGCAAAATGGAGAAGTAAGAGACAGAATGAGAGGGTTTGTTAAGCAGCTGGTGCCATGGTAACCCAAACTGAGAAACCTGCCAGCAATCACTCTCCAATCAGCAGCGTCTCTCCCGTCTCTCTGACTTCCCCAGTGCATCTTCCTTCAGAAGCAGTTTCTGCCAGCTCCTGGCTGTGCCAATAGGTTGGAAGATCCAACAGCTGGACGGTGCACAAGCAAGAGTAATTTGGGAATATTCATTTGGCTTTAGGTTTGAGTACGTGTCGTGATGGTTAACTTTATGTGTCAGTGAACTTGACTGGCTATGGTGCCCAGATTAAACATTATTTTGAGGTGTGTCTATGAGAATGTTTCTGGATGAGATCAGCGTCTGACTTGGTGGATTCAGTAAAGTAGGGCGCCCTCCCTAGGGCGATGAGCATCATCCAATTCATTAAGGGCATGAATAGAACGACAGGCAGAGGAGGAAGAAATTCACCCCTTCCGGCCTGATTGTTTCAGCTGGAACATGGATCTTTTCCTGTCCTTGGCACTCTTGCTTCTCAGACCTTCGAACTTAGACTGAATTACACAATCAGCTTTCTTGGGTTTCCAGCTGACAGGCAGCAGATGGTGGTACTCCTCTGCGGTGGCTGAAAAATGACTGCTTGAGATTTATTACTTGTAGGAAATTACTGTTTGACTATCGCCTTGGGAACAAAAGGCTTTTGATCATAGGGACATAACATTCTGATAACAAGCTTTCTGCTTCTGTACTCCCCGCTTGCACACCCCGATCTACAGGTTGACAGGTAGTGAATAGGAGAAAAATAGACCTTTGTGTTCAGACAGAATGAGGAATGGGATTTAGGGCTTAAAAACCCTGTACCTCCACCTTTCGGGGCTGCTTAATTTGGGGTCTGCGGAACCCTGGCAGACCCAGCTGGCTGTATAAAGAGTGTGATTCCTATAACTCACTGATTTCTGGTGGTCCGTGTGTCTTTCGGGGGCTGGCGGCTACAACACCTCATCCTCCATAACTGCATGAGCCAATTCCTTATCTCTATCTATCTATCTATCATGTATATAAAATCTCTCCATAAATTCTATATATAAATCATAAGGAATTAGCTCATGATACAGGTATATGTGTACATATCTTGGTTCTGTTTCTCTGGAGAACCCGGACTTGTGTACGTGTGTACTTGACCCTGGGGGAATTTACTTCTTCAGCTCTCAAGCCTAACACAGGACGATCCATGTGAGGACTCAACAAGACCCAAAAACCTCACCAGCTTGGCTCCTCCACTCACCTGCAGAGTGACCTTCCCACAAATATTTCCTAGAGTTGATAAAGTATTTGTAGTTCAAGGAGCTGCCATAGAGAGACATAGAGTAAAAAGCCCAAGAAGCCACAGGCTGAGCATTAAATAGCAGAGGACCATCCTTAGAGCGAATCGGGTCTCTCTTTTGCAAGGGACAAGATGATTAAGCCAAGATAGAGTTCAAGCCAAATGTTATTGTCTTTTCCTGAGCTGGAATCAGAAGTATCTGCTTTATTCCTTTCTGGCTTTCGAGGTCTCTCTGAGGTCCAGAAAAGCCTGGGCCACATTTATTTCGAAGCTCTCAGCCTCTTGAAAAAAGAGAGATGTCAAAATAGGGTGACAAAAATTGTGGTATATTTTAAATGTGTAAAGTTCACAACTAAACTTTTTGATACACAAATGGTCATGAAATATAATTAACTGGACTTCAAAAAGATGATTATTGCATTAAAAATTTAACTTAGTGGTGGTTTGGTAGGAATAAAACATATGTATATAAATACACGACATAAATATTTCTGTCAACGCAGCTTTATGGACATTATCGTATAGATAACTCGATTTAGAGATAATGTTAAAGACTAATTTTGAGGCTGTTCACTGGATGCTAGGCCCGGGCCAAACTGATATGGGACATCACTTGTAAA
Source organism: Pteropus alecto (assembly GCF_000325575.1). Lineage (NCBI taxonomy): Eukaryota > Metazoa > Chordata > Mammalia > Chiroptera > Pteropodidae > Pteropus > Pteropus alecto. The sequence continues at coordinate 5,340,788 of NW_006436283.1, read as the reverse complement.
AAGAACCCTTGCAGAGTTCTTAATCTTTTTAGTTAACCTAGTTAAGTTTTCTTCCCTCCTTTCTTTAGGAAAAAGGCCCTCTCCCTCAAATCCCGATAACTGCCCTGAAACTAACTGGTGATTCAGATCCTCTGGCTATTGACAAAGGTCATCGGCCCATTGTTAGCAGAAATGGTGTTAGGCCAGACAGGGCCCTTAGAGTCTGAGAGGGGAGGGGACTTTAAGCCAAAGGTCCTTTTTTTTCTCTTTATGAAATTTATTAACCAAGCCTGTTTCTCTTTACTCTTTTAATAGGCAAATCAATAATAGAAATTAATAGATATATGATTTAAGTAACAAGTTTGTGTCTTCTGTTCCTTGTCTAGGGACTGAGG
>NW_006436283.1:5339699-5340305 GCF_000325575.1 Pteropus alecto | reverse complement strand
GATACGGAAGAAAAGACCTCCCGTCCCTCAACATCCATACCAATAATAAGGGGGTTCGTGGCTCTTAGAAAAGAGTTAGGCAGGAAAGTTAGGGGATTTCGGGTCTTCCTGCAAAGACATCGAGGTCATCTTATCCTAGAAGGAGTCTACCCTAATCCACCCAACAATTAAGCAAGCCAGAAAGCATTTTTAGGCTAAAAGTAACTTCCACAAAGAATCAAGTAAGCAGAAAATTAGGTACCAGTTTAAGCCAGTCACTCACACCTGCGCAATGAAGACCCCAACGACCTTCAACTCACCTGAGCTTCATTATACCATCATTATAATACGATGCATGTGCCCAGACATTCATTAATATCATCATAACAGACTGAATTCTGGGAACGAATATGCGCAGAAAACAAATGACGAATCGCTGAGTCCTGTCAATCTTAATTGTCAATCCAGGAAGCCCACCCCCCTAAGAAAAGTAACCACCCACAGCAAATAGGGATAAAATCCTCTAATAAAGCTTTCCTTTTCTGCTGTATTTTGGTTTCTTGCTCAATTCTTTGTTCAAGACATTAAGAGCCTGGATGACGTGCCGGGAGAGGGTCTCCACTCTCT
>NW_006436283.1:5337776-5339497 GCF_000325575.1 Pteropus alecto | reverse complement strand
GGTGATTCGACTCAGCTAGGCCAAGCTGATGAGCAGGATGGGGCCAGGAGTGTGGACCAGGCTATGGGACTCAGCCTGAAGGGAAAGCCAGCAGGATGCAATGGGCCGGGGTCAGGATACTGGAATCAGCCGGGAGGGACCCAGCACCTGAGAAGCAATCCTGTAGAGAAGAATTGTTTCGAAGTCCGTGGAGACGTCTGTAGTGGAGCTCTGAAAGTGGCCACTAACGCCATCTATTGGTGGCCAGAAGAACTGCCATGGGCGTGTGATGGTTGTTACCTTCTTACCCATGAGGTTGAGAAACAAATGCTTCTGTACTGGCTTTGGCATCTGTCCCGACCCGCAGGACCTAGTTATTGCGTAGAACCCGAGGTGATTCGACTCAGCTAGGCCAAGCTGATGAGCAGGATGGGGCCAGGAGTGTGGACCAGGCTATGGGACTCAGCCTGAAGGGAAAGCCAGCAGGATGCAATGGGCCGGGGTCAGGATACTGAAATCAGCTGGGAGGGACGCAGCATCTGAGAAGCAATCCTGTAGAAAAGAATTGTTTCGAAGTCCGTGGAGACGTCTGTAGTGGAGCTCTGAAAGTGGCCACTAACGCCATCTATTGGTGGCCTGAAGAACTGCCATGGGCGTGTGATGGTTGTTACCTTCCTTCTTAACCATGAGGTTGAGAAACAGAAATGCTTCTGTACAGCCTTTGGCATCGACCCCTCCATCTCCTCCAGGCTGGGACTTGAGGATAGTCTCCAGACTCTTGGAGAAAATATCTTTGGCTTTGAGTGAGATAAACTTGCGCTCAGGTTTGGACTTCTAGGGCCCTGTCCCCCGGGGTGACCTCTCCCGCTGAGCCTGACCTGAGGCACAGGAAGCTGGAGGCTCAGGGCATGATGTGGTAAATGCAAAATATATCTGAATTTGCATTTCTCATTTCTGTTCCCTGGGAAACAAATGATTAATATCATCATAACAGACTGAATTCTGGGAACGAATATGCGCAGAAAACAAATGACGAATCGCTGAGTCCTGTCAATCTTAATTGTCAATCCAGGAAGCCCACCCCCGCCAACTAGGTTTTCCAAGCAAGTCCTCCCCTTCATGAGTAGCTAATTTCCTGTGGCTGGCATGGGCGGTCCCGGGCCGAACAAGTAGGACTAGGCCTTCTTTGGACGGGACCAGCTACTTGCGGGGCCCAGTGCGAAATGAAAATGCCCTCATTCTTTTCTGCTGTATTTCGGTGTCTTGCTCAATTCTTCGTTCGAGACAGCAAGAACTTGGACAACGCGCTGGGAGAGGATCACCACTCTCCAGTAACAAAACTGCAGACTCTCCCAGGACACTGAAAAACAGGCCCCGCCACCCCACTGTTTGACCAAGCCTGGGGTCCTGCTGAGCGCGGCGCCCAGCATGGCTGCATGGGGGTGCGCCTCCACGAAATAGGCCCTGTAGCGTGGAGGGGCAGATGCTGAGGCTGGGTCCAGTCCCGGGGGGCTCTGCTCTTCTAAGCCCCCAGCTCTTGGTCTGGCCTCATCAGACCCCAGAGGATGTCTCAGTAAATAAATTTCTTGCTTGTTTATTTTTTTTCCTGCATTGGGAGGTTTCATATTTTCTGGGGTTTAGTGTGTGCGTGTGTGTGTGTGTGTGTGTGTCAGCGCGCGCGCGCACGCGCACGCGTGTTTTTGCGCATGCGCATTCCCCTCCCGCACCTCCCCTCCCCCCCA
>NW_006436283.1:5335412-5337718 GCF_000325575.1 Pteropus alecto | reverse complement strand
CTCATCCCCATGGTGGGGCAGTTTGCTGCACAATGTGCTTAGCAATTACACAGAGCTGATGCTGCTTCTCCTGCCCTTGTTAGCTGTCCCTCTCTCTAGCGGCCTCCCTTTTCAGTCATGAAGCTGCCCTGACATTAAAGTCTGGGGAGAAACTTGAGAGGAAGAATTGAGTTGTCCTTTTGTCTTTATGAAGCGGCTCCCTGATGTCCTCCTCCCTCCTCCACAATGAACCAACCAGCCATAAAAGGCTTACATCCAGATGGGGGCAATCCTAGTCTAGGGCTCTTTAAAAGGATAAGGAGGATGTGGTTCCATAGTGTAGCGGTTAGCACGTCTGCTTTACATGCAGGAGGTTCTTCCGGGTCCATGGTCCATGGTCTACGGCCATGCCACCCTGAACAAGCCTGATGTCTGACCTCGGAAGCTAAGCAGGGTTGGGCCTGGTTAGTACTTGGATGGGAGACCACCTAGGAAGATCAGGTGCCATAGGTATAAATAATAATTTTTTTAAAAAAAAGATAAGGAGACACCTCCAGTCTCTGTTCTAGCTCCAGCGTCTGATCAATGGATTCCTCCAGCCCCTCGCCGAAAAGCATGGGTATCTTCCTGTGCACCCCAAAATGAGAGTAGCGGCCACATTGAATACTCTCAAAAGAGGTAAAAACACTGATGCGTATTAACGGGATTATGGTGACGATGAGGGGATGTGCTATCAGTTTCAACTTCAGGTGTGCACGTCTAGGCGGCAAAGGACAGAGCTGGCACCAGAGTCCCCTTCCCCATAAGTGACAACAATGCAGCAGGGGTGTCGGAAACCAGCCGACCAAGTCAAACCAGGTCCCTGAATGGGGGAGCGGGGACTGAGAAAAAAGAGAAGACAGACAGGGTGCAGGAGGGAGAACAGATCTCACAACTGTCTCTCCCAGTTTATTTCTTAGGCTCCTTTTTATACATAATCTGTTCCTTTGTGTATCCCAAGATAACATAGTTAAAGTAACATCTCGGAGATCAAGGTACAATCGAAACTCCCTTCCACACGACATTCCCTTCGACAGGACACTCCCTTCGTAACTCCTGTTTCTAATCTTAATCTTCTTCCTCCTGGAATTCCTCAGAACCAGCCTTTTCCCTTTTATATGCAAGCAGGCCTCCCGAGATAGTCCATGCACTCCTTTGAATTTCGGGAGCTTTAGCTCCCTACACAGGGGAAGGATCGCTGGTGGATGCGGGTCTTCGTGGCGACTGGCACATCCTCAGGCTTTGGTCCAGTTTTTCTAGTCATGGGGTCTAGAATTTTGAAATCCATTATTGGCTGCAGCCCTGAGCCCCATGGAATGCAACAATGTCCATTACCACGGCAGGTGGCTCACAGACTAGAGATCAGAAATGGCCGCCAAGGACTTGGGCCCCAGGAGAAATACCTTTCGTCCTGGATTTCTGCTTGCATTTCCTGCTGTGTTGAAGCCTCAGGAAGAAGGAAGGATGGGGGGCTGCAGAGAAGGCGGAAACCAGAGCGAGTGCCAGAAACCCAGGTATTAAAATTCTAGGTTCCCAAGGCCCACGCTGCCTCTAGAACCACAGTCACTGCTGAGCACAGTCATTTCATCATAAAAATTTCTTTTTCTTCTCAGATCTCTCTCTTGAACAAGACACCTACGAACATCGGGGTTACCGAGTCTCATGAGCAGGCTGACTCCACCTCCCCGCAGAGCTCTGAGGCCTGTTCACCCAGAGGACAGCACCGAGCATGGCCAGAAACAAGGGTAGCTCTAGGAAGACCAGGAGCAGGAAGCGAACGTTGCTGAGCAGGGACCTGCGGGAGGGACACAATGACAGGAAACGAGCAACCCTACAGAACCCTTCTTCCCAATTCCAGCTAACTGTGACCAAGTCATGGGTTCCAATAACCTATGTGAGGGCAATGACCACAGGCTGACGATGGCCTCCACTCCCCCAAAACTCTCTTTCCTCATTTCTTACAACGCCTACCCTTGCCTGCTCTGCTGGGAGGGAAATGACCAGGGTCCTTATGAGAAGAAGAGATGGGGACACAGACACACAAAGGGGAAACCATGGGAAGACACAGGCAGACGACGGCCATCTACAAGCCCAGGACAGAGGCCCTGGAAGAAAGCAGCCCTGCCGACACATTGATTCAGACGTCCGGCCTCCAGAATTATCCAGACACAAATGCCTGTCGTTTAAGCCGCCCAGCCTGTGGCGCTTTGTTATGCGGCACGAGCTGACTGATGCAAGGATGGTCTCGTATTCATCACCAGTCACAGAACTTTACAGAATAAATACAT
>NW_006436283.1:5326962-5330543 GCF_000325575.1 Pteropus alecto | reverse complement strand
AGGAACTTGCGACTGAGTCGTGAGGCAAACTGCCTTCCCTTTGTCGAAATCTACTTCTCTTAATTTTGCATCTTCAGTTATTTCCTAATTTCCTTAAGTGGGAGAAAAGCAGTGTCATCGTGGTGCACGAGGAGCGTGATGATGTGTGTGGTTGTGGGGAAGCAAAGCGTCCAGGCCTGGCCAGAGTTCCACTCTGCAGGTGTGTGTGCGTGTGTGCATGTGTGTGTGCGTGTGTGCGTGTGTGTGTGTGCGTGTGCGTGTGTGCGCGCATGTGGGGGTGTGCGCATGTGTGTGTGCGTGCATGTATGCGTGTGCATGCGTGCATGTGCGCGTGTGCGTGTGTGTGCGTGCATGTGTGTGTGCATGCGTGTGTGTGCGTGTGCGTGTGTGTGTGTGTAACCGAGAACGGATGCCACGGGGCCCAGGGAGACGTGCTCAGAGCTCGGGCCCGGGAGAAATGGAGACACACTCGCACAGATCTGCACTTCGGAAAGATGCAGTGCTCAGGGCTGACACCCAGCCTCGCTGGAGGAACAGCCCCGGCTTCAGCCTCCCTGCCAGCAGCCCCCCTACCCCCGCAGGGCTTCTGAGACCCCCCCTTCCTGCCCTGGGCCATTGTCCCCCCCGTCAGGACTGCTTCCTCCCAGGTCCTGAGTCCCTCTGAAGCAGAAGCCACACTGGGGAGATTATGAGGAAGAAAAAGTGACTTTTTCCCTTTGGCCCCTTTTTCCCTAGATGGTTTCCCTGCCAGTCCTCCCCCGCTCCCCACCACATCTTTGTATATTTGGGCTGTTGGCAAACTCACCGCACTGAAACTGCTTATTCTAAGTGACTCCCGCACACCTCTCTCGTCCTTCAGAGGTTCCTGTCCCTCCTTCTCTGTCACCTGCTCCCTCTCCCAATCAATTCTCTTTATCTTGTCCTCTTTAAAAAATATTTTCCATTATTGTGAATTTTGTTCTACCTCTTGGCAGGTTTTTATTTTATTTTGGGGTTTTACTTTCTCTTCCAACTTTTGGATGAAACATTTATTTTAGAAATCATATTTTTATTTCAAAGTGCCCCTTTTTTGTTCTCTGACCGCCGATGTTTTCAATTTTCTTCTGTTCCTTGAATTTGTATCTCTTCACCTGGGGGTCCCATCATTGTTTTGTTTGTTGTTTGGTCCTTCCTCAAAGGTCTGATAATTCTTGGTTATCTGATCAGAATTAAAAATAAGTCAAAACACAGCTGACTGAGACCACAGAGCAAGAGAACAAAATAGTAGGCGAATTAGACCTGTTTTGTCATGCAAACTCCTTCGAGCAGGGGTCGGGGCGGTGTCTTCTAAATTCCAGAATGAAGAGGATTGAAGCTGGTTTCGATTTTATTAAGTGAAAGAACTCTCTGATGTTCCCCTTGGGGCAAGCCTGCCTGCAGGCATTGGGGATATGCCAGGACACATGAGTTTGTGGAACCGCTCCTTGAAGGAGCTCCAATTGATTGCTTCCCCACCTCCGGTCCCACTTGTCACCTACATCTGCGGACTCTGACTTCAAAACTCCTCTGAGTTTTATCAGGCAGGTCACTAAGAGGCAGGAATTGCAAAATGCAGTATATGTTCCTTGCTCTTTGCCTTGAGGTTATGTCCGGTATGCCCCAGACCACCCAATCTGAAACTTCTGCTACGACAGGCCCCTGAATCTGGGTAGGGTTCCTCTCCCAGTCTCTGCTTGTCCCTTCTTGTTATCAAGGCCGTTTATCACAGTGTCATTATCACAGCGAACTAACTACATTCTGAGCAATGTCTGGATGACCCGGGTTCCTTAGGACGAAATCCCGCCAGAGGAGAAAATTAACACAGTCCTGGGACAAGACGAAGAAAGCATACAGTTGTCCAGGCTACGTGAACACGAACTGCCTCTGTTCCTTCATCCTGGTGGGCATTAAAAAGGATACATCTGCCACATCGGTAGTCATACACACACACCATCGACTCCAGTGAAGTTATCACTGTTGGCACGGAGGCCGCAACTTGGCTACTCCTTGGTCAAGTTCATACTAGTCCGTTGTCATTGGTGAGTTCAAGGCAGATATGAGGGGACCACCACCTTGTGTCCTTCAAGTCTTAGAAAGTGGCACTAGGCTCTGGTATTCTCAGCAAATGTGCTAGTGTTTTTTATTAGCATTCTTGGTCACAGCGGAGGGGCAGTTTAAGGGTTTCCACTTGACCTTCCCCGGGGTGATCACATCTCCCTCATGACCCAAAAAATCAATAAGAGAATCGTGTCGACTGCTAAGCCCATCCACTTCTAATATCTCCGGAAACCAAGAAAATGACCAGGTAGTCACCCCTCTTGCCTCCAGGGTCTTGATCTTGCCTCTCGTTCTCATAGTCATCGCCACTGATCCCAACGCAGGTGCCATCAGAACTTGCTACCCGGTCCATTAATTATGCTCACCTTGCCCCAGACCGATAAGTGCTTCCACCTGCCTCTGCCATCCTGGAATTCTACCGGCTCCTACTGATCCTGTGAAGCTCAGTTATGTAATGACATCGTCTACCTTGAAGCCACCGTGGAGCCGCTCGGCGATGCTCATGTCCTCTCGCCAGCATATCTTCCCTGTAAATGGAGTGGTCCCCGGGACTTTTCAAAGATCATCCTTATTTGGTGGGTTTTCAAGTCAAATATAACAGTTCCAGTTTAGCTTGCTAGATTCTCCCAGCCTTTGACCCCTTCTTCCACACTCTGCCGACGGCCGTTCTGGGACCTTGACTTCATTTAATGTGGGGCGACATTGATTCCAAGCTTCTAGGAGTCCTCCCAGCCGTGCGTGAGAACCAGTCTCCTCGGTTTTGCCGGTGTGCTGAGTGCCCCCATGTTGTGTGTGCGAGTACCCTCATATTGACCAGTTCTTTCTAATTCACAGCCTTTTCCACCACCTGATCCAGGACCTTGAGATCCACTACCAGGCTTGCTTTTCTGGGTCCTGCCAGGACATATTCACTTCCTCTTCCCAGCATATCCCCAGGGGGGGCCATACCGACCCATCACCTCAGGTATTGGTCTTGTGGTCAGGAGGGGAAATGAGGGCAGAGTCCTGCAATAGATCCCCAGGGGCGAGCAGTGTCCTGTGAGGTATCTGCTTCCTTTCAGACTTGTGCAGCATCATCAACATGGGGAGCCATTATCTTCCAACAAGTGGACCAGGCCACTTCTGCAGACCCGGAGGGTTCTGGGAAATCGGAGTGGCAGCCAAGTGGTCATCTGCATTGGCAGATGTGCCACCCCAAGTCTCAGGGTCTCACTTTTCTCTCAGGAAATATTTGTCCTAAAACACTTGCTGAGGCTAAGAATCTAACCTTGGCTGAAGTTTCGCTTCTCTTAAAATTAGGTCCAGATAAAGGAAACAATGGTCCCTGTGAACGCTACTAAGGGAGATACAGAGTGTTTACCGAAGGCACGGGCTGAAATGTTCACAGCCACACTGTGCGTAATAGTTGAAAATTTCAATCTAGTCACATGCCTGTAACAGTAGAATAGATAAATGTGGTGAACTCATAGGGTGGGCTATTATATCATGATTAGAATAAACAAATA
>NW_006436283.1:5324302-5326893 GCF_000325575.1 Pteropus alecto | reverse complement strand
GAAGCCAGACAGAACAGTGAGTGCTGTGTGATGCGCTGATATAAAGTTGACTGACATAAAGAGCTGACAAAACAATTCTAGGCAGTTAGAAGACGGGAGGGCGGCGACCTCGTCAGCAGTGACTAGGAGGAAATAATGACACCCCGACTTCGTAGGTCGTGGCTGGAAGGAAACACGAGAGGGGCTTTGGGGACGATGGTAACATTGGTTTCTTGCTCTAGGTGCTGGTTGCATGAGTGTGTTTTGTTTGTGCAAAGTTATTAAACTGTGCACTTTAGATGTGTTCACTTTCTGGATGCATTTTATAGTCCAAGGAAAAGTTTTAAAGTTTTACCATGGAAATCCCTCCAAGCCATTACATATACGTGTACTTAGTTCTTTAAATAACAGCCTAGTGTTCCACTGTGTGGCTCCACCATAATTCACTGTCCCCACAACCAGGTCCGTGTGTCGCAGGAAGCGACACCCGATGGAGGAAATTGGACACTCAGACAATTTTATTAGAGGAAGGAGAATTTTTCAGCCGGCTTTTACCATGGAAATCCCTCCAAGCCATTACATATACGTGTACTTAGTTCTTTAAATAACAGCCTAGTGTTCCACTGTGTGGCTCCACCATAATTCACTGTCCCCACAACCAGGTCCGTGTGTCGCAGGAAGCGACACCCGATGGAGGAAATTGGACACTCAGACAATTTTATTAGAGGAAGGAGAAATTTTTAGCCGGTGGAGCACGTGGGGCTTAACAGCACCAAAGCACAAGCTCCTCTTGGTTAGATTTCTTACAGTTTATATATCTTTGCAGTGTTCATGCGAGGGATGCATGATTCCTTTGTCTGAGGTCTTATGTGCACCTCATGACTCAGGATGAGGAGCGGGAGTTTCAGGTGGGGGGGTGCTGCAAAAAGGAAGGAATTTCTAGACCCCTGGCCTTATCTATTTACAGGTCATTTGTCTTGTAGAACCTGCTACCTTGGCGTTATCCGCACTGTTATAGGATTCTCGAACGCAGAGATGGGACATCGAGGCTATAAGCAGGAAGCAGCACTTATTGATGCCGGCACCTGCTCAGCAGATTCCTATCCAAAGGCTGAGCCCCGATTGTAACATAACGGGCAGTTTTATACAGTCTTGTTATTCCTACACAGCTGCAGAGATAAGGAAGGACATTAGTTGTTTGGCAAGCCATGAATCAACAGATGTCAGCTGGAGAGTCCTTGAGGGGAGTGGAGAGGGCAGTCAGGAATGAACTTATTTGAGCAGGAAATGGCCAGGCAGGGTGTGGCTGCCACAGCACCAAATGTTGCAAGAGTTTCTAGAAGGCCATTTAGAGATTTATAGGATATGGTAAATCTATAACCAGTTGACTAGGTCATTTCCGCGAGCTCTTTTCCTTTGCATTTTTCAGATGCCTCCTCTCCTCTCTTACACGAAGCCTGTTTGCAGCCTTTTGCGCGTGCATTCGACGCTGCAGGTAAGATGGTCAATACCCTTCGCAGATCCCTCCCGCTGAGTGCAACTGAGAACCCAGACAGAATGTGTGCGGCGGTATCTGAGAATTCTGCTAAGTGAATCGGTGGCAAGAAGACCAGGGAAGGAAAACAGAATGAGAAGGACCCCCTAGCTGTGAGTTTTCTGGGTTTGTTGCCTTCTATACCTCGCCTAGGCAGGAACCCCCTGGCCACATATCCTGAAACTGCACACTCAGCAGGGACAGTCCCAGCTCACGGTGAAAGGGAAACGGGGAGCCAGTAGGGGAAAAGGGGGCAGGAGACCCGGAGTTTTCTCATGTTTGGTTTTTCTTCCCCTCCTGTCCAGTCTCAGCCAGTTCCAGCACAGAAGCTGCAAGTCTATCTGCAGCCACTGGGGGCCAACACCTGGAACTGAAGGAGCAGATCCCCTCTGCCCAGGGGAACCGTGAACCGTGCTCTGAAGACACCAGGGTGGGGAGGACACTGTTGCATTTGCTCTCTGTCCTCCCTCTGCTCAGCCCTGGAGGTTGACCATTCTCAGGAAGTACACAGCAGGCAGTGAGAGAAAAGCCCCAGCTTTCTAGCCCAAGGACCAGCAGGGGAGTCGGGGGCTCTGAGAGCTTGGAAGGGGCGGGGATCAAAAAGGGGTAGCAGCTTAAGAAAAGGACCCTAGGAGAGTGACGTCAGAAATACGGCGGAGTGAGAGACGTCCCCAGATCGCTCCCCTTGAAACAACAATAAGCTGAACATCTAAAACTCAACAAAAAACACCCAAACTGCACACCAGCACGTCTGAGCATGGGAATCTGCCCATAAGAGCTACCTCAGGTCAGAACCTGGGTGTCGGGCTGTGAACTGGGAGAAACAAAGAAGCTACCTCTCAGAGCTGGAGCTCCCTATAGGAGGAGGGGGAGGAGAGAAGGTGCGGTGAATTTCCTGAACAGCTCTGCCTGGGAGAACTGTGAGCTCCAAGCGGCGGAGGCAGGCCCCAGTCATCAGGGCAGGAAGCAGAGAAGCGGGGTACAGCAGAGAAACAATAGTTGGTTATTACCAGCCGGCGACTGCAAAACTCGAGGCTGAGCCGCAGCCACCATCCCCCCACTCCGAGGGTCCCTCACC
>NW_006436283.1:5320346-5324099 GCF_000325575.1 Pteropus alecto | reverse complement strand
GCAGTAGCCCATTAAACACCATGAACAACCAAGGTGACAAGGCATCTCAGAAAGAAAGAGAAAAATCTCCAGAAAAGAAGCTTACAGACATAGAAATATGCAATTTAAATGACAGGGAATTCAAGATGGTACTTCTGAAAAAACTCAGTGAGTTCTGAAATGAGTCATATCAACAATTTCAGGAATTGAAAAAACACCTAGATGAGCAGAGCAAGGAGTTTGAAACTTTCAGAAAGAAGCAAATAGAACTTCTGGAGATGAAGAACACACTGTAAGAATAAAAAATGAAACAGCAAGCTTGGGAAATAGAATTGACCAAGTGGAGGAAAGGACCAGTGATATATCAAAGACAGAAATCTAGAAATAAATCAGAAGGAAGAAGAGAGAAACCAAAGAATGAAAAATAATGAAAGAGAAATACAAGAACTAACTGATACCATCAGGACAGGAAACATAAGAATAATAGTCATTCTTGAAGGGGAGGAAAAGGAGCAGGGATTAGAAAGCGTTTTCAGACAAATAGTTGATGAGAATTTCCCAAATCTAAGGAATGAGCTGGAGCTTGGAATTCAAGAAGTCAACAGAACACCCAATTATCTCAACCCCAAAAGGCCTTCTCCAGGACACATTGTATTAAAATTATCAAACATCAATGACAAAGAAAGAATTCTCAGGGCAGCCAGGGAAAAGAAGATAGTAACCTATAAAGAAAAACCCATGAGATTATCACTGGATGTCTCAGCACAAACCTTTCAAGCTGGAAAGGAGTGGGATCAAAGATTCAAACTATTAAATGAAAGAAACTATCAGCCAAGAATAATGTATCCAGCAAAGCGCTCTTTTAGATATGAAGGAGTAATAAAGACCTTTCCAGACATACATTTTCACAAGTGTAAATCTATCAAACTAAACCTGTTTCTACTTCCATAAATTGTAACACAGCATAGCTGATTTCCCTTCAGGTGTATTGAAATAGTGTTTTCTCAGCTTCTTCAAAAATATTCTCACCTGTTTCATGCAGTCTCTTCAGAGAGGCTAATTCTTCAGTCACTTCAAACATTGGCTTCTTGAATAAATAGGAGCAAATGAACAGTATCCTGACACCTGTCATCTGATTAAGAGCCAAGGAAAACCACTCAAAATAATTTGCCTTCACTAAATAATTTAAATTGACAATTGACATTGTTCCCAGTGGTCTCAACACTCTAAGCAGCTGTTCTTACCCAAAGGCTAATGGTCTAAAACAGGTTTATTTTCTCTGGGTACATTTTTTCAGCTGCTGTAATCATGTTAAATTTCCTGCATGGCTCGCAAATGAGCCACTTAAACATGAACTTTGGTTGCAGCCTCTTTTCCTTCATTTCTTTGATTCTTTTCTCTTTTTTGTGTGTGAAGAAATTTTACCACGATGAGATAGAGCTTTAAATTGTAACTTTTCAGAATGTTTTTTGCGAGTTGGTAATATTGTGATGAGTTCTTGGTCCGTTAATGTCGACGTATAGTATATTCTTATAGCAGAGATACAGGTTTGTTGCATAATAAACGTAATGCTTTGCCGTCTAATTTGATAACAAAAAAAGAAAAAGAAAGAAAAAAAGAAAGAGAACCTAGAACTCCCAGTCTTACCCCTAGCTGTGCATTTTTGACCAGACCCTGAAGAGAATAAATACCCAAGACTGTGAACTGGAGGGACACCGCCACACTTGTCATGGAGTGGCCACTAGGTGGCGCACACGGGGCAGTTCCCAACAACACCTCAAGGGTTCTGAAGGCTGAACTACGGAGTCACAGTGCACGGGAGCCAGGTCAGCACCTGGTGTTCTACCTCACTGGCTTGACTGCCCGCCACGCAGGAATGAATCCATAAAGACCTTTCGGTATGTTTCAGGTGATGGATCCCTGAAACGAGGCTTATGTTAAAACTCTACAACAAAATGAACTGTACTGCATCGAGAAATAACAAAAACAGCAAGACAAAAGTTTCAAACTATGCGCTTTAAATGTACGCGGTTTATTTTATCCCAATTAAACCTCGATAACTGTTAAGAAAGGGAGGGAGGGCCCAGGCCAATGCCGCCTGCGGTCCTGCCCCCACCCCTCCCGGCAGGCGCCGGGCCTCACCTTCACCCTCAACCCAGGCAGAAGGCTCCGCCCTCAAGCAGAATCGCAAGCATTGGATGCTCCGCCTCTTCTGCCTTCGCCCCGCCCTCCTGAGAACGGGCCCAACGCTTCTTCTGCTGTGCTGGCAAAGCCCTCTGCGCTCCACCTTCAAGTCTCTACACTGCGAGGCCATCAGAGAGTGACAGGTGACAGGGAGGAGGCCCTGTGGGCTTGTCTTAGGAAGGCTATAATCTAATAGGGGCGGGCGATAAGGCCCATGGACCAGATGTTGTGACAGATCGATTTGAGGAGAGGAGATGACAAGGTGACAAGGAATGTCGTTTTGAGTTAGTCCGAACTGCTAAGTAGGTCTCCACAAGTGCCAAGAGTCATTGACAGCGAGAGCGGAGACACGTTCTGGGAGGTGTGGGTGGCAGCAGGTGTGTTTGCCACAGTCCTGTGCTCAGGGGAGATGTTAGAGAGCCTGGGAGGGACAGGGACACTCCCCGAGGGAGAAGAGCATCTAGGACAGACTGCAGGAGATGCCGGGGGTGAGGGGCAGAGCAAGGAGAGTGAGAGGGAGCAGGTGACGGAGAAGGAAGGACAGGAACCTCTGAAGGAAGATGAGAGAGGTGTGAGGGAGTCACTTAGAATAAGCAGTTTCAGTGCGGTGAGTTTGCCAACAGCCCACAGCCAGTGAAATATACAAATATTTGTGGGGCAGGGAAAACATCTAGGGGAAATGGGGCTGAAGGGAAAAGGCCACTTCTCTTTCCTCATAATCTCCCCAGTGTGGCTTCTGCTTCAGAGTGACTCAGGACCTGGGAGGAAGCAGTCCTGACGGGGGGGGGACAATGGCCCAGGGCAGGAAGGGGGGTCTCAGAAGCCCTGCGGGGGCAGGGGGGCTGCCGGCAGGGAGGCTGAAGCCAGGGCTGTTCCTCCAGCGAGGCTGGGTGTCAGCCCTGAGCACCGCATCTTTCCGAAGTGCAGATCTGTGCGAGTGTCTCCATTTCTCCCAGGCCCGAGCTCTGAGCATGTCTCCCTGGGCCCCGCTGCACATGATGCCCTGATTTGCTGGCATCTGTTTTCTCAGTTACACACACACGCACACACACATGTACACACGCACGCGCACACACACATGCACGTGCGCACACACACCTGCAGCGTGGAACCCTGGCCAGGCCTGGACGCTTTGCTTCCCCACAACCACACACATCATCACGCTCCTCGTGCACCACGATGACACTGCTTTTCTCCCACTTAAGGAAATTAGGAAATAACTGAAGATGCAAAATTAAGAGAAGTAGATTTCGACAAAGGGAAGGCAGTTTGCCTCCTGACTCAGTCGCTAGTCCCTGGAGGGCACGGGCATTGGGCGCTCACCAGGGAGATGCTCACCAGGGAGAGAACCCAGGCAGGCAGGACCCTGCGGCTGCTCCTGCCTCTGCTCCTTCACGTTGGCACGTCAGGTGAGTGGGGCTGGGGCTTTGGGAACTGGACTGACCGAGGCTGGGCAGGGAACAGAGAGGGTTGTTTCAGGGGAAGGGGCCATGCCAGGGGAAATGGCAGGGCCACGTCATCGTCCAGACACTTTTTTGTTAACTGAAAACCAAGTTTCTGCTGCCTCGTAGGTTGGTTCTGTATGAGGTG
>NW_006436283.1:5319263-5320210 GCF_000325575.1 Pteropus alecto | reverse complement strand
TATCATCACATGGGAGGTTAGGGCTCTAACATGTTGCTCAGTCCCGCTCGTCTGCCTGCCCGAGTTTCTGTTCCCGATGAGCCAAAAAGACCATCGTCCAATGTAGTCAGTGCAAAAACCAAGACGCAGAGTGGCCTCACCGGGAGGGAAGACCAGAGATTAGGTTTCTATTTCTGAGCTGAACGCCAAGTACTTGGGGGCAGCTGGCACTTGGTTCTAGGGAGGACCGAGGGACGCAGGGCCGTATGGCGGCCCCAGCTCTGCTCCTCATCCTCCCAGATGAGGCACCAAGGAACAGGAACCACAGGGCTTGGGACGTGATGCAGAGAGAGTCTCTTCCGGGGAGGAGGTCCTCATGGGCCATGAGAGGACCCCGTTTATTTACCCATTGATTTATTCACTATATATGTTGGAGATAACGCTGATAGGGAGATTTGCATGCACAAATTTATCGGGGGAAATGAGCATCTTACTGTTCTCTCCATTTGGAATGTCACGCGGGTAAAAGGGGTACATATGTGTTTTAATCATAAAGCAGAAGAGCGGAGACCGCTTGGCTTAAACAATAGGAATTTGTTTTCGCACAGTTCTAAGGGCTAGGAGGTCCAAGGTCAAGGTGCAGGCTGATTCGGGTCATCGTGAAAGCTCTCTTCCTGGATGGCAGGCCGTATCCCTCTTATTGTAATTTCTCTTTGTGTACATGTGAGAGAAGCGGGAGAGGAAGAGAGACAGAGACAGAGACAGAGACAGAGACAGAGACAGAGAGAGAGACAGAGACAGAGGCAGAGACAGAGAGACAGAGACAGAGAGACAGAGACAAGAGACAGAGAGAGAGACAGAGAGAGAGAAAGAAAGCCGACCTTTAAGGTGCAGCATCATGGGTGAGGAAGTTCTTCCTTCTTCAGCTCTGTAGATCTTGTGCTTCCATCGTCAAGATAATTTCAACT
>NW_006436283.1:5309197-5318291 GCF_000325575.1 Pteropus alecto | reverse complement strand
CGGCCGTAGGGAGCGGGGAAGGGTGAATGGCCAGTGCCGACATTTTTCTTTCTTTGACACCTGCAGTTGCCCGTCGGAGACTCTCCCTGTGGCTTTGACCCAGTGGAATTTTGAAGGACAAAAGGTCTGTCCGTGGGAGACTAATCCCTCCTTGACTCCATTCAACCCCTCAGGCCCTTGGACTTACTGGAGCTACTCACACTGCAGGAGGCTGGGCCCTGCCCTCAGGGGGAGGTGACAGGTACCCGATTTGTGTTTTCCAGGCTCAAATCCCATCACGGGTCCAGAGGAAGTGAGTGGCATGGAACGGGGCTCCCTGACTGTGCCGTGTCGCTATGATCCAGGGTGGAAGACCTACAGGAAGTGGTGGTGTCGAGGAGCTGCTTGGAGTAGCTGCCAGATCCTTGTTCAAACCACTGGATCAGAGCGGGAGGAGAGGAAGGGCCGTGTGTCCATCATGGACAGTCAGGGAAACTTCACGTTCACCGTGACCATGGAGGAGCTCAGGCTGGACGATGCAGACACCTACTGGTGTGGGATCGAGAGAGCCGGAACCGACCTGGGCCACCATGTCCGTGTGCTCATCAGCCCAGGTAGGAACTGCTCCCTCCTGTACGCCGAGGCCCCGGTACTGACCTGTGGAGAATGCAGACTTTACCCTCTGTCTGCTCCGACAGATGGAGAAAAGCCCCAAGACTGTGTGTGTGTGTACTTGTGCGTGTCAGCGTGCACACAGCTGTGCGTGCACGAGGGGGTATACGCCAGGAGCCTGGGAAGCCGGAAAGCAAGTGGGAGCCTCAGCACGGCCCACGTCTCCACGTAGTGTCATCAGAGGGCGCAGAGAAAGACAGGCTCGACTTGGACAGGTTTGACCAGGAAAAGCAGGTCTTCTGTTGCAGGTCATTTGAGCATCATATCTAGCCCCAGAGCAGCCCCGGCCTGACCAGGGGCCTGGCCGGCTGTGCAGAGAGGGTGGGGTGCCAGAAAGCTGTGATCCTGAGGGTCTCAGCTGCAGGACAAGCGACCCTCCTGTCCCTTCTCTGGCAACACAAGGGCAAAGGACAGGGTGAGGGACTCTGAACTCATTACTGGCAGAAGGTCAGGCTCCCACAGGCTCCTCTGAGCCTCGAAGGGGATTCGGGGCTCAGCCACGCCTGCCCCGGAGGCACCAGTGCCTCCCTCAGGACAGAGGCCTGAGAAGAGAGTTGGTTCGTAGCCCCCACCCCCCAGCTCCACTGTAGAGGCTTCAGTCTTGTCTCCACTTTGGGTACCAGGGAACCCCCCGTCCCCCACACCATGTCCTCCCTAAACATACCCACGGACACTAGGTAGGTGACAGTTCGGTCTTTCATAAGCCCATTTATAAACAAGAGAAAAGTCTTTCCACCCTCGTAGATGCAAATATGGTGTGTATGGTGCGTGCAATGGGGAGGTATGCTGGCTTTAGAATGTTCCAGAAATTAACTGGGAAAGACAACAAAGGTGGGATGGATACGTGGAAGATTGGGGGAGGAGTTGGCACAGGGTGAAGTGGCGGCTGGGACCCTCCAAGCCAGACAAGTCTCCACGGAGCGGCTTCATCTGCTGAAATGAGGATGTGCAGGGAGGCAGGAAGGGCTCACGGGGAAGGCAGAGGCTGCTGGCCCTCCGCCCGATGGCCGGGGAGTCCCGGGCGGCCAGCCCCATGCGCCACCGGCTTCAGGGCAGGTGGCACAGAGCCTGCTTCACCCTGGCTGGTTTGGAACTCCGAGGGCTGGGCACATGGCTCCTGCAGTCCGGGCTGTGCCAGGCAGGGCTCTGAGATTCAACCGAACCTCTGTAAATCACCTACAGAGCTTGCCGCCCCAGATCCCTCGTGCAGTGACGAGGAGGTGCTTCTCTCTAAATGAAGTAATGTTCTGTTTTGGATAAGAAACCAAAACGATGCTAGGGAAGACCGATGTGGCCGACCGGTGGTGCTGAGAGAAAGCTTCTTGATCCCTGAATGAGGGGTGTGGAGAAGGCCATGGGGAGCCCCCTGAGTCACCCTCAGAGATCTGCTTTGCTCTGTGCATTTAGTAGTAAAACCAACAAACCTGTCCATACTGTTGACAACAAACACGACTGTCCCTATGTCAACACAAATGGCCGAACCTGTGACGACAGATGTGGCCGAACCTGTGACGACAGATGTGGCCGAACTGGTGACGACAGACGTGGCCGAACTGGTGACAGCATCTGCACTGGCCAGTCTGGCTTCCTCGCCTCCGGTTACTCAGGGTGTCAACAGCAGCATGGCTGTGACTAATCCCCTCACCAGGTGAGCAGAGCTGGGACCCAGCAGACCTTTCCCACGTCCGCCCCGTGACTGGTCCCCTAGGGCCGCTCTGTCAGGGACCCCCATGTGGCCCCCTGGTGTTGCCAGTGCAGGGGAGAATCGGCAGAGTCGGCACTGGACCTCCCCCGCACCCCACTTCCTACGTGAACCTAAATAAGGCTCTCCGGCTGGGCTGCAGCAGAGAAGGCTCTGGTCTTCCTCTGACCTGACCCCTCGCCCCCCGAGAAGCAAAAGGAAGTATAGCGGAGTTCAACCCCAAGTAAGCTAGAAGGGAAGTTCTCCAGATTAGTTTCCTGTGGTTGCTGTAACCAATTACCACTAACTTGGTCACTTAAAACAACACAGTTTTATGATCTCGTAGTTCTGGAGATGGGAAATCTGAAATGAGTCTCATTGGGCTAAGTTCCTCTGGAGGTTCTGGGGAAGAATCATTCCCCGACAATTCCAGCTAATAGAGGCCTCCTACATTCCTTGGCTCACGGCCCCCTCTATCCCCAAAGCCAGCAGTAGCCGATCCAGCCTTTGCCACGTGGCATTACTCTAATACAGACCTTCCTACATCTATCTTTCACTTAGAAAGACCCTGGTGATTACAAGGGGCCCCGAGATAACCCAGGATCATCTCCCCATCTCAGAGTCAGCTGGTTAGCAATCTTAAGCCCATCTGCATTCCCCCTTGCCATGTAATGTAACATATTTGCCGGTTCCAGAGATTAGGACATCTTTGGGGATCATTATCCTGCCTACCATAGACACCAGTACATACGTGTTTCATCTCTCCAGCCCTCCTCTCCCCAAGTGCCGGGGAGACGCAAGGAGGAGTGGGAAGCGGGGGCCCCTGCTTTCTCACCCTCCGCTCACATGGGAGGGGCGCGGATGTCAACCGGAGCCCGCTCCCTTCGGAGGCACCGTACCTGAGGGTAATCACTAAGTTCCCTGGCCCTGTTTCATCACATCACAGCCTGGTGCCTTCAGGCTCCCATAAAGTCCAGGGTCAAGATCCATTCTCTCTGTGAGTCCAGCCTCTGAGCGTCGCCCTCCATGGGCTCCCTTCCCTGCTCCAGTCCAGTGCCATTCCTTTCTCTAGGGTCCTAGTTTTTGGAGCCTGGCTGCCACCGGACCATTTGTTCAGTGATGCATGTGAATGGGGTGCGGCTCCTGGGGACACACGCTTCACAACCCAGCTTGTGTCCCACTCACGGCTGTAGGAGAGCGGTCTTTCTGTTGAGTCGAGGGTGTAGGATATAGGACTCCCAGTGAGACCGGAGAAGCACAAGAGGAACCTTGGCGGAAAGAGAAAAGAGTATAGCAGCGGGTGAAACTTGTGAAATAGCACAGTGGGTATTTTTAGGGCACGCACTGCATCACACCCTCTCTCCCTCAAGAAAACTGTTAGCGAAATCAGCATGGCTCATTTTGCTCAAGGCAGGCTGAGAAAGAGAATGAGGGTGGACAGTGGCAGGATGGGGTCCTGGCAGAGGGGATGAGGCATAGGGTGAGGGGTGATCAGATCCTTAGACACTGCTAGGGACTGCCAGGGGAACACAGGTGACCCCGGGCCCAAAAGTCTAGCTATACCAAGTGTCCACTGTATGGGACTTATGTGGTAGTACCCCTCATATATGCTACCGCATGGGGGTCAGACCCACAAGAGGCCCCTCCCTGGAGAACCCAGCTTATAAAACTGGTTTACAGGGCTGAGGGGGGTCTTCTGCTTCAAAGAAGTAATATTAGATCTGAGCTTGAAAGATGAGTGGAATTTACAAAGGGAGATACAAGGTAGAGAGAATAGCAAGATCAAAAAGACAGGAGGCAGCGAACCTTCAAGCTTGGTTGGACTGCAGGTGAGCTGATGGGGAATGGTGGGAAACCAGGAAGTAGCTGGACCCCAGGCTAAGCTGGTAGGGAGGCCCCTGAAGGCTTAGCGTTTGGGCAGCATGACTGAGCCCCCTTGCAAGGACCTTCCTGGCCGGGGCAGGGACCAAGGTTTGCCTGTCACCCCAGTCTGGGCTGCTGGGCATGGGGGGGGAGGGGGGAGAGGAGGGGCCTGGGGCTGCCGCAGAAGAGGCTCACTCCTGTGGTTGTGTTCCTTGTACAGGTCCCTGCTCTGTAACATCCACTTCCTGCTCCTGACCTTCATAAAGGTGCCCCTTCTTGGGGTCCTGCTGTGCACTGTGGTGTGGTTGAACAGGCATCAGAGGGACTCCAGGGGGAAATTAAGTCAGTCTGAGTGGGACCGCAGCCCCCGTGCCATCAACACCCGCACATCAGACTTGGAGAACTTTCGGAACTTTTATCAGGCACCGAGCAGTAATCGCAGTTCCAAAGAGACGAGGGTCCCTCCGCGGTGAGGACTCCCTTCGTCCTGTCCTCGGGGACACTGTGGGCTCCCTCCCTGCTCTGCGCAGCTCTGGAAACTGGCCCCCACCGCAGGATCAGAGAAAGGAACAGACGTGGTGTTTCCCGTACACACTGGGTCCTCGGAGGCACCTGTGATCTTACCTGTGTGGAC
This sequence comes from Pteropus alecto, assembly GCF_000325575.1. Taxonomy (NCBI): domain Eukaryota; kingdom Metazoa; phylum Chordata; class Mammalia; order Chiroptera; family Pteropodidae; genus Pteropus; species Pteropus alecto. Next base: position 5,313,462 of record NW_006436283.1, on the reverse strand, counting down.
CCTCCTGCTGCCTCCTCTCCTGTGACTCTGGAGTAGCTCTGCCAGAAATGACTATCACACTGTCTAGAACTCCAGCCAGTAACGGGCTTCAAAATTCCAGGCCAACCAGTAAGTGTAAAACCTGAATTAAACCAAAAAGCCTCAGAGTGTGTTTACAAGGGCAAAGACTCCTTCTCCCAGTAGGCCAGGTGTACAGAAGACTGCCGATGCCACCTTCCGTTGTATCGGTCCCTCCTGGAGAAAGAATCACCTGAATGTAGACAATTAAAGATGGGGTTGGACCATCGCCCGGCTCACGTCCGTTATGTTTGCTCTGTATGGATTTCCTGTGCTTTTTGAGATTATATTGTTTAGTACACCATATATATATATATATATTTTTTTTTTTTTTAATCTATCGGAGGATGACCCATACATTCTAGAGAATGTGAAGTGACTCTAAATCAAACGCTAGAGTTAGAATGTATCTAGCAGCTGTGCAGTGGGGAAGCTTAAAGGGGAGAGGCCTGGAAGGTATCTTTTTACCCGCTCCTAAGCCACAATTAGGACTCTGCATGTGTAGATGCCGACTTTAATTGATGGCTAGGAATGGACAAAGAAAAGCATGGGGACTATTTAAGATAATTTTTTAAAGTTATTTTCTACATCCAAAAAAGGTAACTCTTGAGGACTACATACACCTCAAAAATTATAAAGTCTTAAATGTTAGGATGCCAAATCTACATGTACTCACTAAAATTAAATATTCCATTAAAATAACTAAAGTAAATACCTTCAGCCATCTTTTTGTAAAAATAAACAATTACAGAGTCTTCACAGGCTAAGCGTACAGGTTAGTGAGTTTTTTAAAGCATAAACACCTGGGTTATTGTCATCTCAATCAAGATCTTAATAGGGGTCGTAGATAGGTGACTATAGAGTTGTGAAAATTCGTCGAGGTTACTCTCTTCCCCTCTATAATTAATAAGTGTTTTATAGGGAGGTGCTTTGAAATAATGTACATATTCTATGTCCCTGCATCTACATTGCTGGCCTTCAGGGACAGGGGACTCACCGAGGGGTCAAGACACCAAGGAAGTAGTTTAAGGGTTTCTTCATGGTTCTTTGGAACTCATCCAGGGTCACTTTTGCTATACTTGATTATCCATGGGGGCGAATATTGGTTCTTGAAGGGTGAAAAAAAATTTACTCTTTTTATATATGGAAATAAATATCTGTGTTTACAGACAAAACAGATAATTATATATTCACACACATAAATGTGTGTATATGGATATATAATATAACCATACATACAGTATATCTTCATTGTTAAAATGTCATGGGATGGGGAGATTTTTAGATGAAGGAAGTGTCTACACAGATTCCTTAGGAGGATGATAATGGGAAAAACGTTGAAGCAGTCACAGCTCCCTGCCCCAGACTTAAGGGGAGGGGACCTAAACCCCAACCCTTAACAGGAGAAGTATCAAGAAATTTTCACTCATGTTTTAGAACTGCCATATGCAAGTCTTAATCTAGCATCTTCATATCACGTATAAGAACGAGGAAAACCGTAGGGATGAAATCACTGGTTCCCAGTCACAAGGCCAGGTAGCAGAATTGAATCTGCCTTGAGCCACCCTGGGGCTGGCCCACACGCCAACCCCACAGGTCCATCTGTGCACTTGAGAAGGTCAGTTCCCAAGCCTGCTGAGGGCACCATATGGCCCCAGGCACAAACACTGGGCAGACGCAATAATGCAATTTCTCTGCTTGTATGGACTTACAGACATGTTTTGTTTTGATCACAATATGTTTTTTAATGGAGTTTGTTGCCTATATGTAAACATGAGGAATTTCGCTCTGGGCTTCTCTTTTAAAAGTGAGGTCATGATGCCACATGCTCCACATAGCCGTCATCAGAGTGTTTAAAACCTTCCGGGTGCTCCCTGGGGCCTCCAGGATACCATCGAAGCATACACATTAGAAAAGAATAAATAAAATTATCTTTTTTGCAGATGACATGATTGTCTATGTAGAAAATCCCAAGCAATCTACCAAAAAACTGCTACAACTAATAAATGCATTTAAGAGTCATAGGATACAAGATTCACACACAGACACACACACACATACACACATCATATTTTTATATACCACCAACAAGCATGTAGGAACTAAAATGAAAAATAACACTATTCACAATTGCTCCAAAAAAAAAGAAGAAATACCTGAGTATAAATCTAACGGAACATGTGTGGCATTTCTATGCTAAAAATTACAAAATGCTGATGACGGGAGTCAAAGAATATTTAAACAAACTGAGAAATGTACCATGTTTGTGGATTGGAGTAAAGATAGTAAAGATAGCTATGTTCACAACATTGATCTGTAACTTTAACACAATTCTTATCAAAATCCCAGCAAGATGTTTTTGTAGATAAAGACAAGTTTATATGTAACCATACATACAGATAATCTTATTTATTCTTTTCTATAAATATACTCTAAAATTTACATGGAAAAACGAAGGAACTAGAAGACCTAAAAACTTTTTGAAAAAGAATAAAGAGGGAGGAATTACTACTGTACCTGTACTCTGCTCTTCTAAGGAATCACTTGACTGGGTGTTAAGACTTACATAGCTATAGTTATCAAGACAGGGTGATGTGAGTGGAAAGATAGACGCATAGATCAATGGAAGAAAACACAGAACACCAAACTCCTGCTTCTTAACTACAGGGCTCCAAACGCTCTGCTTTGGTTCTGAAATCTTCAAGAGCTCCTGTTAACCTCTTCATGCATCTTCTCTTCGGAGTCAATACTCGGCTAACCCACATCTCTAGCTTCTTGCTAGACCTTTCTGCTTGGCAATCCCGGTTCCACAGAGAAAACTCAGCTCTGCCTCACCCAAGCCCACTCCTGACCTTCTTAGTTCTATAAATGGCGCCCAATTCTCCCAGTTTTCCAGGCTCGAGACCGCCATACTCCCAGACTCTTCCTTTCAGAGTATGTTACACATCTGCTAGATATGCCTTCCTAAAACACATCTATGATCCCATTTTGATCGGCTCAAATCCATCCAGATGTCTCCAGAGTTCAAATAAGAGCTGAGTCCTAAGCCTCTACTGCATGCCTTGACCTTGGCTATCCTAGGCTAGCCCCATTTGCAAAAAATCTGTTGCAAGAACGATTTCGCTCCCCTGGGATCTTAGGCACACCCATAGTGTGAGAAACGATATGTGAACGTCACAGTCAACATTTGCTGGTAGGTCCTCTACAAGTGACTATTACGATGATTATTTCCTGCCTCTCTGCTTTTACTTACACTGTTGTTCTTAATATGTCCCCTCTCTCTCTCTGTCCTGCTCCTCCCACCACCCCACTCAACTGGAATCCTACTTCCTTCTTAAATATCACCTTTCCTTGGTCTGGCCGATCTGACATGATGTTTCCCCTTGTGATGCATCTTGCCTGTGGCTCCCCTGTGGTCCTTCCCAGTCCTGCCTATGCTGTGCTGACTTGTAAGCTTACCTTTTTAAATAAAGTGCAATAGAAGCTTCTCTATTGCCATCATGGTGTTTCTATGTCTCTGTGTGTGTTTTATTAATATGATTAATATGTGCCTCTCATCAAACCGAAGTTCTCCTTCCGCATGAATCCGGGGCCAGCCCCAGCTCTCCTTGAGACACCACGAATGACCCTGTCTTTGTGGGGTCCACTCCAGGGCTCAGGGTTTAAACATTGCAGCCCTGCCTGATAACTCAGCACTCAAGGGAACTCCCAGAGAAGGGCTGGTCTAGATGCAGGTAGCTGAGTGGAGGTGGTAATTCTTTCTTGTGACAGACCGTGCAACTCCTCCCTACAAACTTCAGGCAGGGAGCAAGTGACAAGCATTCAAAAACCAACTGAGCCCTTTCCCAGGCTGGGGAAGCCCAGCGGTGGCTGTGGCATCGTGTCATCCTAATGTGGTGAAGCATCTCCTCCCCTCTGTGCCCTATACCCTGTCTTTAGAAAACTGTCTGCCTCTCCCATGAAAAGCGTTTACGGTCAACAGGTGACCCCAACCGAACTTCCCCTGAAGTGGATCAGGTGGGACTCTCCATGGGCTCTGGGCACAGGAGACCTTCCAGGTTGAAGAATTCCAGGAGGAATAGATAGGAAGGGCACTCACTGCCTCTTTCTCCTACTGCAGTGCCAACTGAACCCAGAACTTTAACTCGAAATTGCTCAGCCATGGCCACCCCAGGCAGAGATGCACAGGGCCCAACCACACACAAAGC
>NW_006436283.1:5306497-5309145 GCF_000325575.1 Pteropus alecto | reverse complement strand
GGAAGAGGGGAAGGAACCCTAAGCATGCAGGACAGTGGGCAACGGCATGAGCATGGTGTCAGGACCTAACTCCCGTGGTATTGTCCCAGAGGATGAGATGGAGCCCTGGGAGCTCAAGGACTGACGCGGTGACGGGCATGTCCTCAGGGAGCCTCTGTCTGCGGGAAGGAGGTTGTCATTGCCCTGGGGGACACTGGTTGAGAAGCTTTTGTGCCAAGGAGAAGAATAAAGAGCCAGGCTTCTGAGACTCCAACTTCCAGAGAATTCTTTTCCTTGGGAGGTGGGCACGAGGACAAGGAACCAGAGGATCTGGGGAGGAGAAAGAAGGACCCCACCCAGGGGCCCTGAGACTCATCTTTCCTCCACCTGAAGATTCAGTGCGAGTGTCCTCTAAGATCCAAGACCTTCCTTTGAGGCACAGGAACAATACCCCCAGAAGGCTCGAGTCCCGCCAGAATCCAGGCGCTACTACTTCCCTGCTCTAGCGTACAGAGTCTGCAGGTCTCTCCTGTCCAGTCTGAAGGGTTGTTCCTGGACAGTTTTTGACCATGACCTGCGTAGTGCATTGCTCTGGTCAGGCAGACTCCATCTTCCTCTAGGCCCCCTCTGGCGTCTGCTCATATACAGGACAGCACCGAGCATGCTCAGAAACAGGGGCAGCTTCAGGAAGATCGGGAACAAGAAGTGGACAGTGCTGAGTGGAATCCTGTGGGGGACACAGTGACAGGAAATGAGGTGCCTCCTCACAGGGAGGCCTCAGGACACTTCCCTCCTCACCTCTCCCTGTGCCCTGACTCCAGAGCCCAGATAACACAGAATCAAATCTAGAGGGGAGCTATGCCAGGGCCCCTCTCTGGGGATCCTGTCACCTTTCCTCCCTTAGCCAAGAACCACTCTGAGACTGTCGTCGAAAGGTGATGGAGTGAAGAGAGAGGAGAGACCCAGGCACTGCCTGCTTTCTAGAAGTCTGTCCCTTTTCTCTCCACAGTGTCCCCTTTGTTAGAATGACATCCTGACCGGTCCTCGCCCTCACGTTAAAGCCCTTGTCCCCTTCCCTCAGGGATTGGCAGCAGCATCACAGCCTTTCTTTGGGCATCTCTGAGAGGAGGAGAATGAGTCCTAACTCCAGCCTGGAGCCAGCCCGTCTCCCCGACAGACCCACGAGCAGCTCAGGGGAGCAGGATCTCTGGTAGAGCAAAAACGTTCCTTCTTGGGACCACAGAACCAGGACTAAGAGTCCAGATGTGGCGGGGAAGGATGGGGGAAGGGTGGGGATGGGAGGACGGGCTGCACATCCACCTGGAACCAGCCTCTACCTGTCTCCCTGCAGCTGCCCCACAGGAGAGGGTATTCGCAGAACAAGGGGTACTCTCCACTTAGAGCCTCCATGTAAAAAATCAGGACTACAGTTGGAGAAAGACCCAATGGACAGTGAGGTACGAAGGACATGGTGTGTTGCCAAGGTCCCATAGGGCTGCTGACCCTCCTCCTCCACGGCCTCCAGGCCTTGAGCCCTTACCCTGGGCGGTGGGTCCTCACTTGGTGGGTGATCACTGCTGAGAAAGCGGCAGGTGTGGTTGTACGTGGTGCTGAAAATCAAATCACACATCAGGCACTGCTCTCTCCCCAGCCATGCACCAAACACCTGTTTGAATCTGAGGTCATATGCAATCATCCACTCACAGAAGGGGCTCCAGATATAGCCTGAAGCCAGACCCAGGCCACCTCCTGGGTGGAGCCTCTCAGAGATCATGAGACTTTTCCAGAACTGGCTACGAGTCACCTCTGATAAGTATCAGGTTGTTCTTTCCATCTTAAGTCTGATTCTGCCTGGGGTGAGAGCAGGGGTCTCTCAGGGGTTCCCCAATCTGATGAGGAGCGAGGGCAGGGAAGAGTCTGGATGAAGATGGCCCAGACTCATAGAGACTGTGGGAGGGGCTCAGAGTACCCTTCATATGAAGCTAAGGTCACTTTAACATATGCCTGGGGTTCAGACAGGTTGTCACTCAGCTCCTCTCAAAGACCTCAGGTGTCCAGACTATCAGCATAACCCATACTCCCACCTCCACTCTGCTCCAACCTCATGGTGATCCACAAGAGGCATTTCCCCAGAGGCTCAGCCCTTCACAGAGCACCCAACACAGGCTCCGTTTCACCCAACAACAGGCTTTGATGTCCTTGCTGTGGGAGATTCCCTGATGGATGCGGCACCATCCCTGCCAATACAGAGAGACAGAGACAGCTAAGCAGATCGGCTCACTTTAATAGAAAGTGGCGGGCACTGGGGTGGACGTCCACCAGGTACAGCAGGAGCACAAAGGCTGAAGTGTACGTCATCCACCTTCTGGGCAAGCAGAAAGCAGAGTAATGAGACATGGTGGCACACGGAGGGGCTGCGGGATTACAAGATGCTTTTAGGACACGAGAGACATGAGCACGTTTATAGGCAGAAGGACAAGAGCGGTGATGAGGAAGAGGCTAAAGACAGAAGAGAGTGTAGATCATCGGTGGAAAAGAGCTATGAATGAGCAAAGAAGGAGTTCGGCTTAAGGGGGCGAGGAGGCAGGGAGCCACAGGACGAGAAGCCAGCCTCGGGGGGATGACTCTTGAACGGGAGGAGAAAACTATACCCTCAAGTTAAAAGGGAA
>NW_006436283.1:5303044-5306482 GCF_000325575.1 Pteropus alecto | reverse complement strand
GAAGTTTGTAGGTGGAGAAGGAAGGAAATGGAGTTCAGTCCGGCAACCCATGTGCTCTTGGTAAGGCAGGAGAATGGGAGGGTAATATTGGAAATGACGAACTTCTACTGACACCCAGAGGCACGATTTGTGACTTTTTTCCCAGCAGTACTGGAGCAGATAGAGTTTAGGTAGGGTGGCCAACTTGCCCAAGTTTGCGTGGGATTCTTCCAGTTTTAACACTGAAAGCTCCGCCTCCCAAGAGACCTCTCAGTCCTGGGTACACCCGAGGGTTGGTCACCCTAATTTCAGGATGAGGGTTTCAAAAGGTAGATAGGGAAATGGTGCATGAGAATTGAGGGTACTGGCAAGAGAAGAAAATATAATCTACCGTGAGGTTTGGAACTGGCCCAGGAAGGGAGTGAGGTCAGGGTAGGGGCAGAACGTGGCGAGAAGATCACAGCCCGGAGGTGTTTGTGAGGCTGAGAATGGGCATAGCGGGGGTGAAGGTATCGGGGGGCTGATGCGTGGAAGGTGGTTAGGAAGTAGAAGATTCGAGAAGTGTAGAGTTTTAGACATGGACCACTTTGGAGGTGACAATAAGATGTGTAATGCCGCCGTGGAGTGGGATTTGGAAAAAGAGTAAACATGCGAGATGCTAAAGTTGAGAGGGTCATGGACGCAGAGACAAAGATGTTTCGCAAGTTATTCATTAAAAGCTCCCCAAACGATCAGCGGGTTGGGGTGGAGAAGCTTCCAGGTTCCCGCTGAACGTAAAAGACTAACCCGGAAGCCAACGGAGGGCCACGTGGAGGAGAGGTAGAGGGCGGGTGTGGCCATCCATTGGCTGTGTGACGTACGTTTTACAGAGAGCAGCTGGGAAAGTAATAGGTTGGAAGTTCTGACGGGGAGCTGGGAGAATGTGGACGTGGTTTCGTGGCCCCATGACATATGGGGAGCAGGAGACGTAGCAGCTTCCGCTCAGAAAGCCTACATCTTGAAATAAGACCTATGTCTCTGCCCACATCATAGGCTCTCCCCAACACCATGGAGACTGAGGACGAGACCCAGAGACACTCTTCAGTCTGACACCCACCCTCGTCCTCACGTCCAGTCGTATCTCATAAGGTCTGCTGCTAGAGCGAGCGGAGCTCTCACCTGGGGAAACAGACACCTGAACCTGGAACGAGGGATCACGTGACCATGCATCCAGGATCCACACTGTCTGAATTTTACACCAGTAGGGTCCGGCATCAGCTGTGTCGAGGTTCTTCATGGTCACTGTGAAGGCGAGGTCGTCGGCGCTGTCTCTGATGGACACCCAGCCATTCCTCTCTTCTCTCTCTTCTCCCTTGGTCTCCACGATCGTGTGGCAATCTGTGTCATACTCTCCTCGGCACCAGTACTTGTTATACCCCTTGTACGCCTGGTCATACCGACACCGCACAGTCAGAGAGCTCCCCACAGTGCCCGTCACAAAGCTGGGGCCCGTCAGAGACAAACAGCCTGGAAAACACAAGCCACATCCCAGGACTCCATCCAGGTGGGCCCCAGCAGCAGCAGCGGCAGCATCTGCCTGAAGCCCGAAGGGCAAGTTGCCAGGGAAACGCAGATGGGATGAGGACCTGGAGGGACACCTGAGCTTAGGACCTAAACCAGAGGGTCTGGAGACTGTCGGCAGGACGAGTAGAGACCTGTGCCCTGGGAGCCCAGAAACACTGAGTTACTGCAAGGGGCCCCTGTCTCTTGGGGACGGGGAGAGTCAGACGACAGCCAGAAGGGGGAGCAGAGATGGCTGGCTGTCCTGCCTGGTCCTTAGCTTGAAGCCTCTGCCAGCCACGCGATTCTGTCATGTACCAAAACACTTCCCTTTGGAGTGAGGCTTTCTGCAACTCAGACGTGTTCTTTAAGAGTCCACGTCTTGTTTATTCCACTCATCATGTGACCTCGAGGAAGGAAAAGTATTTCTCTGGCTCTCAACTACTCTCTAGGGAGGATCGACACACTTGCTGTTATGCACCCAGCTGCTCCGAAGAAGGGCTGGGTCCCAAAGGAGGCTGTGGCAGGCTTCCTGACACGGGTTTGCGGCACGAGCTGACCACCTGCTGTCATAAGACCCTATGGCCTGCTACCTCCCTATGTTCAGAGGCAGAAGGGGTTTCATGAGGTTGTGCTTTCTGTGATGATGTAGGATGAGTCTGGAGCTGAGAGGCAGCGTGTGAGAAGTCGATGCGGACGGAGAAATGGGAAGGGAAAGGCTGCCGTGGGCGGAAGTCCTGCACCGAGCGCCGCGACTCTGCAGAGTCCCTGAATCTTGAGAAAACGTTCAAAAGCGTATAAGATGCTTGGTCTGAGCTGGAGTGCGTGTGCATGAGCGTGCGTGTGAACACGTGTGAGTGCGTGCGCGTGAAAACGGTGAAGAGGCCGAGCTCGCCGCAGCCGTGGCACCATGGCCCTGGGGATTCGTAGAAATGGTGGAAGAGCCTGAGCTGATTTCGTCTACATTTCAGGTGAGCGCAGCGAGGGAGGAGCCCCTGACTCCTAGCTTTCCACGCGTCCCTGCCTTCCTCCTACCTCTTACCTGTCCTCCCCACTCTGGGGCCCGCTCGCTCCATCATACACCTGGCTGGAGACCACGTGCGCTTCCTCACCCGCCAGAAATCTCCCCGTCACTGGCCAAGCCCTGGCCCCTGCAAACTCACCAGCACCTGTCAGCCCCATCCCAACCCCTGCCCAGGTTCTGCCTATGTTCTCTCTCGACTGCAGGAAAGTGACTCCGGACCCTGCAGCCTCTGAACTCTCCCCATTTCTCCTGCTGTTCTACTTCATGTGAGAACCCTCTCCACCCCGACACCTCACCCTGGAGAAGCTCCCCTTCTCTATTCCCTGCCCCACACCTATGTTTTCTCCAAGGACGTGTCTCCCCACTACTGTCCTCCATGCAAAGTCAGAGAGCTGGGCTTGGTCTCTCCCTTCCACCTGCCTCCACCTCCCACTGAGAGGGGTGCATCCTCAGCAGCGCCTCCTTGCTCTGGTCCGGGGCAGAGCTCAGGCATGCACTTCCCCACAGTGGGAACTTATCTGGGTGCAAAACACATGCCACAGCCAGGAGCCTGAAGGGTGGAGCCCAAGGCAGGTTCAGGAGGGCATCCTTCTTGGAGAGCTCGGAGTCCTTCCATCCGTCTGGACTCGGGGATAGCCCCTGCAGAGCTGAGCGAGCCCTAGCATGCCTGCCTCTCCAATCCAGGAGATTCTAGCAGGAGATGAGCAGTTAGACTAAAGAGAAACTTGCAGGCTCCTTCCAGCCTGGAGGGTCTAATTCTATATGATAAGTCAATATACATAAGAGTTGGTCTGGCCTTCTGCCCTTGGCTGCTGGAATCTACCTGCTGCTCCCCTGCTTACAAACTAGGCTCTTTCGGCTTTCTAAGAAACAGGCAGCACCCCCACGCCCTCCCC
>NW_006436283.1:5290203-5303000 GCF_000325575.1 Pteropus alecto | reverse complement strand
CCGCCACACACACATGCACTCCCCCGCAGCCAGGCAGCTCCTACTCCCACCTGACTGTATGTCCCTACCACAAAATCCTGTGTCCCAGAAAGACTCCCTCTCTCCCTTCTTCCTCTTTCCTGCATCTTCTCCTGCTACACGATCCCCTGCCCACATCCAGGGTGCCCCTGGGCGTTGGTGCCCTTGCAGGCTGAGCAAATGGACACACACCAGCCCTATTTTGCAGAATGCACAAGTTTCCATGCTTGTGCCATAGCATCAAAGACACAGGGACATGGGGGGTGGGGGCACACCTCTTGGTGTAGGGGGAGCCCTGACTAGGAGTCCGAAGACCTGGGCTCTAGGCATGGCTCTGCCGTTTGCTAGTCATGTGACCTTGAGCGTCAGTGTCTGGAAAATGAAGATCGCAGCCTGACCTGCTCGCTTTCCAGAGCTGGGAGTATCGATTATATGAGATCACGACTTAAATTTCAGGGGCAGGACAGGGAGTGTGAATTAATGTATCTAGTCACAGCCTAGGAAACAAAGCTAACTCCAAAATAGTAAAATTAAGGCAACGCGCAGAAAAGAGTATTTGGATAGAGAAATCTAAAGAAGCAGGGGATTGGAGGATGTTGCTCATTAGATCATAGACCTTTGCTTGGATTTAGAAAGGGGCTCACCCTTCCTTAACCAAATTTTCGATGCCAACATACAAATACGACCAAAGCAAATATTCTTGCAAAGTGTTGGTAAATGAAACTAAGTTACGATATTTGAAAGAGGAAGCAAGATTGGATTGGGTGGAGCAGACAGAACTAAATCCTTTGTGGCATTCTAGTTCTTGGGTTGGCCAGTAAGTTCACAGATGTTTGTTAAATGACATAGGATTAAAATAAAAGGGGCTTTGCCTGGTGTAATGACGAGGAGGGGTCGTGAGCCATGACCAATTCGATCCTGGACACCAGAAGTTAAGAAAAAAGAAGACTCTTCTAATTCCAAAAGAGTATTCTCCTCTGTCTTGCTAGAATGTTGCCTGAATGCCAGAGTAGCAGGTCTGAATGAAATCTGGAATATTCCTGGGAATGACTTGTGGGATTACATAAATGTGTGTGTGCATTTTTTTAAATACAAGTGTTTGCTGGTTGCCTGAAGTTCCCGGGAGCCAGCGACTGTGAGATTGGAATCAGTTCTGAGTGAAGATGCCAGGTGATGATGTAGCAGAGCAGTCAACAGCTTTGCGACTATTCCCGTGAAGTTTTACTCTATACACCTCTTGTGGCTGTGACCAGGGCTCTGAAGATGAAGCAGAGCTGGGTTTTATTTTCAGTCCTTCGACTTTGTTGATATGCCATCGGCTGATCCCTTGACCACCTTATCTATAAAATGGATATAATGCTATTTGCCCCGCCCTGGCACAATGTGGGTCAGAGAGTTAAATGATGTCATAGATTTGAAAGCGTTTGCAGGTTATAAAATGCTCGTTTTATATTGAAATATCCTTCCTCTGTCTTTGTCCTCTTTCTCCTTGCTCTGGAATTGTCCTCACCATCTTTCCGCATATCCCTTTCCCATGCTCCACTCTCAGGCTGGCGATACCCCTTTTGGGGCCCTTCATATATTTCAAAGGGTTACATTGTTCCAAACAGTGTGTATAAGCCCAGATAGGGATGTTGGGTGGAGGAGAATACTGGGAAAGATAGGAGGGAGATAAGCCAGAAGATGGGAGGAAAAAGGAGACCTGAAATTAAATTTTAAGTCTTTACAAATGATTTCAAATTTTCATCCGGGCCCCACTGGGTAGAAAGGAGCACCTCTGGGGTTGGAGAGGTTAGCCAGGTTCACACAAAGGGATGGTAAGAGCGGCACCCAGGCTAGGGCATTTAGGTAACTTTATCAGATTTAAGCAATCAGATTTAAACAAATGGTGACATGCTGGTAAACCAACTCTCTGTGGGGGATGGCGGGGAGAAGCCCCGATTTGCAATGTTTGTCCATTTCCTTGGTGTAAGTACTCTCACTATGACTAATTTCGAACGGAAAACACTCTGTCACTGAACATGAAGTTGAGAAAACACGCTCATAATTGGCTCTCATGAGCCCTTGCAAGCTGGCTCCAGCCACCAGTGCTTTGGGTGCCCACTTCATTAATTATGGTGATTCACAAAATGTCTGTGCTCATCATCATCATCTTTTAAGACATTTTGAGCACCTCTCATGTGTACAAGATGCATCAAGTCTAAGATCTCAATTATGGGGGCCTTAGGAGAGCATAAAGATCCTCCAGTCCACTCACTCATCCTACTTGTCAGAAAACCACACTACTTTTGCTCAGTGTTACCCAGCTAGTCTCTTCTTTTAAATCTCTGCCTTTCCACCCACTTCTCTGGAAGAGTCTGTCATTGTGTTGGGCAGATTCTATGCTTTGTGAGGAAATGCAACCACAAAAAAATCCTACGATTGAAAAACAAGTGTTGGAGAGGATGCGGAGAAAAGGGAACCCTCATACACTGTTGGTGGGATTGCAAATTGGCATAGTTGCTATGGAAAACAGTATGGAGGTTTCTCAAAAAGTTAAAAATGTATATATCTTTTGACCCAGCAACTGCACTTCTGGGTATTTATCCAAAGAAAACCAAAACGATAATTTGTAAAGATCTATGCATCCCAATATTCATGGCAGCACGATTTACAATAGCCAAGATATCGAAGCAACCTAAATGCCCATCGATAGACGATTGCAAAGAAATTATGGTTCATATGTATAATGGAATATTACTCGGCCATTAAAAAAATGAAATCCTACCATTTGCAATGACATGGATGGACCTAGAGGTTCTTAAGGTGAGTGAAATAATTCAAATAGAGTTATTTCAAAGATAAATATCATATGATTTCACTTATATGTGGAATCTAAGGAACAAAAAACAAACTAATCAAAAACGGACTCACAAATATAGGGGACAATTTGGTGACAGACAAAGGGGAGGGGGGTTGGGGGACAGGGAGAATGGGGTGAAGGGTTCAAGAGTACAGTTCTTAAGGTGAGTGAAATAATTCAAACAGAGTTATTTCAAAGATAAATACCATATGATTTCACTTATATGTGGAATCTAAGGAACAAAAAACAAACTAATCAAAAACGGACTCACAAATATAGGGGACAATTTGGTGACAGACAAAGGGGAGGGGGGTTGGGGGACAGGGAGAATGGGGTGAAGGGTTGAAGAGTACAAATTAGTAGTTGATCGTTGGTCATGGGGATGGGGAGCACGGTGGAGGGAATGCAGTCAGCATTAAGATGATGGCTAGGTGGAGGGCCAGGGAAGGGAGAAAGTAATTGGAGGGATTGTTTTACGAACTATATAGATGTCTAACCAAAGTACTGTATACTTGAACCTAATTTAAATAAACAAAGTTTTAAAAATTATCCAACAAACATGAAGAATTCCCTCTCATTTTTATCCTAAACCTACTTCCCACAGAAAAATGTGCCTCACTCGTTCGGAACATCTTTCCTAAGAGTTTCTCTTCTCAAAGCCCAGCCTTTGAGGGACAATTTTATTTGCTCATTTACACCACACTTTGACTTTAAGGAATTTAAAGTGGGTGCTGAGAGTGGCATTTCAGACCCTCCATTAATTCCTTCTAACAAAGCTCTCTAACCCCTTTCAACTAAACTCCAACAAAACAGAGCCCTTGCTAGTTCCTGACCTTTCTGCGATCATTCCTATCTCCATACTTTTGCTCAAGCTGTTCCCCTTCAAGACCAACTTTCAGTGATGCCTCAGTGAAGACTTGCGTCCTTCCAAGAGCAGAGTTAGGGGTCCCTGTTGTGCATGCTCATCACTACAGGGATGAGTATCTTCTATAACAAGTTCCACAGTGTATTATAAGTACTTCCTTCCCTCATTCAACCGTGAGTCCCTGAGTGAAGAAGTTGCTCTTAATTACAGCGCCTGGAACGATCCTGGCACACTATTGGTTTCCAATAAGTGTATGTAGGATCTGCGGAGGAATGCTTAAATATATAAAAGAATATACAGATGGGTGACTGGATATGTCCTTCCCATTTCTGCTGACACGTTGCCTCTACTCGAACCCAGGACAGACCTTCTATCTACTGTCCTGCTCCCTGTAATACCAGGTTCCCCTGCTTACCTGGGAGGAAGAAAAGGAGCAGAGCTAGAAGCAGCCACATGGTCCTATCTCCCTGGCTGGCGTTCTTAGCAAATCCAGGTCCCAGATAGAATCCAGATGTTTGCAACAGAGCCTGAGTCATCTGTCCTCTACTCCTTCAAGTTTCCTATGTGTTCTTCTCTCATTTACTTCCTTTTAATTCTCTTAGTTACTTCCTAATTTGAAGATTTACGTAGAGAAAAAGGGAAGACATTTCGGAGAATGGGCTGAGACCAGCAAAGGAAATCTGCTCATTTCCCTCCTACTTAATCACAGGGCAACAACATTTGGGTCATACTCTGAGCCTTTGTGAAAGTCGATCCCAATATATTAAACCTCTAGCAGAGGAGACCCAGTGTCCCCTGCCTCTCTTACTCTCCTCCCTGTCTGGGACGGCTTCCTTGATTCAATCAGCCTCCCCTTCTCTCTAGCTGTCCTTTTGGGTCATAAGATACCTTTCTTTAAAAATGCGGGGTGAGGACCCTCCCCATATCCCTCTCAACTGTTACCTCCACAGGGATGACCTCATACTTCTTCCTCTAATTTAATATCCCGCCTGGACTCCCATGTGTGTTACTAGTCACTCACTCGGGGGCACAGAATGAGCAGAGCTGACAGTAGGCACAGCGCTGTGTGACCCTGTGTCATCTCTTCAGTATAGACAACAGCTAGAGCCTTCTATTCTGCCACCAACAGACTCAAATCTCCAGTCCCCTCAGTTCTGCTTTTATGTCGTTTTCTTCTGCTTCCCCCCCCCCCCCAAATCTGATCCCTGGAGTACACACACACACCACACACACACACACACACACACACACATATACATATGTGTGTGTGTGTGTGTGTTAAAGGAAATGGGAATGAGAAAAAGCAAGTGCTGATGGTTGAAAAGAATATACGATGTGTCTAATGTGGTTAGGGTTCATTGTAATCCATTAAGGAAGGACAAATTCCAAGAAATATAGTAGATCGAGTCAATACAGAGACTCCCTTCTAGCTCCAAACATAGTAATTCTGTATAAAATGCAACCCAAAAAGTTTTAATATGTAACCGAAGACAAAAATCAAGCAAAGGAAATCCCCAGGTGCCAGCAATGTAAAGAGTTCTGAAAGCCAGGACCATGAGCAGGATGTGATATCAGACAGATAATGAGGACTATGAGCAATGGATGCGGGCTTTAGGAGGAGAGAGGATGGCATTTAAACAGCCACTGGAAGACAGGAGCTGAAGCCTCAGGTGCCTACCACTCATCCTTCAAGACCATCCTTCAAGACGAGGAGCTGGAGCAGAGCTCCCTGCTCAGAGCTGGGATCTGTAAAGGGTATCACCACACCCTCAGGTCAAAGTGAGGAGAAACCCCATTGACAGGGTTAGGGAAGCATCAAGGCATCTTGCCCCTCTAAAGCCATGAGGGCGTAAAGTCCCCATAAGAACCAGCACCTAAGTTGCACTATATAGAGGTGTGAGAGCCAAAGGTGATAGAAATCAGATCGTGGTTGTCTGGGGTGGGGGTGGGGGATGTCCATAAAGGGACACAAAGGAACTTTCTTGGGTAACTGGAAATGTTCTATGTCTTGATTGTGCTGTTGGTCACAGGGGTGTGTATATTCAGCAACACTCAATGAACTACACAGAGAAAGTGGGTGTCGTTTACGTAAAGTATACTACAATAAAGCTGATTTTTAAAACCAAGGGAATGAATGTCACAAATATCAGAGTAATGATTATCTCGAAGCAGATTTCTGGAACACTAGCCATGTTCTATTTCTTGACCTCATTCTATAAACATTGCCTTAAAATTATTTGCAAACTATACATATGTGCTATATGCATCTTCTCTATATAGGATATATTTTACAATTAAGTACATATATATGTATACATATTACGCAATTAAATATCCATATATATGCAATGGAGCAATGTCTATGAGATTTTGAGAGAAAAAAAATCAATGCCCAAGAATGTTATACCTCACAGAGAAAAAGAGGAAGACATTTTAAAAATGCAAGGGCTCCGAATGTGCGCTATTCATGTATACTGTCTTTAAAAAAAAAAATGACTCGCAGGACTCCACCCAACGGTGAATTTATATTTGAGGAAGATGTGGTATAAAGGGAATAAGAGTGGAAAACTAAATCAGTTAAACTTTAAAACTTATGTCTAAATTATTATTAATGTAAATATAACATTTTACTTATGGAAAATGCTACAATTGATTCTTGGAAGGAGACACGCATATCTTTTTTTTTAATTAATAAAAATAAGCTTCTGAGTCTCAAAGCCTACACATCAGCACAGATAGTTCTCGCTTTCTGTCAAGATTCTGGGGAAGGGCGTGGTGACTGGGTCAGTGTGTTCTGCTCAACCACTGAAGGGTACGGGCCCTTCTTCCTGGGCAGGACTCTGAGTGTAAGTGGGAAATCAAATATTCCCATTGACAGAGGAGTGGGCAGCTGGGCATGTGGGGATGAGAGCTGAAGCTTCTGGAAAGACCTAGAGCAATTTGGAGGAAGAGGAAATGGTAGAGCTGCCACGGCTGGAGGGGGCTAGACAGGCATCCTGGTAACAACCGCTGCTATTCTTTCTTGAGCACAGTGCTTGGAGCTTGACCCGAATTATTTCTTAAGTTCACAACCAAGCTTTTAGGTGGGTGCCATTATCCTCATTGTACAGATGGAAAAACGGAGGCTCAGAGATGTCCTGAAACCAGACATCTTCTCATCAAGCTAGCAAATCTGTTTAGTTTGTTGTCCTTTGGGATTTGGGGGGAAAGCCAGTGGAAGAAGCAGGAAACCTGCTTATTAAGGAGACCAGGAGCTGCCCAGACCCATTCTGCCTGGGGCAGCACGAGGGCTCTGGCCTGCCCAGCCCCACCAGCAACTGCCAGAAGCACCAGGGACATGTATGTTTGGGGGAAGCTGCCAGAGGGCTTAGCGCCTGGAAGAACAAACAGGCTTATCCTATCACTGTCGGCCCCGCCACACTGGGGAGGAGGTGGAAGCTGGGCAGTCTAAAGATGAGCACAGACAACATCGTAAATCATGAGGGAGATGCAAATCTAAACCACGTGAGATACCACTTCACACCCACTGGGATGGCTAGAATCGAAATGTCAGATCAAAGCCTTGACGAGAATGTGGAGAAATCAGAACGCCCATACACTGCTCGTGGAAAATGGTGCGACCACTTTGGCAAGCAGTCTGGCAATTCCTCCGACGACAGAGTTATCACGTGATTCGGCAATTCCGCTCCTAGGCATATAGCCAAGAGAAAAGAAACCATGTGTCCATGCAAGAATGGGAACATAAATGTCTATAGCGACATTATTCATAACAGCCAAAAGATAGCAACCACCCAAATATTCATCAACAGACAAATGGATAAACAAAATGTGGCATCTGCATATGACAGAATATGATCCAGCTTTAAAAAGGAAAGAAATTCTGCCATATGCTACCACCTCGAGGATAAACCTTGAGGACATTACGCTAAGTGAAAGAAGCCAGTCACGAAAAGGCAATTACTGTATAATTCCATATATATGAGGCACTTATATCAAAATCGTAAATCAAAAGGGAATCAAAATCGTGGAGCTAGAAAGCAGAACGGCGGTTGCCGGGGGCTGAGGGTAGATGAGAATGGAGAGCTATTGTGCAATTAGGGCAGAGTTTCAGTTTTCCGACGTGAACGGATTTACTGCCACTGACCTGTACACCTAGAAATCATGGCGAAGAGGGTAAATTTTGCGTGGATCTGTTACCACACAGAAAAAGAACTGTACGTTAGAAAAAGAGATGCCCCTTGCAAAGAACGCTGTGACGAGAACGTGGAAGAGGAATTAAAAGATGTTTAAATGGAAACGGGAAGGCTTGGGAATCCCGTTGCAATTTTCCAATCAGTTAATGACTATCCCTGGTCTAGTGTGGAGGGGACAGTTGGGAGAGACGTGGGAGACTAAGCAATGTTGGATCACCGGGCATCTTTTGAACATAACTGATAATATGATTCCGTCTTGGGTTGAGGCTGGTGCAGTTCATTAGGCTGAAGACACAGAGGGAGATACAAGTGTTGGGGAAGAGATGGAGTTCAAGGGAAATTGGGTCCGAGATGCACACAGGGAAAACACCATGTAAAGGTGAAGGCAGAAGCCGAAAACACCAACGATTGCCACCAGATGCCCCCAGGAGGAACCAACACTGCTGACACCTCTCTTGTGAGTTTATCCTACAAACATTAATAAACGCCCCTTGTACAAGGCCCAGAAGCAGGGGGGCAGTTACAAAAAAGGGAGACTGATTGATAAATACATGAACAACAGTAAAGGCAGATGGAGTAAGGGGGACCGCCGCCCCAGACAGCCTCCTGAATGAGGACATGGTCCCAGATGCCGAGCCATGCGGAGAAAAAGGGAAGTCTTCTCTAGTCTGGGGTCCACGTTGGTTTGGTCAAGCAGAGTCCTAGAATCTTATACCAGAGTCCTCCCACACGATTAACCATTTGTTTTACACCTATAGCACCTGGTCTTCCTAGGTGGTCTCCCATCCAAGCACTAACCAGGCCCGACCCTGCTTAGCTTCCGAGATCAGACGGGATTGGGCTCGTTCAGGGTGGCATCACCATTAACCATTTGAAGAGTGGCCCTGGTCCCAGTGCCTCTAGCACAATCGTTAATAAATGCACTCAGCCCAGGCCACAGGGATAGACGAGTCATCACTTCCTATTTTCCTCTCAGTCTCTTTGGGAAGGGCTCAGTACCGATGGTCAAAACTTTGGCTCCTCCAAAAACTGGCGTGAGAGGCTGCTGCAGACAGAAAATAAATGTCTTTGCCCCATCTCCCCTCAGCAGCCTTTCTGAGGCTGGTTCACCCAGATCACAAAACAGCAGGCCCAGGAGCAGGGGCACCTTCAGCAGGCGCAGGGAGAAGAGACTGGTGAGCAGGCACCTGCGGGAGGGAGGGACGCTGGGACCAGTGCTGAGTGGCTTTTCTGCTTCCCTCCTTTTCTTCCTCAGCCTCCATCCCTCAACCATATACGCTGTAAGGACTGGTCCACACAGAGCCACAGAGCAGGTCTACCAGGGGAGAAAGATGCTAAAAGCAGACCTTCAAACCAGGCAAGCTTCTTTTTCGAAGATGCTTTTTCTACCTTCTTTCTCTGCCAATTGAAGGCCACCGAGCAGCTGGGACTACTCCAGGTCCCAGGGGAAATGCTCTACAAGCCACTCATTGGATAATGACTTCCATTAGATTAGCTTGTTTGACTTTACCAAGCAATTCGGCGTCTTTTATCCAATTCTCTCCTCTTGATAACCCCGTGAGGCTCCAGGATAGAATGGCTTCTCAAAAATCATCACTTTCAAGCTTTTGATCTTCCCTGGAAAATCGTTTTAAAGTTGCTTTCCCACCTGCAATCTATCTCGGGGTCATTCACAGAAAATTCTCCAGTGAAAGTCTCTTCTCTGCTCTTTATATGGCCAAGAACGTTTTCTTCTGCTGCTGTAATTCACTGGATAACTTATTTCAAGGTCAAAGGCGTGAAGACTGTGGAAAGCAGACCAATTTCAATGTGCGTTGTTATATCCCACTTGCTTATCAAAGAATTACCAAGAGATTAAGCTCTGCTATGTACAACAAAGAGGCAACAAAAAAACGCCCATGAAAATACATATTTTTACAGTGTGCTTCACTCAACTTCAGCAACAATTCAACCAACATTTACAAAGTGTCCACTCTGGGGCAGGCCCAGTACCAACAGTGGGGGAATACGAAGATGAACAGGGCAGCCCCCAGCCCCGGCAGGCAACCGATTATAACACAAGGTGATAAGAGCAATTCCAGAGGATGAGCGTGACACGCTGTGACTGGACAGGTCAGGGGAGGCTTCACAGAGGAGGTGATGCTGGAACCAGCTCTTAAGAGATGAAAAGATTTTTATAGCCAGAGCAATTGCTTAGAAGAAACCAGAAAAGAGAAGGTCAGAGCTAAATCAGATCATCGTGGCTGGAGCACAGGGTGTCCCCGGAGTGAGAGTGATAAAGTCACACAGGTTAGCATAGAAATGCATCATGGAGGGCCTCGGACTTTATGCTGAAGGTGACAAGCAGCCCCTGAGCGAAGGAGTGACTCGATCAGGGTGAGGCTTTTTAGAAAGAGACTTCTCCTGCAGGGCCATGTGAGATGAGCTGGAAAGAGGAGAGTCTGGTGATAAAAATTTGAATCATGAGAGTGGCTATGAGAATGGACCAAAAAAAAAAAAAAGAAAAGGAAAATTTGAGAGCTGTTAAGTAAAGGCAGAATTGGCAAGAGTTTTGATTCATTGGAGGTAAAGGATAAGGAGCCAAAAATGAACCTAGGGTGTCGAGTGTTAGTAAAGATGGGGCTGGGGTCACCGTGAGCTGAGTCAGGAAGCCTGGGAGGAGCTGGCTGGGGAGGAGATGAGAAGTGTGGTCTGGGGCATGGGGAGAAGTGTGGTCAGGGACAGTCGCGAGAAGATCTCCAGGTTGAGGTCCAAGAGAGGGGGAAGGGAGAGACGCTGACTGGAGAGTCCGACAGAGGGGCTCACGAGGCCCGTGGGACGGACGGGACAGCGTCGGCAGAGAGGCCTTTCTGACTTAAGCCTGGGGTAGTGCCACCAGGCTGGTTGAGAGAATCTCTGCTGCAGACCAAGAGGAGAAGGGGATGTTGGAGGACCTTGGCGTTTAAGGGGTTGGCTGAGGAAGCTTCTAATTAGGAATCACCAAAAACCACAGAAGATGTAACTCTTAAGAACAGCCAAACATTGCACAATTCCTTCTAAATTTAGCCTGCTATTTCGATTCTTCCAGTTTTCAGTTCCACAGGAGTTTCGATGTGAGCTCATATATACGTGAGGGTGAGCATCCAGGAAAATGGAGGTGTGTAAGCAATGGTGACATGCAGCCGTGAAAGCAGCTCAAGGCCTTCTGTGGTTGTTGATTGATGAGAAAGTTTTAAGTTAAAGAGTTCATTGTTTCCCTAAATCTATGGGCAAGGGTGGACTGATAGATCATTGGAACCGCATAGAGAGTCCAGAAATAGACTCACATATACATGATCAATTGATTTTCAACCAAGACACCAAGGCAACTCAATGGAAAAGGAAAACTAATGCCACAGGAAGTGAATACCCATGTGGGGGGAAAAAATAAACCTTGACCTTTACTCACTACGTAGACGTGAATTAATTATGATTAATTAATTTTGAAATGATCACAGAGGTAAACGCAAAAATGAGACCCATAAGGCTTTTGGCAAAAAAGAAAAGGCATAGGAGAATATCTTTGCAAGCTTGAAGTAGGCAACTCTTTTCTCAGGACACAAAAAAGTATCACCGTAAATTACAGATTGAATTTCATCAAAATTAAATTTTTCTGTTCCGCAAGAGACATCATTTAGAAAATGAAGAGGCAGACCCAAGACATATGCAATACATGTGTCTCACCAGTGAGCCGTCGACATTGGACATCTAGGATGCCCAACTCTTAGAAGTTACCAATAAAAAGGCAAGCAACTCAATTTTTTAAAAAAGTAAGCCAAAAATTAAGGAAGATATATAAATAGCTAATAAACATATAAAAGGGTGTTCAATATCATTAGTCATCAGAGAAATGCAATTTAAAACCAAAATAAGAATGGTGTTGATGGCTGCACAAAAAATGTGCATATACTTAATGCCACTGAACTGCTTTAAAACCAAAATAAGAATGGTGTTGATGGCTGCAGAAAAATGTGCATATACTTAATGCCACTGAACTGTATATTTTAAAATGGTTAAAATGGTAAATTTTATGTCATGTATATCTTACCACGATTTTTAAAAAATGGGTCCAGAAGAGATTATTTCTGTTCAAAAGGTCCTAATCTTCAGAAAAAATATTTGGCCATACATACGTACAGACCCACCCTCATCTTATCTTTCTTCCTGGCTAGTAGATCTTTTGTGTCACCACTAACTTTGATAATCTTATATATTTTTTCACAGATAAGGTAGTAACATAAATACTAACAGAGAGATATTAATATAAATTTAAATAAAATTTTAAATATACCTACACAAAAACCACAGTGAGATGCCATTTCACAGCCACTAGAATGTCTAAAATCAAAAACTCAAGCCTCTGTGTTCTCATCCATAAAATGGAAGGATTCTTAACCCATCATTATAACGTCCTGGTCTATGAACTCCTGCTTCATAAAACTAAGGATGAAAGCCATCGATACCCCACAGATGAGTCCCACAACTCGTCCCACACCATGATTTGTTCACTGTTTATTGGTGAAGTTCAATAGCCTCTTGACAGCACCAGGAAGCAAGGAACTTACAGCAAACATACGAGGAAAGATAAGAATCAAGAGCTGCAATGCTGCTGAGTGTTTGCATGAGGACTCTCCCAGGGCTTTAAACACATTTCCCTTTCAACCCTCCCATCTGCCCTATGACGTTGCCCCATTTCACTTTATTTTCCTATACAGGACTGGATTTCAGGTGTATGGAGAACAGGAGCTTTTTTTTTTTTTTTTTATCCTCTCCTCGTCTAACATCAGCTGCTTTTTCAGCTGGACATCAAAGTTTTGAGATTTTTCCAGGAAGCTAAAGGTCATTCCTCCTCTAATGCGAA
>NW_006436283.1:5278850-5290163 GCF_000325575.1 Pteropus alecto | reverse complement strand
ACATTTCCAACTAGCTGCCATCACAGTCCATGCTGAGGTGACCCTGAGTGGCTGTGGCCAAGAGCACTCCAGGACATTTCCCAGGAAGTAGCCTCAGTCTCTGAATATAGAAGAAGAAATGGAGGGCAAGTGTCTGCATGAGTTATAATGAGTGACAGGGCTGAGATTCAAATACTGGCCACCAGACTTCAGAACCCACATGCATCTCACCCTCAGGCACTGTCTCTGAGCCACAAGGCTGGAGATGACAGGATAAGGGTGTCTAACAATCAGGAATGAATCCAGAAAAGATAGTTGGGAATAACAACGTGTTACTGTCTCTCCAGCAGAAAGTGACAGCCTATTACTGAGACAAGCAAAACACATAATAAAAAATACAAAATAAATAATAAATAGATAGATGATAGATAGATAGATAGATAGATAGATAGATAGATAGATAGATAGATAGATAGATAGATAAAACAGACCCAGCAGACTGGATCAGCTAGACACGGACAATCTTTGACAGTACCCATTCCCGGTGACTCTTTCTGTTTTCATCAAGCAATGTTTAGACTTGTCGTTTGGTCTCCTGGACAGACCTTTCCAAACCTGGTACGTGAAAATAACCAATAATCACGGAAGGAATATTTCCCATTGCAAATCAGTAAATCAGAAGCCTTGCTTATAAATCAGTGTCTTGAGGGATGTGGATGTGGTGAAATACCCCCACCACTTCCAACAATAATTCCTCTGGTGTGAGAGTAAATCTTACCCCTTTTTCTCTAGCACAAGACCTGGGATTCAAAATTCGATAAAATTCAAATCAAAATTGAGTTCTCAACTGTCAAAGCCAAGTTCTGCCCCGAAGCATAGTGATGTCCACTGAACTGAGACGACCCACCAAGCCCGGACTGAGAACAAGTGACGCTTACTCGTCCTTGTCTGTAACCTGCCACCACCACTCGAGGACCCTTCTCTGGGCCTGCCTCACCAGGCGCAGGATGCTGTCCTCACCCCCCCACCCACTTCCTCTGGTCCTTTCACTTCTTTCAATTGCCTCTGGCCTCAAGCTGTTGGGAAGAGTACCCAGTTGGGAGTCAAAACTCCTGAATTCTTGTCTCAGCTCTCACTTGCTGTATGACCTTGGGCAGGTGTCATAACCTCTGAGTGTCAGTTTTGTCACCTATAGAATGGAGTCAAAAAGTGTGTCTACCTTGCTTTACTTCCACCGCGAAGTCGTTTGAGAGCTAAAGGAGTTGATGAATAGAGAGTTCTTTGCAAATTGCAAAATGCTATATTATCTAAGAAGTCTTTGCTATTTTAACTTTCCCCTATTCTTGACATTTTTACTCATTTCTCCATTGATGCTTCTGCCCCCAGGCACCTGGAAGAGAGAGAAGGGTGACCACAAATAGGTTCGTGGTTCTGCCTACTGAGCTCATTTCCCTCCTCTACACAGCCCAGCACTTCTGGACTTTATCTGAGCCCTGCGGAGCACAAGGACTATATTCTCTTCCCCCTGCTTTCATGTCTACCTCTCAGCTTTGTGGCTTCTACTCACAACCCCAACCATTGTTGTTCTTCTACCTTTATTAAAAAGAAGAAACTGAGAAGAAACACAGCAAATGTTTGACAAGCAAGTACGAGAAAGTTGTAGCGTGGCAATCTCTTTCTGGTCTCAAAGCCTAGAAACCCCAACAGCCCTGTGGCCATGGAGAGGAAATCAGTGTGCCACAGGCCTTGGAAGCTGGTTGTAGGGTCTCCCTGGAGTGTTAAAAGAGAGCCTTGAACATGAATGTTGATCGCGGCCTTATTCATAATTGCAAAAGCTTGGAGACAAAGAATTTGTCCTTCAGTAAGTGGGTAAACAAGCTGTGGCACATCATGCGAAGGAATATTATTCAGTACTAAAATAGAGCATCGTGGTGGCCTAAGACATACATCCTTTTTATACTCTTTTAACAGTTAAAAATCAGCATCCATCCATGAACAAGAGTGCCTCTGTGAGAGTTGTGGAATCCAGCACCTATACCAAGGGACCCAGGATGAGTCTCACCCACCTATGCATTGGGCAATAGGCAGACAGACCTTGGTACTGGCTGCATAATCAGCAGGTACTGATGGATTGGCCCCAGCCCTCCTCAGCAGCAGTTAGAGAAACTGTGGAGAGTGCTAACTTGGGCAGATACCCACAGATGAGAGAGACTTTGTAGAAGTCCAGGTTTCTCAAGGAGAGAATTCAGCACTACATTGGCAGGGAGGTGGAACTACAAGTATAGGCCCAGTGGAGAAAGTAAAAGGAACTTTGCCAGCACCGCTCTGGCCCCCAAGGCAGCACAGAAGGGGGCCCAAGTGTTGAACCCACACTTCTCATTCTGCAGCCAGATCCTTGTGCCCATTCTGTGTGCAGTGGCTAGATCAAGCTCCGACAGAGAGGGAAGGAGTGTGCTCAGAAAACAGGCCAGGCTCTACAGAAAAGGAAAACCACAAACTGGAGCTGTAGCGCCACCTTCTGAAAAGCAAGAGAGCTCTCCAACAGCCAACCCGTTGGGAAATATACAAGCTTGAAAATTTTACCACAAGAGGGAGCAAAAAGCATGAAGCAGATGTATCTACACAAGGTTGGAGAAAGTCCCAGATATAAGCAGAACCGATGAAATATATCTCCCACCTGAAGCCAATTAGTAAATATTAGAGGAGGTGACTTACTCCAAATGCAAAAACAGCAATATGAAACAGCAATAAGGAACATGAAGAATCCAAGAATCATGACATCACAAAAAATAATAATCCTCTGGTAACCAAATTCGAAGACATAAAACTCTGCAATCTACCTGATAAAGAATTCGAAATAGATGTTTGGAGGACTCAAAGAAGAAAACAGAAAAACGATTGAGCAAAAACAAGTCAACAATACATGAGCAAAATGAGATATTTAATAAGGAGATAAAAATCATGAAAAAGAGCCAAACGGAAATTCTGGAGCTGAAGAATTCCATAAATAAAATGTTTAAAAATGCAATAGAGGGCATCCATAACAGAATAAACCAAACGTAAGATAGAATCAGCGAGCTAAAAGATAAGAACTTTAAAATAATTTAGTCCAAGGAAAACAAACAAACAAACAAAAAAAAGCAAAGAAAGCTGATGTGACTTATAGGGCATCATCAGAAGTACAAACATCAGAATAATTGAAACTGCAGAAGGAGAAGACAGAGAGAAGGGGGCAGAAAGTTAATTAATGAAAGAAAAGCTGAAGACTTCACAAACCTGGGGAGAGACTGGAACATTCAAGTTCACAAAGCTAATAGATCATTCCCATTATCTCAATGCTAAACAATCTTCTCCAACACACATTACAATAAAATTGTCAAAATTCAAAAACAAATAGAGAATTCTAAAACAGCAAGAGGATAAAAGATCACAAGCCACAAAGGAACCCCCATTAAGCTATCAGTGGATTTCTTAGCAGAAACTCTATAGGCCAGAAGAGAGCAGAATGATATATTTAAAATGTTGAAAGAAAAAAATTGCCAGCCAAGAATACTCCATCTGGCAAAGTTATCCTTTGGAAATGACGGAGAAATTAAGACATTACCAGACACAAAAATTAATATAATATTGTATGTAACTGTAACTGAAAAATAAAAAATAAAAAGATATTACCAGGCAAAGAAAAGCTGAGGCAGCTCATCACCACTGCATCTGCCTTACAAGAAATTCTGAAAGGAGTTCTTCAAGTAGAATAAAAAGACACTAATTAGTAGCATGAAAACTTACAATATACAATACACCAGTAAAGGTAAATATAGTGTTATTAGATACTATAAATTTTAAAGAAAAAAGAGTATTAAAAATAACTATAACTACTATAATTTTTAACAAACATACAAGATAAAAACAGGTAGTGTGACATCAAATACATAAAGGGAGGGACGGAAAGGGTAAAGCTTTGGTTTGTGATCAGTTCAATTGCTTCCAGCTTAAAATGGACTGTTTTATCTACAAGATGTTTTATGAAAACTCCAAGGTAACAACAAAGCATAAAACTATAGTAGGTTCGCAAAAGATAAAGAGAGGAGAATTAGAGCATACCACCAGGGAAACTCACCAACTCACAAAGACAGGCAGAAAGAGAGGGGGAAAAATGAACAGTGGAACTACAGGACAGCCAGAAAGCAGTTAGTGACATAGTATTAGTAAGTCTTTACATATCAATAATTACTCTAAATATAAATGGATTAAATTCTCCAATCAAAAGGCACAGAATGGATGGATAGATTAAAAAAATAAAATAATAAAAACAAGACCCAACGAGATGCTGCTTACAAGAGATTCATTCCAGCTTTAAGAACATGTATAGGCTCCAAGTGAAGGGATGGAAAAGATATTCCATGCAAGCGAAAACCAAAAGAAAACAGAGGTAGGTATACTTATATCAGAAAAAATAGACATTATGTTAAAAAATATAACAAGAGACAAAGAAGGTCATTATATAATGATAAAGGGTCAATTCATCAAGAAGATAGAACAATCGTAAATATATATGCACCCAACATCAGAGGACCTAAGTACAATAAGCAAACACTAAGAGATTTCAAGGGGGAAAATGAAAACAATACGATAATAGTAGAGGACTCCAACACCCCGCTTTCAGCCATGGGTAGATCATTCAGACAGAAAATCAACAAGGAAACATTAGACTTGAACCATACATTAGACCAAATGAAGCTAACAGATAGAATTAAAGCATTACATCCAACAGCAGCAGAGTATACAATCTTCTGAAGTGCACACAGAACATTCTCTAGGATAGATATATGTTAGGGTAACCTCCAGATAACCCCCAGCTTCGGTTAAGCCAGTTTCTAGATTAAATTTTATTTAAACAGCAGGTTCTACAACTGAAAAAAATTTAGAATGTTAAATATTTTATACAAAGGTACTTATAGGTTGTATAAGTAAATGATAAAATAATAATAATAATAATAAAATGCACACCTGTGTGCCCCCCACTCAGCTTAAGAAAGAGATTTTCTTTTTTCCCCCTAATCTTTGTTTCCTGGTTGAAATACAATGTATATTCACTATAGAAATTTTGCGAGATCCAGAAAACTGAGAAAATAAAAATCACCACAATCTCATTACCTTACTGTGAGTGTTCTGGTAACAATACTTCTCCGAATGTATATTATTTTCTGAAATTGAGATCTTATTATACAATTGTCCCCTTTTTTCATCAAGATCATTTTCCTTGAACCAGCTGATTTCTTAGTATCCTTCCACTTCCAAGAAGATGATTCTCAATTACGCTTATTTTTTGAATTGAGAGTTGTTTTTCCAAAAAGTAGTAGAGTGGGTATTGATAAATAGAGGAAATCTTTCTTGTCTGGCTTCTACCTGAAACATAAACTAAATTAAGAGGCTAATAAAGTGCATCCTGTTATGTCTGGCACAGGGAAGTATCTGGAGACTAAATGTTGATTGATGACTGTGTCTTATGAGGCTGAGAGCATCTCTGGAGATAAGTGTGTAAACAAATTCAGGGCTTTCGTGATAAACAAAAATGCCTGAGAATCCTTCTCTATAGCCCGAGCCAAGTTCTGGGTCCAGGGTCAATTCTCAGCACATACCAAGAGTGCTTGTTTCCTGTGCCTCATCATTGCATCTTTATTTAGTCATTATTTATCCAGAGGATAAGGCACAGTTTGGGGTGTTTTGAGGGAGGCAACGAAGAAGCTGGCATATGTGCATTGCTCTCAAGGAGTTAACCATCTAGTGGGGGAGGTGACACATGACTCTATACCATGTAGAAGCCCCTTCATAGCCTAGCTCCCTGCACCAAGTGGGTGTTTAAGAGCACCCTATTACACAGTGGTAGGAAAAGCCAGAATTTTCCCACTGGAAGGATCTCTGAGTGGAAAAAGACCTCAGTGATAGTGCTAACTCTTACTTTTACTAGCCATCTATCAAATGGGACCAATAATACGTGTCTCCTCTGATATAAATGTTAAGAGAAGTAAATGTGATAATGAACATGGACTATAAAGGTGTTACAAATATAAAGTGTATTGTAAATATCCTTCTTACCCTACTCCAAATCTAATTTGAGAAATGAGGAAACTTAGACTCAAAAAAATGACGTGTCTTGCCCAGTAAAGTAGAGGCAAAGTAAAGACTGGAACTCTGGCCTCTTAACCCCAAGTCCAGAGTGAAACATTGGGTGTGCTTGCTAAGAGTAGTAGATGATCCTTGGCTCCTTCCTAACCCATCCCAGACTCAGGTGTTTCTTCTTTCCACTGTTTCTTATGAATCTTGCTCATGGCCCTTTGGACGGGAATAAAAACCAGAATAAAATCTCAAAGCAGGGTCAGGGAGTGCTCCCATAAAAGCATTGAGATTCTGGGTCTCCCATCACCTCCATGGCTTCTAACCCCTCACTGCAGATTCTGCTCTACCTGACCCCTTTGACTGTAAGCACTCTACTTGGAGGGAGGGGGCGGGGGACGGGGGCGGGGGCGCTGCTGTCAACACACACCTTCCCGACCAGGGTCCACATTCAGCTGCAGCTGT
Organism: Pteropus alecto; assembly: GCF_000325575.1. Taxonomy (NCBI): domain Eukaryota; kingdom Metazoa; phylum Chordata; class Mammalia; order Chiroptera; family Pteropodidae; genus Pteropus; species Pteropus alecto. The sequence continues at coordinate 5,283,605 of NW_006436283.1, read as the reverse complement.
GCTGCTGGGAAGCTCATTCCCCAAAATAGAGATTCATGCCAAAAGTATAAATGGCCATAACTTGGTGATGAGACTACACCTAGCTATCAGGGAGGCTGGGAAATGTGATGTTTAACCTCCCAGCCACGTACCCAGCTGGAACTTCTGTTGCTGCGAAACAAAGAGCAGATATTTGGGAGTTAACTAGCAATCTTTTCCATATTTGCATTCTACTGAGAAATACTGTCTGTTCTTCTTCAAAATAGTACGGAGAGGGAAACAACAGCTATCCTCCTATTTCTGTCAAGATTATTGTTTTTGCTTTGGATTGACAGGTTCTTATTGCATTTCAATGAATGAACGGATTAATGAATGAAAGAAAGAAAGTGAACTGTTCATGAACAAATGATGAATGTGTCAGAACTCAATGATTTTGATTATCCCAACTCTGTGCAGCCTGAGGTCCAATTTTTTTAAAAATCTAGGTTAATAGACTAATAAATGACTTGACATCCTTGAATTATCATTGCTTGGAATGAGGGATTGAATCTCCAATTCCCAGTTTTGATGTTCAGTTATGTGCCTTGAGGAGAAAATTACAAAGAGTACCTTCTGCCTCTTCTGGAAAATACCTAAAATTGAATCCACTAATCCCTGCAAGCAGGTGGCCAGCTAGATCAGAGGGCCAGCCTGGGGGAGGGTCATGGCCAAATGCAGCATGATTTTAGCAAAGAAAGGTCCTGAAAAATATGATGCCTCCCACACAGTGAGGCACACATGCACCCACACACCCATGTGCACACACCTGCTGCTGACTATGGAAAAAGAATCATTTTTTAGTAGTCAGGCAGATATGAAGCTTAAAAAACAAATCCATTCCTAAAAGATGATATGGGCACTTAAAATCATAGTAAGAGGAAAATGGTTGCTATCTTCTCTTACTAAAAGAATATTTCATCTGTGGAAAGAGGGCTAAGTGACACAAGGGAAAAGGTAAAGCAGAAAGGGTGGCTGAGAGAAGTACAGATAAACTTCACTGGCTTTATTGTTTTGTTTGGGCTTCCCATCTCCTTGGGACTGCTGAACTTAGTTTCTCCAATAACCAACACAGCTTCTGAGACCCTGTTGGGGACAAATGTCCACGAGGAGGAGACAGCGAGTTGCAAAGAGCTTTGACCTCGGTAGAGGAGGCTTCCTGCTTAGTTTGTCCCTTGGTCTGCAGCTGCTGGCCTGTGTGTGAGATAAGAGAGTGTTCCGGTATTGATAACCATCAGAAAGGCCACAGGTTCAGGGAGTCCGAGCCCTTGAGGGCTGTCATACTGCCCTAGGTTCCAAGCAAGAGAAGCGCCAGTGCTTTGTGGTGTTCCCATGTATGTGTCAAGAATGGGGGTGTTGGAACAGATGTGGCGAGACCACCAGGTGCTTCTCTACCTCCGGAGAGGCAGGCCCCTTAGCGTCTCCTCCCCTGATCCTGAGCAAGTGGCAGGAAAAATTGGAACTTAGAGCCTTCTGTAAAACAGGAAGAGGAGCAGCCTCCTCTAGAGGGTTATTGGGTAAGCTTAAATTAAATAATACATGCCAAAGAGTCTGGCACACAGAGGTCATCCTAAAGGTCCATTTGTTCATTATTCATCGTCGTATCTCCCAGAAAGCATTCAATAATGAAAATAAGAGATGACAAAGCAGCAGAAGTCTGGTATCAGAAAAAGTGGCCTGGGTGGCCTTATAAAGAATCTCCCTTGCCAGATGTTTTCGTTAGTTGTTAAAAATGTGATTCCTTGGGGTACTAGGACAGGGGAAGACATCATTTGGGGTCTTTCTCAGGAAGAGAGAGTTGGTGCTTGGTGGCCCCTTCCTGTATGAAGCCCTCCATGACTTCCACCTTCTTCTTCACCTCCAGTAGAGAGAATTGGTCACCCTCTTCTCCAGACATGCAGCTCCCCATATTATTTACAATAACAACTCCCCATGCTGAGCACTCAGTATATACCAGGCACTGGGATGAGTACTCCCCATGCCTTATTTTATTTAATTCTCACGACAACCCTATTATTTACAATAACAACTCCCCATGCTGAGCACTCCCCATGCCTTGTTTTATTTAATCCTCACGACAACCCCATGAACGAGGAAAGTGAAGGTTATCAAAGTGAAACAATAGACCAAGTCACACAGATGAGAAACGGCAGAGCCAAGATTCAGACCCGTGTCTACTGGCTCCAGTGCTCTTGAACCGCTGTATCATACTGTCTCCCTGACATTCCACCATGGCCCTTGTCACAAGTCATGCTATTTCTATATCTGTTTGTCACACCTAGTAGACTGCCAGCTCTTCAGAGTCAGGAACTGTGGCTCTTTTGTCTATTTATCCCCAGCATCTAGCACAGTGAGTGAATAAATGAATGAATTAATGAATGAATAAGTGAGTGGATAAATAAGTGAATAAATGAACAATCTACAAATGAATAAGTGAGTGAATAAATGAATGAATGAATGAACAATCTTCTCCTCTGTCTCAGGGAAGGAGACAGCACCATTGTTTATTTTTAGGTCAATATGATTCATAACCTCCACCCCCATCCAAGCTTTGGGGGAGGAAGGGGACAGGCTGCATGAACAGGCTGTTCCTTCCATACAGTGCATTTCTCACTCACACCGGAGCCCAGAGCCTGGCCGTGCGAGCAGTGCCAAGCCCTTTACTAGAGGAGGGATGCTGCTAGATCTTTAATGCAAGGAAGACCATCCCATCTACCTATTTCACAAGATTTTGTAGCATTAAATCTTCATAGAGTTTATTCTGAATATTTTCTTAAAACCCATTGAATTCAGCAGTTCTCTTGTTTCACATGTTTTACTGTGGTTTATAGATTATTTCCTTAGGAACCCAAAGTGAAACTGCCACTTAATCCCCAAATGAGAGTCAACTCAAATTTTCAGAATCAAAATAGTATATACCTGTTTGTCACACCTAGTAGACTGAAGAGCTGACAGTCTACTAGTTGTGACAAACAGATATAGAAAGAGTATGAAATCTGAAATAAAAATGTACAGCAAAAAAACACCAATATATACAGATATGTTTGATCCTAAACAAAGCAGAGATAATTTGAAGAACAAAAGAGAAATTTTTAAATAGGCGGAGAGATGTGGGAAGATACTACAGTTGACACTTGAACACATAAGAGTTAAGGGCATCAAACCCTGCACAGTTAATTTAACCACAGTCATTCCTCTATATCCATGGAGGATTGGTTCCAGGACCCCCCACAGATACCAAAACCCAAGGATGCTCAAATCCCTTATATAAAATGGCATAGAAAAATGCGTGCAGTCGGCCCTTCGCATCTGTGGGTTCTCAACCACGAATGGAAAATACTGTTTTTGATTCGCAGTAGGTTGAATCTGCAGATACAAAACCCAGGGATATGGAGGGCAACTCTGTGTGTGTGTGTGTGTGTGTGTGTGTGTGTGTGTGTGTGTGTGTGTGTGTGTATTAAACCATGTATAAGTGGCCACGCGCAGTTCAAACACATGTTGTTCAAGGGTCAACTGTACATCCACAAACAAAAGTATAAAAAGAAATTGAGCATAGTCATTCCTCAAAAAATTAGAAAAAGAATTACCATATGATTCAGCAATTTCACTTCTGGGCATATACCCAAGAAAATTTGAAGCAAGCTCTCAAAGAGATATTTGTATATTGGCCATGTTCATAGTATCATTATTCATAACAGCCAAAAGGTGGAAGCAACCCAATGCCTATCAATGGATGAATAAAAAGTGGTATATATACACACAGTGGATTAATATTCAGCCTTTAAAAGGAAGGAAGTTCTGACATATGCTACTACATGGATGAAGCTTGAGGACGTTATGTTAAATGAAACAAGCCAGTCACAAAAAGACAAATACTGTATGATTCCACTTATATGAGTTACCTACGATAGTTGAATTCATAGAAACTGAAAGAGGAATGGTGGTTACCAAGAGATGGAGAGCGGGCGATGCGGAATTGTTGTTTAGTGGGTACAGAGTTTCAGTTTTACACGATGAAGAGTTCAGGAGATTGGTTGCACAACATTGTGAATGTACTCAACACCACCGAACTATACATTTAAAAATTAAGATGGTAGTTTTCTGTTCTGTGTATTTTGCCATAACTAAAACTTTAACTAAGAACAAAAAAAAATTAATCCTAAGAAATCGAAAGGAAGGTTGCTAAAACTTTTAAATGCATTGTAAGGATTTGAAGGTAAGGTTTAGGAAATAGCTTAGTTCATAAAACAAAAGACAAAGAGATTTTTTTAAAAAAATAGCAAAAGGAACAATCCAAGAAAACAATTCAATGCAACATCTCACTACCTGGGATCTTCGGGGGAAAACATAGTAATAATTAAGGGGGAAAAAAGTTAAATCAAGAGAATTTTCCAGAGAATAAAGGAGACATGCACCTCCAAACTGAAAGAGCTACTGAGTACTCAGCATGATAGATGTAAAAAGTATACAGTTAGCTAAATTAATGTGAAATTTCAGAAAATCGTGGATCAAGACAAGATTCTAAAAGCTGCCAAAGCAAAAATAATAATATTATTATTGTGATTATTATTATTAATAACAATAATAATATTATTAATATTAATAACAATAATAAAACAAGCCATTCTCAAAGCTAAGAACTTAGTCTGGCAATAGACTTCCTATTAGCAACACTTCCAATTAGCAGTTCTAACTGCTGTGAGTGTATTAGAAGACGATGAAGTAATGTCTTCAAACTTG
>NW_006436283.1:5271954-5278818 GCF_000325575.1 Pteropus alecto | reverse complement strand
ATAATCCAGCTGAAATTGAGTAAAAGTAGAACAAACACATTTTCAGATATACAAAGACTCAGAAAGTTCACTTCTCATGCCCCCTTTTTAAAGAAGTTATTTGAGTACATTCTAGAGTAACTTCCTCAAATACTTACTCATGAGGGTTAATCAAGATAAATAAACCAAGTTCACGAGGGAGTAAATCCAGAAAGAGGAAGGTATGAACCATGAGAAATACCGAAGCCCATGGGTATAGAACTAAACACAACAGGGTTACAGCTATGCAGCAACCCCAGAAAGCAATCAGTCAGATTGGAGCAGGAAAATTAAGTTCTACAACACGGTGGTTTATGAGCTATTATATATGAAGTTGGAAAATGAGCCTTGAGCATATGATAAAGGCTCAGAATTCAATTTTTAAAAGCAATTAGAAACTCGGTAGGGAGGAAATATAAGAAAGTCATTATTTAATATAAAGAAACCAGTCCATATTAGAACAGGAAGTCACTGAGATTCAAGAAAGGAATGAAATGAATACCAAGGAAAAAGCAAAGTAAAAAAGATGGAAGATATGAGAGCTATAATGAAGAAGCATGTGTCTCTTTTCCCAACAAGGAAGAACAAAAGCCATCGGAAACTTGAGAGAGAAAAACAAATATATAAAATGGCAGAGTACAGATTAAAACAAAGTATTATTTTACCAACGGGGTTTTTATTTTTTAAAAAGAATAATCTTTTTAGATAGATATTATAAGTCTTTGAAAATGAAATGGAAACATAACCATAATGTGCTATTTGGCTCTGCAAGTAAACTGTGTTTGCCTAATTACAGTAGTTCAAATACTGGGAGTTTAAGAAGGGGTTCAAATTTCGGAATAAACCTATAAAAAATTACAGAAGATTGTAGTTACCTATCATAGAACTATGGTTACATGTAAAATGTGATATATCAGTTGAGAAACTTTAAACGTAAAAATACACCTAACCGTGCCCCCGCAGATCTTGGTTTTTAATCTCGTTCTCCAATAGCAGGAGCCAGGGATCCTCAGAGAAAGGACTGATTCCAAGGCTGGGGCAGGAATATATCAGATAACCCTAGAGCTAAAACCCTGAGATCCTAATTCCAGAAAGAAAGGAGTACTCAAAAAAAAAAAAAATAGAAGGATGTCGAAGAGGAGATAAATGTCAGCGGATAAACCTGACAAACACTACCTTAGTCAGGTGACCCAGATTAACATCAACAGGGATGTTATGCTGATAACTCATCCTCTTGATATGATGTGTTGATAATGACATTTTACATCTGTGGTCTTCCTCTCAAAAAAAATACATAACTCTGGTCTAACCATGAGAAAAGCATCAAACAAATCCAAATTGAAGGACATTTTACAAAATACCGCACTGATGCTACTCAAAACTCTTAAGAGCATGAAAAACAAAGAAAGTTTGAGAAATTTTTATTGTCTTATGAAGCCTATAGAAACTTAACAATGAAATGTAATGTGATATCCTGGGTTGGGTCCTGGAACAGAATAAGAACATTAGATAAAAATCGAGGAAATATAAAGTATGGATTTTAGTTAATAATAACATATCGATATTGGTTCATAGTTGTGACAAATGTACAAATGATAATAGTAAGGAAATAAAAGGGGAAGAGAAGTGAAAGGAAGGATAGTGAAACTCTTCACCTCACATCTTGAGACATAGAAAGATACGATCTACAGTTAATGAAGCAACAAATAGAGGTTCAATTCTGTTACATGAAACTGCAGAGCTGACAGAGAACAGAAAAGAGTGCATACCTATATGGAGAAGAATGAGCAGACGGAATATACGGATACAAGTCAACAGAAGTATCTGTAGTTGATAAAAACAAAAATTGGTGTTATAAGAACTAAATACAGGAAAAGCTAAAAAGTAATTGTCTTAGAGGAGAAGGGCCAGAGGTGGGGAGAAAATGTTGTATACGCCCTTCTATGCCATTTTATTTCTTGACTATTACATTTATTACTTTGATTGAATTTTTCCAAATGCAATGAAAAAAAAAAAGGTCTTTAACCTGGTTAGTTTCCATCATAACAGATATGGAAATGGAACCCACCAAAAGTGATTGTCAAAGGACTGAAATCATCTATATAAAAATGTAAAAGAATCCCACATATCAGGGGATGCTGATAGAGATTAATTTCTCAGGGAGGACATAACCTACCAGTAAGAAAAAAATGTGGATTATAAACCATAAATATAAAGGGAAAGCTGTAAATGAACCCATATAACTCAACAGTGCTGATGACTGGGTCACATTTTAATGACACATTCTCTAAAGAATATCTATTTTCCTTTACTTTAATTGTTTTCTCAACAATATGCTTTCCGATATCTTCTGCTGGTTAATTCCTACTAATGCTCAGCCCAGACTTAAAGATTAAAAACTTTAATATAGTTTAATAAAAGCATAAATAAAGTTAATCATTAAAAAACAATCTATAGAATATAAAGCAATATTTATGACATAAAGAATTAATGTCCTTACTCTGTAAAAAGATTTTATAAATCAATAAGAAAAAGAAGAACACATTTATTCCTGGCTCTTAATCCACACAGTAGCCAGAGCAGTGTCTTTAAAGCCCAGATCTTGCTATGTCACTTGCCACTTCCCCACTGAAAGTTCTTTAATGGCTTCACATTGCTCTTAGAATAAAGTCCAAAACTCGACATGGCCTTCATGATCCGGTTCTTACCTACATCTCTAAACTTTTCTCTCACTGTCTCTCTCTATTTCCTGTCTCGACTGCAGCCAGCCTTGCCACCATTAAGTTTTGCACATGCTCATTGCTTTGCCACTGCCACCACCACCACCCCCACCATCACCGCTACCACCACCACCACCTTCACATGACTGGTATTCACTCTTTCTCCAGCAGCTTAAACAGCATTTCTCAAGCAAGTCTTCCATCATCAACTGCAGATTGGTTGAGACTTGCCATGTGCTCTCTATAACCCTCAAGGGAATGGATGAAATCACTTTTCTGAATCTTCAGATCTCAGAAATAGACCCTGAGAAGTGGTGACCCTTCCCAGGAACGTGGCCTCTGGAACCTTCTTATCTATAACAATCAGGGATGGTGGGGAAGCTCAGGAGAAAGTTCTGATGAGAGTTTCTCCTAAGCTATTGGTCCTTAACATTTTTTGAATAGACGAATTTGAAAATGTAATGAAATTTATGAGACTTCTATCCCAGAAGAAGATGCACATAAGCAAAACCTTTGTTACCATTTTCAATGTTTCACAGTTCCCCTAAAGTCCATCTATTCACCTCAGGTTAAGAACCCCAGCTACAGGCCTAGCAAAAATGTCATACACATAACGTTACAAACATACTGTTTCCCTGGTTTTGTTCATTTAATGAATATTTGTCAAGTATCGTATAGAGATTCTAGTAATAATATCACCTTATAAATGAAATTTGCTTCATGATTTAAAAGAAAAGAAATATTTTCACATAATTGTCTCATTTACTATTCATAAAAGCCCAGGTGAGGTAGGCATACATTGCTCTACCTATTTTATAGGTGACTAAGGAATTCCAGAGAATAGCCAAAAAGGAATTGAAACCCAGGGGTGAAATGTGTCCTTGAAACCCTATTAATATTGACTCCAATGGTTGGTGGTGATAGGACTTGTGTCTAGTGAGATAGCTGCCTACCAGGGTCATTATATGAAGATAACTTCTGAGGTCACATTCTCAGCCCCAAATTCCCAAGGCGGTCAGCCTCATGCTCTCCTAGTCCTGCTGGCAATGCCACCCTGAAAATTGGTGATCCCAGCAGCAGAATTTGTCTGGTGTTTAGAGGAGTAGCCAGAGCTCCCCATCCCTTTGCCCATAGAACACACTAACATTTTTTGAGTCCCTAATATATGCCAAGCATTATTCTAGGCTTTTTACATGAATTAACTCATTAAATCCTCAGAACAACACAGTGAAGTAGGTACTATTATTATCTCCACTTTGTAGACACTAAGAAGACGTTAAGAAACTTGTCCAAAGTTACAGAACTAATAATTTTCAGAGCCAAGATTTGAACCCCAGAGCCTGTGCTCTTAAACAACATCATTCTGCCTCTCTCAAGTCAATTATTCTTAACTTTTGGGGGTTCTATGTATCCTAGAGAGTGTAATTTAAGCTCTGGGCCCTCTCCCTAGGAAAATTAAGTTAAGCAGAATTTTGCAAAATATTTCAGAGACTTCAGGGACCGCTAAAGCCCATCATCTATCAATCTCAGGCGTGAAATCGCTATTTGTCTCATACATACTGGAGGGAACTGTCCAGGGAGAAAAGAGAAGCGGTGCCAGCGCAGCGGGACTTCGCCTCTGCAAAGGCGGAGGAGAGCTGAGCTATGGGTTGTGCCAGGGACACTCGTTCACTGAAAATCAGGAACCGTGAGCTCCCGGGACCGCAATGCCCTGAGAACGCAGCCGTGTCACTGGAGCCTCCGGAGACTAGTAGCTGAATGAGATACGCACAGCCCACAGACTAGACAGAAATTTTGTGTCCTGGAATCACAAGACAAGAGACTCAGAGCGGACAGGATCTCAGAACTCTGGCCTCGGGGGTTACGGACGGTGTCGCTGTCCTTGGTGCTGAAACGCTGCGGTCGTGGAGGGGAGCGGCTGCTGCGGGGAGCTGTCCAGTGCTGAACCTGGATCCGGCCCGGCACACGGAGCTCAGACCAGAGGCTGCCGCACCCGGAGGAGCCGAGACCGAGCTTCTGGGAGCGCTGACGCAGAACCCTGGGAGAGAGGGAAGCGACGAGCTCCAAGCCGGGCATGGACCTGCAGAGATTCGACTCCTACCAGGGGGGAGCTGGCCCTGACTTCAATGAGCACGTCCTGCATAAGGTAAGATCTCCTCTAGACCCCCACCCCCATCCCGACGCTGGGAGAAGGCGCCGTCACCAGGTGTTCTCTCAGTTCCCCTGACTTGGCTTTGGGGCTTGAAAAGAAACGAGCCCATATCTGTGAGCCTGGGGAACTCTTTCTGTTTGATCCTGTTTATTGCTCAAAACAGACGCGTGAACTGGGGGAGAGTCCGCCTCCAGAGTATCAGATTGTCAGGAGCTTCGTTCATTCATTTAAATCACCTGTGTCTCTTTCTCATTCACTCCCTTCTGCCTCTTACCCATTTGAACTCCTGCGTAACCCTTGTGGGAAGCTGTGTTTGTCCTCTCATTCAAGCTCCAATCCCATTAGGTCTGGTAGTTGTGGTCAAAGACCTGAATTCCTGGTCAAATTGGCTAAAATTAGACATAGAGATGATCCGCAGCAGAAATAAACTGTTGTTTTCAAATGATACTCCCTCATGACTCCAGAAAGCTGCCCTCCAGCCTTGATTCGCTCACAGCCTCCTAAAAGCGTTTGCTTATTTCTCACTCATTCGTTGCTTCCCTCATTCAAGTTTCTTATGCAACTCAATCCTCAGTAATGTAGGTCTCCTCTTGAAGTGATTGTTGGGGAAAGTAGCAGCCTGGCTCTAAGCATCACTTTGTAATCCAAAATCTATTGCTTTGAAAGAAACAGAACCTTATATTTGCCATAAGAAGTCATTATTGTTCCTCAACCCTTTCTCTGCTGTCCTTATTTGGCCCTTACATTTTCTACTTTGCTAATGTCAGTTTATTTGTTAGTCCCCTGAGAGGCTGTGCATTGTCTTATACTTGGGGGGGGGGGTGTTTAGACCAAAATATCGCTCTGAAAATTCTGTAAATACGTGCTTTGAAATAATCTGATTCACCCTCTTCCCTTGTTACCTGGTTTATATTTGAGGAAACTGAAGTTCAAAGAGGCAAAGTGACTTGTCCAAGAAAACAAGGTAGAAAACAGCAGAGCTGGTACTAAAAGCCAAGAATTACAACTCCAAGTCTAACATTCTTTTTTCTATACAAGTGTGGTCCGTACATCAGCAGCATTAGCATTACCTGGGCTTGTTAGAAATGTGAAATCTCAGGCTCCACCCCAGATCTGCTGCTTCTGAATATCTGTAATTTACCAAGATCCCTAGGAAATAAATATGCACATTAAAGTTTCAGATGCACAGCCCTGTGTCATGCTGGCTATTTCTGACCCAAATGAAAGAAGATCAACTACTGGAGGAAGCAGGTCTGCACTTTTGAAGGGTCCATGTGACTTCTCCAGGTCTCTGAACCCCTAGATGATAGCAGATGAGAAAAATTTATAACAACTGCCCCAGTCTGGAAGTTTTAAAACCATTACAGTTTGAAGTTAACTAGTATTAGATCTGTGTGTTTTGAGGTTGTGAATCAAGCAAAGGAACATAATTACAAATCAATTACAAAAGCATTCCGGCAACTCGATATATGGGCCTCTCCAGTTTAAACCATCTTATAAAGATAAGATGAATTATTTAAAACTTGGAGGTCAAAGTTTTCAAATTATTAATCAAGTGTGGTCATTCCTACCTCAATTATTGACACATGAAATGTAGGATATAGCCCATGAGAACTTTCACTTCCTTTGGGTTTATTGATCACCAAATTGGGAGAGAGCCTCTTCCTATAAGTTCTACTATATTTGAAGACAAATATCTACTTACTGCTAATAAATTATCAGTTTTTCAGCTTGGTTGTGAGCATGTTGAGAGCAGAAGGTAACTTAAGCCTTTTGTGGTACCCAGCGGAGTGACATGTGTGTGTAGAAAGTTTTCCTTTCCATATAATGCTGATCACTTCCTCCTAATGTTATTTTATTATTGTTCATGACTTTTTATTGTGATCCACTTAAAAATTTATTTGTAAAGAGGCAGAGTATCAACATATTTGTCTTATTTTTAAGTTTGCTGTATAGTAGAGACCAAGGAATTCC
>NW_006436283.1:5261855-5271637 GCF_000325575.1 Pteropus alecto | reverse complement strand
ATTAGAATACATTGGCCATGGGACGCAGACTTCCCTTTAATGTTAGTTGCTGGAAAGGAGGATTTTTTTAAGTAAACTTTTTACTGAAGTATAACAAACACAAGAAAAGCCCAAATCATACATGTATACCTTGATGGATTATCACAAAGTGAGCACCTCTGTGCAACCACTACCAAAATGAAGAGCTAGAACCTTGCCAGCTTCCCAGAAACTCCACACATACTCTCCCCCTTTTCCTCCCCAAGGGTAACCATTATGGAGGGGGTGGATTTAATGTTTTGACAGGGAACTTTGACAGGTTTGATGTTGGATAGTCCTATGAAAAGAAACTCCAGGCTTGGAATCAGGCAGACCATGACATGACTTTGAACAACATCTGTGAGCCTTTATCTATAAAATAGAAATAATAATACTTGGATTATTGTTTTTGAGTGAAGATGTTAGCTAATGTAATATTATTTGTTTGTTTGTTTCTCTGGCATTTACTAAATAGTGGTTGTCTTAAGGGCACACATCTCAGCCTCCAGAGCAGCTTCAATAGATATCACGATGGGCCTCACTTAAAATGATGACGCTTTGTAAGAAAGAACAGCAGCTCCATACACATTAACACATGCACAAGCACGAGCGCACACACACACACACACACATACACACACATTTCACAGGCATGGTCCCATAGGATCAAGCTCACACACCCACTTATACAAAGGTCATGACTCCTGTGGGAACATCCCCACTCTGATTTCGCAAGTTGAATATTTCCTTTCTCTGGGAGGGGAGGTACGTGATACAATGAAATCTCTCCTTAAAATTCACTTACATGAAAAACATATGTCAAATATCATCAGCCTTGGATGGCACTTACACTTCAGCTAGCCCCAAGAGTTGGATGCTGACCCAAATGAGTCTGAGTAACTCAGAATATTCCTGGAGTGTGGGCTGGAAGCTGAGAATGCTAGGAAACACTCAGCTCCTCTATCACATGCTTGGAGTTTTTAAATAGAGTTGCTGTTGTGCTCACAAATCTGAATATTTTATGCAACTAAATAATTTAAAACATGGAAACAACTTTGCTGCTCTTTTCTTCAGAGGTCTCCCAGCCCTCTCTTTTGCCAGGACAGTCTCAAGCACCATCCAGGGCAGCAATGGGAGTTAACGGCTCAAGAACAGCCCATGTGTTGGGTTCTTGCTGTGCCAGGGTCTGACTGTGAGTTCTGGAACATGAAGCATAGAAAAGGAACAGTTTTTGCTCCAGATGTTAGGGAATCGGGACAAAGGGACTTCCGTTCAAGAGCTTCCTGATTCACCCTCACCGGTGCTCTAATGAGCACCCACATGCCAAGAGGGGAGAACAATTACTAAGTCAGTCTCCTCCATCGCATCTCAGAAAGACCAGCAACCAGGGGACAGAAAGATGTCGACTGTCCGTCCATCCATTCATCCAGGGCTTGGTCCTTGTTCAAATAAATGGAATTGTCGGGGAGATAAGGAACAAAGGTCTCTGTCCCACAAGCAATTTCCATTTCCTAACACCAGAAAGGCTACTACTCCCCTTCCTCTCTGGCATTTGTCCTTCACTTCCCTCTTCTACTACTCGTCTTGTAGTTTCCACATCCCTCACTCGTCCATGTGCCTCCTCTAGTCCTTCAGCAAACATATCTACTGAGCATTTCCAGAGTGTAAGAAACTTTACTAGGCATTATAAGGAACACACACACACACACCCCAAAAATTGTTCCCACCTTCGATAAGCTCATGGCCTATAAGACATGCACACGAATTGCCCTAATAGTGTGTAGTCTCAGAAGTTCCCTAAGGAAGGTAAAGGACGATACAGTGAAATAACTGAGAAACAGTCGCTTTGACCTTACTTTGAGGCCAGACCCCTTCTCTCTCATGGCCTCTGATTGAGAGTTAATATCCAGGTGAGACAGAGTTTCACACACCAGCCAACTGCCCTCCCCCACAGGGCTGTCGCCCGCTGATCCTAGAGAAGCCTCTGGATTCAATGGCATTTTCCTTCCCAGAAAACAAATCAACACCGCAAAGGGCCATATGCTCAATTCTGTCTCTCTCTACCATTCTTTATCCTTCAGGAGCTTCTTTTTTTCTCCTCTCTCTCTCTCTTTTTTTTCAATTAAATGATGTTAATGGAACACAAATTTGCGGTCAAAAACTCTGATTCTACAGGAAAATCTAAACCCTAGAGGTGAAGAGATTTGGCTTTCAAAGTGAGTCTATCATATGTCAATACAGTGAGTGGTTTGTTTGCTTGTTTGTTTGTGTTTAAAGAAAAATGTATATAAAACCAAAATGAGAGGACTAGTTCAATTCTTGCCAGATTTCCATCCTCAGCTCAGGAAGAAACAAGAAAGCCAAAAAAAAAGTGATCTGTCCCACTCCCTGTAGAATGTTTTTGTTACCTTGTTTTCCTCTCTTGCTTGCTCTGGAGACTTTTGGATAAATAAATGAAGTGTGAGTTGCATCACACATGATGATTGCTGATTTGTGGGTCACGCCCAGCACCCAGGGCAGACAGCTGGTGTGGGGTGTGGTGCTGGCTGGTTCTCTTGGACAACCTTAGCAGGAAATGGTGGTGATTCAGTCCAACATCTCAAAGTCATTTTCCGAACTCTTCAGGCTTCCCTCTCCAAGCACTCGTCCCTCTCATTTAGAGTCCCTGAGAACTTTCGTGAGAAAAATATCTGAAACTCACTCATGTTTGTGTACTAATGTTTCCTCTTATAAGCTGTTCTGGGGAAGGGCTCTGACTTCCTTCATTTTCAGGTCAGGAAACCCAGCCTTGCTAGAAGTAAACATCCAGAGGTGAGCACCAGGCTGGGGAACTGTGGAATGGACATTTGAAGTGGCTCTAAATTTATCCCAGCATGCTCCTTGTTTCCATCCTCCCCTTCTCAGGCAAGAGAAGCTGTCCCTGGAGACTGCAAGTGAGAATGGAGATCTCAGCTCCTTTGCTAACTTGCAGAGCACTCAGGCAATGTCCTTTCCCAGCTGGGAGCAGCCCTTGACCATCCTCCCTCCCACCTGCCAACTGGAGGAGGTTTTCTGGGGCCAAATGAGAGAGCTCCAAACCTGCAGCAAACAACAGATCTGGACATCTTACTCCCTAGCTCGCTGCACCACTTAAAGCCTCTCCAGACCTCGCCCTGTTCCTGAAGGTAGCAATGTCCAAAGCGGTGCAGTGAAAATAATTTAATTGTTGAAAGGAGCAGAGCTCAAGAACCTCCCTAGCAAGTGATTCCTATTTTCCTGACCTTGATACCAAAGTCTGCTCCTGCCCTCTGATTTGCATTTCTGCTCATTAACAAACAGCTTTTACCCATCCACGTGGGGATGCAATTTAACAATTTGTGCTTCTGCAAATGCCACTGATAAGCTTTTAGATGTCTTGAACTAGGTCGTGTTTAAACTCACATTTCCTCTTGCTTTCTACTCCTCTGCCCCTGGCTGCCATCAACACCACACACACACACACACACACACACACACACACACACACACCCCTCCTCTCACAAGGAAGGTATAGGCAAGGCCAGTGATAACATGTTCTTGCTCTCTGTCCCTCCTTATCTTTTGTTGTTTTAAAGGTAAAGCAAACCTCTTCTTTCCTCCTCATCCTCCCTCTACCATTCGAATTTTCTACCCATACCACTGCCCAGCAACTCTACTTATTAAAAAGCAGAGCTGCCATTTATCAGAGCAAAACCCCCAGGGGACAGTCAGGAGCTGATAGCACCTGCTTCTTCCAGCCCCTCCCAATCTCACACTGAGAAGCCCTTAGCCTTTGGGAGGGAATGAACCTGCAGGTGCCAACTCAGCCCAGGTGAGGCAGATGCCCCCTGCAGCCCCTCAGGAACTTCCTCCCTCAGTAGGGGGGCAGTCCAAAACGTGCATCCTTTTTTAAAATTTAAATATAGTCGGAATACAACAATACTATTGTATTAGTTCAGGTGTACAATATAGTGATTAAGGTATTACGCTAAGTGAAATAAGTCAGACCAAAAAAGACAAACATTCATCTTTATCCAGATTCATCTCCCTCCTCCAGGTCCCCTTCTCAAGTTTCATTAGGTTACCAACTGAGAAGTATTAAAAATCATCTCTACACTGTAATCTAGAGAGACCCAGTGAAACTAATAATTACTAATAATAAATGATGACAATAAATACATGGTTCATTTGTGGAGAATTTTACAGCTTATAGAAAACTTTAATATATGCTATGACACTTTACACTTACCACATGCTTTTTCCAGTAGATGTTGTTATTAATTCTATATTATAAAATGGGAAATGGAGGCCAGATGGAGATAAACTAAAATTATTTGTCCAAGGTCACAGCAGGTAAGTACTGTGGGAATTCAAAGAATAATGGCAGATTCTTATGTGGCACTTACATGCCAGGCACTGTTCTAAGCACTTTATATCAACAACCCTATTTTCATCTCATTTTACAGATGAGTAAACTGAGGCAGAGTCATTAAGAAACTTGCCTAAGGCCACCCAGCTAATAAGTGGCAGAGCCCAGATTAAAACCCCAGCGTGCTTGAGATGCCAAGGCATAGAATCAGGAGAAGGCAAAGGGCTTTGCCAAGAGGGTCACAGATTGTCATTACGTTAGTCCGGTGTGTGGCCCCCAGCTCTGTAGGATCAAAGACCTGGATTTACTTACTCAGGAGTAGATCCATCTTTCCAAGTAGGCTCGTGTCAATCAAACTCACAAGCCTGATGCATTGTCCTAGACGCCAAGCCACATTATAATCAGGGGATTGTTTGCTAAGCATGAAATCTAGAAAAAAAAGAGACTTGGAGAGTTTGGATATTTAATGAACTCAGGCTGATATTGGTTGGCAACAACAGAATGGTGACAGCCTCAGTCTACAACTCCTATGGTTGTACCCCATTCTTCTACCCCTCGGGTCCTCTCCACCCAGGCCTCTGCCTTTCCCCACTGTATTTAACTGTGACCCAGGTTGGACAGGCATCCATTCTCCCCAGATCTCCAATTTCCTTCACTCTTTTAGGAACCACTTCCCTTTGAGCCTGAGAATGTCCTAAACTGACCTTGGGTATGGGGAGGGAGGAAAGAGGGGGAGGGGTGCTTCCTCCTTATGAGCCTCCATCAGTCACATCTAGAGTTGTCATCTCACATCTCTACCTCACATCTGTGCCTATGTCAGGTCCTTGGGGATTTAGGTTTCAGGAGAGAGAAATATGAAAGGGAAAAAAAGGTGATTGGGGCCATTTCCTTATATTCCGCCACCGCCCCATTTCACATACCCCCCCTTGAAATCAAACATTCCTGGTAGAGAATTGATTCAGTGAACTTCTGTTGGGCGCCTGAGCCCCCAAGAACAGGGTCTCTTCTCCACCCCCAAGGAGCTGAGTCTGGCAGGCTCCGTGGGTCAGTGGGCTGGCACAGAAAGATGACTCAGGCCACATTGGCTTCAGCCCGATGTGACACATGGACATCAGTGCTTGTGATGACTTCTTAAAGGTCAGGAACCTCTCGACTCACATGGTGGGAAGTGAGCCCTTAGGGACCAGGTTTGATGCTTACAGCTCTCTATCCCTGTCTGCCATGTTCTGGGTCCAGACACAGTGACTAATCAGAAAGGCTGCAAAATCCACAGGTCCAGGCGGGGGCCCTACCTCTGAAGGTCAGAATGGCTCTAGGCTCCTAAGACAGGGATCCTTTCAAGTCCATGTCCAAGAAAAAAGCATGGTTCCCCAATGCACTTCTGAGAAGTGTCGAGAGCAAAGCCCTGGCCCAAGTGTGGCTGTCAGATACAGAGAAGCAAAGCCAGTGCCCCGCTCCCTGAACATCTCCAAAGACATGAGCAAAAAACGTCCAGTCAAACTCAGAACACTGGGGCCCTGACCTCTGGGGATGACTGGTTGGCACATGCAGAGAAGCTTGGAAAAGATGGAGGTGAAGGGCCAGGTGATCTCTGAGCTCATGCCCTCCAGGATCCTCACTCCTCTACACCAAGAGCCAGGTCTCCTCCAGACCACAGGACAGTACTGCAGACGCATGAGGAGGCCACAGAGAAAAGCCCCTGACAACCACCTGCCTGTTCTATCACCTGCCTTATTTGTCCCTGTCTTGTCTGCCACTTGTCCTGTCCACTTTCTGTCTAGTCCATCCCCTGCTCTCTTCACCCCCTGCCCCGTCTGCCACCTGCTCTGCCTGCCACTGAGTTTCTTAGAGGAGGAAGCAGCTCATTAGCAAAAAAAAAAGTAAACAGAGCTTGGGGGTATCGAAAAATCTGGGCTTTTGTCCCGGCTCTGCCATTAGCCAACTGTACTTTCTTGGTCATTCTATTGAAACAGCCCTCTAGAGTTTGCAGAGCACTTGTGCATAAGTGGTCTCATTTGATTTCCACAGCCCTGAGCATAGGCAGCACAAGCATCATTATTGCTGGTAAAAGGGGAACCCTTGTGGTCAGGGCCCTTTGATTGCCGGTGACAAAACCCAACTTAAACCGTCTGAAGCAAAAAAGAGAATTCATCAGCCTGTAGATGCCGCCCCCTTGGACCTGGGGACTCAAACAAGGGCATGAGTCTCACTCTCTCTGTCTCTCGTCACTCCTTCCTCTGGCTCAGCCTTATTCACAGGTAGCCTTCTCCTCACGCGGTCGCATGATCGTCGGCAGTTCCAGGGTCGCTTCCTCACACTCCTGGTTTCAACTACAGTTCTAAATCCAATGTTCATTGGACTGAAATGGGTCACATGCCCACCCCTAGAAGTGGAGTCAATCCCATCCAAGCCGAGAGCGAAGAGAGTGATTTTCAAGGGAAATGGAGGTGGTGTTAGCATAGGCTAGTCGTGCGACCCAACAGGTGTTCCCATGGTAATCCCAGGGGAGACTGGAATCCCAATATTTTTAAATCTTTAATGAGAAGTGACTGAAAAAGAACTTATCACTCTTGCACCTAAACTGGGCTAGTTGTATCCCACACATGATGTCATTCAAGACTAAATAACCAGACATAGGTTATTAATAACTGGACTTAGGAAATGAATTGATGTCACCCTATAAAGCAATTGGCTCATCGGGATCGTGGAGCCAGACCTCACCCTTTGGGTGGGAGTAGACTTTCCTGTGGAGGAAATAGGTGTCCTAACTTTTAATCACCCAGGAAGGAGGTCAATGTTGGGGGAGGGGACAAGGACACAGGAAGTGAGGCTCAGGCTGGAAGGAGGGGACGCTCTTTCTCCTCGTGTTTGGACCAGGGTCAGTTGGTGAAAACACCTGGATTTTTCCAGTGGGAGTAAGTCACGAGCAGCCATGGCCACACGCAAGCAGATGATAAGTAAAGCAAACTCCTGCCAAACAAATGCATGGGCCACCTAGGCAGTGGCACAGGGTCCCAGGATTGGTTTCCTATTCTTCCGTTGCCATCTTAAGAGTTTTAATAATTTTTGTACAAAGACCTCCTGAAATTCTAGGGCAGCCCTGGTGACAACCTCGGGCTGGCCCAGGACAAACACGGAAACAGACTCAATGTCCTTGGGGGAACATTCATTCACAATGAAGATTCAAGACTCTGCCTCCAAAAATAAATAAATAAACGACTGCCTCCAGGGCTGCTCAGATGCCACCGGAAAGGAGGCCTGACACACTGAGTCGACGTCAATTGGGTCTCAAGAGCAGAGGAGCTCAGCAACATCATCCTCTGGGGATTTGCCTCCATCAAAACCCAACTGTAGGAAAACAGCCCAGGAAAGCAAGCCAGGATTTACGGGTGCCAGGGCCGTTCCAGGCAGTATCACTTTTCCGCCACCTTCTCTCACATCTGTCCTCATGACATTATATTTTAAGATAAATACTTTTCTTCTCTCCTGGTTCTGCTTTCACTTGCCATCTGCCAGACAGCATGGTGTTACAGGCCTCTGAAATTTAGTCCTTCTGCTTTTGTGGCTGATTATTAACCTTGGAAAGGCAATGTGAAATTTCGAAATGAGTACGCCGTCTGAACTTTCAACTCCTTCCAACGCCTCTGAGTGACAAACCAATCACCAGACCGTTAAATAACACGAAGGCGCAATGGGACATTGGCATGTGGTTTGGGGTGAGGAGAAAAATAATATTAAAGTAGGAAGAGCTGCACAGACTTGTCAGTTAAGTACAGAATGCTGCATAATGCACACTAGTTCAACGGATGACTTTACTAATTAACATCACAGTCAAGGGCTGTGATGGACCCCCTAGAGCTACCTTATGCAAACCTATTCCTCTTTGGAAGGAAAAAAAGTCAAATAATGAGCTGTGTGGCTTCAGTGGTATTTGTAATGTTCCATTTTTTCAGTAGGGTGGTGGCCAGTACATAGGTGTTTGTTTCATTACCCCTTATAACATATATACACATTATATAAACATATAGTATGCATCAAATATTTTATAACTTAAAACAAAAAATGAATAAGCTAATGAATGATAGGATTAGAGATATCTGGGTTTGGAAGGTGATGGAGAGGGATGTGGGAGGCTTCAGAAACTCCCCAGGATAGAATTTTTATTCTGGGACCTGTAGTGAACACAACAGAAGACTTTCCCCCACTCTGCTAAGAGTAGATTTTCAACCACACAAGGGTTCAGAATGTTTCTGACCCTTAGGAAGTGGGTCTTACCCCTTCTTTAATTCTGAACCCGTCCTCAGAGTTTCCTGCAGCAGAATCAGTGAGTCAGTCACCCTTTCTCAACACAAGAACCCCGCACCCTCGGGACAGGACCATGTGAGCTTGAGGTCACAGTGGACTACTTTGGCGAAGGGCTTGTGATGGGCAGGGAGAATCTGAGTGATTGAAAGGGCCCTTTTCTCAACAGAGGCTGGGTCATGGGGCCCTCATGGGTGACAACTTGAGTCAGCGCCCAGACGCATATGATTACTAGAGGCCTTTAGGGGGATGCTAGACTACGCCAGCTGGTATGTAGTGGAGAGAATCCACATCAAGACAACAGTGTGAACAAGATCGATGGCTGCCAATCCTTAGTCCGTGTGTGACAAAGTAGCAATCAATCTTTAGGAGCTTAAGCACACACGACGCAAACCCATATTGGCATAAAGTTACCAACTGTCCTTCCTTGGAAAACTACCTACTATTCTGACTTGGAGTGCTCAAGCGTCCTTTTTTAATGAAAATCTGGTCATGACAGATAGTTTTGTAGAAACTTTCTTAATCCCTATCTTAACCAGTTTTCTGGATCAACCAGTACACTTTAGTCTCTTGGTGAAACACACTGACTTTGTGCCCACGGCAATGCGTAGCTTCTTCTCTGGAAGGCCCCTTTTTCTGCTCTCACCCGTTGAGGTACATGTTTAACAAGAATCAACTGTGTTCGGGCCCAAACTTGTTTAGGCCGGTTATACACATGAATTGTAATGACGTCATTTCATTAATTCATCCATAAACTAATCAATTAAGCATGTACACAGAAAGAATATTGACCAGTGAAATAAGAGTATAAACAAAAAAAGAACTATTATTTCTGCAAAAACTAAATCGAATGCTTTGGAAAGACTCAAAAAAAATGCCGTCATTTTTTTTTTTAATGCTGTTCATATTAGGAATAAGTGGGAGAACTATAAAATATCTGGAGTAAAAACATAAAAATGAAAAAGGGTGTTGCAATCAGATTGCTTCATAAGTGTCCAGAGTGTCTTGCTCAATGTTAGAGAAACTGGAACTAGATGCGACATTGTGTAGTTTATGCAAAAAAGGCAATGGGCTTCTTCTTTCCACAGACCCCTAA
>NW_006436283.1:5256148-5261783 GCF_000325575.1 Pteropus alecto | reverse complement strand
AAGAAAGAAAGAAAGAAAGAAAGAAAGAAAGAAAGAAAGAAAGAAAGAAAGAAAGAAAGAAAGAAAGAAAGAAAGAAAGAAAGAAAGAAAGAAAGAAAGAAAGACGAAAAGAAAAAAAGGCTTAGGTCTACACCAAAATACTAGCAAACTGCTATAGATTTAGATATTCTGAGTCAAAATAAAGCATTTAGAGAAAGAATATATCTCTTTTACAATTCCCTGTTTTAACCAGCTTTTTTCAATGAACCAAACTGGCCAACGATCAATTCCCATTATGTTAGATAAGAGTACGCTTACTTGGTAAAATCAAAAACTGACCGCTATGTCAGTCCCTCCCAGTCTAAAAAGTTATTGATACATGAAATCAACTGATTCCTGCAGTCCGTCCCTTCGGGGACTAAGTGGCCATGAACTCCTTTGGTAAGATGTCGGGCAAAGGTAGTCGTTAGCTTTACTTCAATCAATATTTATCTAAATCATACGTTTCGAAGGTTACCAGCCCAGTATATTTGCCTCCCTCGACTAACTCTCAAAAAGTCTCGGTCTTCTGAAAGCCATTAATATGCACATAGTTCTCAAAAGGAGACTGTCCAGACCCTACAATTTTTATTAAATGGAGTCGTTAAATATTAATAATTCAAAAGCCAGAGTTGGGGAACCCCAGCAACTTTAGACAGGCTGTAAATAATCAGACACTCGATCAGAATTGAGTGAGTAAATATTCTGGAGTTTGTCTTTACTGAGTACGCTTTGCTGGAAACCATACAGAAAATGGTAAATGTGCCCCTCACCCAGCCATGTCTTACGTTTCTCTCTCTTGAAATAAAGGTGCTAGTCCAGCACCCAAAATCTACCTTAGCAAAGTATTTATGGAACAGCCGGATATGGCTGAGACAACATTGAGATACCAATCTATAAACATTGTGAAACAACTTCCTTTCAAACCCCTTGCATATGTTTGCCTCCCTTCCCCGCCCTGACCACTTCCCCAGCACTCCCTGAGCTCTATCTCAGGCTTGAACAAACAGAGCTGGCTTCAAGGTAGGTGCCTGCAGTCAGGACCCAAACCCTAAACAACCTGGATGCGTCCCGTGAGGCCCACCGGCCAGAAATCTGCTCTGTCCAGCTATAGAATGGACTGGACGGGTTTTTACAAATGTCAGCGTCATCTCTGAGGACATGAAAACATCCCTTTTCAAGCAGCCGCAAATCCCGATGGCCGAGATTCTGGATTAAAATATTATATTATAAAATAAAATAAAATAAAATAAAATATTATATCCAGTGATATTCTGGATTAAAATATTATATTATAAAATAAAATATTATATCCAGTGATATAACCTAGTAGACACTTTTTTGAACACTTGACTAAAGCATTTAAAAGTGATCAGAGGGTGTCTGTCTTTCTAAGTTCATTTGTCTTTCCTCGGCTCAGCCAGGCTGCCAGAACCTTCCATTTCTAGCTCCTATCTATCATCTAGATAAAGGCAGAAGCAACCAGACTCCTCCAGCCAAACCAAACTGATCTAAATCCTAGTCTTCCCTGTGTTTCCTGATTTATGTATTAAGTTTCACAGCAGTAATCTTCACTAGTATCTGATTACCAGAAAAGATGAATTCCTTACTATCCAACATAGCCACGAACTTGCAGATTCTGTTTAATGCTGGCTACTTAAAACTCAGCAATAAAGCCCCTTGATACACAATAGTAAAAACGGTTCAGTGATGCCCTGGCCTAGAGATTTTTATTCTGACTTTTATTTTATACTTTGAGTCACTCGAATTTTGCTCCACTTTGAGCTTTTCCATTTAAAGATCACTCTGTAGGCACTTCTTGTTCTGTAAATCTTCAAAACAGTCTCACTCTGACCCAGCCAGCATAAGTAACCAGCCTGAGAATATTTAAGCTTGTTTGCACTCTATAAATTCCCCAGGATGGCAAAGCTCTAAGATTCTAAGGAATTATTCAGGGATCAGGAGCAGAAGCAAAGAGCAGCACATGCTGGGATGGGCATGCACCAAGGCCACCTCCTTCAGACACTTGGGGTGTCCGTAGCTGTGAGAAGTCGAGCAACCCCCAGGACACACTGATAATGGCCCATCAAACACTCTTTGGCCACTGCACATGCTAGGACATTTGCCTATGGCCCAGTCGTAGGTCATTTCGTCCCAAGCCACGTATGACTTCTTTCCCTGACACTTCATTCTAGCCCTCGCCAAAGAGACCTAAGGAAGGTAATAATAGACCTTTGTCCTCCAGTCAGGGGGATCATGGCTCCTCACCTCTTCCTTCTTTCAGGAGGAGAGAAAGAAGTCTCTTCACGTCACACTTCCGGGAAGTCGGTCCTGAAATGCCTCAGGTTGCCGGGGTGGCCCAGGACCCCCTTCCTAGAATGATGGGCACAGGGGTCTCTGCTCCTGAGAGTTTGCCTTGAGTTCCAAGCCTGAACGATCTGTGTAATTTATTCATTTGGTCAATAAACATCCAAGGACCCCACCGCGTACCAGACATGAATCTAGGCACAGGGGATACATCAGTGAATGAGACAAAGTCCCCACCTTCAGGCAGCCAACAGCTTAGCGGAGAGAGGGACACGGCAAACCCACATAGCAGCAAGTAAGTTCGTAAAGTAGTAAATGCAACGTAGGAAGTAAAGCAGAGCGACGTGGCAGAGAGACATTGGAGGCTGCCGCTTTCACGGTAGTCAGGGAAGGCCGCTCTGAGAGGGGACATCGAAGCTGAGATGTGAGGATAAAAAAGTGGCTAACTATTCATATGTCTGCAAGAACATTCCGGAAAGGAGGAAGAGCAAGTGCCCATGCCCTGAGAAGAGAGCAAGCCTTGTTTTCTTAGAAGGACAGCGGAAAGGCTGGTGCAGACGAAGCAGAGCGAGAGGGAGAGTTCATCCTCACCAGAGACCGGGTCAAAGAGGCGGGCGGGGAGCTGGGGGGTCCCAGAGTCTCGCGGGCTGTGGGACAAGCCACCAGAAGGGAGTGAGCAGGTCTGTGCTTTTAAAAGATCGCTCTGACTGCTGGGAGGAGAATCAACTTGGGGCCAGAGATCAAAGGGCGGACTCCAGCCAGGGGTGGTTGCTGGGGCTGGGCTGGTAACCAAGAAGAGAACTTGACCGTCAGGGGATTTGGGACATATTCTAGAGGGAGGACTGCCAGGGCTCTAGAATAAAGGCGATGTGTCCAGAGTTTGTCAATATTCACTAACTATCCCTGTGAGTGTGTGTACACACTCACACACGCACGCTATCATTAGACGCGGGTGGTGGCCCAGACTCCAGATTCTAGAGCCAAAATTCCAACTCATCCACTCGCTGGTGAAACCCTTGGAGAGTCATTAAACCTCTCTACGCCTCGATTCCTCATCTGTAAAATGGGGCAGTAATAGCAGTGCCCTCGTGGGGCTGCAGCAAGGATTAATTTAGTTACCGTACGGAAGAGGCTGCAGCAAGGATTACCTTAGTTACCGTACGGAAGAGGCTACAGCAAGGATTACCTTAGTTACCGTACGGAAGAGGCTACAGCAAGGATTACCTTAGTTACCGTACGGAAGAGGCCCTGCCACAGAGCGTATGCGCTTCCTGCTGCTGCTGTAACAAATTACCACAAATGCAGTGGCTTAATAAAAAAAAAAAACAGATTTATTCTCTTACAAGTCTAGAGGCCAGAAGTAGGAAATCAGATTCATTGGGCTAAAGGCCGCAGGGCCAGCTCCTTCTGGAGGCTCCAGGAGAAGGTCTGGTCCCTGCCTTTTGCAGCTTCCAGAGGCCGCGGTATTCCTTGGCTCCTGGCTGCATCGCTCCATCCTCTGTTTGCCACGTCACATCGCCTTCTTCTCTTGGGACCTTCTCACCTCCCTCTTATAAGGATCCTTGCGATTACATTTAGGGCCGGCCTGGACAGTCCAGAACAATGTCCTCGTCTCAGAGTCTTCAACTTCGTTACATCTGCCGAGCCCCTTTGCCATACAAGGCAATGCTCACAGGTTCTGGAGACTAGCACGCAGATATCTTTGGGGGACATTATTCAGCCTACCACACATGGTAAGCAATAAATAAAGATTCGTGACTACCGTCGCCGTTATCATCATTATTCCTCTTTGGCAGCTTCAGAGCATAATCGTACCCCTCTCCCAAGCTGTGTAGGAGAAGAAGGGATGTGGAAAGACCCCTGTCCATCTCCCAGAAGCCCCCTGGGACCAGACCTGGAACCCAGGTCAGACCTGAGGGTGATGCCGACTGCGTCAGGCAGAGGCCTCAGTCACCGGTAGGTCCCCATGAGGGGACTGGGAGCAGAAAGCAGACGAGGCAGGAACGTGCTGACATGCCTCGCGTGGGGTTGAGGACGGGGTCTTTAGTGTAGGCTAAGGCTTCATGATGGTGCTGTATTCCGTGGTTTCCTCGTGGCTCCCGCAGTGACGGTGGGTGATGAGGCCGTCCATGTTGCTGTAGATCAACTCCTGATCTGGGGTGTCCAAAGACAAAGCCGCATAGGAAATGTCCTCTTTTGGTAAGGAAGCCTGCAAAAATGGTACGCTTGGGTCAGGAAGGCTGGCAGGAGGCTGTGCCTACAGATGGAGGAGGACTCATGAGGCTGGGGGCAGACTCCTCAGGGCATCTGAAGTCTATTATCAGGCCCTCCAACTCCCCTCCCTCCGCCTGCCAGGCACATAACCTCCAGCCACAGCAGAAGACACTTTCCCTCGACTCCATGCCAGGCAGCATACTCTGCGTGAAGTCCCAGGTCATCAGCCCGTCTGGGTCTCCCCTGCCCAGCCCGACGACCGTGTTTGACTAGGCTCTGAGTCCCCAGTGCTGAGACCTGGTTCAGAGACACTTCCAAAGACCAAAAACCTGGGGAAACTCAGCAGGCAAGTCTTCCAATGGGTGCGACTTTGCCCGGCACCCACCCCACCTCTGTGCCCACATGGGCGGGACAAGGGACAAGGGCGGGACTGGCTCTGAGCCCCACGGTATCCCCACCAAGCACACACCATGGTGATGTATTCCACTTCCGCCTTGTCCTCCTGGGCAGAAGGGCAGAGCTTCGTGGAAGTCTTCTTCCTGGAGGAGCTGGGGGTGGTTCCAGTCTGCTGCAGAGTCAGGTTGGCATAGCAGAGGTCGCTCTCCAGGGGCTGGAGCACCTAGGACAGATATCTCAGGTGCCTCTTCTGCAGAAGAACACGCGGCCTCTGCCTTCCTGGGCCCCCCTCAGCTTCCTCTGCCACTCCCACCTCTCAGTCTCCCGTGTCTGCCCCCTCTCTGCCTTCCTCCCTTCTGGCTGCTTCCAGCATCCCCCTACCCCCCTCCATCTTCCCAGGCCATGTAGCAAGGCCGTGAGTATATGGACACTTGGGCACATGGGTCTGTCTGGTACATGTGAACTTCGGTACTCGTGGGAGATGGAAACGAGGAAGGAGGAGAAAGGAGCTGTCTGGTGTCTCTGGTCTGACACTGGGGACTCTCACCTGCTCTGGGGATATGCCAGCAGCTGAAAGACAAAAACAAGCAGAATTAGAAAGCCCATTCTGGGACTCAGGGGCCCCCAGGTCTAGGGAAGCGAAATGTGGAAGAAAAGGGGTGAATTAGGCTCCAGGCTCAGATAGAGGAGACTTGGTCTA
>NW_006436283.1:5253104-5256118 GCF_000325575.1 Pteropus alecto | reverse complement strand
TGACACATTCTGTGACGTGGGGCACTTCACCTCTCTAAGCTTTCATTTCCCCCTCTGCCCATCTGTTCCCCACAACACAGAACTCCAACAAAACTGATTCGGTGGCCCTGCAGCCACCGGCTCCCCTGCTGGAAGTTTCACCTATAACTCTACCATTTCTCTACCTGATTCGTCACTCACGCCTACCTCCCCCAGCTACCCGGGCTGTCTAATCCCTCCTTCTCCAGCTCCCACTGCCCTTGATTTATGACTGTCTCGTTGCCTTTGTCCCGCCGGGTTCTGGTCAGTCTTCAGTGCGCTGTGGGCTGCTGGGTGGCTGAGCCTGCCCCTTCCTTGCCTTCCTAGCACCTGGCTGTGCCTGGCACGTGAATGTCCCCATCAGTAAAAGCTGTCTGCGGAGGCAGGATTGCTTCGAGCCGCCCTCCAAATGGAGCATGCGGGCTGGGTCAGCTCAGGATGGGCCAGCTTTCAGATGTGCATTGTTTCTTTCTGCCCTTGGCCCTCCCTCTGCCCCCTGCTTTAGAGACAACAAAGAAGCAAGACGTTTTTCCCTCCGGTTTTTAGTTTCAAAAGTCTCAATACCAAGAAGCACAAAAAGTATCTAGAACTTAAGTCACAGACACGACATTTGGGAGAAAATGTGATGAACAAGAGTCAGGCTTCCTCCTCAGGGACCGCAAGACCCCCCAGGATGTGAGGGGGAGGAAGGCAGGAGAGGGTCCATGAGAGTTTAGGTTCCAGTGGGTTCCAGGAAGGGGAGAGGGTGCAGTTCTGTGAGAATGTGGAAGCGGAGCCAGACAGGAAAAGGGTTTGGTTGAGGCCAGACCTCGCAATGCATGAGTGCAGGCTCACGAGGGAAGAGGTTTTTCCCTAAAGAGCAAATTTACACAAAAAAGGAGGTCCGCTTGAGCAAGGGCTGGGGCAGAGGAGAAACAGAAGTAGTAGTCACAAGCAATCTTTTAAATCCAGACGACTCTGTGTGTGTGTGTGTGTGTACATGTGTGACATGTGCACGCACGCATGTGTGTACATGCCTATGTGACCATCATGTGTGTGTATGTGCACACGTGTATATGTTGTGTGTGCATTTTTGTGCATGTGTGTGCATGCAGATGAGTACACAGTCACGCATGTGTGTGTGTGTATGTGTGTGCGTGCGTGTGTGCACGTATATGTGTGTGTGTGCGTGTGCGCGCGAGTGTGTGTGTGCGTGTGTGTGCGTGTATGTGTGTGTATGTGTGTGCACATGTGTGCGTGCATGTGTGTGCATGCAGATGAGTACACATTCGCGCATGTGTGTGCATGTATGTGTGTGTGCATGCGTGTGTGTGTGTGCGTGTGTGTGTGCGCGCGCGTGTGTGTATGTGTGTGCGCATGTGTGCGTGCATGTGTGTGCACACTTCTTTCTACCCCCGTGTCAGCCCAGGACCTCCTTGGCAACCACATGGATTCCACTAAAGTATATGAGCGTCCTAGCTCGGCTGCTTCCCTAAAGCCACTGCCCTTTCTGCCACCAAGAGCCGAGCCAGGAAACAGAGAGGGAGACGGGTCGGAGAGAAGAGGCAGACAGCGAATGCCAACACCTCCTGGGTTCAGCTGCCAGTGGCCTTTGGCCAGATGGCTCCTGGATGGCAATTCTAGCCACGAGCCCCCGACACTACCACCCAACCTGGCGCCAGCCCAACCTCAGCCAGGTCTTCTCACCTTTCTTCTGTCGCTTTGCTGTTTTCCAAGCCAAGACTGAGGCCGCCACCAAGAAAAGCAGCAACACGGCAAAGACGAGGGGCAGGAGGACACTGAGCTTCATAGAGTCACTGCTGGAAACAACAGGAGACGCCCATGCACCCTGGCTCACCTCCCGCCTCTGGGATCTCTCCCATCCTCCTGGTTCAGGCCACGCGTCTTTGGCGTGTGGTATCTAGCCTGGGAACCCCCACTCCTGGGTGCCCTCAAAAATGGTTTTTAAGAAAAAGCAAAGGAGGGTTCCGCAAGGTAGTTTTTCAACGGGTCGAGAAGCCTATGAGTGACACAGGCACCGAAAAGGCCTCCCTGATACTACACTTGTCCTCTGTCCTGGGTAAATGGTGTCCACCAGCCCATAATTCACATTCACCTGGAACCTGTGAAGGTGACCTATTTGGAAATAAGATCTTTGCTGACATAACCAAAATGAAGTCACACTGGATTAGGGCGGACCTAATCCAATGACCGGTGTCCTTGTAAAAGGAAAATTTGGGCACGCAGACACGTGCGTGGGGACGGCCATGTGAGGACAGATGCAGAGACCACAGTGACACTGCCACAAGCTGAGTAATAGCAAGGATTAGCGGCAGCCACCAGAAGCTAGGGGAGAGACTCGAGACGGTTTCTACCTTTGAGCCCCAAGGAGCCGACCCTGTCAACACCTTGATTTCAGATTTCTCACCTCCTGAGCTGTGAGAAAATACACTGTTGCTTTAAGCCACCCAGTTTGTGGTATTGGTATTTCATTATGGCAGCCACAGCAAACTAATACATCTTCCTGTAGTTCATCATCAACAGAGCAGCCAGGGGAATCCTTTTAACCAAAAGGTGGAGCACATCCCACCTCTGCTTAAAATCCTGCAACAGCCCCACTTCATTCCAAGAAAATGGCCAAGGCTGACGATGGCCTCCACTCCCCCAAAACCCTCTTTCCTCATTTCTTACAACGCCTACCCTTGCCTGCTCTGCTGGGAGGGAAATGACCAGGGTCCTTATGAGAAGAAGAGATGGGGACACAGACACACAAAGGGGAAACCATGGGAAGACACAGGCAGACGACGGCCATCTACAAGCCCAGGACAGAGGCCCTGGAAGAAAGCGCCCTGCCGAACACATTGATTCAGACGTCCGGCCTCCAGAATTATCCAGACACAAATGCCTGTCGTTTAAGCCGCCCAGCCTGTGGCGCTTTGTTATGCGGCACGAGCTGACTGATGCAAGGATGGTCTCGTATTCATCACCAGTCACAGAACTTTACAGAATAAATACAT
>NW_006436283.1:5249424-5250624 GCF_000325575.1 Pteropus alecto | reverse complement strand
GCAGTCTCCACAGGTCAGTACCGGGGCCTCGGCGTACAGGAGGGAGCAGTTCCTACCTGGGCTGATGAGCACACGGACATGGTGGCCCAGGTCGGTTCCGGCTCTCTCGATCCCACACCAGTAGGTGTCTGCATCGTCCAGCCTGAGCTCCTCCATGGTCACGGTGAACGTGAAGTTTCCCTGACTGTCCATGATGGACACACGGCCCTTCCTCTCCTCCCGCTCTGATCCAGTAGTTTGAACAAGGATCTTGCAGCTACTCCAAGCAGCTCCTCGACACCACCACTTCCTGTAGGTCTTCCACACTGGATCATAGCGACACGGCACAGTCAGGGAGCCCCGTTCCATGCCACTCACTTCCTCTGGACCCGTGATGGGATTTGAGCCTGGAAAACACAAATCGGGTACCTGTCACCTCCCCCTGAGGGCAGGGCCCAGCCTCCTGCAGTGTGAGTAGCTCCAGTAAGTCCAAGGGCCTGAGGGGTTGAATGGAGTCAAGGAGGGATTAGTCTCCCACGGACAGACCTTTTGTCCTTCAAAATTCCACTGGGTCAAAGCCACAGGGAGACTCTCCTACGGGCAACTGCAGGTGTCAAAGAAAGAAAAATGTCGGCACTGGCCATTCACCCTTCCCCGCTCCCGACGGCTGATGCTTTCTCCGAATTCCCAGCCGTGCGCTTCTGCAAGCATCTCTGCGTTATACTGGCCTTTTCACAGGAGGATGAATGCTGATCTTTTCATTTTTCTGGGGTAGGTAGAAGTCTGGATTTTGTGTGAAACTTCTCAGTTTTAAAACACTGGCTTATTAGGCATAACAGCGGCAAGTACAACTGGACCACATCAACCCCGACTCTCGGCTGGACCTGTCGTCAGCGCTCAGTTCCAGATATATTCAAAAGTAAGGCTGTTTTAATCACTTACACTTTTTTTATGCCATGAATATTGACCTATTCGAGTTTTTTTTTATTGTTCTCGAATCGATTCTACTATTTTGTTTTTCCCCAAGATTGATCAGTTTTACAGAGGACTTATTGGCCTATAGTTCTGCAATTAGAAAGTATCCTATAATTAAAAAATTCATATCTATTACAATTACACATTACTATTTCATTATTAAGCACTATTTCATTATTATTGATTATTTGTGCCACCAGATTTCCTCCTTCACGGTTTCTCCTCCCCCTCCTCCTTTTTCCCTAC
>NW_006436283.1:5226771-5248912 GCF_000325575.1 Pteropus alecto | reverse complement strand
ACATATGTGTTCATCCAGGTCCATCCAGGCTGTAGCTTGTGTCAGTATTTCGTTCCTCTTATGGCTGAATACTATTCCATTGTATGGACAGGCCATATTTTGTTTATCCGTTCACCCGTTGATGACATTTGGTTGTTTCCACATTTCGCTGTTGTGAATAATGCCACTATGCATATTCCTGTACAGGTTTTTGCTTGGATATGTGTTTTTAGTATTTGAGGGTATTTACCTAGGAGTGGAATTGCTCAGTCGTAGGATACTTCCATTTAATTTTTGGGGAAACTGCCAAACTTTTCCCTTGTTGTGAATAATGCCACTATGCATATTCCTGTACATGTTTTTGCTTGGATATGTGTTTTGAGTATTTGAGGGTATTTACCTAGAAGTGGAATTGCTCAGTCGTAGGGTACTTCCATTTAATTTTGGGGGAAACTGCCAGACTTTTCCTTAACAATTTGCTTTTGAATACAGCTTTGGCTATGTCACGTAGTTTTGCTATACAGTGTTTTCATTTTTATTAAAATGTAATGAGTCTTCGTATTTGTTTTATATTGTCTGTAATCAGATTAAGTTTTTTAAAGGATTTTCTCCTCCCCCATCGCAAATTTTAGTTTTCTGTTAACCATTTTCAGGTGCATTTTTATTTCCTGTAAATACTTTTTAGGTTTATTCTTTTTTGAATGTTTAGCTGAGCGTTGTCTTTTCTTTGAGATACACAAATTTTTTCATAAGTAGCAAAAGAAAATTTGAAAACTCGTCTTTTGTCGCAGGGCAGTGTGTCATTGTCTAGTTCCCTGCGGATGTCACAGAAAGCAGATTCGAGTGTGCGGCCCATTTTTGTTCCTCGCCAGCGTCTACCTGGTAGTGCAGGTCTATCTGTTTGTGGTCAATAGTCTCCAGCTATCATTACTTTGAATTTGGCTTTGCCAGAGATTCTGATAGTCTACAGTTTTTATACACAATATATAAATATTTATTTAAAAACTAATGTCCAAAATATGTTAAAAAAAAAAACTCCTATAACTCAAAAATAAAAATAAAACAGCCCAATCTTTTAAAATGCAAAAGACTTAACGGACACCTCACAAAAGATATCCGAATGTCCACTGACACGTAAAAAGTGTTCAACATATTAGTTGTCAAGAAATGCAAATTAAAACTGCAGTAAGATACCACCTAAAACCCACTAGATGGCTCGGATTTTAAAAACCGATGTCACAAATGTTGGAGAAAATATAGTACAACTGGAATTCTTCATCCCTTGCTAGTAGGAATATAAAATGATACAATTACTTTGGAACACTGGGAAAGTGTTTTTCAATTTCTTATCAAATGAAGTATGCATCTACCCTACCACTTAGCAATTCCACCTCTAAATCTTCATCTAATGTCCATCAAAAAATTTTCATATTAGCTTTATTCATAATAACCACAACAGGAAACTAAACAAACAAATAGTGGCATATTCATAACAACGGCATCTACGAAAGGTCAGAAGGAGTGAACCAGCGATACACAAAACAGCATGGATGAATCTCAAAAACAGGCTGAGTAAAAGACAGATGCAAAAGAGAACACATTTTATTATCCTATTTATGTGAAGTTCCACAATAGGCAAATTGATCTCTAGTGATAGAAGTTACAAGAGATTTGTCGGTGGGGAAAGATGGGGAATGGTACTTGGGAACTTTCTGGGTGATGGAAATGTTCTCTATCTTGATAAGAGTTTTAAGTTAAATAAATGCATTTGTCAAAACTCATAGAACTGTACTTAGAATCTATACATTTCACTGTATATAAATTATACCTTAATTTAAAAAATCTTGTGGGATACATCTAGAGTTGTGCTTAAGGACATTTTATAGCATTAAATGCATATCCTTGAAAAGAAAAAAAGGACTGAAATTTAATAAGTCGAACATTTATCTCAAAAGTTAGAAAAACAACAGAAGGAAGAGTAGGAGGAAAAGAAGAAAGTAGAAGGAAGGAAATAATGAAATTAATTATGTACAAAAAATAATTAATAATTTTAAATTAATTATGTACCAAAAAAAATTACTAATGTACAAAAAATACAATGGAGAAGATCAATAAAGCCAAATGTTGCTTTAAAATAAACAAACAAACAAACAAACAAATAGCCCTAGCAAGCTATTTATGATAGAAAGAAGAAGATCTAAGTAATCAATATTAGGAATGAAAAGGGGGACACCACTATATACCCTACACATATTAAAAAGATAATAAGGGGAGAAGATAATAAAGAGATAGGACAATAAAATGATAGCTAAATAAATTTATGTCAATAAATTTGAAATTTTAGATGGGTTAAACAGATTTCTAGCAAAAACAATATGCTAAAGTTAGCACAAAAAGAAATAGAAAACCTGAGTAATTCTACAATTATTTAAATAAAATCTACTTAAAAAAAAAAAACTCCACAAAAGAAAACTCTTGATCTATACAGTTATCAGTGGAGATATCTAGTAAACAAGGAAGAAATAATGTCTATCTTACAAAACATTCCAGAACAAAGAAAAAGAGTATGCAACCCAAGTTCACTTAATGAGAGTATCATAATCTCGATGCCAAAACCTGACGAGGGCAGAGCAAGAAAGAAATATTATGGGCAAATATCGCTCATGAACATAAACGCAAAAGTACGAAACAAAAATCAGCAAGCTGAATCCAAGGATATATAAGAAGGATAATGTGTCATCACCTAGGTGGGTTTATGCCAAGAATGCAAAATGGTTTGAACATTAGAAAATCAAGTATAATCTGGGTACGTCACATTTATAGAGTAAAGGAGGAAAATCATATGATCATCTCAATAGATACAGACAAAAGTACTTGATAGAATTCAACACCCATTCAAGATTTTAAAAAAATTCTTAGCAAAATAAGAGTGGAGCTTCTTTTATCCGATAAAAATTATCAAAAATCTCAGCAAATAACACAATTATTGTGAGACATCGGTGCGTACTTTATGATAATGCATTAACCTGGACGTGGATGCTTTATCCACCTTTCTGTATGTGCATTATTTTCTGTAATTAAGAAAACTTTTAAGAATACCATAAACGAACAGCCAAATTATTCTTAACAATGAAATACTATAAGAATTTTAAGTGAAATCATGACTAAAACATGACTTCCCAATACAGATAGTAACATGACTCCGGAAGTTCTCATCAAGTAGAGAGACAATGAAAAATATAAAATATGTAATTACTGTGGAGGAAATGATGACATTTAGAGAAAATTTTTAAATCTTAACTTAAAAAGTATTTTAATTCATAATTGAACTTGAGTGGCTAAATACAAAATAATATATAAAAATCAATAGCTTTCCTATAAACGTGACAGAAACAATCAAGACTCGTAGGAAAAAAAACAAACAATGACATTTTACTGAGAGACATAATAGGTGTAAATAAACAAAGCACCGTATTATGGCCCTTAATAAAAATGCGTATATGGTAAAGCATCCTCTTCTTCCCAAAAGAATTTATAGAAAAATCCAGAATATTATTAGAATATATTCATTTTTAGATAATCTCTGATAAATGTGTGTGTATGTGTGTGTTTACACACTAAAGATTATCTGAGTAGATAAATGGATGAGAATTTCTAACAAAATAAAGATGAATAATGAGGATGGACTTGCCATGCCAAGTATTAAAACAACATCCAGCCATAAGGAAGAAACCAGCTTGGAAATCTAACGAGAATAGATAAACACATCAAGAAAACAGAGTCAATAGCCTAAAAACAGACCTGACCTATTTAAGAAGTTTACATTTACCACAGAAGACTAAAGAAATAAGCAGAAAAAGGAAGGATTAGGACCTAAACATTGCTGGATGCTGTCTGGCTCTCCGACTGCTCCATTTAGGTAAATTCAGGGAGATTAAGGAGGTCAGTACAATTTGCTGTTTTTAAACTAGAAGAAAATAGAAGTGAATCTTTATAAAATATCTGAATGATATAGAGAACTTTCTAATGGATGACATCACACAAGAAAGAGTTAATAAATTTGACTATATACAAATGTAACACTTGGACATACCAATAAAAAAAGACTAAAAAGGCAAAGAACAGACTGGGAGAAATATTTAGAATGAATAATGTAATAATGGATTCATATCTTTTCTCTTTACAAAGAGTGTATGTAAGAAAGATATTAAGATATTCATTTGGAAAATCGATAAAGGATAGAAAAAGGCAAATTGCAAAAGAGGAAATTCGGGTACATGAGAAAATTCGAAATGTTCAATTTAAATAATACAGCAAATGAAAAAACTTTTAAGCGATATCATTTTCGCTTGTTTTATTTCCGAGTTTTTATGACAAACATATTGCTGACGTGGCTGAGGTGATATAGGCACTGTGAGAGGCTGTTGGTAGGGATGTAATCAGTTCGACCATTACAGAAAGCAACACGGCATTCGTATGTACCAAAAATAGCTATGCCCTTTGCTCCAGCAATTAAATTTCTAGGATTTGGTCCTCAGGAATAATCTGAGGGGCAAACAAAAATGTGTGTGCGAGTATTCACTACATAATCATTTATACTAGCAAAAATAAAGGGAATGAGGTTAACATCCATCGATTAGGGAAATAATTAAGCATATAATGAAATACAGCGCAGACACTGTTAATTATACTTAGAAATGTTTTCAATTATGTGGGCAATTCTCATACGAAGTGCAAGTGTTTTTTTTTTTTTAAATATCATTTACAGTCTAATCTCAACTAACTTTAAAAATATGCATAGAAAAGAAGATGAAGAAAAGCCAAAATGTTAACAACTAGTTGCCTTGGGCATTAAGATTATGAACAGAAGGTTTTATTACTTGTCCTCATTCTTTATTTTTGTCTGTACTTTTCTAAGAATCAACAATGAGCATTTATTACTTTAAAAATCATAGGGAAAAATACGAACTCCTGGACAGGGCTATTCAATGGTGTGATAGGCAGAATAAGGCTTTATTCTGTGACTATATCCCCTAACCTGGCAAAAAGGGACTCTGCAGATGTGATTAAATTAAGAATCTTGAGATAGAGAGATTATCCTAGACGGTCCAGGTGGGCCCAAGGTAATCACAGGGTCCCTATCAGAGGGAACCCAGAGGGTCAGTCCGAGTATGTGACACAGAGGAAGAGATGAGAGCGAATGAGGCCACACGGAGGAATACAGGCAGCTCCTCGAAGCTGGAAAAGTCAAGGAACCAGATTCTCCCCCTTAAAGCCACCAGGGGAACACAGCCCTTGTTGACCCATTTTTAGATTTCTGACCTATAGATTATAACGCTATAGATTTGTGCTGCTTTAAGCCGCTAAGATCGGGGTAATTTGTCCCAGCAGCATTAAGAAACTCAGACAGATGGCCATTCCATCCTTAGCTGTGCTGCTAATTCGTCTTCCCTGAGCGTTTAGTTCGGGGCCTGACTCTTGAACCATCTGTTCTACCCACGGCTTGGACCTCTCCGTCCAAGCGCCCGCTCCCCATCGACCTGGCAGAGCACCTCTTGACACAGCCCTGAGCTCCAAGCAGCAGCACCCTCACCAGGCACGGTTACTCACAGCCCAAAGGAGGGACTAGAAACAATCCGAGCTCAGTGGAAAGCTGAGCCCCAGGGGAGGTGATGGATCCCGTCTCCAGCCCAACACAGGACATCAGCTAGGCTCCGCTCTGGGTCCACGCATCTGGGGTCTTGTCCAGCTCTGCCACCACTTACAGAGCAGTTAAGTTGGACAAAGCCACTCGTTTTTCCCCGAAAAAAAAGTCGGGTGATTAAAAATCTCTTCCTTTTCACAGAAGACCAACGCTATAAAGCCCAGTGGGAACTTTCCAGTTGATATTTTTTTTCATGTGCACTTTTAAAACAATGAGCTCTTTAAAAAAAGGAAAGTAGTGGCGGGTAAATTTCTTACATGTGATTGGACGTTCTGGGGACGAGGCTGGTGAGAGGTGACACAGAGGTTCTCATGGCGACCAGGTTCCTCATTAACCCATCCGCTTCAGACAGATCTTCCCGCTCTGCCTCCATCACACCCAAACCGCACGCGCGCGCGCACACACACACACACACACACCAGCACCACTCTCACACCCGCTCACCACCAAATTCTACACACACACACACACACACACACTCACACAGCACCACTCTCACACTCGCTCACCACCAAATTCCCCTGTCCCCCCGTATCAGAAGAAACACCGTCCTTTCTGTGCGTTCCCCGCATCTCACTCGAAGTTGGCTTTCTCCACATCTACACCGGAAAACACGGGGCCGTGTGTGTCCGCAAACCACCTCCAGGTCTCCCTTTCCCAGCCTTGTGGTCCTGGACACGTCATTTTCCTCCCCTAAAACCCTTGCCCCAAAGAGATAATAATAATATCTTCCCAACCGGCCCCTCCAGGCTATTCTGAAGCACGTAACAAAGCCACGTGGCCTTTCTGTTCTTCAGACGTGCCAAGACCAAGCTCATTTCTACATCAGAGCCTTGCACTCGCTGTTCCCTGTGCCCGGAAAGCTGTCCCCGATCATAAGGACCTGCTCTTTCTCGTCTTCTGGGTCTCAGTTCAGACATCTCCTCCTCAGAGGGCTTCTTCCAGCCCATCTAAACATCCCACTCGCCCCGCCCGAGTCTCACTGTCAAGGGCACCAGCTCTGCTTTCCAGCACGTGTCACTCTGTTTCCATTTCTATGGCCGATGGAATGAATGATCAAATTAAGAGTCATATAAGAGTCGCAAACCATCGAGGGCTG
Source organism: Pteropus alecto (assembly GCF_000325575.1). NCBI lineage: Eukaryota > Metazoa > Chordata > Mammalia > Chiroptera > Pteropodidae > Pteropus > Pteropus alecto. The sequence continues at coordinate 5,242,130 of NW_006436283.1, read as the reverse complement.
TCTGGTTGCCGTGGACACCCTCTTCCAGGGCCTCAGATCCACACACACGCCAAAGGTGACCCGAAACCTTCTATCAGGAGACCACTACTGCTCCCAATTCTCCTGTCTGCTCTTCAATCATTTTCTCACTCAGATCCAATCCACATAGCACACAAACAACCCTTTCAAAGGGTACTCAGGGGTTTTCAGGACATTTACAAAGCTGTGAAAACATCACTATTACCTCCTTCCAAATTTGTCATCCGCCCAAAAAACCCTTACCCATTAGCAGTCACTCTCCCTTACTCCCTCCCCCGGCCCCTGGCAACTACTGATCTACTATCTGTCTCTATGAATTGACACATTCTGAACATTTCATATAAATGAAATCATGCAGCGTACGGCCTTGTGTGCCTGGATTCTTACACTTAGCTTCACGTCTCCGAGGTTCATCCACGTCGTAACATGAGTCAGTACTTCATTTTTTTTATGACTGAATAATATTCCGCTGTATCGATATATCACATTTATTTATCCATCCGTCAAATGATACATATGTGAGTTGTTTCCATTTTTTGGCTATGATGAATAATGTCGCCACAAATATTTGCGTCCAAGTTTTTACATGGACGTATGTTTTCAATTCTCGTGGGTTTTTACCTAGGAGTTGAATTGCTGGGTCTCGTGGTAACCACGTATTTAACATTTTCAAGATTGTCAAATTGATTCCCAAAGCGACTGCACCATTTTACATTCCTCTCCAACAAATGTTAACAGTCTCAATTGTTCAGTTCTATGAAATTAGAAAGAGAAAGATTTGGTCTGGGGACCGGGGCGATTACAGCAGTCACATTGTTTCCTCTTCATTAGACACATTCACTCATTCGACAAATACTATTTGTCCAATCTTTACCTGGTATGGTTGTGGGTGCAAGAATCCCTGCACCCTATCAAAGTGGGGGAAGGGAGGGGACAGACAGTGGAGAAAAATAATGCGAGGGAATTGCTACTTTAATTAGGGTCATGGATGAAGGCCTCAGTGAGAAGCAAAGACGTGAAACATTTAAGGGACTGGAGCCTGTGGCTATCTGGGGAAAAGCATTATGGGTAGCGAGAACAGCAAGTGCAAAGGTCCTGAGGCAGGAGTGTGCCTGGCATGGTCAAAGAACACCTAAAAGGCCAATGGGGCTGACATTGGTCAAGCCAGGGGGAGCAGAGTAGAGAAGAGAGCAGAGAGATGATGCGTTGGAGGAACCCAGAGGGTGAGTGCCTTGCAGCCTCTGTAAGGACTGTGGATTTTTACTCTGAGTAGGATGGGAGGCCGCTGGAAGGTTTTGACCAGAGCAGAGACAGAATCTGGCTTACGTGTACAAAGGACCATTATTGGATATGAGAGAAGAGATGGATGCCCCCCACCCCAGGTTTTGCCCGAGCACCTAGAAAGATGGAGGTGCCAAACACAAAGATGGGTAAGAAAGGAATTGGAGGGGGAAGATGAGGTGAGGTCACATTTGAAATGTCAACATCTATGTTCAATGGACAAATTGGAGAAAAAATTCTAGAGTCCAGGGGGGATGTCCAGGCTAGGGATACACAATTGGGAATCATCTGTATAGAGATGGCATTTAAGGCCACAAGAGAAGGTTAGATCAACAAGGGGGTGACTCTAGATAAAGAAGAAGCCTAAAGACTGAGTCCTGAGCCCTTCCAACATTTTAAGTCAAAAAAAATCCCCTTAGTTTTTAATCATCATGGAATCCATCAACTTAAACTTTACTTCAGCCCCTTCTCGCTGCCCATAGTGGCCCCTCGTTTCCTCTCCGTCCTACTAAGCTACCTCCTCTTGATTTTTCCTGTCCCTCGGCAACTTCTGCTACTTCTTTCTACCTCAAATGCCTAGACTCACCATTCCCTCCCTGTCTGGCAAACCTCCTGCTTTCCTTCCTTCGAAGCCCCCTCCACCCTCGCTTCTGCCCCAGAGGTTTCCCTTGGTCATAACGCATTCACAAAGGTCCGGGAGCAAGTGTTCACCTGAGTGCCCAGGGCTCCTCTGCTTTGACCGTGGCGGGGGAAGGAGCGGGGCATCATCCGTCTATTTTGAATTATCAGCCCCTGGGTGGTCAGGAATTATGCCGTGTGCTTTCCCCAGGAGTACAGACCCAGGCCCCACTCACCTGAAACCCGGAAGAGGAGGGGGAAGAGCAGCAGCAGGTACATCTCTCTCCTCTCACGTTCCCCGTGCATCGAGCCCGTCAGCGAGAGCCAGCTACAGACTCGATGCCATCATCTTCCAAGCCTGCTGCTTTCACTTATTCTCACTCTCACACACTTCCTCCTTCGGGCACTTCCCACTGGTGGATCAAACTAAAAGAGGAAGGAGGTGAAATGTCAAGGCTGTTAACAAGAAGTCCTAGTGATCAGTGGGGAAGCTTGTGAGAAATACTTCCCCATCCGGAGCCACCGCAGTTACTCTGAAAAGAGAACCTCGGGCTTCTTGGTCTTCTGGAAATTGCAGACACAGACCCACTGGGTCAGGCAGGCTCTTACTCAATCCTCCCCACTGGTAAGAAGATAGACACGGGGACCTGTCTCCATCAGAGAGTTCTTGGAGAGCCAAGGCTGACGACAAAATGCCCTAAAGCTGGAATTACAGGTGTAGCCAGATTCTCAGAAGCCCAGAAGGTCAAGAGTTCAATCGGATTAAGGGGTAAGAGAGGAGAGGAGGTATCTCAAAAATGCAAAGGCAAGAAGGGCTTACAGAAATGACCAACTCAGCTGCTTATAGATTAACCATATCCTACAGATCTCTGAATGGCCTTCTAGAAACTCTTGTCACAGCTGTAAGACAAATGACTCATAAATAGATAAGACCAGTGATCTGGAAATTCCTTCCCCCTTGCGGCCGGCACCCGAAACTCCCCCTCTCCATCCTGAGTCACGAGGTGCACGTGAAACCTCAGACTAAGGACTCACGCGCCCCTCGCGTGGACACCGCAGAGGTATATAAGCTGCAAGAAATCTAAGCAAGGAGAATTCGCGCTTCGGTGCTGTTAAGCCCCACATGCTCCGCCGGCTGATAAATTCTCCTTCCTCTATCAAAGTTGTCTGAGCGTCCAAATTCCTTTGTCGGATGTCCCTTCCTGCAACAGAGGGACTTGGGGCCAACGTCAGAAAGCCAAAGGGAAGATTCTAGAGCAGAGGTCTGAATAAAGAGGCTAAGTGGGTATCAAAACCCAGACTGCAAAGAAAGGGGCTCAAAGAGACAGGAACTACCAGTCTAATGGGCAAGAGGGACCTGAGAACACACCAGAAACTCTTACTGCTATGCCCCAGCCCTCCAGGTGAGAGCCCGTGGGTATCAAGACCAGCCTGAACTTCCAGCCTGAAACCTGTCATAACACCAAGGGCTCCTTCCTGAAGAAACCAGCTCATTGCTCACGGCTATTACACCCATCGCCTTGTAAAGAGCTGTCTGTCAAAATAGGAAGAAAGGAAGCACCAGTTCTGCCTGTCTTACTCCGCCTTTGTGCCCATCCCCCACCCCCACCTCCCCCTTCCACCAGGATCCCAGCAAGCCCTGCAGGTGGAGCACAGAGATTAGGCAAAGGTAGAACCTTTCTCATATTTCACTCCTGGAGCCACTTTTGCTATATGTCACATACACCCTGTGACCCTGTGAGTCCCAGGGAGGGACCTAAGCCCCTCACACCCTAATCAGAAATGAATAGAAGTGCAAGAGGGTTATTTGCACAGAAAAAAACGCAGCAGCTGATAAGCGGGGTCCTTTCCAGGATGTAGCCAGAGCCCCCACTGCTTGGCAAGTCCACCCTCTGCCTGGGGCGCTGTGTGGTCACACCAAGAGACAGTGGCCAAACAGGGATGGTGTTTGGCTTCCAGGGAAAATGACAGCCCTGAAAAACAGGGGCCAGATGCTTGGAGGGTGGTGGGGAAACCGTTCCTTTCTTGGGCATGGGCAGTAGGGACTGGACAGTCTCGGAGCTGCTCAGAGTTCCGCCTGGGACTCGACTCTCTGACCCTGGGCCCTCCCACCCAAGGAGGGCTCCACTTTGAATCAAGAATAGAGAATCACCCGAGTGACTCTGGGTGATGGCAAGACTGCTCCTCTGAACAAGTGCTTCTGGGGACTGCAGGAGAGTCGGGCTATTCGGGGGCCGCTGGGGAGGCCCTAGACGTGGCTCGGTCATGGACTCCTGCATGAGTCAGTTACCTCCCTAGGCTTCCACATCCCCCCTGTGAAAGAAGGAATCAAACGGATCATCTGCCCCAAAGCACCTGCGTGTGCGTGTCCATGTGTGCACACATGTGTATGCGTGTGTACATGCATGGTGTGTGTGTGCACGTGTAGTGTGTGTGTGTGCGTGTTGACGCGTTCACTGAGTTCTCCTAGTTACAAAGAACAGAGACTTGCTCAAGCTGCTTCTCGTGGTCACTACGAACTTGTAAACTACAGGCCGCTGTGAGGACCCCACCCGTTCGCAGGTAAAAGCGCTCCTGTATTGGGTCTCTCCCGCCCTGGCAGAGAGGGTCCACAAGAAGTGTGCTGCAAGGCTCACTTGAGAATTCCAATGACCAAAGTCTAAACCAAGTGGACCTGAAGAAAACCAAGAAACAGAGCCTCTCCACGGAGGAGCATCGGGAAGCCGCGTTTAGATAGACTTCCCTGAGACCAGTCCTCGGGGCTGGAGCGGTTTCGCTCTGGGCTCTGCCATCAGCATGACTTTGCTGTGCTCCCCTTCTCAGGTCCCACAGGGCTTCTAGTTTCTCATTTCTTGGTGAAAATAAGGAAGAGGCAGATTTTCCGTGAAGCTGACAGAGCTTAGACATCAGCACCCCTCACCTGATCGGCTCCTTCCGAGGCCCTATATCAAAGTTCGTATTCATAATTTAGGGTCCTTTTTCCTAAAAAGGAGCCTCGATGTTGTATAATCTTCACGCCTGTGGCAGACAGTCCCACCATACCTTTCAACTCCATAGTTGTTCTCATTAAAGAGGCAGGGTCTATTCGCCCTGAGTCTGAACATGACCTGTGACCTACTTTCCCCAAGAAAATGCAGAAGAGATGCTGCGCCATTTCAAACCTCAGCCTGTGGAGGTCTCTTGCTCTCTCTCATGCACGTCTGCTTCTGCCGTGAGAACACACGGGCGAGCCGGCAGGTGGATGGAGGGACAGGTGGAGCAGAGCCAAGCAGCACTCGCCAACAGCCAACCAACCCCCAGCACCCAAGGGAGCCCAGTAGAAACCAGAAGGACCATTCAGATTAAACTGCCGACTCACGAACTTGTTCTGTGTCACTGAGTTTGAAACAGTTCATTGCAGCATCACTGTGGCAACAGAAAACTAAAAGGTCACACGAAACCTAGACCCACCCTATAGCAGCTGCCTGACTTTCCTCTTTGTATGGCTTAATTTGACCCCTGGCTTCTGTTCCCCTGGATCCTCTCTGCCCTTTGACCTTGCCTGGCAGCTGTTCACGGATGGCCCCTCATGCTCTCTTGCCTCAAGACCCCCACTGTCACCTCTTCCACTGATGCGGTTCAGATCAGAACAGATCTGGGACCAACAGAACTATCTGTGGCCTGTGTTTTCAAATAATAAATTGGTCCAAATAACAAAAGCAATATATGTTCATTTTAAGAAAATATATCATGAAATACAGATAAGGTTTAAAAAAAGATTTAATTGCTTTAATCTCCCCATCTTGAGGGGATCGCGTTTAATGCTAAGATTCATACTTTCATCTTTTATCTCTTCCTGCAAAAATACACAGTTATTTCCGAAATTAAGCAAAGTCACCGATGTGTTGTATGAGCTCACGTCACTCATTGCTCAACAGATTTTCACTGCAGACAAGACTGTCTCCTTTGGGAAAAGATGTCACATGAACAAATATCATCGAGAAGGATGGGTTTAAGAGCTTCGGAGAGCCAACTCATGTTTCTTTGGTGTGGTCATGTATCCAGGATCTGCGGTCTCAAAATCCTCTTGGTTGCCATGGACTTAGAAATGACAGACTATCTGTTTTCAAACCGCCATCTGTTCGTAGGTGACAGAGGGCCAGTGTCGAAAAGGCTAGTTTAGCTGAGTCTCTCCCACTCTGGATTAGAGATCCATGAGGGCTGTCTCCCCAGGGGCTGAAAGCACATTTGGCATATAGTAGATGCTCAATAAATAATTGATGAAAAAAATGAATAAAAGAATGAACTATTGTCATTCTTCCCCTGGCCCTGTAAGCTCTGCGAAGAAGCTCTGTCTCGCACCTGTGAACCAGTCGTAAACTGGAATTGTTAGCAATCGCTCCTGAACCTTTCAGTCCGCACCCCCCCACAATGTGCTATGCTCCATATTTTTGTAGTTATCACCTTAAATCCCAACTACGAATCTAGAGGAAAGGAGATGTTAATTCCACTTTTCATATTAAAAAAAAAAAAAAAGTCAAAGCTCAGAGAGCAAGTAACTTGTCCAGGGTCACATGGCTAGTAATCAGCAGAGCCAGGATTCGACCCCTCTCCACACGGTGAGTTAGCCCTTTGAAGGCAGAGAAGGTGAAAGGGCTCTTCGATTTTCAAAATGGAGGCTTTATCACCTTTGCCACCTGCCCCGCAGGTATATCTGAGATGTGTAATCCTTGCTAAAATGGACAGAGAGGAATAACTACCACTCAGGCTCCCTCTGCCCAGAGAGTTTGATCTTTTTCAAAGCCATGATCAGTGGGCTAGATCTGTTTAGAAAAATTAAATCGAGCATTTGTTCAGCGACGGTTAGGTTGCTTGTCCCCAGCAAGATGCAGGCGTTTTCTGATTACAAAGCAATGTGTGTCCGTTATAGAAGAATAATGAAACACAGAGAACACAAATGCATTTTGTCTCCCCCAATCCCACCACGCCGAGATCATCGTTGTTATATATACATATGTGTATCCATGACCAGCCTTTTGTTCTACATTTATTAGGCCTCCTTAATACAGAAAAGTATGCAAAGAAAATGTGGCTAATAATGCCTTCTCTGAAATACCATGAGTTAATGCCGTGGGGTAGGAAAACTAATTTTCCCTCCTACCCTTTCAGCTTCTTCTGGCTGGACTAATAACTAAATTAACATGATACAGATTAACAGGAGGAAACGACCAAATTTATTACATATATACGTAAAGGGTGGGGGGTCCATGAGAATATGAGACCACTGGACAGATCAAGCAGTTAAGGATTATATGTCACCTTGAGCTAAGGAGAAGGGGCAGTTGTAGTCTGGAATTTCAAAGGGCAGGGAGGCGGTTTACGTAGAGATAGAAAAGCAAATATTTGGTACATAAAGGTTTGCTGGGACATCTTTAGCAGTGGGATACAAAGAGGACTTTGATCAAACAGACCTTTCTAAGTTCCTCGCTGTGTTTAACACTTAGTTTACATTAAACTACAGTTATCTGTGTTGGTATCTCCTTTCTGGAGCAGGTCCTTTACCTACATTCTTTTAGGCAGTTAGTGGGTAGGTCAAAGGTTCTTCTTGAGTCTTTCATTTCTTAAAAATAACTGGCTTAAAATAATCGATATCCCAAAAGGCATATTTTAGAGGGGCAAATTCTGCTTCTTGACACCTTTTTTAAAAGGATAAGGCAAGTAATTGTTTAAAAAAAGAGAGAGAGAGAGAGAAATGAAAAGTAAAAGTCTCTCCAGCACCCCACCCCATCCACCCGTCACCACCCCCAGAATCTCAGAGGGTAACCACACTGTCAGCCTCTGCTGACTTCCTGGCAACGGTGTGTGCATAACCAGCATACGCACCTCAGCCAAGGACACACAGTCATCACACAGCATGCCTCTGCGCCCCTTCTTGTACTTAATAATTTACTGTTTCCCAAACAGCACATACAGATCCACTTCGCTGTTTCACAGTTTTGCATCGTGTGGATGTTCTCGAGTGTATTTAGCCAATCCCAATCACTGAATCATTCATTCGCTCTCACGAATGCTACGGCGAGCACCCTCGTACACAGATCTTGGTGCACTTTTGCAAGCAAAGCCATAAAATCACTGAGTCAAAGGAATTTGCATTTGTAACCTTGACAGATAGTGACAGTTACTCTCTAAAAAGGTTATCTCCATGGGTGCTCTCACGGATGGAGCATGTATGAGAGCCTGCTCTCCAAAGTCTCAGCCAATACCAACCATGATCAAACTTGTATCAAACCATTAAATGTTATATTGTATCAGTCAGGGGTCTCCAGAGAAACAAAAGCAGTGGGATATAGATGGTAGATAGATAGATAGATTATACACACACACACACACACACACACACACACACTCGAAGAGTTAGAAGGAAGGTGGGAGGGGAGAGACAGAGAGAGAGAGAGAGAGAGATCAAGAAACTAGCTTAGCTCACTGTGGGGTCTGCCAAGTCCAAAATCTGCAGTCAGCCGGCAGGCTAGACATTCTCACGCAGGAGCTGACGCTGCAATCTTGAAGCAGAATTTTCTGGCTCCTCAGAGAAACTTTCGTTTTGCAGCAACATCTAGATTAGTGTTTAATTGAATAACCAGGTACAATAGCTTGGCCAAGTCGATACATAAAACTAACCACACACACACACACACACACACACACACACACACACACACACTCAATATACCTATTCATATCCTTTGTTCATTTTTCTGTTGAGATTTTCCTTTGAGAGCTTTTTATGTAACTGGCTATATTCACTCTTTGTCATATGTCTTGCAAATATTTTGCCTCTGCCGTTTCTCATTTGATTTTGTTTCTGGTATTTTCTGTCAACCAGACGTTTTTATTTCTATGCAGTCAGATCGACCGATCTTTTTCTTTGTGGCACGTAAATTTCCTCTCTTGTTAAGAAAGTTGCTCGGAGCCACTGGAGGAGCCATGCTAACCACCACATTTATCTAGGTTTTCTAACTGTTCCCCTTGAATCCTGGAGTCACAGGAGAGCAAAGGGCTTGGGCAGCGTTAGCCAGATGCCATCGAGAGGCCTCCACTCAAGGATGATTTAACATGAAGTTCCCGCTTTTAGCAACGGCTCGATACAAAAGCTGTAGAATAAGCTTTGCATCTTCTGCAAAATTACAATTGCCCGTTTTGTCAATCAAGGCCCCTTGTAGAAGAATCGCATAACGGATTCTTCTCAGCCTCACATGCCAGGGGGAAATACTCACTGATGAAGGGACGCAGGCGTCCTTTGTCAGGAAATAAGAACGACACGCCCCGCCTGGTTTCCCATTTTGTCCTGACTGCCAGGAGATCTAGACTCAAACGTCAGGCTCAAAGGCAGGAACACCCCAGCCTCGCTCTGAGGAGGAAGCTCTCCTCAGGCGGAGTTTTTAACTGCCCTCTTGGGTTTGTGGGTTTTGTTTTCAGCCGCCTCAAATCCCTTTTGGAAATGCACGTGGCACAAATAACAGACATAAGCAAAAGGCTTGAGAAGAGAGAACAAAGATACTTTTCTGAACGGTGGCCAAGTGGACACAGAGGTTTCTGTAACATTTTCAAAAACGTCCCAGAAGAGGGAAGATACAGTAGAAAATCTGGGTCTGAAGTTGACCGTTAGCTTCGCCAAGGAGTGAAATTTGGAATCAACCTGGAAGAACTTCAGGAAAAATGCCGGCAGCAAATGGGTAGAGAGAGAAAGTCCGTCACGTGTCTAAGGTAATGAATTTAGGCAGACCCGTCCCAACATTTGGAGGACCGGGGCCGGGGTACAAATAAAGGCCCATAGACCAATATTTTAACGCTCTAAGTCAAGCTAAAAAATAAACTATCAAATCAAGTGTGTCCTATGTTCCTACTTTGACATATTATATACCTTCCTACCGATCTGGGAGACAGGTTTGAATGTGGGGTTCTCGAAAGTTCCACACCAGAATAGCGACAGCCATCGCCTGGTCCTCGGCTCCCACCCACAGCCACTCCCCTGCTCTTCTGCCTCCTGCACACTCCACACCCGAAGGTCCTGAGGAGAATGATGTGGACACCCCAGGTTTTAGATCTGAGCTCTGTCCGCACCCCTGCAAACAGTCACCCCTTGACTAGTGTTGTATAGTGAATATTACACTAGCGGTGAGCTCCGGGAGAAGTGTACTCTATAGGAGGGACAGGGGGCCTTCGGCCCTATGGGCGTCTCATTTCCTGCAGAGGGACATCAACAGAAGAGGGCCAGGTCTAAGGAGGTCCTCTGAGCTCTCCATAGTGGCCCAGCCAAAAGTTCTTAGACCCTGATACCAGCATCTCCACAGGACGGCTTGTTTCTACAAAGACCAATGAGAGCATCGTCATCCTGCCCCTGGCCCCAGAGGTCATCATCACACAGTTTCATCATCTGAAACGATGAACCCCGTCACCCTGGACCGTGTCCCCGCTGAACCAGAAAAGGTCCCAAGAAGATGGAACGGTACGCGGAGAGAAGAAAGTGATGGAAACTCTTCACCCTGCAAAAGAAAAGGATAAAAGGGAAAAGAATGAGAATCTTTAGTAAATGAACAAGACGGACCTACCTGGAAGGACGGAGCCCTCGCATTCTGGAATATTCTCTCTGGGAAGCACTTCTTCAAGGCTGAGGAAGCTGGATTCGAGACGTAAATTATTAAAGCCACTGCATCTGACAAAACAGAGGGAGCTCTTTGACCCAGGAGGAAATAAAAGCTGGGTAGAATTTGTTTTGGAAAGAGGGGGTGGGAGCCCATAGTCAGGGGACATTCGAGGGGACATCATGAACGACCTCGTGTTTGCCCTGCTAACACGATTCGGTGTCACCGTCAGAGACAAACAGTGGCCATGGATCTGACCCGTTAGTCTTTATGCTTTTACATTTTTAATTTTTTATGTCTTTTTTTTTTATTTTTGCAAATCTAGCTAAAGTTGGCATTTCCTAAGCCTTTGCAACAACCTTGCCTGCTTGCCTTTGAAAAGTGGCTATTGTCCACGTTGACACTAAGGCCTTTCTCCACCCATTCATTCATTCACTCACTCACTGAGAGACGGCCGGGTACCAGTGGTGGGCGCACGTATGATGTGTGTGTGGCACTGCCACGTTACTTCACGCCCTCCTTCCCCCCAGAAGGAAGTGGCCGCCCCCTCTTTTCCCAACCTCTGCTTTTCTTTGAAATGGTGTCCTCTCCAATACCTTGTTCCAGGGCCAAGTGCAAACTCTTCCTAAGGCAAATAGCCACACATCCTGTTTATTTATTTTTATGCTATAGGTTATTTTTTTTAGACTTTTCCATGCAGAAGACCCATTGGGTTAGTCCAGATCTTCCAAGAAGCAGATGTCAAAAGGGAATTCAGCGTGCAGGAATTTTATTAGGGGAAACACCTATGCGAGAAAGGAGGTAGGAAGCAGGAGAGGTGGGGAGAATTGTCAGGCCGTGATGCAGGTCTGCACTCACGTGAAGGACGGAGGCCAGGAAGTGCCCGTGTGGAAGTGTCTGGGACCATCAAACGGTCTCTGGAAGGTTCTATAAGAGCCATGAGGAGGTCCTGCCGCTGAAATCGGCTGTTAGGGATGCCCCGTGTCTCCCAGAAACAGGCCTGCTTCGGTGTCGCCGCCAGGCTCCGCCTTGGGCTGCGCATTGCCTGTGCGAAGCTTGGCCGTGGCGCGAACACACGGGTGATGGCCTGCAGAGCGCTGCACGGGGCCCTCGGTCCGTTATGCTGCTGTGGCCGGGAGTCTGAGAGGCGCATTCTCACCGTCACCCCAGACGTTTACCGATGTAGGATGGAACAAGGTTTCGTCTATGCTTGCGTGCCTCCTTCACTGACTTCAGTAGGAAAGCAGGAGTTTGACGTGTGTGTCTGGGCGTGTGCATACACGCGTATGTGTGTTTAGAAGGAACCCACTCCCTCAACCACGACGACATCCCAGATGCCTGATTCACACTGCTGGCCCTCACGCCTGTCTGTTGCTCCCTTTCAGACCATCCTGGTGGGTGACAGTGGCGTGGGGAAGACGTCTCTGCTGGTCCAGTTCGACCAGGGAAAGTTCATCCCAGGCTCCTTCTCGGCCACCGTGGGCATCGGATTCACAGTAAGCACTCCCAGCCTCTGGGGACCTCGTACGCCTCTGCCAAGGCCCCGGCAGGAAATGGGTGGACACTCGCATTGCATCATTCAAGAAGGTTTAATAAAGACCGTTTACCCAGGTGTAAGCAGGGCGTTGGGAAACCAGGAGGGGTGACGCAGTGGCCTTGGGTAGCGGCAGGGCCTCCATCCCACACCCGGCTTACGGGGGTGAGAGGAGGGAATGATCTCCAGCCCCAGAGACAGAGAGGGCTGTGTGGAGAGGCCTGGCTGGCAGGAGCTGTGACCTGCGGTGGAGGAACACAGCAGTACCTGGCGACTCTCCGGGGAGGGGGAGCCAGGGCAGCCAGCCTCCCTCCCACGCTGCTCTCCTCCTGCTCCCCCATCTCCTTCTGGGGCGCCCCACGGGCTGAACACAGCTAGAAGCTAGAAAGCAAGGAAATATCCTTGTGCGTGTGTGTGTGTGAATTTTTCAGTTCCTTTTTTCATTCTTACCAATTTTTGCTTTATAGCGATATGCCAGGCTGCGAGGTACATTCATATTTTTCTTAATAATTTTTTTTTATTCTTCAGTTACAGTTGACATATGACATGCTATTGGCTTCAGGGAAACAGCATAGTGATTAGACATTTATATAACTTACCAAATGATCACCCCCAATAAGTCTAGTGCCCATCTGACACCACACAGTTGTCACGATATTATTGGCTAATTCCTTATGGTGTGCTTTATATTCCGGTGACTGTTTTTTTTTTGTTGTTGTTGTGGTTGTTGTTCCGTGACTGTTTTTATAACTGGTAATTTGTACTTCTTAATCAGCAAGGGAATATCGTGATATGGATTGCTCAGGTCCACCTTCCAGGACAAAAGAATCCGGAGAGGCAAAGGAATGGCTTAAAATTTTAAGCACAGTCCAAACTTAGCATTGTCACGTGGTCCTAGGGCACCTGGAGGTCAAAGGTTAAAGTTCAGTTTTTAGCACGGGTTTCTCCCCAGACAGTGCACAGCAGGGAAGCTCAGATTAGAGAAGTATTCCCAACACACAGCTCCCCCCAGCCTTTCTCTCGGCTTCCACCACGCCTGCCTGTCGCCCTCTCAGCGACCTGGAATCCTGGGAGGGCCTTCAGAGAGGGTTTGGCTCCTCCCTTGGACCTGGCAGGAGCTGCAGGGCCCTCCTTGGAGGTCTGCAGAACCCTAGTGTCTGGAGATGGAGGAGCAAACGTCATTGCTTGGACAGCACGGGTGTTTCAGAGGCCAGCCCCTGAGACCAAGCAGAGCACAGGCCTGCGAGGCTCCACCTGGGGCTGGGACTCTGCGGAGTCACGCTGGTGGGAAGAGAAACAGGGAACCCCAGCATCTGGGCTTGCTCGTGGGGTCACAGCAAGGAAGGCAAGGGCCCGTGATGGACGGGGCTTCAGAGGGAAGCAGAAATGAGAGCCTGGCCAGGGTGTATGTCAAGGCCTGGGCACCCCACGTGAAGCACCAGTGCCCCGGGCTCTCCCACTGCTGGGAGCTGCTGGGCTCAGAGAACAGGGCTGAGTCCCAGGAGGGCGAGGCTGCCCTGATGGTCCTTGAGGGCTCGGACCAGGCTGCCAGCTGTTCCCCACCATGGTCCCATGCCCAGTCTGCCCCTCGGCCCTCACGGTGCCCTCACAGCCACACTCAGATCTCCACGCCCATCCTCCCACCTGTCAGACTCAGAGCACAGAGAGTGGGGTGGATGTGGGTGTGGTTATGGGTGTGCAAACTCTGATCACACTCCACAGACGCACGGGGCTCGGAACTCCAAAGTTTGTCATTAGCCTGGTGGGAGAAGAGAGGCCGCTTGCCTGTGAGAAGGAAGAAAGAATGTGGTTACGCTGAGAGCCCGCAGCAGCCCGAGGCAGAACAGGCCCGGCTCTGCTTACTCCTCGGGCTGGACCTTCTGGAGCCTCGCTGTTCGCTTGGCACCGGCCAGCACCAGGAGGGTTTGGTTCATGTTAGGACAGACCCATGGGCAGCTTACCCTGACCGCGGGCCTGAGGACCCAACCCGGGCCCGTGCCTGGGGACACCTGGGCCAAGTGCATGACCTGGGAGCATAAACAGACGCATAAACAGACACGAACCCAGGGGACCCCCACACACTCTCGTAGTGGAGGGCAGCGACAGCAGCCTGTGTTAGGAGCCAAATCAAGGACCCATGACCGACCCTGGGCCTAGACACAGCTGCTCACTTACAAAGGTTTGCAGCTCTCAACGAGAAAATGTCTGTCTCCTCAGTGAGCCCCCGGCCCACTTCTCTTTCTATGCCTGGGACCCTCCATTCCTGTCCTCTTCAGAGACAGGTCTCCTCTGCTCCAAGCGGCTGACACTTTGCACAACAGCTTAAGGCTCCCATATCGCACTGAGCAAAGGGGCTGGAGGACGCTGGGGTCTCCTTCAAATATCAGTGGTCTGTAGGTCCCCAGAGAGCCAGGTCACAAGACACTTACATATCCACCTGTCATTCACACAGAGACTTTAAATACTACTTACAGCTAGCAATTTGCAAGTGCCCCGTGGCTGGTCCTGACTGTGGCCTGGAATATTCCTCCTGTGTCCTGGTAACTGAGGTAGAGGGGGCCACTGAAGGCCCAACTCATAGGGCAGTGGAGCCTGGGCAGAGGACAGGGAAGGAGCTCCCCTTTTAAAAGAGACAGTGGTGAGTGAAGTGAGGTGCCAGGGCCTCTGGAGTAACCCTCACCCCCGAAACCAGCAGGCCCATTGCCCGCTGGGAGGGGACCTGCCCAGCTTCCATGCGGGTGCCTCTCAAATCAAGATTTTCCCCAACTCCATCACGAGCACCACCAAACTGGCTGCCAAGCCCTGCTGAGAGGTTTCTTGGGGTGCTGACATCGATGGCGTTTACACAGTGATCTTTCTGGCCAGCCTCCCTCCTACCCCGATTCCAGTCCTCCTTGTTACTTCTCGCCTCCATGTCTTTCCTCAACATAGCTGCAAAATTCATCCTCAGAAAGCCTCGCTCTGCTCATCCCCCACCCAACCTTCAGTGGCTCATGATTGGTTTTCAAATAAAGTCTAAGCCCATCACCTGTGCAGCTTCCCCTCTCCCAGACACGCACGCATCCCTCTTGGAATCCCACCCCATGTGCATGGGAGGTTATGGCTGCCTGCCTCCAGAAAATAACCCCAGCCGATGACGAAAATCACAGGGCTGTAGGTGGATGGACACAAAGTCCCCAAAGCCACACCTGCCCCTTGCCCCTCACCCCTAACACCTAAGTAAAGAGATGCAGGCGCCCCTCCCCTAACGCACCCCTTAAACAGTCCCTGCCTCATGTCCCTCCCCG
>NW_006436283.1:5223597-5226755 GCF_000325575.1 Pteropus alecto | reverse complement strand
ACCATGAATGAGCTTGTCTAGGATGCTGGGACAGGAATAACTGAATGGCTGGCCCGGGCCACAGCTCCTGAACTCTGCTATGGGCAATCCAGGACACACTCCTACCCTCTGTCACCAGGAGCTGCAGGGCTCCTAGGATGTCCTGGAGACTCTGCTCTAAATGATCCACCACTTCATGAATCCATTTGATACCAACCGCTTAAGGTCTACTGAGTACCAAAGGCAGGGGGCCACGTGTCTGTGAGACCAGCCTTGCCTTCAGGAGTGCCTAGATTAGTAGGGGTGTGCGAGGAAGGCTTTCCCATGATGGGACATCTTGGGCGCAGACCGACAGGTCAGGGAGAAATGAGAACCGATCCACACTAAAGGGTCAAGTTCGAACACCAACTAACCAGGCGTCATGTGCTGCAAGGTGAATATCGGACGGTAAATATAATTATATTCACATGAGCTCGGGCCAGGCTGCATCAACAAAAGTGAAACTACCTGGGAGCTGTAATCAGCATGCACGCCTCCTCTCAAACGCAGCGCGGCGCTGGGTAGGGGCGTCCCCAGCCTTCCCCCGACCCCGCCCCTGGAGCCGCCGGTTGATAGCCCGCGGGCCGGGCCTCGGGCGCCACCTGCTGGTCGCGCTGCGCAGCGGCAGCGGGACCCCAAGCGCCGGAGCGCGGGTCCCAGCGATGCCAGACTTCGCGCAGCGGGCGGCGTTTCCAGATACCGCTCCCGGTGGGAGCCTAACCCCGACGGCTGGCGACCTTGGGGGACCAGTCCTGGGGTAGGAGCAGGAGGCCGGGTCAGTGTTGCTTAGGGGGCCCGCCTGCCCCCTCGGGAGCTGACGCTGCGGTACCGCACGCCCTTGTGGGACAGCCCGCTCCGGGCCCGTGTAGTTTCTTGGGGTGGCGGGACGGAGGGAGGAGCCTGTCAGGGTCCGAGCCGGGGCAGTGGAGGGGGAAAGTAGTGGGTGGAGCCTAAGGAGGAGCTGTTCCTGCGCTGTCCCTCGCCTGCCACTGGCCCCAGCTCACCTCTCGTCCGGAGAAATGACGGGCACGCCTGGCGCCGCTGCCACCCGGGATAGCGAGACTCCCCAGCGCTCCCCGCCCTGCAGTCCGAGCTATGACCTCACGGGAAAGGTGGGTGGGCACTGCGCCCAGAGATGGGGACTCCCGTGCCTGCTCTGAGGGCCACCCCTCCCGCGCCCTTCGCCCTGAGACCTTGGCGTTCCCGGACCCAAGAGCCTTTCTGGCTGCGTCTGCTTTGGACTCAGCCCTTCCCTCAGGCTGCAGAGTGGGGAGGGAGGGTCGAAACACAGCCCCTGGGCCCATCCCAATTTCCAGGGATCTGGGATGGCTCATCTGAGACTGGAAGAGGAAGGTCGGAAGTGACTCCCCATCCCAATTTTCTTCTGCCACACGCCAGCTAATCCGAGCCCCCGGAAATCCCATGCTTCTCGGCAAGGGTTAACTCTACTGGGTACAGGCACCCGAAGTACTAAGAAATAGGGATGCCTAGACACCCAGAGAGGACGCCCCCTGGCGGCCGAGCTACTTGCGGTTAATGCCCTTTTCCCAGCTGAGCTCTCAGCTGAGACTTGGCATCCAGTTTCAAGGCCTTAGGCTCTAAACTCTTTAGCTCCCCGGGTGCCCACCCCCCAAGTCCTATCTCTTCCCCTTCCGCCAGTTTCTCACACCTTCTTCCAGAAAGATGTTGCTAGCCAGAATGCAGGCCCACCTGCGAATTTTTAGAACCCGAGAAAGATCTCAGTGGTTAGTCACAAATTCCCCACCTGGGAGAGCACACCTCAGCTCTCTGGGCCTCCGAGCGTCCGCAGGGTGGCCCTGTACAGAAGCAGGTGAGGGTGGCGGTGGACATTGGTCTGTCTGTCCTCCCTCCGTGCCCTTGGAGCAGGCAAATCCCAGGAACTCTGAAAGAGGTGCAGAAGGAGCGCAGACCCACTCTTCATCTAGGCTTGGGAATAAACGAGGGGGCTATCCTGTCTCATGCTACATGGCCTTGAAGGAGACCTGCCTCTTTCTGTGCCTTGCTTTCCTCCCCACACATGGGGGCTCACTCTCCATAGGAGCCCATGGCCTCCACCCCCATTGTTTCAGAGGAAGCCACTTTACAAGTCACCCGCCCAGAGCTGTTGAGATAGGCGTCCTGTGTGGGCTCTGGGCAGGAAATGGGCCCCTGCGCCTTCTGTGGGAGGGGCACCGCTGAGGGCCAGCCCCCATGCTGGTGGGGACCACCTGACCTCCTTGCCAGACAAGCCAACTGAGCTGTTTGCCTAGGAGGTGGCGAGGCTGGTCCGCTGGTTGTGTTTAGTGGATTTGCCCGGCTGGGTAGGTGGCTGGCATCGTTTGCTCAAGGCAGCTGTGATCTGTCAGGTATACAGGAGCTCACTCTCCCTCCCTCCCTCCTTCCCCCATGGGGGCTGGGACCTAGGAGCCAGGGAGCAATGCAGGCTCCAGAGGGCCGCCCAGCCCTCCATCGTTCCCCGGGGCCAAGCAGCACCTGTGGAGACTTGGCCGCTGGCCTTCACCAGCCTGCGTGTCCCAAGACCACCCCTGGAGATTGAGTCCAGGACAGAATGGGAGGAGGCTGGCAGGAGGTCCTTGGATTGGATTAGAGGGGATGGGGGCTACCAGCAGGCGGTACCCAGTCCTGCACCGCTGTGCTGGAGTCTTAGGTCGTTCACGCCAGCATTATTGGTCCTAGCCATTGACTGACTTTAGAAAGGCCTAGCCACAGTGGAGACCATACCACAGAAGGGTTAAGGAATCGTCCCCAAGTCCCCAGTAAAACATTTATGAGCCAGGACCCCAGCCTTCATACACCTTTTACTGAGCCTCCCACTTCTCCACCAAAGTTAGTTAATCCCAACATCCCAGGCACACAGCAGGGAAGCCTTCGGGCGCCACTGTCAAGGTCAGAGCCTCAAAAATAACTGAAACCTAGTCCCTGCTCGACCCATGATGTGACCAGCACGCTGGGAAAGTGCAGCATTGGGGCCAGACGTCTGTTCTCCGGGATTAAGGAATGACTGGACAGAGGGCTGTCCTCTGCCACCCCATGGCCCCCAGAGAAGGGGAGGAGAGGCTGGCCAGGAGCGGGACACACCCCACCGCCCCACACTCCCTGCCCTGCAGGGGCCCAGTGAT
>NW_006436283.1:5214307-5223548 GCF_000325575.1 Pteropus alecto | reverse complement strand
ATGTCTCCCCAGCCGGTGTAAATTTCAACCTTCCCTAACTCATGCAACCTCTTTATAAACATAAAAGGTCATTAGAAATGTCCAAATAAATGTTCTGAAAAAGACCTCAAACAATAGTGATTTTAGAATCAAAAGACAGTGCCCACCCGCATCAGCCCCCAACACCGTCCTCAGGTGGGACTCCCATCCCCCAGCCCCAGTATTAACTCTTCCCTTTCCTAGCAGCCCCATACACGTGTGCCTGCCATTGGGACGCACACAGAGGGAGGGAATCGGCTATGGCGTGGCAGGGGGCAAATGTGTCTGAGACAAATGTGGTTCTCTAGGGCCACCCAGCTCATCTGGGGACCTGCTGGTGCTGAGGTCTCAACTCAGGCTTCCAGGAAAGTGGGTGAGGACAGGAGGGTCCCAGGGAGGGCCTGAGAGGTGAGAGCGTGGAGCAGAGAAGCAGGAGAAGGCAGCAGGCTTTCCCGAAGCAGGTGCCCCTCAGCGCTGTGAGCATCTTTTCCTTGCCCTCTGTCCCTCTTTCTAGGGCCTGTCTCCCTGGAAGCCCAGAAACTCACCCCGACTCCCCATTAACTGCCTCTGCCCCCATCTCCTAGGTGATGCTTCTGGGAGACTCGGGCGTTGGGAAAACCTGTTTCCTGATCCAATTCAAAGACGGGGCCTTCTTGTCCGGGACCTTCATAGCCACCGTCGGCATAGACTTCAGGGTGAGGTGGCTGCAGGCTCTGCCTCCAGCGAGCCAGGGGCTACGGCTCAGGCGCAGAGGCGCTGCTCTCTCTTTGCCTACTCCTGCTCCTCAGGACGACTGTGGCTCATGGCCTGGAGGGCAGCAGGGGTGCTCCCCAGGGACCACAGAGGTGGCCAGATTAGAGGAATCTAGACTTGGTGGGCTTCCTGACACCCTACAGGATATGAGAAATGAGAGACGGGTGAGCTGAGCTTCCTGGCCCTCAGTCCCCTTGCCCATTGCCCTCCCACCTGGGCCCCGTGGGCAAGGCCTCAGAGGTCCACCAGTCTTTCGGGAGTTCCCAGGAAGCACTGCACTAGGTTGAAGAGCTGGGCTGGCCAGGTGGGGAGAGAGCAGCTTGCCAGGGTCCCTCCTTTCACCTTGATGAACCCACCTGTACAAACCTGCATCAGGAGTGCCAAGCGCTCTGAGCACCACACACCCAAAGGGTCCGGGAGAGTAAGGGTCTAATCCTGGCAGCTGGGGGAGAGGGAGACAGTAACAGAGGCTTGTTGCATCTCTCCCAATGAGAGGGGAACGAAGCTTCGCTCGGGAGAATCTGTGGGCAGCTGCAGATCTGAGACCCTCCGAGGTCCCCAGGATGCTTGTTGGCATCTCATCTCTAAGGGCTCGGCTGCGGGATGGGACTGAGCTCTGTGAGAGGCAGACAGAAACGAGGAAAGGGCAGGGCCCCCAGCGCCCAGCCCTGTGCCACCTGCTGAGCCCCGGGGAGAGCCGGGTCTCAGGCTCCCGCACGCTGGCGTGTGGTGTGAGGAGCAGACGGAGTTGCCAGAGCACAGGGCTCCACGGTGTGGTATCTGGAGTCACCTGGCTGGAGACATCTCCGGGGCTCACGCCACCGCCACCGCCTCGAGCCCTGGGGAGCGACCGGGACGGGATGTTTGCTCCTCGGTAGGATGTCAGCAGAGCACAGGAGCCAAGCCTCGCCTGCCCTTCACACCACCTCTCGCTCTGCCCTTTTCTCTTTCAGAACAAGGTGGTGACTGTGGATGGTGCGAGGGTGAAGCTGCAGGTGAGATCAGATGCTGCTGGGGAGGAGGGAGGATAAAAGGGCCTGCCCTCCCTCCTCACCCAAACCACAGGAGGCCTGCGGCTCTGCCCTCAGCCTGGGGTGATTTCCTGTGGGGCCCAGGAAACGGCTTTTGTTTATTCGATGTCTGCAGAAAAAGCAGTTTCAGGAACCCTCTCTTCTACCAAGGCAGTTCAAAGTTCCAGTTTCCCAGGCCTCATCTGCCGTTGGAAACTGGACACCCTCAACCCCCGGGCTGGGGAAGAGGTGGCAGCACTGAATGAGCTTGAGAACTCAGTAGCTATCACCGTCCAGGACGTTGTCAGATATTCAGAAGCCCATGAGAACCTAGAGGAGGAAATAGCTCGCCTTCCCACACATCTCCCATACCACAATGTGGGGCCCTCTGCCAGCACAGCCCCTGCCCCCTGCCCCCTTCTGATCTTTTGACCATCCCTTCCTAGATCTGGGATACCGCAGGGCAGGAGCGGTTCCGCAGTGTCACCCATGCTTATTACCGAGATGCCCAGGGTAAGTCCCACCTGTACCTGATCCCCTCCTCCCAGCCCCCTCGTGATATGTACCCTTCTGCCCCAAGTCCCCTGCGTGATCTCTCTCTCCCCCTGCAGCCTTGCTTCTGCTGTACGACATCACCAACAAGTCTTCCTTCGACAACATCCGGGTAGGTCCCTCTACCCATAGCAGGCAGGCAGGACCTACGAAGTTCAGGACTGCTTCCTGCTTTGTGGGAAGGGAGTGGTGTGTAGAACGCTGCTGCCCCCTAAAAATATCTGAGATGTGACTCAGAAGTAATAAGCTACTGCTAGGTATTTGACTGGCACGTGGGCACAGACGCCAGGCAGGCTGTCGGGCACCTCTGTCACCTGCTTAGCACTTGTGAAGTACACTTGTGAATCACTGACGGTGATTCACAAGTGCACTTCACAACTGAAGTTCAGAAAGTACCCAGCTCCACCCTGCACAATTACCCACAGAGACCAAGCAGAAAAGTCTGTCCGTACATCCAGCCCAAGTTGCCAGGAAGAGACTCAGGCAGACAGAGTAAGTGACTCTGTCCTCACAACCAAACTGTTGGAGAAGAGAGAGAATAATTCAACGATACAAGCGCTGACTCTGTGGGCAGGACTGTCCAGGTTGCACATGCTCTCTGACCTCAAGGGCTTGACAAGCCAACTGGGGGAACGAGACATGTAGACAGAAAACAGCTTACAGAGAGGATGGAAATCCAGAGCACTCATACTGCCACCTCCAACCCCAGGCTCGTGGCAGACGTCACCATTCGATCACAGCATTTGTGACCACTGAGCCCTCAGGTGGCCTTAGACTCCTGAACGGGATGCCCTAAGAAAGCACTGAGGACTACCAACCGATCGATGAGGCAAAGCTTCCGCCATCTCTATATTCCATAGACCTGGGAGTTGCACTATGTGGGGTTGGGGGCCACTCAGGACTAGAGAGGCCAGAACAGACACAGATGAGAGCACACACAGGGCCTCATGTTCGGGGGGACACTGAGTAGCCCGGGATAATCAAACAGGGCAGAAGAAGGAAGGGCAAAGGGACGGGGAGAATGGCAGGTGCTCAGCGTGGGCCTGAGCTCATTGTCTCCCCCAGGCCTGGCTCACTGAGATTCATGAGTACGCCCAGAGGGATGTGGTGATCATGTTGCTAGGCAACAAGGTGAGTGGCTTCATGGCAGGGGCAGCTCATCCCCGCACCTCCTCTCCCTCTGCCTCCGAATTAGCTCCAGCCAGCCTCAATCATCGCCCAGGAGCAGGAACTGGACCTCCTTCCAGCAAAGGATTCTTTCCAGTCCCCAGCTCAGGGGTCAGACCTTGCTGGAGGCTCAGCCCATCTTATCTGCCCTCGAAAAGCTGTGGAAATGGCCCCCTTCAGGGAAAGCTCAAGCTGCTGCTTTAGAGATCAAAGCCTGCCCACCCTATTAGATCATAGTGACTAGAGTCACGGGTTCAGAGCTACGACTAGAAAAGGTTAGCTCCAACTGTCACCGCTCTGAGGCTGAAGGGGTTACCCACCTCCCCAAGTGGGAGTGAGATCCAGGGTTGGGAGCTGGGGGACTCAGCCTGAACCGGGAGGGAACTCTGGCCCCATTCCAATCATACCGCTTGCAGTCCCACAGGCCACCAGCAGAGGGCGGGCAGTGCCTGCTCCTGGGGCAAAAGATGGGCCAGCAGGGGCAGGAGAGGGGCCAGCTGGGGTCAAGGCTTCCTTCCCCAGAGTGACCCACCTGGGCTTGACAGGCAGATGTGAGCAGTGAAAGGGTGATACGTTCTGAGGACGGAGAGATGCTGGCCAGGGTAAGTGACCGCCTGTGGACAGGGTGAGGGGTGGGGGCAGCTGGAAACTGGCCCTGAGGACAGTCTCTCTCTGGCAGGAGTACGGAGTGCCCTTCATGGAGACCAGCGCCAAGACGGGCATGAATGTGGAGTTGGCCTTTCTGGCCATTGCCAAGTGAGAGCTGAGCAGGGACGGGAACCGTGCAGGGCGGGGTGGCACCATCTGGGAATCCTGACCCAGCCCCTGGACCCAACGGCATTCTGCATCCTGAGGTCCATTTGCCCTGGTCCGTGGGAGTGGGGAGGATGCACAGGTCCTCGCTCCCTGCCCAGCCCATTGCTTCCTCCTCTTCAAGGGAGCTGAAACACAGAGCCGGGCAGCAGGCCGATGAGCCCAGCTTCCAGATCCGAGACTACGTGGAGGCCCAGAAGAAGCGGCCCAGCTGCTGTTCCTTCCTGTGAATCCCAAGGGGCTGAGACGAGGCTCCAGGAGCCCATGAGGATGCCTTCTCCCCCAGATCTGATAGGTTCTGAGCAGCTGAGCCAATGGGGAAGAGAGCTGGGGACCCAGTACACAGCCCCTTCCCAAGGGGCCTACCCTACTTCCTGTAGCTTCCCTGCACCCCAGAGAGGGTAAAATATTTATATTGTGTTTTAATGATACATAATTTAATACAAAAAAAGGGCGCCAGTGACCCTGTTCCCGCCCTCACTACAGCTGGAGAGGCCAAGAAGACCTCAGCCTTCATTTCCTCTAGCTCCCTAGGGACCAATCTTCCCCCAAATAACATGGGCCCTTGTGCTGTGCTGGGAGCTAGACCAAAGCTTATCTCTCATCAGGGAAGATAAAAAAATGTGGAGATCAGGCTGGGGCCCAGCTCCCTAGGAGGGGGAGAGAGGAGTAGCAGAGATTGGGTCTGTCTGGCTCCCTCTGGCCTTACCGGCCCCGCTCCGGGAGGTGTATTCCTTTTCCTCCAGCCCACAAGCACACGGGGGCACCGGGAAACATTTGGTTCTTATTCTCTGGACCTCAGATCCAGGGAGTCCCTCCTTCCTGAATCCCTGATCTTACCTACCTTTCTGCCTATGACCCTACACACCTAAGGTCATAGCAAGGGAAAGGTTGTTTTCCTGTCCCAACCCTTCGGCAGGTATGCAGCCCACAGGCTACTTGTTCCAGTAGCCTTAGTGCTTCCACTAGGTAAGGAGCCAGATGAAAAGAAACCCCTGACTCCTAGAGCAGGTTGGAAGAAAATCTGAGAAAACCTCACTCTACACGTGTCCCCCTAAACCAAACGCTGCCTCTCACCTGACCACCCATGCCCTTTTCTTCTGAGACAGACACCAGGGCCCAAACTGCTTTATCTCCCCTCCTTTTGAGCCAGGTTAGGGAATGAGAGGTCATCCATTTCTGGGTAAACCAACAATGACATGTGCAAAACAAGGTCACGTGGGTAAGCCTGGGGTGGGGAGAGAGAGGGGCAGCAAGGAGTTTATGTGGGGCCAAGGTCATGTGTCTCCCAAAGCCCCGACCTCAGCAACCAGAAGGGAATAGGAGACATGCATGTCCTGACCTAGAGGCTCTCCAGGCCAGGGGTGGGAGAGAGGGGCGAGAAAGAGGTATGCACTGAACATGTCTGAGGCTTTCAAGGCAGAAATCTTGCTGTCTGAGTAGTCGGCAGCTCCAACTTGGGCCTGATAAGGAAGCTCTCCAAGGCCTCTCCCAGGCAGAATAAGGAGGAGCCTGACCTTGCCCAAGGCAGGTCGCAGGGGATCCAATCACCCAGGCTGCTCTGGGCCTCTAGCATTTGTGTTTTCCAGAATTAAATTGCAATATTTTGGAAAGTACACCCTGTCCACTGCTTCTTTGAGACGCGCATGGGAGGGGGGAGAAAACTTAGCGTGTGTTGGAGGAACTGTCGTTGACTTCCAAAATTATTTGGTCCTCATCCTTCAGTGTCCCCAAGTGGTCACCTCACCCTTGACAGATTGCCCCCCAGCCTGTGATCAGCCTCTCACCTGTAAGGAGCTGAAAGAAGGCCTATCTTACCGTCCTAATCGAGTTTTCTTTCTCTATTGAAGAAAGCTAAGCTTCCCTTCCCTGTAGCCTGTACCCAGATTGGTTACCTGGCTCTGTTCTGCCTCTCGCCACCCCAACTCCCTAGCCAAATGCTGACGCCAATGCCCAAGACATTGCCCTAGGACGGCCCGTCTTCAGTGGGCAGCCCCTGCGAAGCCTTGGACTCTGCTGAGCCCTCACACTGTCCTTGTGAGAATCAGAGCACGCCCCCTCCCACAAGCGGATCCTGGGATAGCACAATTTGACTCCACAAACAGGAAAATGTTATTCAAGCAACTCTGTTGGGTCGGAGATAGATATCGGTCTTATTCGTAAGACCGCTGAAACCTCGCCGCCCCGGAGCGGGAGCGGTTTCCCGGCAACGGTTGCCCCCCACCTCACCCTACCCCCACCCCCACCCCCACCCTCACCTGCATTGGAGACCCCAACCCTAACCCTAACCCTAACCCTAACCCTAACCCTAACCCTAACCCTAACCCCCCCACCCCCACCCTCACCCTTGCATTGGAGTTGCAAAGTTTGGCTAAGGTTGTTAAAGCATTAGGATCCTTTACCCATGGGTTGGCTCTCCTCAAGCGCCGCCACAGGTGGGGGACAATCAGAACCGAGCCTGCTGGCCCGTCTGCTCAGTACCGAGAACTCGCCCCGCCCCCCGCCTCAACTCAGGCCACTTGGTAACAAACACTTCCACTTCCTGAGCCCTCTTTCTTCTCCCGCCGCGGGGCGCCGCGCGGATCGCAGGGCCCCGCCCCTGCGCATTCCCATTGGCCGGCGTCGTTCGCCGACCAGAGCGCCCCTTGGCCGTGGCCCCTGATTGGCCCGGAGTGATTTACACCTCTGCGCGGCCCCGCCTCCTGAATAAGGGTCCGGGGTGGTTCTGGAACTCTCAGACGCGGCGCGGGGCGGGGATTGGCTTCTTCCTCGGCTCATAGCAGTTCGCGGCTGCAGTTCGTGGGACACCTGCTAGTTCCTCCGGCGCGGGGGCTTCTTGCCGCGCTCTCTCCAGCCTCCCGGTCCGCAGGGCTGGGTAAAGGGCTGGACCGTCCGGTCTCCGATCCCTTTACAGGACTCCGCGTCGCGCCGCTGAGCCGTCGCAGGGCGAGATGAGCGCGGACGCAGCGGCCGGGGCGCCCCTGCCCCGGCTCTGCTGCCTGGAGAAGGGTCCGAACGGCTATGGCTTCCACCTGCACGGGGAGAAGGGCAAGGTGGGCCAGTTCATCCGGCTGGTGGAACCCGGCTCGCCAGCCGAGAGGTCGGGGCTGCTGGCCGGAGACCGGCTCGTGGAGGTGAACGGCGAGAACGTAGAGAAGGAGACCCACCAGCAGGTGGTGAGCCGCATCCGCGCGGCGCTCAACGCCGTGCGTCTGCTGGTGGTCGACCCCGAGACGGACGAGCGGCTGCAGAAGCTGGGCGTCCAGGTCCGGGAGGAGCTGCTGCGCACCCAGGAAGGGCCCTCGCAGGCCGAGCCGCCGGCCGCCGCCGAGGCGCAGGGGGCTGGCGACGAAAATGAGCCACAGGCCGCCGCGCCGGAACCGGGGGAGGCGGAGAAGAGCCATCCGGAGCTGGTAAGTGCTGGCTGGGGCGGGCGGCGAGGCTGGAACGGGGTGGGAGGGGCGGATCAGGGAGAAACCTGTCTTTTCTGAAACTCGATCTTCGAGGGGGAGACTGCTTTCGCCAGCCTGCCGGGCGCACTGGTAGGCGCGGGCTTGGGGCTGCGTCCCGCGACCCCCACCCCCTCTCCAGACTGGGCTGGGACTCTGAACTACTTCGCCACCTGCGTCTCCTGTCCCGTGCCCGTTGGGAGTGGCGGTGAGAGAGGGCGGCTCAAGGGAGTCCAGTCCCCCTTTCCTCGGCTCCGTTGGTGATGTCTGCTCCCGTTTTCCTAATCTCCTAATGCCGCCACCCTCGAGGCCCGCTTCTCCGCCAGCCGTCCCACGGGTGCCAGCTTCTTCCACGGCCCCTGTGGGTGGTCGGAAACTGAAGCTGGGGTGAAGCGAGCGTGGCCCCGACTTCAAAGAGCTAGAGGAATAACAACCCCTGTTCTTTGCGGAGCCCCCGCTCTGGGAGGGGAGAGGTCGCAGGCTACTGGTGTGTGTATCATTAACTTCAGCCCGGCTGGACTTCACCCTCCTCCTGAAGTCCGGTGTGACTTCTAAGAAAGAGAGAGGAAGCCCCACTGTCTCAGGGCGATATGAGGGGTGGGGGTGGGGAAGAGGTGCAGAGGCCTCTCCCGGGTGGTGGCCGCGGCTCTGCCGCCCAGGAGGATTTATGATTCTTAGGAATGTGAGGAGTAAGCACTAGCTTGTATCTGGGAGTGGGAGGGAGGACCTTGGAGGAGAAAGATGGCTCGGGGAGAGAGAGCAGGGAGTGGTCCCGTGGCGCTGGGCCACCTAGGGGCTGGCAGAGCACACTGTGGGCAGGTGGTCTTGTCCTGGCATTGTCTGCCTCACTCCCATCCCGGGACAGCAAGCAGGCTGGTTGCTTTTTGCCCATGTTCGGTGTTTCCCCAAAAGATCTCAGTTTGGATCAGCTGCAGGAGGGGAAGTGGCAAAACTGGAATTGTGCTGAGCCTCCTGTCCCCAGAGAGTGAATGGGGAGGCCTTAGGGTGCAGACTGGGGAGCAGGGCCTGGTTCTCCCCGTGGCCCATGTGGCTTGCACCAGCTCTCCACCTGGTGGCAGCTTGTGGCACAGGTGTCCATGGTGCCAGCAGGAGCCTCCCCTGGACAGAGAAACGGCACAGTTCGGCCTTAAGGTAGAGGGTAGAGCCCGAGAGGACCAACTGGTTTGGTGGAAGTGAAGGAAGTGAGGTCACAAGTAGCCGTGTCCAGCGGGAGTTGGGTGCCGGGAATGCCAGGCCCGCCAGGCTCCCACTTCCTGCCACCGCCAAGCTGGCATTGGCAAAGGTGGGGCAGGGGTCGGAGCATCCTAGTCAGGGGTCAGACACTGGAGAATTGGAACCCATGACCTCTGGTCCTAGGCAGAAATCCACTTTGAACTTTGTGCTGAGGGCATCGAGTTTCCATACCTCTGGTTTTTTGGACTTTGGCACTCGCACAAGTAGCGTGTACCGCCCCCGCCC
>NW_006436283.1:5187650-5214275 GCF_000325575.1 Pteropus alecto | reverse complement strand
ACATTCAGCTCCTCCCATTGCCCTTTTGGTTCTGCTGCTGGGTGCCAGAGAGCCTGGCGGGGGGTAGAGGGAGTGGAGGACCTAGCACACGCTGCCGCACCCCCCCATCTCCCCCGCCACCTCTGCCCCCCGGTCTGAAAAGGCAGCAGCACTTGGCTTCCTGCTCTCTGGATGAGCACCGAGTCAGGTTCCCTAGGCGGTGGTATGACACCTATGTTTGTGTGTACTTTGCTAAGCCGGGAGAAGGGAGTAGACCCACCCTACCCAGTCTCCTGGACGCAGTCACCAGGCCTCCTGGGGTTTCAGGTCAACAAACAAATCACAGAACGTCTCTGAGCCTTGGTTCTCCCATCTGTAAAATGGGGGCCTTGGATTACACAGCAATACCTGCCTTTCCTAGAATTTTATAAATAATGGAAGTACTTGCGCCCATACAGGATACCGAATTGGGTCCCTTTGTGCCCAAGCATTTGAATCGCTGTTCTGTGCAGCCACCGCCTTTAGCCTTATGCATAGCTAGTCAGCACTGTTACATCCCACTATGAGGAACTTCCCGTGAAATCTGGTATGGTGGGCATGCAGGTGACCCATCCTGTCACTGCAAAAACATTTTAATAAACATCATAAGTTATTTTTTTTTTTTCCTGAAAGGTTTCTCTTAGGTAAAGCATTTCGAGTTTTACTAATTCGTTTTAGGCTGAATTTGTTTGTAAAGTGGGGGCTGTTACGGCCTTTTCATTAGTCCTCCTAAGTGAGAAAGGTGTTACGCGGAAAAGTGCCATGTGGCGGGCGACATCCCACTGGGAAGACCAGCCTGGGAGGACGGTGGATACAGGGCAGAGGGTGCCCGCAGTACTAGTCTAGAAGGGGAGGGAGGTGCACTTCCAGCGCTGCCCACCTTTGCTGATGGCGTTCCCCACCAGGAGCAGCAGCACCCCTTTCCACAAACTCAGAGGATGGGACCCAAACCCTTGACCTTGGTGCCCGGCACATGAGCCCACAGTGGTGGCTGGCCGGGCCTCAGCCGGCTCAGCTGTACTGGCCGGGCCACCTCCAGCCGAGTTTCTTAACCTCACTAAGCCTCCATTTCCTATTGTGTAAGTTGGGGTGATAGCAGCCGCCTCTAGAGGCTGTGGGATTACACGAGGATGTTCGTAAAGCTCAGTGCCTGGCACTAGGTAAGTGCTCACCATTTGAATACAAAAATATTTCACAGCGATCGTTACACGCCCATCCATGGGGCAACCAGCCCTGGATCCGCGTCCCGCCTTTGGCAAGTGTGGCTGTGGCCACACTTGGCACTCAGGACAAGCTCAGTCAGGGGTCACTATTGTTGAACAATCATATGTGGTTCCAATCGAGCACGTTCCCTTTTGTGTCCACCTCACCACACACGGGGGGGTCCAGATTCCCCTCTGGCACACTGTGCTCACTCAGCCTTTGAAACTTCACGCGTAATTTCTACCTCAGCCCCATCTCCACTGGGCGCACTCCCCAAGACCACCCTCCTCCCGAGGAGCCTTTCCTCGCCTCCTCTGCTCCCCGTCCTTCCATCTCGTATCACTGTGAACACACGCTATTTAAATCACCTGTTTATGATCTCTATCACTGCCTGGTGAGTGCCCAAGGCAACAGCTGTGGCTTATTTGTGTTTATAGCCCCAGCAATGTCCTCTGCACGGAGTAGGGAGGGGCTCGATCAATATTTTTTGAATTAGTGAATGAATGCATCACAGCCACTAAGGACCTTTGTCCTAATCATCTCAGTCCAGCACACCTGCACCTGCCTACCATCAAGCACACCCAGAGATCAGAATTCCAGACAGAAGCACTTTTTCTTGCCTACTAGTACCTTCCATTTTATAATTAGCCAAAAGTCTGTGCTTAGGGATCAGCCGGATCCATGAGTGAATCTTGGCTCTGCCAGCCTGCTGGATCCGGGCCTCTAAATTGTTCCTTGTTCCCTACGAGCCTCAGCTTCTGCATCTGTGAAATGGGGACACTAGCACTCACCCTGCAGGGTTGTCGGGGGGATTCAATGAGATGACGGGTGAGTATGTGTGTAAGTGCCCAGCTTGGGGTGGGTTCCCACCAGACCTGATCCTGATCTCAGAGGCAAAGATGGTGCAGGCACCCCAGGTCACAAGCTGGTTGGGTGGGCACAACCAGCTGGCAGTCTACCACCCTCTTTCCCATTTCTGGGAAGACAGTAGGGTTTGAGCCGCAGGATGTTGGATTTGAGATGGACAGTGTACGTGAGCTTTTGTGTTGGTTTCTCCCCTTAAGCCACATATTTGGGATCTCTCTCTCCCCTAGCTTAGCCCTAGTTCTTACCTTCAAGGGTGTGTCTTGGAACCCCGCTCACTGTGAATCCAGTGTCTGTCTATATGTCCATTTGGCTACAGTTGGTTTGCTTGGGGGCCTCACTGTCCAGCCGGGTGTCTCTGCTCATCCCAGGGGCATAAATTTAGGCTACTTGAACCATCTCCCTGCAAGGTCCAGGTAGCCGAGCCCTTTGGGCAAGGACTCCCAGGTGCTCCTGTCCCTCGTGTTGTCCTGATGGAAGGCCTCAGCTCAGAAGGGGCGGGCTCCTGGCCCCATCCCTTCCCCTGTGATGGGCTAGCGGGCAGTCTGGTGACCAAGTCTCTACCTCCACCCTCAGGTCCTGTGAACCCACCCTTGCTATTTCAGGGCTGCCTTACAGCACAAAGAGCCTACTGAGAGGCTGACCTTGTCTTTTAGCCTTGGCTTTTCTTCCCCATCACTCCATCACCATGTCCCCAGACCCCTAGGCAATATTTAGGTCTCTGTGCTCTAAAAAAGGACGAGTGATACAGATTCCCTGACGTCTACGTCCAAGGGCTGCTCTCGGCTGGGTGATTGAGCTCCAGCCTCTCCCTGTGTCCTGTTATAAGGTCATGGGGTGGGGATCTAGAAAAGTGTTTGGGGCTGACAGCCTAAAGGTTGAGAGTGAGACCTCTAGGATGTATGCCGGCCATTGCCACAGCCACTGGCCACATGTGAAGACCTAGTACAAATAAAGAGATGTAAAATAGCCTATTCATAATTTTTAAATGGATTCCATGTTGAAACGATAATATTTGAGATATCTCGTGTTAAATAAGATCTTATAATTAATTTCTCTTGTTTCTTTTTACTTTTTAATGTGGCTGCTGGAAAACTTTTAATTACCTATGTTTAAAAACAAAATTCAACCAAGTAAATTTGAAGATAAAATTGGCTTTATTAAGCACTTTACGCATTGGGCAGCATCCCATCTAGCAACTAGAGAGGTGCTCCCAGGGACCGCACAAAATGAAAGGCTTTATGGGAAGGCTTTATGGGAAGGGGTGGGGCAAAGGAGCTACTGACAAGAGAAAATGATTATTTGGGGGCCTGACATCTTCAGGAAGTGTTTTTATGCAGATTTCCTCTTCTTTTCTATGAGGGATGGAGAGGGCCCATGTAACAGATTACCTTCCTTGAGCTTGACCAGGAAACTCCAGACCCATTAAGATGATATTTGTCGGAAAAGTTGAAGCTGCCGTTAGATTGTGCACTGAATCGAGGTCTGGTAGGGGCTGTTAGCGTGAGTGACGCCATTTTGAGCCTATGATTTTCTTTGACACATGCATGTCTGGCATTACATTTTCTATTGGGTAATGCTGGTCTAGATATGAGTTCAGAGCCTGCCTTCTGTCAGCTGTGCTAGAGCCATTTACATGCTCTCTTTGAACCTGAGTTCCTTCATCTGTGAAATGAGGGCAGTAATACCTTCCTTGTAGGGTTAAAGTTGTGTTTTAACAAGAAAACACTCATAAAACCCCAGTGTAGTGCTTGGCATATATAAGTGCTCAGTGAACAGCCACTGTTTATTTCGATAGAGCCCCAATTTCACAAGCTCCCGAAGGTCCTTATAAGTAGCCCCTTGGGCTAGCCCACAGGAGTTAAATCCAGCAACTTCTGGGAGGAGAATGAGGGATGAGGAGGGCTGACGATGGAGTGCTTGCTGGGCAGGCAGGCATGGGGTGGCCGGCCTGGATGGTGTCCAGCCAGGCAGCAGCCCACGTACCAGCCTGCTCCATCCCAGCCTTGTCTAGCCCTGGGGAGACCTGAGCCAAACTCTCCCTCGGGTGGGTCCCTGGACAGCAGAGGGGGAATCTGGCTCAGGGACCCTGCTTGGGGGGTTGGAGAAGCAGCCCCCACTTTAGCTTATGTCTCCCTTGTGGATCCCACCTTGCTAGGCTCCAGAAAAGTGCTTTCCCACTGAGAAATAGGAAGTCTAAGGTCAAGGGCTAGGAACAGCTCCCTTTTTCACAAATGGAGGTATCTAATATTCCTCAGCCTGCACAGAGCTGGGGGAAGACCCCACAGGGTGAAATGGAGCCACATCAGGGCCATAGGACATGAGTGGGTGGCAGCCATGCCCTCTGTACCTCCCCTTGGGTGAGGAGAGGATCCTTCAGCCTAGAGCCGTGGATGCTGGCCAGTGGTCTGAGCTCCTAGTCACCTCCCAGCCTGCCCTAAGGACAATGCCCCCATGTTACCCAGTCACACGTCACCCCAGGCAGGGCCAGCTCTCTTCATCCTGGCTTCCTTAAAGAGCTGGCACCAGACCCAAGCCTGTGTCTCCAGAATCCCGTGGAATGGACTGAGTGCCTCTCAGAGCAGCCGTGGTTGCTAACCCCCTGCCCCACCCCCACCAGAGCAGCCAGGGCCCCTCCTCCCCACCGCCCCCATCTCCTTCTCTGGCCACCTTGTTGTTGGGGGCCGATTTCCCTGTGTGGGGCAGCCAGGCACCATTCTTAGGTGCATAAACAAGAGCCCTTGTCTGGGGCTGGGCTGGGGGAAGGGCGGTCTTGGGTTGCGAGGTCATTTCAATTGTTCCCCTGGCCACCCTGGTGATCACCCCACTCCTCCAGCAGGCCCTTCGCGGGAGGCAGCCTGGCCGTTTTCTATAGGCTCCTCACCATGGCACTGGCCAGGGAGGGGCTGGGCCCAGTGGGCGTTGGCCCCCAGCCACCGTCCCTGAGCCCTACCTGACAGGAGCAGGGAGCGGCCCTGGGCCTCTCCCCAGAGACAGTCACCGGGATTAGGGTATCGACTTTCCGCAGCTTTCCAGGTGGCTATTGGTGGTGCCTATTGAATTCCGTGCCCGCCATCCGCTCCCTGGGCTGCGTGGGTGGAGGTGAATGGGCGGCCACTTGGGGTGGAGCTGGACTCCCCCGGGGGAGAGGAGGCGATGGGGGGTGGGGGGCAGCCACGTCAGGCCCGGGATAGGGTTTGGGACAGCCCGAGAACCTAAGAGCAGGAGAAGCCTCATGACAGTCAGAGGCAGCTGTCCTGTCAGGTCTTTTCCCGAGAGTGGGTCTGGCGTTTTCTGGGAGTGAGAGGCTCAGACCCCTCCGGCCCCAGCCGCCCTGGCCCGTTCGCGCTGCCCATTGGCCACTGTTGTCCCACGTTGCTTTCTCCAGCTCCCGGGTCTCTGCCACTCCTCTCTGAGCGGACCCTGCATTTTACTTCTGAGCTGTCGTCGCCGGGAGTCCTGCCTGAGGCTCTGAACACTCTGGGGCTTGTTGAAGTGCCCCCCGGCCCTGGACCCCTCTAGCACCATGGCAGGCTCCCCCTGAACTGGGGGCCACACATCAGGCCCAAGATGGCCTGGACTTCCACTTACTCCTTTTCCTAGAGGCAGAACCCAGGCCCTGCCCCGGCTCTGGGGGTACATGCCCAGGAGCAATGGCGACCAAGCTCAGGCTAGGTGCCTGACCCCTCCTCAACTTCTCAGTGTCGGGCCAGCCCCACTGATCCCCAGGGAGGCTGCCCCCAGGGACTCCTGTTGGCACCAGCCTGCACCCAGGATGCGATGGGCTGACTCAGCAGCTGGAATGACACCTCCTGGAGACAAGCCGGGGGAAAGGTGGGAAGAAGCAAGGCTGGTCTCCCTGGAAGATGGGAAGCCCCCGCCCCTTCCTGTGGGAAGGGTGGTTAGCTCCAGGGCCTTAGAAATGAGGGAGCTACATGGGCCTCTGTAGGTGTCTGAACACTGAACTACCTGGGGCTTCCTGTCCCCCCGCCCAGCCACCCTCAGAGGGCAATGGGGTGGGGTGCCAGGGAGAAGGGAGCAGCAGGGCCCTGCGGCCCTCAGGCTGGGTGCCCATTTCTCCCGTCTTCATGGCTTGATGAAAACAAAGCGGGCCCTCCAGCTTTAATGACAGGTCACCAGACAAGGGGTCCCGGGGTGAAACGTGCTGAGGATCAGATCAGTGAGGGAAGCCCACCGCACGGAGTCCGCATCACAGGACAGCTAGCGCGGCCTGCCAGCCAGGAAAGCACATGAGCCCTCGCCCCGCAAGCCCAGCCCAGGCCTGCTCACTGCCTCGTCGCCTGTCCCAAGCCCACGCTGTAGCTGTGGCTGCATGAGGCCTTTTGAGCACCCGGAAGGAAGGCTGTGGTTTCGTCTGCTCCCAAGGGCCTCCCAACAGAGACTGCCGGAACCTTGGCGAGAGTGACCCCAGTGTTTGTGACTCGTGCTGAAGCCTCAGCTCCAAGGGCCCCCTCCCAGTCTGGACTTGGTCCCTGAGGGCCAGCCCACGGATGGTGGGAGGAACACGGGTTCCAAGTCAGAGACAGGGCTGGCGTTCTGGCCCCTCCCCTGTAAAGCCGTGTGACGTCAGGCAGTGGACATCACCTCCCGAGTCTCAGTTTCCCCATCTCAATGGCGGTGGGGAGCGGGGTGTGACCAGCCCCAGCCAGGTTGCTATGGGAAGGCTCCTTGGAGTGAGGGGGGCGGGGAGAAGCAGACACGGAGCTGCTCCCTCCCTTACCCGTGATTCACCCTGCCCACTTTCTCAGGGTGGCTGCAGAGCTCAGCCTGGCTGGGGCAGAAAGCTGAGCCTGCCCTGGTGGTGGCAGCTGGTCAGACCTGTTTCTGCTCACTTCGGCTGGGGAGGGCC
Organism: Pteropus alecto; assembly: GCF_000325575.1. Taxonomy (NCBI): domain Eukaryota; kingdom Metazoa; phylum Chordata; class Mammalia; order Chiroptera; family Pteropodidae; genus Pteropus; species Pteropus alecto. The sequence continues at coordinate 5,207,320 of NW_006436283.1, read as the reverse complement.
CAGCTGGCAGCTTTGCGGAGGGATTAGCTGGAGGGGAGAAGAGCCTCTCTTAGTCCGCGAACGACGTCCCAGGGGGCTGTGGCTGGCCCGGATAAGCAGGTACCCGCGGGCCTACTGGTGTGGGCCCTGCACTGAGAGGCAGGAGGGATGAGGAGAACTTGAGCGAATAGGGTGCCTGAGACCTGACCTAGTCCAGATTAGGGTCCCCGCAGGCCCGGCCATCACCCCTCCTTCCTGTCTTGGCCTCTCACACCCCCATCAACATCCTGAAACACAGAAAGATCCGCCCTGGCATTTAAAGGCAGGCAGTCACCCGCTGCCCGCCCACCCTCCCCCCGCCGAGAGTGGCGGGTGGGGACTGAGTCTAGCTGCAGTGGCACCTCCACCTGGGGCTGGCAAGTTGGGGCTGGTGAACCCTCCTCTCCTTCCCCACCCATCCCTTGCCATCTCTGCTCCCAGGTGGGGACTGGGGTTTCAGAGCACCCCACCCCACACCCCCAGAATCTCACTTCTCGCTTTCATTTGACTATTCACAGGAGGGGTCAGGTCTGCATAGGCACAGGGATTTTACAGTTGTCAAGTGTCCCCTGTAGGCGAATTACCTCACTGCCTCCCGGCAACCATGGGAGGCAGGTGGCACCACGAGTGGTCTATAAATGAGGGACCTGAGGCCCTGAGGAGGTAATTACTGCCCCAGGTCACATAGTGGGGAAGCTGGAACCTGGGCCAGGGTTCCAGTGAGCGACTGCCCATTGCCTGGCGTCCAGGGGTGACCCAGAGCTCGCAGGCTTCCTGCTGCGGCCCTGTGCCAGGCCTGGGAGGACGGGGAGAGGGACCCCTAGTCAGTCCTGGAGCTCGGGCTTCTGGCCAAGGTTTCATTTTCTCGCCCACTCACATGTGCTCCCCGCATCATGTACCCGTATCCTAACCCTGCAGCTTCTGAGCTCAGCTGCTTAAGTCAGACGGTGTAAACTGTTTCAGCTGAGTGTCCGAGTGCTCAGGAGAATCCGCCTGTGCCCTCTCAGGAGGTCGCCTGTCCAGGCCACGGCTGCAGCTACATCGTGCTCCCTTCAGCCCAGCCCTGCTTTTCACAGCCCCACCCCACGCATGCTCCTTGGGGACCAGCAGGTTCTCTGGGGTTCTGTCGCCACTGCCAGTGGGGTGTCCTTGTCCTGTCCGGGACCCCTGGCTGTGCTGCCCCCTCGTCCCTGGCTCCCTTTGGCTGGGCCACGTGGCCGGGTGGCAGAGACGGGGGCCGTGTGGGTAAGAAAGGGCTTTACTGTAAACATGCTGAGCAGCTTTCAGTAAACACCTGTCCCTGCCCCCCTGCTGCAGAGGACGAGGTACGCTGGGGCTAGGGTCCCCAGTCACATGTCTCAGGTCCCCAGCAGCTGGCAGGGGTGCCACCTACCACCCCTGCCAGGAAGTCCAGACTGAGCTGTTGGTAGGAGGGACAAGGTAGCAATCAAAATAACATGATTAACCTTAGAATGTCAAGGGGGAGGGGCTTGAGCTAATCTGGTCCCACTCTTCATTTGCCAGAAGAGGAAACTGAGGCTTGACAGGGGCCTAGGGGCCTTGTCGCCCAGAGTCACCTCGGCAGCTTGCTGCAACGCTGGGTCTGCACACAGGCTGGCACTCTCTCACGCTGCCACGTGGCACCTAAGCAGACTTGCCTTATTCCCGGACCTTCCTCGATGGGGAGGTGGGGTCAGGCACAGGGCAGGGATGTCGTGGAATGGTACAGACCCTGCTTTATCCCCACAGCGTGAGCTTCGGCCTCGGCTCTGCACCATGAAGAGGGGCGCCAACGGCTATGGCTTCAACCTGCACAGCGACAAGTCCAAGCCAGGCCAGTTCATCCGGTCAGTGGACGCAGACTCGCCCGCCGAAGCCTCAGGGCTCCAGGCCCAGGATCGCATCGTAGAGGTAACGCTTCTCTCCTTTTTCCCAGGTTCTCCTTCCCGACCACCTCCTCACAGAAGAGGCACTCCTGGGGCAGACGTTGTTACACTGTCTGCTCCTCGGTTAGCCCCCAGGGCCCAGGCAGCCCATAGATGGGGAGGGAGGAAGGAAGGAAGGAAAGGTGGCTGGTGGACAGAGGGACTGAGTTCGTTGATGTCCTTGGGCTCTGCTTCACCGACCAGACACCCTCGGCAGCCCATGATTCACCCGTCACTCCGGGTGCGTGTCCGGGGCCACCCCTGGAGTTTCCTGCTGCCTGAGTCCTCAGTGCCAGGCACAGGTGGGGACAGGAAGGTGAAATCCTTCTCCCTGTGAGGCTGTTGGGCGCACTCACACACCTGCGCTGTGCTCTGCGGGAGAGGAAACGTGACCCAAATGCCTTGGGCAGGTCCCAGAATCTCAGTCTTAGAACCTTAGAGCTGGAAGATCAGCTCTCCCCAGACTTCTCATTTTACACGTGAGCAAACTGAGGCCCAGAGAGGGAGGTCGACGGCAAGGACGTGGAAGAGCTGGGGCCCTCCCCAGCCTCCCGGGCCATTCCCTCCCGTCCGTCACAGCTGTGTTTGTTCAGTCTCATCGGGGTATTTTCTTTGGCTTTTCCTATGTGTCCTGCTTCCCATCCCATCTGACTGTCAAGTGGGAGGACCACTGGCCCCTACAGGCAAGGGTGAGCTCAGTGTCCCCAGATTGCCAACTGGCTGAGGACGAAGAGCACCACTTGTACCTCCTCCCCCAAACTAAGACCTGTGTCAGTAACCACACCCCCATCCACAGGTGAACGGGGTCTGCATGGAGGGCAAGCAGCACGGGGACGTGGTATCTGCCATCAAGGCTGGTGGGGACGAGACCAAGCTGCTGGTGGTGGACAGAGAGACCGATGAGTTCTTCAAGAAGTGCAAAGTGATCCCATCTCAGGAGCATCTGAATGGTGAGCCACGTGGTGTGGCTGGAGGCCCCCCGGTCGAGGGCGTTGGCCAGGGCTCTAGACCTGTGTCCCTGGTGAGGGGCAGACCGCTTCCTGCTTCCATGCCCCCTCCTCTCTTCAGGACAGGCCCAGGGGGCGGGTTGGCAGAGAGTGGGGCCTAGTGCTGGGAGAAGCAGCAGAGGTTGGCCGTCGGTTTCTGAGGATGGCACATGACAGTGGTAAGCTGGCGTGAGGGACGGTGAGATGGGACGGAGGATTCGTGGGCCAGAGGGAGGCCCGCGCTCCGTCCCCTCCGGGCCAGCACGTTCTCGGGGCCGTGCTGGTCTGAGGAAAGGGTTAACCCTGGGGAGGCCTCCAGCCTTTGCCTGGTCAGATCAGAGTCCAGTGACAGGCCCTGTGCCTCCCTTCCCTTCTTTCCGGTTGTCTTGGAAACCCAGCCTTGCTGGCTCTAGAGAGCAGTGGGTCCCCCCTCAGTCCCTGGGCCCCTGCCCTCCCCATCCCCCACCATTACCCTGCCAAGCCTGGCGCCTCCCCTCGCCTGAGCCCAAGCCAAACAGGGTGGGGCGGCTATGCCAGGGCAGGGAGGAGTTAAGCAGCGTCCTGCTCCCTGGTCTGGACTTTCTCCCTGGGAAGACCTCCTGGGGGTGTGGGGTGGGTGGAGCCTCTTCGTACTTTGCAATGGGCAGGGCCTCCCCGAAGGTGTCAGGGTTGTGTCTGGGGGGCGGCGGGGTCCACACAAAGGACCTGCCACGGGATGGGTCAGCGGAAGTTCCTACAGTCTCTGGGCATGGGAGGCAGGGTGTCTGTCACCTTACCCATCTCCTAAGTTCATGGGAAACCAGATTAACTCGGATAATCCCCTTCCTCAGTGAGGGGGAAACTGAGGCCCAGAGAAGCCCCAGCCTTGCTCTTGGGGACATGGCATGAGGAAGACACGGCGGAGATCTGGATTCCAGCGGCTCCCCGGATGCCTTCCCCTGCCTCCTCCCCGCACCCACAGGCCGTCAGCCCTCACGCTCCTCCCGTCTGCTAGGGTGGGAAGGGCCTTGAGAACTAGCGTAATTGCAGCCTCTGGCCAGCGGACCTGCCCAGGGAGAGGCCCTGGGGCAGCTGTCCTTCCCAGTGTCCCTCCCGGTTTCTCCAGGATGGTGTCTTTACCCACTTCTCCCAATCAGAGGTAACTGGGGGCGTCCCATAGAGAGGAATGCTTCCCCCACCCGTCCCCCAATTCCAGGGCTTCACCCCGACCACTGGAGCTCATGGGGAAGGGTCCAGCTTGGGGACAGTGGGAGGATGACTATCCCTGTGTCCCAGGAGTCCCCTGCCTGGCCGAGGCAGGTGAGAGGGAGGAAAAGGTGTCAGGTAACCTTGACTGCCCGGGCCTCTGGTGCAGCGCAAGGAGAGAGATGAACATTTATGTGAAGCTAAGAGTTCAGGAGAAACCCACCCAGGCCGACCTGTGCCCGGAGGTGGAGCGGGTCCCTTTGCAGGGGCCCACCGAGGGTGACCCCAGGCCTATATTCTCCGTCTGACCCCTCCTGCCACTGCCAGGTCTTCCGTTGGTGGCGGGGAACACACACAGGACACTGCCCCGAGCCCTCCTGGCCTCTCATCTCACACTACCAAGGAGGAGTTGGGATGATTTTCCCTTTCAGCTGGGGCAGGTACTAACCACAGCCTGGGTGTGGCTCTCATCCTGGTGACTCTGTCGCCCAGGGAGCATTTGGAGCGTGCCGAGTCCCAGGCCTGCTCCAGACCCCCCGAATCAGAAGCCTTGGTGCCAAGGCCCGGGAGTGTGTGTTTGTAATGAGCTGCCGGCCGGGACTTGCCGTCAGTCTAGGACAGCGCTTTTCTCGAGGAGCTCCTCAGGCATCAGTTGTTCCTGAGACTGATCTGGTAGTCAGAGCCCAGCATTTTTTTTTTTTTTTTTTTACTGAAATTAAATAGAAAACATCAAAGAGCACTGTGACAGCAAGGGTAAGGTTTAAGGGACGTAGTAAGGGCCAGCTGCTTTGTGAAGCTTGTTAGTCACGCACAATCTGTGTGTTCTGGGTCGTCAAAACGTCAGCAGTGCTTACAGTGGGTGGCAGTCAAGAGACTTTGAAACACTGACCCTGGGAACAAGGTCTAGTTCTCTGGCCAGCCCCGCGCCTCTCACCCCTCCATGCTGCACTCCGCCCACGTGCCCCAGAGCGTCTGGACTCACCTCTGCTTTTTTCTCCTGTAGGTCCCTTGCCTGAGCCCTTCACCAATGGGGAGATCCAGAAGGTAAAGGCAGACCCTCTACCTGCTTCTCTGGCTCTCCGGGGCTGGGGAAGAAGGGTGGAAGGTGGTGTGGTCGGGAGGACAGCCATCAAGCTCAGGTTCAAACTCCTGGTTCCAAGCTGCTCCCTCCCCAGCTCCAAGCGGTAGAACTGCCTGTGTACCCCCGGCCCTGGCCTAGGACCAAGGCCGTCTGGAGAGAGGCCTGGCACGCCCCTCTGCAGCCCGCCATCCTGGGGGACAAGCCCCACCCCCAACTCCCCACCGCACAGAGGAGGCCATTCTTCCCCCCAAGAACAGAGCTTCAGTGTCTGGCTGCACGCCGCCGGCCACTGCTCCTTCCAGTCTGGGTGGGAGAACAAAGCAGCCCCCCTCCTCAGGCAGAAGGGCTGGGGAGGCGGTGGGGGAGAGATGGCGGGCTGGCTGCTAGCTGAGGCCACAAGCATCCCAGCGCCAAGCTGAAGAAGTCCCAGCAGGCCTTCGCCCTGGGACGGGCCGGCACTCTGCAGGGTCTGCTCAAAGGGTTCCCCCCCGCAGGAGCTCCTGGGGGGGACACAGCAAGGGGGGTGGCCCTGGACCACCGGGACCTTCTGTCACTCCATCTGTGAGTCTAGAACTCTCCTCCGCCTTATTCCTTCTTGGCTGCCTTGGGTTACACTTTCAAGATTCCTGAGGTCAAGTCCAAGTAGAGAATCAATCGGTGGGCCACAAGGGATACAGGGAGCATCTCAGGTATTCCCCGTGCCATGTAGAGGCCCCCAGTATCCCCATGCTCCAAGAAGCCCCGCCTTGGTCACTGTCCCAAAAGGCAAGGCAGCCCTAAAGTCCTCACTGGGAGGACGAGGACTGGGCGATCCAGCTCATCTCACGATGCGCCTTCCCACCTGGGCGGTGGGACCAGGCTGCCCTGAGCCTTGGAGGAACGTAGCATGGTACATCCCGAGGGCCCCTGGCAGGCCCAGGCAGTGGGGCTGTGGGCGGGTGGCCAGGGCTTGAGTGCAACTTGTCAGACCGAGGCACCCGCCTTCCCCGGGAACGCCCTTCCTTACTCAGGACGTCCCCACCCTGTCCCCGCCAACCCACACCTGTCCTCCCTCTGCCAGGAGGCGGCCTCCGAGAACCCCAGACCGATGCTGGCAAGGTCCACCTCCAGTGACACCAGTGAAGAGGTAAGTGGGCGGGCAGACAGGCGGCACCGAGTTGCTAGGAGCCCATTCCCAGGCCACACTGGTTCCCGGCTCCCCAGCCTGCCTCGGAGGTCACATGCCGAGCCACATTCTGTTCTTGTGACCTGGCTTCCCTGAGCCACCTCACCGAGACCAGGACGCCTCGCCAGGCCCTGACTCCGCTCTCTGCCTCCCCTCCCTGGCAGCTGAATTCTCAAGACAGCCCCAAGGAACAGGACCCCACGGCACCCTCATCTACCTCTTCCTCCTCCGACCCCATCCCGGACTTCACCATCTCCCTGGCCGCGGCCAAAGAGAGGGCCCACCAGAAGCGCGGCAACAAGCGGGCCCCGCAGATGGACTGGAGCAAGAAAAACGAACTCTTCAGCAACCTCTGAGCGCGTCCCCCGGCCACCCGGGAAAGCTGGAGGGCTGGGCCCACACCCCAACTCAGCCCCCTTCCCCTCCCCGCCCCCCACTCACCCACGAATGACTTACAAATCAGCACCAGCATCTCCCCTCTTGGCCAATCTGATTTTTCTAGAGAACTACATGAATGTTTGCCTTTCCTACTCCAATCAAAGAGCAGACTGTCCCCCTCCTCGCAGAGGGCTTCAGCCCACCAGGTGTCTGCTCGCCACCCCTCCCGGGACATCACTGGGAGCTACACCATGCAAGGACCATGGGACTGGGAGAGGGGTCACGGCCTCAAGTGATGACTGGGCCCAGGGTTGGAGGACTTGGATTACAGCAGTAAGCACCTCATCCTGAGAGGGCTGGGTTGGGCATCTTATTTTCGTTCACTTTTTTTTTTTTTTAAAGAGTCCAGTATTGCAGAGTTCAGAGGGATTTTTGTTTCCTGATTAACATGATTTTCCAGGTTGTTGCATCTAGGACATAGCAGCGGCCTCAGCCTTAAATTTTTTGTTTCTACTCCCACCCCAGAAACCTGGGCAGGTGGGGGGAGGGCTTGGCCACACCCTGCTCAGCCCTGAGCCAGGCACCACCACTGTAACTGTACAAACTCCATCGGAAATTCAACTGGTTTCTCCAAACTGCCTCGGCCTCTGTGTCTTCCTTGAGAGCTCGGTCCTGGCCTTGAGAAATGGTCAGCGGGTGTTCCCAGGGTGGTCTCGGCTGAGGGTAGGAGACAGGTGCAGGGAGAGGATGGTCCGGGACTCTCTGGGACCCCAAGCCCAGGAGTGACAGCTAGGCAGCTTTAACCACAGGGCCTTGGGCCTGTAGCTGTCTGGGTGGCCAGGGTGGGAGTGGGACCCACCCAGCTTCCTCGTGCTTCCCTCTGCAGTCAACCTGCACAGGTGTGCTGGGCCCCATCTAGACGTTTGCCCAGGGAGGTGGGAGCCCACCCCCACCTGCTGAGAGGGCTCTGAGCCCTCCTGATTCCAGGAGCACTGGAAGTGTGAATCTAGGCTGGAGTTGGCTTGGGAATGTGAAGACTTGGCTTTCATCTTTCCGCCCTCAGCCAGTGGGGTTCGGGATTCCCAGGAGTGGCCTGAGCTGGCGCCAGATCCTCTGTCTTATCTGGCCATGGACCTGATTGGAGGGCAGTTGTCCAGGCTTAGGGGAAAACAAACCCCAGCCCTGGACATGCCATGTGGCAGGTGGGTGCAGGGGACTTGCCAAGGGCAAAATGCCCTGTTCCTTCACAAGTGATCCAGGTCCGTTGTACCGCTGGCACTCGAGGCCACATCCTGGAGGTCAGCCAGGGAGGCCTGAGAGCTGCAGCCACCAGCCCAGGAGGTTCAGGCAGGAGCTCAGAGAAAGAAGGGAAGTTGGCCTGAGGCTACTCTCCGCCCAACCAGGAAACCTCGGAAGGCGGGTTCCTGGGACTGAGGAGAACAAGGAGGGAGACAGTGAACCAGGGAGGGGACCTCTGGAGCCCTGGGTTGAGAGGAGGGCCAGTCACTCTCTGGCCATCTCGTTTGGGTTTGTGGCCAAGCCCTTATCAGCACCAGTCGCCCTGGGCCCTGCTCAGCTGGGCCTGCCCTGCCCCCACCCCACCCTTTGACCTCTGATGGAGGCCCCCACAGGTGAAGCCTGAGAAGCTGCCTCGCCACATCCCTGGCCAGGCTGGGGAAGCCCTGGGGGCAGGGCTTAAGCTGAAGACAGGTGGCTCAGAAGACACTTGCATTGCTGTTTAACTCTAGTTTTTCACATGCATGATCTGCTGTCAGATGCCAGAATCGAGGGGGCTGGGAGGCCCCAGCAACAGGTCCCACTCTGCCATCAAGAGGCCTTGGGCAGCGGTCTCAACTTGCCAGGGACTGTTTCTAACCCTCGAATGCCCTAGGTTCCCTCAAGAGTCTCTTCCACAACTGTGTTTTGAAACATGCCTGGCCGTTCTTGATGGCCACCCCACATCATGACAGCGCAAGGGCGGCGAGACGTCGGGGTGTCCCCCTTGCTGTGAGGTAGGGAGACCTGGCCCAGTCGCCAGGCAGCCTGGCCATCCCGAACCTGTGCCTCCGGCACCCCCTTGTGGCCTTGTTAGGTGCAGCTGTTCCCAGAGGTGGAGGGATGAGCGGAGGACACAGGACGCACAGAGGACTGAGCCACCCTTGCCCTGTCGCTCCCATGCTGGACCAGATGCTGTAGCTGGGCCTCCCAGTGGCTCGCTTCACCTCCACAGGGGCCCAGTGAGGAAACGGGAAGCTGGCCAAGCAGGGTGCTTTACTCCCGGCCAGGGCCTCAGCGCCTCTGACCTTCCCAGGGAAAGGAAGGGGCGGCCTGTTCACAGGCCCCCTTTTTCTCCAGCTCCACCTTCACCCCGATGCCTCCCGTGGGTTTATGTCACCGGCTCTTGGTTCTGAGAGTCTGAGTCCAGGTTTGGCCAGGAGGAGGGGCACCCTGGAGTCACTCTGCCACACTGCCAGCCCGAGGGAGGCCAAGGAAAGTCCAGCCCAGAGTCTGAAGGGCCCCGAAGGAGATTCCCGCCTGGAGCGCAGCGGGGGGCACTCGGCCCCAAAGGCCCCTTCCGTTCCCCTCCCGTCGCAGTGTTCTATCAGCGGGGCGCCTACGACCCAATTCCATAGGGCTTCTCTTCCACGTGGCTGGTCTGCTCCAGAAGCCACTGCCGCTCAGGCTCACTCATCGTCAGTCTGAGTGTCACCTCCTGGAAGACGCTGCTCACAGCCACCTACAAGAGCCAGAGAGATCAGGGCTGGCTACTTTACAACCACAAGTCCTAGCACCAGCAGACTCCATGGCCCAGATCCAGGTTTCACCCTCTGGCGACATCCTTACCTGCTCAAAGTGAAGTTTCTGGAACATCCGGATGCTCGGTTCATTTCCTTGTCCGATTTTAGCCTCAAACTTGGTCAGACCTAGCTTGGTCACTCCTCCCAGAAATTAGAGAGGGACAAGCTAGAGGATGAAGGTCTCTCCAGTACCTTCTTGCCCTTCCAGTCCCAGTTTGCAGTGGAGGCACCTGTCACCTGTCACCTCCCCCCCTTCAGGCCTGAAGAAGGCTCACTCCCAACATGTGCTAGCCCTCACCTAGGGCCTGGCCACTTCCCAGACTGTCTGCTCCAACTTCCTTACCGTAAGACATCATCATGAGAACGGCCTCAGTGCCAAAGCCCTTGCCCCTACAGCTGGGCTCTAGGAGAAAACAAAAGTCAATGATGCCACGTGCCAGGCTCCAGAGCAGGCACTTAACAGATATGATCTCATTTAATCCTCACAACTCTGAAGTTTATAAATATTATTACCATTCTACGGATGAAAGGACAGAGGCACAGAGAAGGCAAATGACTTGCCCAAGGTCTCATAGCAACCTGACCCCAAAGTTGACCCCTTAACCTCAGCGTGCTGCCTCATGAGCAGTTGCACAGCCCCTCAGGTGAAGGATAAGGACCATGAAGGCCATATGCTGGAGGGCTCCTCCCACAGCTTGGAGAGATGCTTCAGGGTAGGTCATTTATTTTTGGAGGGTCCCCAGCCCATCCCCAAAATGGGGAAGACTGAAGGTTGAAGACCCTAAAATCAAAGGTTAAGTTCACGCCTAAGCATATGACAGGAATAAAGTGAACCACCAGGCTAAGGGGGTACCAAGTGGCAGTCTGCCCCAGCCAGGTGCTGAGTTAACCAGTGCCTCCCAATGAACTCTGAGGTCCCTATGCAGCCTCGACTGGCTTAAGGTTTAGCAGATCCAAGGGCCAGAAGGGAGGGAAGGCAGGGCCAGGTGGAACAAACCTGCAATCATGACCTCGATCTCCCCCAAGGAGGGGTCCCCCAGATCCGTAAGGAAGAGGTTCACATCTCCCGCCATGCAGCTCTCTTCAGTGGCGCCTGGTTGGGCCTGCCACCTCTCTGCATCCAGCACAATGAAGGTACACTCTAAAGAGGGAGGCGACGGGGTTATCCCCTATACTCCCCAAGTGCAGTGCGGACAGTCTTCCTACCCAAGCCAGAGAACTACCATCATCTCTAAGGCTGGTGGGAGAAAAGGAAGGCCAGAACTTCCTTCGGTTTATTACGAAGCCTTAATTCTGCCTCTGGCAGGAAACGATGGCCTTCTCTCAGCCAGAGGTCCGAAGAGCAATAACCACACCAGGCTTGCAGCAAGGGATGTGAGGGGCAGGGCCTCAGTTACAGCCAGAGCCCAAAATACTTTCTCTAAATCCTTCCAAACCTGGTGCAGTGAGTGGGGAAGAAGCATCAGCCGCAGGGACTGGCTTCAGTGGGCATCAGAGAATGAGAGTTTCAGGCACCTTCCAGGCTTGTCACAAGGCGTTTTTTCTCAAGGTGTTTTTCTCAAGTTATTTTTCTCAAGGTGGTCCCGGGAGAGTTACAGCTGAGAATGGGAAAGGGAGGGACCCTGGAGACTGCCTCTGGAGTCAGCCCTCCCGCTACCAGCCCAGCTCAGGGCCTCTGCTGCTCACTGTCCGCATCTTCCCGCCAGCTGCGCTGCATCGCATACTCCTGCTCCAGGGTCAGCGGCTCGGAGGCTGTCAAACGCTGCAGCTCGTCTGATTTCATCCACCCGTGGTACCTGCAGGGATAGAGGGATGTCCTTCGGCAGGCAGGACTGACATGGGTCTGACATTTTTTGAGATGATAAAATTGTAGAAAGGAGAACCCTACATGGTACCACGGGGCTCACAGAAGACCGAAAGAAAGGGTTATAATTGCTGCTAAGGCAGAAGACCACAGGCACAAGACCAAGTGGACAGCAGGAGGGGTCAGTTCTATCTGTCCAGCTTCCCACCCTGTCTCAGGGAGAATTAAGGGAGAGCAGTCTGAAGCCAAACATTTCTCAAATTCCCCAGAGGAAGTATATGGCAAGCCAACCTCAGCAAAGAAGTCTGGACAGATCTTCACAAAGGCTAGGCACCAGGAACCCCCCAAAAGGAAAACTACAAGTAGAGTACACCCCTACACTACCACCATCCCGGTCTACTGGACTGTGCCGATTGCCCCCTGCAACTGTCCTGGCCTTTCAAAACAGCAGACATCAGAACAAGCCATCAGCTCAGTTTTATGACAAGTTCACATTACTTCTCCAAAAACAGCATACTCACTGGCACCAAAGGATATGACTAATTTATAATTAGGCAAGAAGACAATTCCTTTTTTTTTTCTTACACACATTTAGTTTACATAAAAGAATTCCCTGCTGAAAGCCAAAAAGGAAGCTGGCAGGGTGAGGGAAAAACAGGGATGGGTGACCTCTTCCAAGGAAGTCACAGTCCTTCACTTCAGTGTTCACTTTTGCCTGTATGTAGTAAATTCTCACGCCAGCGTTTCTCTTCAGAGGAAGCAGCCTCTGAGATTTGGGCAAAGGAAGGCCGACCCTCCTTGCTGTGCCCTGGAGAACAGCTTGCGCCCCATGTCGGGTGGAACAGTTACCTCGGCACATGCTCTGAGGTGTAGGGTACCAGCACCACCTTCTTCCCCAGCAGCAAGATGTTCTGATTTAACCTCATGGTAGCAGCCTGTGGGGGGGGAGGGCAAAGACTTCAAGGCCCTGAGTTTCCGCCCATGTAAGGTGGGAGCCCAGGCTCTCCACCCGCTAAATGCCACCTGGGGCTAAGTTGTCAAAAGAGCCTCCATCCCTTTCCTTCTAAACACTTCAGAGAACACGGCCTCTAAATCCCTTGCAAGAAGGGGAGCAGGGCTGGTTAAAGATAAACAATCCCTGACTTACATCTCAAGGAGCCAGGCCTGAGCTACCATGTCTGCCTGTCCCTTCTGCCCCACCTCCCAGAACTTCCAAGACTCAAGCCCAAACACCAAGGCTTATCCCCAAAGTTCCCATCACTTGCCCCGTCCTGAAACTCTGCTCCAAGAGCAACTTCTAGTCCTGTCTTAAACCTATTTCCAACCACCCTCTGGGCTCCAGCCCTCTCTCTCTCCCAACTCTCAAGCCAGGTCAACCAGGCCACTTTAGGGTGAAGCAAGCTTAAGCTGCAGTCCCTTCTGCTTTGTGTGGAGCTGCAGGCTACTCTCTACCCTCACCCCCTCCCCCGCAACCCCAACCACCGGAGACCCGAAACCGCCAAGTTCCCACCCACTCCCCGCCGACGAAACTGTCCCCAGCAAAAGGCACGATCCACCTCTTCCAACCAGCCCTGCTTCCCACCCCGGCCGGCAGTCACTTCTTCCGCATGCGCGTGGGAGTACACCCACCCACTTCCGCCACGCAGACGGCAGCCGCCAGGGCCCATTTCCAGTCCCGCTTCCGCGAGGCGCCCAATCAGCGCGCTGCGCTGCGCCCCGCCCGAGGCGCGCGCGGAGAAGCGGAGCTCCCGGCGCAAGCGCATGCGCACTGTGGGCGCTGGTGCGGGACAGCTGGCGCCGGCTGCCGAGTGGCTGGAGGCGGCGACCGTGACGTCCCAGAGCGAGCTACGCTGCAGGTGAGGGGCTGAGCGCGAAAATGGGATGGGCTAGGGCGGCGCCAGACTCGGGGCCCCTCCAAGAGGGAAGAAGTCGGAGAGAGGCTCGGAGCGAGGGCCTGGAAAAGGCTAAAGGGTAGGGAGCCCTAAGGCAAGGCAGAAGTCGAGTTGGGGAGTGAGAAGTGGAGGGCCGGTTAAAAAGGAGAGGCTTTGGGGCATGGAGTTGTGTTGGAGGACGATCTAGGAAAAACCCCCACCCCTCGCCCTAGGCAGAGGAGGCAGTTTCTTAGACTGACCTGTGTGGTAGTGAGCTCGCCTTTACAATATCCCCATTTAAAGCCGTTCCTGGCTTTAAATGGGGATATTGTAAAGGACGCTCATTGTGTAAAGTGGGCACTTGCGGTGAGTGTGACTTAGTGGTTTCTAAGGCCCCTTATATATCTTGGGGTCTGAGCGGCATTGAATACATTCATGTCCTGCACAGCAAGGAAAAAGAATCCAGCCAGGTGTCAGTCATCCAGGGAGACCCTTCCCTCCCAGCTGTCTTGTGATATTGAGGCCATTAAGTGTCTGTGATAAAAGGACTGGGCGGGGCAGGGCTGCAAACCTCCAGTTACCCCATCTCCGTCCATCAGAAACCTGAAATCTGCTCTTTTGCTTTAAGGAGCTGCAGCCGCCGCCACCCCTGTACGGAAAGACGCTCAGCGACAGAGGGACCCTTCCTCACTTTTGGAAATGGCCGGTGAAATCACAGAGACCGGGGAGCTCTATTCTCCCTATGTGAGTGATACTTTTAGAACCTGTTTTGCCCACATCAGTGCTCCTGGCTTCTAGAAAAGCACTCTGCTTCCTGTGGACTGGACTAGCGGGTGCCACTGCTTGCCTAGACCCTGGGAACACCCAGAGTGAGGGACCTCGATTCAGCAGTAGCCGTGCCGCTGCTGTCCTGGCTCACAATATGTTGAGAGAGTTAGGTTTGTTCACTTTTTAGATGTTGATCAGAGAGTAGCCAAGACAACAAAATCGACTTACCCTTCGTAATATTTATACGTTGGTGCTGCTGCTGTTTGCACGCTGTGCTGCCTGCTGGTTCATGTGAACGGTGATGGACAGCTGTTGACTCTGGGTTTTGCTCATCTCAGCAGTCTGAAACCACTTCAGTTTTCAGCTTAATTTTAAGTTGCACAACTTTTGTAGTCTTGGATGGCGTAAGAGGCAGAGAAAGCACGCAGACACTTCCAACTGCAGTTTGATGGACTCTGTAATTAGAATGATTGATTGCACCCTGTCTTGGGTCTATGTTACTCCCCTCCACACACACACACACACACACACACACACACACACACACACACACGTACGCTCAGTCTATCTTTGTGTCATATATACTGGTCTGTTTACATCATGGAGTCCTTTCGCCTGGTTGGGTAGCTGGAGGAGTGGAATATTTACATGATTGACTCACATTGCTGCCAGGTATCCCAGGGGAGGCAGCACTGTCTTAAGTAGCGTGACCTAAGGGCTTTCTAGACCTGACCTCACCTTAAAAAGCTGCCCTACTTTGCACTTATCTTCCTTGCCTGGGGATTCCTGCCCTGTTTCTGATGGATAAGGAAGCATCTCTGGGTACAGCTAGAAAAAGCCTTTCTCATACCAGTGTCTTCTAGCCGGGTGTGTGTCATTTGTGCGTAGTACCAAGGGGCCATCTTCACCTAATTTTTCGGGGGACATCTTCGGAATGAATCAAATCACATCCCTCTCATCTGAGGAAATGTGTAACAGCACGCAGCCTTTTCTTGGTATCAGCAATGAACTGTGCACACTGTCGTAAAAGTCACCAAGGTCCTGCTGCTTCTCGTGTCTGTAAGCTTAGAGATGACTCATGTCTGTAACTGAGTTTGGGGAAGGAGAAAACTTTGATATGGCCACTTTTTGTGTGTCTCCAGTTGTTCAGGGAATTGTTTCACATGTTGGCATGCACCCACGAGAAACTGGGCAGCGAACCCTAAAAGCTTCAGTGGGTTCTGCTTTTTTCATTTTTTCCTCTCTTTCCTATGTGTTTGGGTTTTTCTGAGGGCCTGTTCTGGGCATTTGCTACAAACAGTCTGCTGGACAGTGTTGAGGATGAGGTGGCATTTCCAGGAGTTAGTGATCAGGGTTTAAGGAGAGGACATGCTTACTTCCTGAGGTTTCCTTAACTCTGTCATCTTGGGAGGACAGTTCTCGATCCCCCATGAGACCAGAATCTGGGCTCGGTGGATAACGGACCTTACAGAAGGGCATAAGGTTCATTATCCACCGAGCCCAGATAGACTGTGGAACTGGCTTTACTGTGGGTGCTGTTCTGAATTCGGCGCAGCACAATGTAGGCAGAACCTGCTCTGGTTCCTCTGGAGACTGAGAGTGGGGCTTCTGTAGTCCAGGAACGTGCCCTTAACCCGGGCATCCCCAGCACAGAGCCTCTCCCTACCTCCGCCTCGTTGCCTCGTTGTGAGTGCTTTTCCCTTTCGTGAGTGTCAGGGATGTTTGTTTTCACTCGTAATGGGATAGCGCCGGACACAGGAACATGATTCAGGCCCATACGTGCCCCCGGTACGTGATCTCAGAACAGGCATGTCTGTGTCCCCACTCATGGGGACCAGGAGTGGCTCCAGGCCGAGGAGATGCACGATTCACACAGAATCTCCGCCTGTCCGGGGCCAGCCGCTGGGGCTCCCTTCCCCAGCCAGTCCGGCCGGACGTCGTTGCTGTGAAAGAGCATTGGTTTCGCTGCCTTCGGCCCGAGCGGTCGCTTCCTCTTCTCTGCTGCCTGCTGTTTCCTTTGACAGCTGTCATCGGGGAGGCCGTTGAAAGGTGCCCGTGACCCTGCGTCACGTACGTTTGCAGGCGAGACGGCTGGCAGGGGGTGAGGCCGCTGGAACACTGCACCGAACTCCCTAGAGCGTGGGGCAGCAGGTCGCCCGTCCTAAGGAACAAGGACAGTGCCTTCTCCAGCGCAGCCACAGAGGAAGAGCTGAGAATGGGAGGAAACTCGATGGAGCCCGCAGTGGCCGCAGCATGCCTGGGGCCTTACTGAGACTGCGTTAAGGCTTCATTCATTCCTCAGCTTTCAGCCACCCTTCTCAGGAGGCTGTCCCCACGGAATGGTCCCTAACCAGCAGGAGAGAACGTATCTACTTCCTCCTGCTCCACACCTGCCTCTGACCCGGCCTGTGGCGCAGCTCAGATTTGCTTCCTGCCTCCATCGTCTGCTCCTAGCGATTGGTCTTTACCGGTCACCTTTACTGGAGGTAAAGAGGATTTAACTCTTGCCAGGAGGGTGAGGAAGTCTTACATTATCCTGCAGGATGCCCTGAGCCCAGACAGGCCCAGGGTGCTTGCTTCCAAACTAAAAAAGAGCACAAGACAGATGTGACTGCACGTGTCTGCTCCTACCTGCCAGCAGCTTATCGCTAACGATCTCTGTAAAGTCCTTAAAGGGTCTTTTCCCCTGAGAATGATTTGCTCCTACCTGCCAGCAGCTTATCGCTAACGATCTTCTCTGTAAAGTCCTTGAAGGGTCTTTTTCCCTGAGAATGATGTGAGGTTTCTGTTGGGAGTGTGCTTCAGCTGTGGTTCCTAGCTGGTGGCAGTCTTGCACCCCAGGGGACATTCGGCAATGTCTGGAGACATTGTCGATGGTCACAACACAGGGGCAAGGTCGGGGTACTGGAATCTAGTGGGTAGGGGCCAAGGACGCTGCTAAATATCCCGCATTGCACAGGACAGGCCCCTGTGAGAGAGAATGATTGGCTTTAAATGTCAGTAGTGCTCAGGCCGAGAAATCCTGATCTACAGTAAAACCTTGACTTTTACACCCCACGGCCTTCAGGCATCCCTGAATTTACAAGTGCCTCTTGTCCTATGTAATTTCCCCATAATTTCTGGCCAAGAACTGTCACTTTCTTAGGCCTCTTTGCTTTCTTTACTTCCATCACGAGAACCCTCCATCACAAGGGCCACTTTCCCTAAAGAAATGAGGCTCCACCCTTCCTAAGTGTTGCTGCCTATAAAAGCGACAGGCAGAGCACAAAGCCGCGGGTCGGTGAGGTGTCAGGTCATCGACTGGGCACTGATTTGCTAGTGCCCTGCTGAAAACCCCGCAGACCTGAGACTTCCTGTCACGGGCACCGGGGCCCCTCACAGTCTGACTGCCGCCCGGCTTGTGTGGCCTCAAGCTCCTCAGACATGCCCCGCCTCTTTCTCACCTCAGGCCTTTACCTGGAAGTCTCTCCCCTGGCCCTTTGCCTGGGCAGCTCCTTCAGGTCCTGGCGTGAATGAATGTCGCCTCTTTTTGAAGTGTTCCCACGTCTCTTTGTGGCGGAGCCCTGCTTCTTTGCTTCAGGACGCGTCTCGTCTCCCAGGTGGTCACCGTTTTCCCGTTGCCCCTCCTTCGTGAGGTCAAGGGCCCCGTCTGGCTTGCACACTGTCACACCCCCAGCTCCCAGCACCTGGTCAGGCTCATGGAAGGCTCTCGGAGTTGTTGACTACGCGAGTAAAAGCAGAACCGAGCTAACTAAATGACTCACGCCCACACTCAGATGTACCAGCCTCCGAGCGCCAGTGATTGAAATTAACCCAACAAAAAGTACAATTTAGTTTCTCACAGACATTCACAGTTCCTTGTGAAAAGCCAGCTCTGGGGACTTCCGGTTCAGAGGGCCAGCGATGGGCTGTATGTCCTGTTTCCCGCCCAGCTGTCACCCTCACATGGAGTCTCGTAAGGCCACCCTAGGCCAGGATTCTTAGCAGGGAGTCACGTCACGGCAGTGTCGTGATCCCATAGGTGCTATAGGAAGACGAGTCTACCTTGTTTTAATCCTTCTGGGATCTGTCTGTGGGATCAAATTGAGATCGTGATGTTTAAAACAGACAAAGACTAGAGCGTTTGCGATCTCGCTCCCCACACATGTTTTCAATTTGGCTCAGATAAACTCTTATAAAATATTTTAAAAAAATAAAACAGATGAAGACTGTCAGGTTTGCGTCAGAAAGAACCTGAACCAGGTCTAATCGGCTCCTCTGAGGATTCCTGTCTTGAGGCTGTGTGCCAGGCACCCTGAGACTCTCAGAAGCGAGACACAGGCCACAACGAGCCTCGGATTTAGTGACGGGGCAAAGGTAAACGCACCCACAAAAACCCAAGCGAGGGCATCAGCGGTGTTCCAGCTCCAGGGGTTCAGAAGTGGGAAGCAAGGCAAATTTAGGAAGCTGGAAGCCACAAGAGACTTTAGAAATAAAGCCGCTGGCACTGGGATCTGGAGTGGTCAGGAAGGAGGCTGGTGGTTTTTGAGAATGCAGTTTCGAGAGGGTTCTGGGCCTGGAAACCATCAAGCATAGGAACTTGGAGGGGAAGGCAGAGGGTACAGTTGGCTTCTTCAGTGAGTTTGGTTAATGGACAGTGAGAGGGTGACGTTTTCAAGGTGTCCAGGACGCGTAGGCAGAGTGGAAGGGCTAGAGGGAGGAGAGGACCCCAGGAAGGAGGGCGGAGCCTCCACGGGGAGAGGGGACGTCTGCTCCCCAGAGACAGGAGGCGGGCAGGGTGGGGGCCGATGCTGTGAGTTCTGAGCAAGGAAGGAGTGAGGCGCGGGGATGGCTCATCGGACGGCCTGTCACCCCCATAACATAGGAGGTGCAGCCTTCACCCGAGAGAGCTGGGGGCCGCGGGTCTGGGGGCTCGACGACCGAGGTTTGGGGCGGTTAACCTGGGACATGGACATGCTGCAGATTTCATGGTGAGGAGCAAGGTAGATACGGCGATGCGGGTGAGGACAC
This sequence comes from Pteropus alecto, assembly GCF_000325575.1. NCBI lineage: Eukaryota > Metazoa > Chordata > Mammalia > Chiroptera > Pteropodidae > Pteropus > Pteropus alecto. The sequence continues at coordinate 5,188,331 of NW_006436283.1, read as the reverse complement.
TTCGCATCTTTCGCCGTGAGACTCGCCATCGTTTGTTTGTTTATTTGTTTGTTGTTTATTCTGGGAACTTTTAGCAGCTTTGTATCAGGAACTCGAAGAAACAGGTGTTGGGTCCCGTCGAGGTTGGGGCGGGGAAGGGTGAAGGCAGCTCACGGGCAGCGCGTGCTTGTGGAACTAGCTGATGGTAAGTGACGCCTAAGAATAACTGAGTCCAGGTGGGGGTGGTGGCCTGGATAGGGAGGGTTGGGGGGCGGGAAGTCATGATGGGGTCAGAGGCGGCTCAGTGGGAACGGACAAGATTGTGGAGGGCAGGCCCTTCGGGTCAGATAAAGCAATTTCATGGTCAAGATCTCGAAAAAGGGGTGATTGTAATTCACCGAGCTGGAGTCGAGTCGGCGTGAATCAGTTAAGTTTAAGACCTGACGTCCCTGCCCCAGCGGTTCCGCCCGAGCTTGGTTGTCAGAGGCTGGGGCGGGGGGCGGCTGCTGGTGGATGTGGGGTGTTCGGGGGTACTGAATTGGAACTAAATGGTGGTGCCGGTCACACCACTTTGTGAATATGCTGAAACACCACTGCAATGTGAGCTCTCAAAGGGCGAGCCTCCTGGCCTGTGAATTCCATCTCCTTTTTAACCGCTGGAGTTAGTGTGGCGAGGAGGGCAGGGAACGGGGAAGCCGTGGG